>NC_088242.1:42178512-42778512 GCF_036934945.1 Oncorhynchus masou masou
AATAACTATAGAAAGACTGAATTAGTGAAAAGCGTGTCTACATACTGCTTTCACCAATTCAGTCTTTCTAGTTGCAGGAAAGAAGACGAGGAAAGGAGGACACCGTGTAGAGAGTATTGAGATTGATCCAAAAGATAGTATGTAATGGGGGTAAGGGGAGAGAGGGAGGCATAAGGTTTTCTGTAGCAGGGAAATAGAGGGGTATTACTAGAGACTTACTGAGCCAGGCCTTGGTACTGGAACCTTCCCTGTATATTCCCTCCATTTGGAATCCTGCACCTCCATGTAAGGCCCCTCGAAGGCCCTCTGAATATCTGTGAAGGAGTACTGGCACACCGCAGATGCCTTGATATTTTTCCTGAGAGAGAAAAAATAATATACAAAGTCAGAGATTAATAATTCAACGTTATATCAACATTGAAGCGTTTGTTTGTTCTCTCGGAAAGTAAATACCACCTGCCACCCAGATCGAATTTCTAAATCCACGAGCACTCACCAAGAGGGAACATTTGAATAGACTTTAGTTAGGTTGTAGTAGATCATTCACTGAAAGCTGAAAGCTGTGGGGGGTGGGGAAGGGAGTGGAAGTTTGGTTTTGGGTAACAGTAATATTTTCTTGTTTCTTGTCTACAACAGGGATATGTGGATTTGGGAGTATGTCACTGACAGGGGTAAGGTCGTCTTAACTCAGAAGTAAGCTTATGCTTTATTTGCATTCAATGTGCACTTTCGTCATGTGCTCAGGGCCGGCGCCAGAACGAATCAGTTGGATGGCCCTCTGATATTCATAGCCAGACTTCCTGTGTGCACGGGCTTGCATGTTATAGTAAAGACCATTGGCAGCTCGTGAGTTTCAAGTTTGGGGAAGCTTACAACTTGTCCTACCATTTCTACCGATCCGAGTGAAAGAAATTATTTTTTGTATTAATGCACATTTTTATGGAACAGATTATTTTGAATAATAACGTTTTTGTTTCGCAAAATCATTGTCACGTGGTTAATCACGTGATACAAAACTAAAGGTTAAAGTTCAACGACAGCGAGAGCACCAAACTTGATACACGGTGGTACATTGGCGACTAAAGAAATGAGTGCATATAACTCAGAGGTAGCCTATAGGCCAATGCAGTAGTAGGTCTATAACTTCCATTGTCATCTAAGTAAAATACATAGGCCTAAAGCCGACAAAATAAAACAGTAGAAAATATCCTAATGAAAATGTTGGTTCTTTCAATCACATTCCACTCTCTACTTTGTTTCTATCTATCTTGTCTTGACTTGAGCTATTGCTAGTGCAGTGCAACATTGTTTCAAATCATCAACTGGAACCAGCCGGATATATGGGATCGTCATATTTTGCCCTTTCACAACGAGCCTTGGTGATTATCGAGGCCAGGAGTGTTGGAAAGATATTTCAAATACTGAGGAACTATCATTCGCAATGGGATGTAACAATGTGTGAGGTGAAGAAAAGAATACTGAGAAGTTCAGCTTATTCGTGGTGTACGTGGTTAGTTAAGACAATCAGAAATCAGACATTGCCTAATGGGCACTTTTCCTACATTCGCATGCAGCAGGCCAGGTAGGCATACCTCTATCCGTGCTCAGGCGGGCACGCTCAAAATTATGACAGAGAGACCAGACACATGCTCATTGCTTTCGGAGCACTCCAAACAAAAGACAATGACTCGTAATGGTTATGAAATAAACCAAAACTTGTTTCTCATAAGTATAGCCGGTTGTGAACTCCGCAAACATCCTTTCCACTACGAGAAATTAGAATGATAAATGACTGTAGCCTAATTAATATATGCATTAACAGAAATGTACGTGTTCGTGTTTCTTGGTTTGTTCATTTATTAATTAAATGTGTTCACTCCCTGTACGTACTTGCTTCCCGACTCTCAGCGTACATTGTTACACACAATGAAACAATAAATGTGGAAGGATTAGCGGGAGATTGCTGAGCTCATTCTGGAGAGTTGAGTGCATGGATTTTTTTATTGGTTTATTTAATTAGGCAAGTCAGTTAAGAACAAATTCCTATTTACAATGCTGGACTACGCTTCGCCACACATCCCTCTTCTTCTTGTTATTTTAAATTATACTCAAGACACATCGTCTTCACACATATTTGAGATGCTTTTCACTGACAGACGCAACTCAATCAGCTCGACATATTGCCACGAAATCGCGCATAGGCCTACACATTTGTGATTTCAAACAATCCACGGGGGGAAACTATATAAGTTGTGTAGCTAAGTCACGCTCTCTGAAGTATTTGAATGTTTTTATTTCGACAGGAGTAATTATATAATTTTGGCAAAACATCAATTTAGTTTATGTCGAAACCAGCATCCTAACAGTGCACCCGCCAACTTTTCTTTCCAATTTGCAAGAGGCTGAAACCAGATATCTGTATATAATGACGAGATCCTCATGTCTCTGCCTTAACAATGGGAGTCGCGGGAAGGTTTAGGTCTACATATTATGCCCATAGAAACGCATTGGGCTTATTCTGGACAGATTTTAGCAAGAGTGAGCCCTCCTCTTCGCCTCTTCCTCTCTGTTGAAATATAGAGTCTGGCTTACTCACTCAAGTCACACACATGGTGACAGGTTTAACTCACAAAGGTGCACTTTCGTATGTCACAAATCGGGGAGGGAGGGGGGGGGGGCAAGACAGTATAAGAGCCAGTGAGGGAGAGAGAGTCCCAATACGAAGGAGAAGAGAGCCAGTGAGCGTGAGAATGCTATTTTTTGCTGTTTTTACCCTCCATCTGATTCTTAGTCCCGTTAGGGCAGTTGGATGCAGCATGGCTCTACATATCATATCACCTTTGTGAGACTTTAATATTCACATGGAAAAGTCCACAAACCCACTCAAAAAAGGCTTTCGGAGCAGTCATCGACTCAGTGGGTTTTGTCCAACATGTCTCTGGACCTACTCACTGTCACAGTCATACTCTGGACCTAGTTTTGTCCCATGGAATGTATGTTGTGGATCTTAATGTTTTTCCTCATAAACCTGAACTATCGGACCACCATTTTTTATGTTTTTAATCGCAACAAATAATCTGTTCAGACCCCAACCAAGGATCATCAAAAGTCGTGCTATAAATTCACAGACAACACAAAGATTCCTTGATGCCCTTCCAGACTCCCTCTGCCTACCCCAGGACGTCAGAGGACAAAAATCAGTTAACCACCTAACTGAGGAACTCAATTTAACCTTACACAAAACCCTGGATGCAGTCGCACCCCTAAAAACTAAAAAGAATTGTCATAAGAAACTAGGTCCCTGGTATACAGAAAATACCCGAGCTCTGAAGCAAGCTTCCAAAAAATTGGAATGGAAATGGCGCCACACCAAACTGGAAGTCTTCCAACGAGCTTGGAAAGACAGTACAGTGCAATTTCGAAGAGCCCTCACTGCTGCTCGATCATCCTATTTCTCCAACTTCATTGAGGAAAATAAGAACAATCCAACATTTATTTTTTATACTGTCGCAAAGCTAACTAAAAAGCAGCATTCCCCAAGAGAGGATGGCTTTCACTTCAGCAGTAATAAATTCATGAACTTCTTTGAGGAAAAGATCATGACCATTAGAAAGCAAATTACGGACTCCTCTTTAAATCTGCGTATTCCTCCAAAGCTCAGTTGTCCTGAGTCTGCACAACTCTGCCAGGACCTAGGATCAAGACAGACACTCAAGTGTTTTAGTACTATATCTCTTGACACAATGATGAAAATAATCATGGCCTCTAAGCCTTCAAGCTGCATACTGGACCCTATTCCAACTAAACTACTGAAAGAGCTGCTTCCTGTGCTTGGCCCTCCCTATGTTGAACATAATAAACGGCTCTCTATCCACCGGATGTGTGCCTAACTCACTAAAAGTGGCAGTGATAAAGCCTCTCTTGAAAAAGCCAAACCTTGACCCAGAAAATATAAAAAACTATCGGCCTATATCGAATCACCCATTGCTCTCAATTGGTTTAAACTGTTGTGCAACAACTCACTGCCTTCCTGAAGACAAACAATGTATACGAAATGCTTCAGTCTGGTTTTAGACCCCATTATAGCACTGAGACTGCACTTGTGAAGGTGGTAAATTACCTTTTAATGGCGTCAGACCAAGGCTCTGCATCTGTCCTTGTGCTCCTAGACCTTAGTGCTGCTTTTGATACCATCGATCACCACATTCTTTGGAGAGATTGGAAACCCAAATTGGTCTACACGGACAAGTTCTGGCCTGGTTTAGATCTTATCTGTTGGAAAGATATCAGTTTCTCCTCTGACAAATCAACTGTAAATTTCAGTGTTCCTCAAGGGTCTGTTTTGGGACCACTATTATTTTCACTATATATTTTACCTCTTGGGGATGTCATTCGAAAGCATAATGTTAACTTTCACTGCTATGCGGATGTCACACAGCTGTACATTTCAATGAAACATGGTGAAGCCCCAAAATTGCACTCGATGGAAGCCTATGTTTCAGACATAAGGAAGTGGATGGCTGCAAACCTTCTACTTTTAAACTCGGACAAAACAGAGATGCTTATTCTAGGACCCAAGAAACAAATAGATCTTCTGTTGAATCTGACAAATAATCTTGATGGTTGTACAGTCGTCTAAAATAAAAAAAACTCTGAAGGACCTCGGCGTTATTTTGGACACTGATCTCTGTTTTGATGAACATATCAAGACTGTTTCAAGGTCAACTTTTTTCCATCTACGTAACATTGCAATAATCAGAAATGTTCTGTCCAAAAATTATGCAGAAAAATGAATCCATGCTTTTGTTACTTCTAGGTTAGACTACTGCAATGCTCTACTATCCGGCTACCCGGAAAAAGCACTAAATAAACTTCAGTTAGTGCCAAAAACGGCTGCTAGAATCCTGACTAGAACCAAACAATTTGATCATATTACTCCAGTGCTAGCCTCCCTATGCTGGCTTCCTGTTAAGGCAAGGGCTGATTTAAAGGTTTTACTGCTAACCTACAAAGCATTACATGGGCTTGCTCCTACCTATCTTTCCAATTTGGTCCTGTCGTACATACCTACACATACGCTACAAGACGCAGGCCTCCTAATTGTCCCTAAAATTTCTAAGTCAACAGCTGGAGGCAGGGCTTTCTCCTATAGAGCTCCATTTTTATGGAATGGTCTGCAAACCCATGTGAGAGACAGAGACTCGGTCTCAACCTTTAAGTCTTTTTTGAAGACTCATCTCTTCAGTAGATCCTTATGTAGTAATTTATGTGTCAGGGGGCTAGTGTCAGTCTGTTATATCTGGAGTATTTCTCCTATCTTATCCGGTGGCCTGTGTGAATTTAAGTATGCTCTCTCTAATTCTCTCTTTCGGAGGACCTGAGCCCTAGGACCATGGCTCAGGACTACCTGGCATGATGAATCCTTGCTGTCACCAGTCCACCTGGCCGTGCTGCTGCTCCAGTTTCAACTGTTCTGCCTGCGGCTATGGAACCCTGACCTGTTCACCGGACGTGCTACCTGTCCCAGACCTGCTGTTTTCGACTCTCTAGAGACAGCAGGAGCAGTACAGGTGCTGACCTGGTGCACCCTCGACAACCACTGTGATTATTATTATTTGACCATGCTGGTAATTTATGAACATTTGAACATCTTGACCATGTTCTGTTATAATCTCCACCCGGCACAGCCAGAAGAGGACTGGCCACCCCTCATAGCCTGGTTCCTCTCTAGGTTTCTTCCTTGGTTTTGGCCTTTCTAGGGAGTTTTTCCTAGCCACTGTGCTTCTACACCTGCATTGTTTGTTTGGGGTTTTAGGCTGGGTTTCTATACAGCACTTTGAGATATCAGCTGATGTAAGAAGGGCTATATAAATACATTTGATATCAGCACAAAACACAAACACCACTGCTGCCAGCTACTCTATACCTTCGCTTGTCCTTCCCATTCATACGCCCCTACTGCAGCCTCTCAAAAACTACTACCTACTTACACTAGTCAACAGACAACAAATCTCTGCATACTAAGTTGTGAGTGTATGACCATACAACAGCATCAAGCCAGTACCCTTATGGTAAACAACTCGCATTAGTCCATCCTCTTACCATTCCAGGCCAAAGATCCCGTAGAAGATGGTGCTGTGTATGTCTCGGCCCTCCAGTACGAAGACACTACGCAGCACATTGAGGTGGAGCTCGTAGTCAGGAACGGAGCAGACCAGCCTGGCCTTCAGGAAGGACGTCCACTTCCTCTGCAAGGTCCTCTGGCCCCCCCAGTCACCCTGGAGGGAGGAGAGCAAGGTTAGAGATAAACAGCTCATCAGAGTCACACAAACACACATCAACACAGGTTTTCTCATGGTCATACATACCTATACCACACACTCATACGTTATATACACAGAGAAAGGTGCACACACACACACACTAACACAACCCCACTACACAATAGAAGCATTACCAAGTACCACTGAATGAGAGTGTTTGGTTCTGGCTCAAAGTGTGCCTACTTGAGCATATTTACTCTAATTGCATTTCGGGCAGCAGCAACAACAACATAGGAGGTGCTCGGAGGCGATGGCATTGAGAAAAAGCCTGAATAGACAGATTGTGCCCCTCATTTAGAGCAGACTTCTCATCTCTTTGTTTGTTGGGGTTTTAATAGATCACCACTGGGCACACATTGTGTGATTCAATGTTGTTTCTACTTCATTTCAATGAAATGTGCCCAGTGGGTTGCTCTTCATTTCTGTTTTACATAAAAACATATTTCTACCCAGCCTCGGTACTTTATCTTTCAGAAAATACAGTAGTCACAGTAAAGAAAGCAAATTAAACAAACACAAAACAGCACACATTACTCATACAGTACCAGTCCAACGTTCTAGAACACCTACTCATTCAAGACCTTTTCTTTATTTTTACTATTTTCTACGTTGTAGAATAATAGTGAAGACATCAAAACTATGAAATAACACATATGGAATCATGTACTGTAGTAACCAAAAAAAGTGTTAAACAAATCAAAATATATTTCAGTTTTGAGATCCTTCAAAGTAGCCACCCATTGCCTTGATGATAGCTTTGCACACTCTTGGCACTCTCTCAACCAGCTTCATGAGGTGGTCACCTGGAATTTCAATTAACAGGTGTGCCTTGTTTAAAGTTCATTTGTGGAAATTGTTTCAGCTTGGGCCGATAGCTTTTTGGGCTGCTAGCCAAGTAGGCCTGCCTCAAGCATGGACGCCACATCTGGCAACTGGATGGCTGTGCGGTAGACCGTACACCGTAGATGCTGGTTGCCGATGGAAAGGAGGTTGGGGATTTGCTGAGAAGCAGACAGACCTGTGGCTCGCCTCCAGTTGTGGTCTGTCTAGCGACTAATGTGAACTCTGTGTCTGCGGATCTGTCGCCGCCACAACTGTCATCATCATGGGCGACTGCCACTGTGCCATTGGGGTAAATCGAGCCCACCCCCAGATTTAAATCTGCATGAGCTGCTGTGGCCCAGTTAGGGCTGGATCCATCACGTTCTACCCCCCCACCATCACCACTACCACAGAGCAGACATGTCCCCATTTCCAGAAAGCTGAATTTTTGTATATAGGGGTACTGCACGCATGTAAAAATGGAGATTACAGTTACACCAGGCACAGCCAAAGAGAGAGGAGGAGGAGTGAAAAAAACAGCCTTCTGTATCTCCAGGAGTGGTTTCCGGGCATGCTGATCTCCAATGAAATGAGGTGGTGAGAGAGGGAGTGGGAGGAAGAGAGGGGAGAGGTGAGAAAGTGACAGACAGACAGAGAGAGAGAGAGCGAAAGAAAGGGGGTGGGATGGAGAGAGAGAGAAAGGGGGAGAGAAAGAAAGACTGCCATTGGAGTGGGCTTGGGTGGGCTTCTACTCTGCCTGGAAACAGTGGCACACCAAGGAACCCCTCAGAAAGCAGCTGAGATGGCTGGTCTGAGGCACTGCATCACAGTGCTAGCTGTGCCACTAGAGAACCTGGTTCGAGTCCAGGCTCTGGCGCAGCCGGCAGCGACCGGGAGACCCATGGGGTGGCTCACAATTGGCCGAGCATCATCCGGGTTAGGGGAGGGTTTGGCTGGCAGAGATGTTCCTGTCCCATCTAGCGACTTCTGTGGTGGGCCGGGAGCAATGCACGCTGACAGGGTCGCCATGTGTAAGGTGCGTCTGGCTTCCGCGTTAAGCAGGCGTGGTGTCAATAAGCAATGCGGCTTGGCTGGGTTGTATTACTGAGATTACTCACCACAAAATCTACTTAGCGGAGCTGGATCCCTTCATCACAGGAGCCCCTTTTTTTAAAAGACGTTGTCGGAGAAGAGGAAGGTGAGCTGGGGTTCTAGTCCGATTAAGGAAAAGGTCAAACCACCCTCCGCTTCCTACTGTATTACTTCCTAATGTACCGTCTCTGGACAATAACCTTTGTGAGATCAGAGCGCAGATGTCCTACAAGAGAGATATGAGCGACTGTAACAATCTGCTTTACAGAGACTTGGCTGATGGAGGAGGTGCTTGATCAGGCTATACAGCCTGGCAACATTGGGGTTTCCATACATCACGCAGACATGGAAAAATAACCTTGTGGGAAAAACCAAAGGCGGAGGAGTATGATTCATGATCAACAACTCATGGTAGGATTGTAGGATTGTAGGACTGTACAAACCCTTAAGAGTATGTGTACCTCACAATCAAATGCCAATCCAATTATCTCTGAGAAGATTCACAGCTGTTTGTATCACAGCTGTGTACATCCCCCCCGAGCCTACACCACGCTGGCACTCAATGAATTACACAGGACTTTGAACAAATTGGAAACAGCATATCCCAAGGCCACATCTGTTGTAGCCGGGGACTTGTAAGGAAAATTCCCTTGAAATTCCACCAACACATTTTTTGCCCCATTCGCGGGAAAAATACATTAGACCAAATCAAATTAAACGTATTTATATAGCCCTTCGTACATCAGCTGATATCTCAAAGTGCTGTACAGAAACCCAGCCTAAAACACCAAACAGCAAGCAATGCAGGTGTTGAAGCACGTTGGCTAGGAAAAACTCCCTAGAAAGGCCAAAACATAGGAAGAAACCAAGAGACGAACCAGGCTATGTGGGGTGGCCAGTCCTCTTCTAGCTGTGCCGGGTGGAGATTATAACAGAACATGGCCAAGATGTTCAAATGTTCATAAATGACCAGCATGGTCAAATAATAGGTCTGGGACAGGTAGCACGTCCGGTGAACAGGTCAGGATTCCATAGCCGCATGCAGAACAGTTGAAACTGGAGCAGCAGCACGGCCAGGTGGACTGGGGACAGCAAGGAGTCATCATGCCAGGTAGCACTGGCATTGTTATTCTCTACTCCAAGATGGATACAAAGCCCTCCTTCTGCAAATCAGACCATGGCTCCATTCTGCTCCTCCCCACCTATAGGCATAAGTTAAATCATGAAGCACCCGTGGTAATGTCTGTTCATGTCACGTCCTGACCTTAGTTCCTTTTTATGTCTCTATTTTGATTTGGTGACAGCGTGAGTTGGGGTGGGCATTCTATGTTTTTTTGTCTGTGTTTTGTACTTCTATATGTTTGGCCTGGTATGGTTCCCAATCAGAGGCAGCTGTCTATCGTTGTCTCTGATTGAGAACCATACTTAGGTAGCTTTTTCCCACTGGGTGTTTGTGGGTAGTTGCTTTCTGTTTTTGTGTCTGCACCAGACAGAACTGTTTCGATTGTTTTCATTGTTGTTTTGCTATTCAGTGTCCAGTTCAACTAATAAAGGATGAACACGTGCCACGCTGCACCTTGGTCCTCACCTTCTTCCAACAGCCATTACAGTTCAACGCTGGTCTGACCAACCAGAATCCATGCAACAGGATGGTTTTGATCACGCGGACTGGGATATGTTCCGGTCCGTCTCTGGGAATAATATAGACGAATACACTAACTCTGTCTCTGGGTTTATTGGTTTGTTTGGATCCCTAGAAGGCCAGCATCCCAGAGTCGCCTCTTCACTGTTGACTTTGAGACGGGTGTTTTGTGGGTACTATTTTATGAAGCTGCCAGTTGAGGACGTTTGAGGAGTATATTTCTCAAACTAGACACTCTTATGTACTTGTCTTCTTGTTCAGTTGTGCTCCGGGGCCTCCCATTCCTATTTCTATTCTGGTTAGGGCCAGTTTGCACTGTTCTGTGAAGGGAGTAGTACACTGTATTGTACAAGATCTTCAGTTTCTTGGCAATATCTCGCATGGAATAGCCTTTATTTCTCAGAACAAGAATAGACTGATGAGTTTCAGAAGAAGTGCTTTGTTTCTGGCCATTTTGAGCCTGTAATCAAACCCACAAATGCTGATGCTCCAGATATTCAACTAGTCTAAAGAAGGCCAGTTGAATTGCTTTTTAATCAGAACAACACTTTTCAGCTATGCTAACATAATTGCAAAAGGGTTTTCTAATGATCAATTAACCGTTTAAAATGATAAACTTGGATTAGCTAACACAACGTGCCTTTGGAACACAGGAGTGATGGTGGCTGATAATGGGCCTCTGTACACCTATGTAGATATTCAATTAAAAATCAGTTTCCAGCTACAATAGTCTTTTACAACATTAACCTCTTGGTCTAAACTGTATTTCTGATCAATTTGATGTTATTTTAATGGACAAAACATTTGCTTTTCTTTCATAAACAAGGACATTTCTAAGTGACCCCAAACTTTAGAACTATAGTGTAGGTAGAGTTTTGGGGCTCCCGAGTGGCGCAGTGGTCTAAGACACTGCATCTCAATACTAGAGGCGTCACTACAAACCCTAGTTTGATTCCAGGCTGTATCACAACTGGCTATGATTTGGAATCCATAGGGCGGTGCACAATTGGCCCAGCGTCGCCTGGTTTAGGGTTTGGCCAAGGTAGGTCGTCATTGTAAATAAGAATTTGTTCTTAACTGACTTGCTTAGTTAAACAAAGGTGAAACAAAAAAAGGGGCGTGCTTCTGAATCTGGTTGGCGGTTGCAGTTAAAAAATATATATCTACTGTTTACACAAATAATATTTTCCTTTATTTTTATTTAAAAAAATGTCTTTGCTTCCTCTTGGGCCCCGGCAAGCCTCTGCATTAGTCCAGCCCTGAATAGGACCCCAGTTATCACTCAACTAAACAGAGTGCATACCAATAGTGTTGGGTCTGTGACATCCACTTGTATTGATCATATATTGTCCTCCCCAACCCTTTTTTATTTTTTTATTTCACCTTTATTTAACCAGGTAGGCTAGTTGAGAACAAGTTCTCATTTGCAACTGCGACCTGGCCAAGATAAAGCATAGCAGTGTGAACAGACAACACAGAGTTACACATGGAGAAAACAATTAACAAGTCAATAACAGTAGAAAAAAAGGGGAGTCTATATACATTGTGTGCAAAAGGCATGAGGAGGTAGGCGAATAATTACAATTTTGCAGATTAACACTGGAGTGATAAATGATCAGATGGTCAAGTACAGGTAGAGATATTGGTGTGCAAAAGAGCAGAAAAGTAAATAAATAAAAACAGTATGGGGATGAGGTAGGTGAAAATGGGTGGGCTATTTACCAATAGACTATGTACAGCTGCAGCGATCGGTTAGCTGCTCAGATAGCAGATGTTTGAAGTTGGTGAGGGAGATAAAAGTCTCCAACTTCAGGGATTTTTGCAATTCATTCCAGTCACAGGCAGCAGAGTACTGGAACAAAAGGTGGCCAAATGAGGTGTTGGCTTTAGGGATGATCAGTGAGATACACCTGCTGGAGCGCGTGCTACGGATGGGTGTTGTCATCATGACCAGTGAACTGAGATAAGGCGGAACTTTACCTAGCATGGACTTGTAGATGACCTGGAGCCAGTGGGTCTGGCGACGAATATGTAGCGAGGGCCAGCCGACTAGAGCATACAAGTCGCAGTGGAGGGTGGTATAAGGTGCTTTAGTGACAAAACGGATGGCACTGTGGTAAACTGCATCCAGTTTGCTGAGTAGAGTGGTTGGAAGCAATTTTGTAGATGACATCGCCAAAGTCGAGGATCGGTAGGATAGTCAGTTTTACTAGGGTAAGTTTGGCGGCGTGAGTGAAGGAGGCTTTGTTGCGGAATAGAAAGTCGACTCTTGATTTGATTTTCGATTGGAGATGTTTGATATGAGTCTGGAAGGAGAGTTTACAGTCTAGCCAGACACCTAGGTACTTATAGATGTCCACATATTCAAGGACGGAACCATCCAGAGTGGTGATGCTCGTCAGGCAAGCGGGTGCAGTCAGCGATCGGTTGAAAAGCATGCATTTGGTTTTACTAGCGTTTAAGAGCAGTTGGAGGCCACGGAAGGAGTGTTGTATGGCATTGAAGCTCGTTTGGAGGTTAGATAGCACAGTGTCCAAGGACGGGCCGGAAGTATATAGAATGGTGTCGTCTGCGTAGAGGTGGATCAGGGAGTCGCCCGCAGCAAGAGCAACATCATTGATATATACAGAGAAAAGAGTCGGCCCGAGAATTGAACCCTGTGGCACCCCCATAGAGACTGCCAGAGGACCGGACAGCATGCCCTCCGATATGACACACTGAACTCTGTCTGCAAAGTAATTGGTGAACCAGGCAAGGCAGTCATCCGAAAAACCGAGGCTACTGAGTCTGCCGATAAGAATATGGTGATTGACAGAGTCGAAAGCCTTGGCAAGGTCGATGAAGAAGGCTGCACAGTACTGTCTTTTATCGATGGCGGTTATGATATCGTTTAGTACCTTGAGTGTGGCTGAGGTGCACCCGTGACCGGCTCGGAAACCAGATTGCACAGCAGAGAAGGTACGGTGGGATTCGAGATGGTCAGTGACCTGTTTGTTGACTTGGCTTTCGAAGACCTTAGATAGGTAGGGCAGGATGGATATAGGTCTGTAACAGTTTGGGTCCAGGGTGTCTCCCCCTTTGAAGAGGGGGATGACTGCGGCAGCTTTCCAATCCTTGGGGATCTCAGACGATGTGGAAGAGAGGTTGAACAGGCTGGTAATAGGGGTTGCGAAAATGGCGGCGGATAGTTTCAGAAATAGAGGGTCCAGATTGTCAAGCCCAGCTGATTTGTACGGGTCCAGGTTTTGCAGGTCTTTCAGAACATCTGCTATCTGGATTTGGGTAAAGGAGAACCTGGAGGGGCTTGGTCGAGGAGCTGCGGGGGGGGAAGGAGCTGTTGGCCGAGGATGGAGTAGCCAGGCGGAAGGCATGGCCAGCCGTTGAGAAATGCTTGTTGAAGTTTTCGATAATCATGGATTTATCGGTGGTGACCGTGTTACCTAGCCTCAGTGCAGTGGGCAGCTGAGAGGAGGTGCTCTTGTTCTCCATGGACTTCACAGTGTCCCAGAACTTTTTGGAGTTGGAGCTACAGGATGCAAACCTCTGCCTGAAGAAGCTGGCCTTAGCTTTCCTGACTGACATCGTGTATTGGTTCCTGACTTCCCTGAACAGTTGCATATCGCAGGGACTATTCGATGCTATTGCAGTCCACCACAGGATGTTTTTGTGCTGGTCGAGGGCAGTCAGGTCTGGAGTGAACCAAGGGCTGTATCTGTTCTTAGTTCTGCATTTTTTGAACGGAGCATGCTTATCTAAAATGGTGAGGAAGTTACTTTTAAAGAATGACCAGGCATCCTCAACTGACGGGATGAGGTCAATGTCCTTCCAGGATACCCGGGCCAGGTCGATTAGAAAGGCATGCTCACAGAAGTGTTTTAGGGAGCGTTTGACAGTGATGAGGGGTGGTCGTTTGACTGCGGCTCCGTAGCGGATACAGGCAATGAGGCAGTGATCGCTGAGATCCTGGTTGAAGACAGCGGAGGTGTATTTGGAGGGCCAGTTGGTCAGGATGACGTCTATGAGGGTGCCCGTGTTTACAGAGTTAGGGTTGTACCTGGTGGGTTCCTTGATGATTTGTGTGAGATTGAGGGCATCTAGCTTAGATTGTAGGACTGCCGGGGTGTTAAGCATATCCCAGTTTAGGTCACCTAAAAGAACAAACTCTGAAGCTAGATGGGGGGCGATCAATTCACAAATGGTGTCCAGGGCACAGCTGGGAGCTGACGGGGGTCGGTAGCAGGCGGCAACAGTGAGAGACTTATTTCTGGAGAGAGTAATTTTCAAAATTAGTAGTTCGAACTGTTTGGGTATGGACCTGGAAAGTATGACATTACTTTGCAGGCTATCTCTGCAGTAGACTGCAACTCCTCCCCCTTTGGCAGTTCTATCTTGACGGAAGATGTTATAGTTGGGTATGGAAATCTCTGAGTTTTTGGTGGCCTTCCTGAGCCAGGACTCAGACACGGCAAGGACATCAGGGTTAGCAGAGTGTGCTAAAGCAGTGAGTAAAACAAACTTAGGGAGGAGGCTTCTGATGTTGACATGCATGAAACCAAGGCTTTTTCGATCACAGAAGTCAACAAATGAGGGTGCCTGGGGACATGCAGGGCCTGGGTTTACCTCCACATCACCCGCAGAACAGAGAAGGAGTAGTATGAGGGTGCGACTAAAGGCTATCAAAACTGGTCGCCTAGAGCATTGGGGACAGAGAATAAGAAGAGCAGGTTTCTGGGCATGGTAGAATATATTCAGGGCATAATGCGCAGACAGGGGTATGGTGGGGTGCGGGTACAGCGGAGGTAAGCCCAGGCACTGGGTGATGATGAGAGAGGTTGTATCTCTGGACATGCTGGTTGTAATGGGTGAGGTCACCGCATGTGTGGGAGGTGGGACAAAGGAGGTATCAGGGGTATGAAGAGTGGAACTAGGGGCTCCATTGTGAACTAAAACAATGATAACTAACCTGAACAACAGTATACAAGGCATATTGACATTTGAGAGAGACATACAGCGAGGCATACAGCAATCACAGGTGTTGAATTGGGAAAGCTAGCTAAAACAGTAGGTGAGACAACAACAGCTAATCAGCTAGCACAACAACAGCAGGTAAAATGGCGTTGACTAGGCAACGGGGCCGACAGATAAAACATAAACAAGCAGAATGGAGTACCGTGATTAATGGACAGTCCAGCGTGCATCAGCTATGTAGCCAAGTGATCAGTGTCTAGGGGGCAGGGAAGCTGGATTGGTGAGTGTTATCCAGGTTAAAAAAAACTAACAATGACTAAATAGCTTGTAGCTAGTTAGCTGGTTAGCTTCTGGAGGTTCTTGAGTGTGTTCTAAAAATTAAAAATAATAGCGATTCCGTATCACATTGGGTGAGGCAGGTTACCGGAAGGTATAAACAAATAAAAAATCGAAAAGAGATAGAGTAAATATGGGTCCAGTGAGTGTCTGGGACGCTGCGATTCAGACGGTTAGCAGGCCTGTGCTAACAAGCTAACAGTTAGTAGGCCGGGGCTAAACAAGGTAGCAGTTAGCGGACCGGGGCTAAACAAGCTGGCAGTTAGCAGGCCGAAATAGCAAGCAAGGAGATAGCAAGGGCTAGAGAGTTAGCCTTTGGGGGATGTCGCGATGGGGTGAGTCTGTTTATTCCTCTTCATGCGGTGACATCGATAGACCGGTCGTGGGTCCGGGTATTGTAGCCCAGGAGTATGCTACGGTGGTAGGTATTGTAGCCCAGGAGTATGCTACGGTGGTAGCACAGGGGCTCTGGCCGGTCTAGCTTCAAGCTAAGTGGGTGGAGACGCTAGCCAGGAGTAATCATCCAGGGTTGCGGTTTAGCTAGATAGCTAGTTGTGAAGATCCAGCTGAAAGATGTTCCGTTTGCGGTGGGAATCCGGGGATAAAAAATAAATAGGTCCGTTATGCTCTGGTTAGAGTCGCGTTGTTCGAACTGGCGAGAGCTTTCCGAGCTAAAGGTTAGCTGATGACCGGTTAGCTGAAGACCGCTAGCATAGCTGGTATTTAGCTGGCTAGCTTCAGTTGAGGGGTTCCGGTTCCGAAGTAAATATAAATACTTTAGGAAAAATAGCTACATTGGGTGAGGCAGGTTGCAGGAGATTATTTGGAAGCAAAATGTTTTAAAAGATAGGCGAAGAAAAATATGTAAAAACGAAAAAGACGATATATACAAGGGACACGACACGTCTTACTGCTACGCCATCTTGGTCCCCAACCCTCTTTTCACACTGCTGCTACTCTCTGTTTATTGTTTATGTATACTCACTTTATTTATATATATTTTTATTTAACATTTATGTTAATAGGCAAGTCAGTTTTAAAGAACAAATTATTATTTACAATGATAGCCTACCGGGGAACTGCCTTGTTCAGGTTAACTGCCTTGTTCAGGCACAGAACGACCGATTTTCAAGCAAGAGGAAAAACATAATTCAGCAGTCCATTAAGTAGTTGGTGTGTGTAAGTCTGTGTGTGTGCTGAGGAGTTGACGCTACAAACCCACAGGCGTGAGATGACTTCCAGGCTTTTGGGAGGGAGGGTGTACAATGAGCCTGTCATAGCGAATGTAAGCAATGTCCGCACGCATTCTGGCAGTTTTAATGGATGGGATAAGTTCTTTCCGCTTCTGGCGCACAACTTCAGGATAGTCCTCATTGAGGAAGATGTACGTTCCTCTCAAGTTCTTGGCTCTTTACAGAACAGCTACCTTGTCCTTAGGAACTTGAACACTATCGGCCTGTGCCTGTCACCTGGGCCAGAGGTGGGGTCTACAGGTGGGGTCTACAGTCCCATCAAGCTGACCCTGGGAGAACTGAACACTATTCTTCAGGTCCTGGAACTCTCTGGTCAGATCGTCCATTCTTTTATTTGTTGACTCCACCAGTATTTGGACACACCTGAAGCTATTTTCTTGTTGTTGTGACAACAGCTTGTAGAACTATTTTTGTTCATTTAAAAGATCCTTCACCTGTGATAGAGAGACACCACTGTCCTCAATGGTATTCCCATTGGCTTTGGTCTTTGTCATGGTTGCGATGTAGGCTAACGCTGGTACTCCACGCAGTTCCAGACAACACAGCTTGCAGAGCCGTTGGAAACAGCAACAAACAGCTGGGATTTAAACAGCCACAAGCCACGTGAATATCCGCGGTCCCAGCCACAAGAGCTAACCGCGTCGCGGGCTGTGTTCAAACTGTCAAGGAAATCTGGCTAGCTGGATATGCTTCACCAAGCAGCAGTTCTTCAGACCTTAGGGTTTGTTTTGGCAGTACGTGTGTAATTGGTTCTTCAAGCTTCTGAGATTGAGGTGAATACCACATGTGAGATCTCACTCATAATATCAGAGAACCTGGGTTACGCAAGTAATCTTGAGGTTCCTTGTGTTTGATACCGTTACATTCATTCCATTGCAGCCATTGAGCCATTTCTCCACTTTCCCCCTCCATTGAGTTGGGCAACCCCTAATGCCATAACACATGTCCCCCTTCAGGCCTACCTTGCAGATGCGGGCCACCCGTGCCACCCTGGTCTGGCTGGGGTAGGCCATCTGCTCCTGGCTCCTCTCTGTGAAGAAGAAGTAGATCTTGTCGTCGTCGCCCACTGAGCTGTTGACACTCTCCTTCAGCAGCGCCGAGCCCACAAAGTCCGCCTCTGCTCACACAATGACAAAAACAGATCATCACACGGTGTACATTCTGTCCAACTCCTGGCAAAGCACATACTATGGAGAGATTCATGTTATTGTCATCATCATACCATGCCACCTACTGATACAGAGATAATGTGGGTGGAAAGCAAGGATAACCACAGTATATGAATTAGAGTATGCGCTAAGGTGAAGGCAGAGCTTGTATTATGAAGGAATGACTATTAAATGCCCTATGTTTTCGGCCAGTACTTAGTACCACACTTGGGATCAAATAATTAGATTTGATAATATTTACTGCATTTTAATGACTTTCATATACATTTCAAAACAATTACTTGGACAAGGTTTAATTTAAAATACAAGTAGTTCAATATTTCCGGAATGTATTTGGAAATTTGAATGTATTGTCATGCATTTACAACTAACTACCGGTATTTGAAGTAATGTATTTTCAAATACTAATACTTTGAAGACCCCACCCAGTTTGACTTGCATGTTTAGGTCAGCCCAAGGGGACCCCGAAAAAAAATAGAAATAGTTGATTTGGCAAATTTGAAAATACTCAAATACACAGAAAATAAGTATTTCAAATACAAATATTTAAATATGCATGTATTTGAACCTAGGTCTGCTTAGTACCATATAGTTGTAGTATAATGAATCAGAATTACAGATTGCATTGGTATTCTAAAATTGCATAGCTGTACGGATCAAACAGGACCACAGTGTCCGGTTCAGGGGCGTAGGCATGGGTGGGTCTGGGTGGACACAGGACCACCCACTGGGGAGCCAGGCCCACCCAATCAGATTGAGCAAAAACAAAAATAGAATACATTATGATTACAAAAATGCTTTTCCACACACCAACGAATTTCTGGCTATGCCCCTGGTCCGGTCTGGAGCGTAATGTCAAGAGCTCTGTTGGTCAGCTACTGCGTAGCAACCTAGTGGTGCCAAAAACCCTGGTCTGCCCTAGAAAGCCTATATAAATTACAATCGCCCGAACACATTTTTTTTTTAGATGGACGTTTTGGGCTCCCCAAGGTGAATTAAGTTCATTACAAATTGAGACATTTAAGTAAATAGTGATCCATTCTGACGACAACATTTGTCGTCACGCACAACACACGGCAAATGTCGTCACACACAAATCACACAGACCAATCACGGGCCAGCAGGCTATGAGAAGGCTCCATAGACGTTAAGGTTAACTCTAACAGGCAGGATGAAAATGACTATATCGACCTTGATCTTTTGCTAGTTATGGCCACTTTCACCATGATCCTTAGATAGTTTTTGGTGCCATTCAGCCCCATTCAACAATACGGCACCTTTCAAATTCAAATACTTCTGCCGATCAGGAGTTTTCCATAGAAATACGCGGATGACGTCAGCACTGTCACTATCTACTGGTTTTAATGTCTATGGGAACAAACCACAAAATGAAACCAATGTCTATAAGATAACGGATGGGTCAGCCTCTCTTTACCCAGCAGCCATCTGGTGGGGGCCTCCTCTGTCCTCAGAGTGGGGAAGGGGAAGTTCCGACGGACATCCGGAGAGCTGCGGAACTCATACTGGGAGGCTGAGAACATCTCACCATCTGCAATCAGGACCAGAGAGATGGAGGGATCAAAGAGAGAGAACACAGAACAGGGGATAGATGAGTGTCTCTCAGTTCATTCTGAGTGGTGGGTTAGGGCAAAATAGTGCAGCCCAGGGGATAGATTAGGTTTCTTACCCACAAGGAGGCCGGTGTAGCCCTTGGCTGGGTCGTAGGGACACCTGTCCCTGCCCTCTTCGAAGCCAGAGGAGAAACTGAAGCGTTCCACATCCTGATAGAAAAGAGAAGAGAGAGGATCAATAACTACAGTAGAGGAATATAAATCAAACCATCACCAAAGCAGGTAACCCAGCATGCACTTCAGTATGAATCATAATATCCATAAAACCATAAAACCTAGCGGTCAAATACGGAAATGGTTCCAATCGATTTTACACCCTTAATTTTCCCATAAGGGATTTTAGAAACACTTAAAATAATCAAATCAAAGTGTATTTGTCACATGCGCCAAATACAGTCAAATACAGTGAAATGCTTACTTACAAAATAAGGGCTGTGTTTTTTTTAAAGTATTTATTTAACCAGGCAAGTCATTTAGGAACAAACTCTTATTTTCAATGACAGCCTAGGAACAGTGGGTTAACTGCCTTGGTCAGAGGCAGAACAACAGATTTGTACCTTGTCAGCTCAGGGACTCGATCTTGCAACCTTTCGGTTACAAGTCTGACGCTCTAACCACTAGGCTACCTGCCACCCCTTTAGTGTAGGCTTACCCTGGCTTCAGTGGTCGAAAAAGTACCCAGTGTCATACTTGAGTATATCCCTTAATAGAAAATGACTTAGTGAAAGTCACCCAGTAAAATTATACTTGCATAACAGTCAAAGTATTTGGTTTTAAATATACTGAAGTATCAAAAGTAAATGTAATTGCTAAAATATACTTAGTAAAAGTACAAGTATAAATCATTTCAAATTCCTTATATTTAGCAAACCAGACAGCATAATTTTATTTTTCTTAATTTACAAATAGCCATGGGCACATTCCAACAATGACATCCCTTACCAACAAAGCATTTGTGTTTAGTGAGTCCCCTAGATCAGAGGCAGTAGAAATTGATCAGGGATGTTAATATAGTGAAGTAAAAGTAGTCAAAAATATAAATAGTAAAGTACAGATACCCCAAAAACTACTTAATTTGTACTTTAAAGTATTTTTACTTAAGTACTTTGCACCACTGCCTGGTGTGATGTTTTGACAACCGTGTAAATCTATCTAGGACAACGTGACTTTTATCAATATATAAACCCTGTATTTATTCCCCAAAAATGAAACATTAATTAGCTGCTAATGTGGCTATCATACAGAACTACAAATGCCTGTCTCAAGCTTTACGTCACTCACCAGGGCCATGATAATCTGGACGAGACTGCCAAATCAAGGCAAAGGTAAGAATATCTGGATTAACTATCTAATGTTAGCTAAATTTAGTAATGAGTAGATTGGGTAATTTTTTTTTAAATTGACAATTCTTGAACTGTCTAGGGCAAGTTTTGAATATACACAATACCTGTAATCTAGCTAGTCTTGAGGCAACAAGCCTGCTTACTTTACTGCAGGAAGACATTGATCTGTTTGCTGTTACGAACCGACTCGAAGCCCGTAACAAAAAGGGAGACAACGTGGTGATAATAGATAACAAAATATATTTATTAACTGAGGCAACCTATAGCCAAATAAACAATAGTGTGCCTGCGTGGAGAGAGTCTCCTCAATGAATGTGGAAGAGGTCTATGTATCCTGGGACACACCCGGGCCCAGGTGTTTCCCATGTAGCTGACGACCCTCCCAACTTTACCCACCGGCATCCTAATAAGGAAACAAGAACAAAGTCTTATCACCTCCACTAGGAAAGCTGTTTCAACTTCCTGTAATATTTCAGTCGTTGCAAAAAGTCCAGAAGAGCAGGAGTGTGTGAAGGGTTTTGTCCCAGCCCAACTCTAACACAACAAATCACAGCGATAGGCTATGATTTGTAGTCAGGTAAACTTTGTAATCAGGGATGGATTCATATACTGTAGATGTTATTGATATATAACGCATGCTCCACTCTCAAGTTGAACTTGTTGATTGATGCCAAGGCGGTGGTTGCGAAGATGAAGGGAGCAGCTGCAGACCAGAAGACTGCAGCCAAGGCATCACTGGTCCACACCTGCCCTGTCCTATTATTTGTAAGTTAATGTACTGGCCTTTGTGGTGCAGTCTTTCATATGTGTAGTAATTTGTTGCATCGTATTGCTTAGTTTATCATTTGTGTCAACTTTGAATTCAATCCTAGCCACAGATTGTTAACTTACTTCATTTTGTACTTGACCTTTTATAGACGCAGACCCAAAGACATTCAAGCAGCACTTTGAGAGCATGTATCCAAAGTCTTCAATGGTCCCAGTACTGATTGATGTGCAGGCCTAAGTGACCACACACACTCAAATGGAACTCCAGCTAGGGTAAGATTCTTTCATCATTCACACACAGTAGACATAGTCCATGCTTTTGTCACTTCTAGGTTAGACTACTGCAATGCTCTACTTTCCGGTTACCCGGATAAAGCACTAAATAAACTTCAGTTAGTGCTAAACACGGCTGCTAGAATCTTGACTAGAACCAAAAAATGTGATCCTCTTACTCCAGTGCTAGCCTCTCTACACTGGCTTCCTGTTAAGGCAAGGGCTGGTTTCAAGGTTTTACTGCTAACCTACAAAGCATCACATGGGCTTGCTCCTACCTATCTTTCCAATTTAGTCCTGCCGTACATACCTACACGTACGCTACGGTCACAAGACGCAGGCCTCATTACTGTCCCTAGAATTTCTAAGCAACAGCTGGAGGCAAGGCTTTCTCCTATAGAGCTCCATTTATATGGAATGGTCTGCCTACCCATGTGAGAGACACAAACTCGGTCTCAACCTGGCCGGTTCCCCTCTCTCCACTGGGATTCTCTGCCTCTTCTCAGCCTCTGAGTCACTGGCTTACCATGCTGTCCCTAGGAGGGGTGCGCCACTTGAGTGGGTTGAGTCACTGACGTGATCTTCCTGTCCGGGTTGGCGCCCCCGCTTGGGTTGTGCCGTGGCGGAGATCTTTGTGGGCTATACTCGGCCTTGTCTCAGGATGGTAAGTTGGTGGTTGAAGATATCCCTCTAGTGGTGTGGGGGCTGTGCTTTGGCAATGTGGGTGGGGTTATATCCTTCCTGTTTGGCCCTGTCCGGGGGTATTGTAGGATGGGGCCACAGTGTCTCCCGACCCCTCCTGTCTCAGCCTGCAGTAGGTTATGTGTCGGGGGGCTAGGGTCTGTCTGTTATATCTGGAGTATTTATCCTGTTTTATCCGGTGTCCTGTGTGAATTTAAGTATGCTCTCTCTAATTCTCTCTTTCTCCACTACCTGGCCTGATGACTCCTTGCTGTCCCCAGTCCACCTGTCCGTGCTGCTGCTCCAGTTTCAACTGTTCTGCCTGCGGCAATGGAACCTTGATCTGTTCCCCGGACGTGCTACCTGTCCTAGACCTGCTGTTTTCAACTCTCTAGAGACAGCAGGAGCAGTAGAGATACTCTGAATGATCGGCTATGAAAAGCCAACTGACATTTACTCCTGAGGTGGTGACCTGGTGCACCCTCAACAACCACTGTGAATGTTATTATTTGACCCCGCTGGTCATCAATGAACATTTGAACATCTTGACCATGTTCTGTTCTAATCTCCACCCGGCACAGCCAGAAGAGGACTGGCCACCCCTCAGAGACTGGATCCTCTCTAGGTTTCTTCCTAGGTTCTGGCCATTCTAGGGAGTTTTTCCTAGCCACTGTGCTTCTACACCTGCATTGCTTGCTGTTTGGGGTTTTAGGCTGTGCTTGTGTACAGCACTCTGTGACATCAGCTGATGTCAGAAGGGCTTTATAAATACATTTGATTGATTGATTGACATAGTGTCAACAAAATTCTGTCTTCAATGCTTAAGGCCAGGCACCACACCCTCATAGGGTACTTTTTCCCCCTTAATCATATCACAATCAACTTTTACCAGTTAATGTAGACACACATTTATGAATATTTTATATTAAATATTTCTGAAATATGTTATTAAAATATGCAAATGAGGTTCTCATTAAATATGCAAATATTTTCATATCGCGCAAATCCATTTTTCAGGACACTGGATGAAGTCAGACTAAATATTTTGATTTCATTTTGTTAAGACACTCCATGATGGGACTTTTCCAGAGCAGATTGTGGATACATACATTTTTAATCTTTCTATCTGTAAAATACAAAAGACATGTATGTAAAATGCATTTTGGCATATTTTTCCAAAGAAAATCATCTAGAACAAAAAAATAAAAAAGCATATCAACAATTCCCTCTGGGTAGGTCTGGGGAATATATCTATTCAGATGCTTCTGAAGCGGAGAAAAATGAGTTGGCGTGTGGGAAGAGTCTGCCCTTCGGGAAATTGCAGTTAAAGACAAGTACACTGAATTTAGACTACCAAACGTCTATTCAGAAAGGGGAAAGGGCAACCTAGTTGCCTCGTCAGTTGTTCAACTCAATGTATTCAACTGAAATGTGTCTTCCACATTTAACACAACCCCTCTGACCCAATAACCATCTGTTCAAAGTAAGTTACTAATATAGTCCAGTTTGTAACAATCTCTATGAAATGGGCTTTTAAATTATGTGTCATTTAATGTAGTGAGATTTGAAATCATTGATGTATGTCCATTTTTTTAAGTGTTTAAAATTCATTGAAATGTTGAAGGTATAAACTAAGAAAATATACATTTTCATCAAGTTTTTGTCATTTTTATGTTTACTTTTTGAAAATACTAATATTAATGGACCAAAATACCAACAAATCTCAAAATTGAAAGGTAGATGCAAGAATGTAATTTCATTCTGTGGTGACTGGCCTTAAATTCACAGATCACTGCACCTGCCCATCTGTAAACAGCCCATCTATCTACCTACTTCATCCCCATACTCTATTGATTTATTTATCTTGCTCCTTTGTACCCCAGTATCTCTACTTGCACATTCATCTTCTGCACATTTACCATTCCAGTGTTTAACTGCTATATTGTAATTACTTCGCCACCATAGCCAATTTATTGCATTAACTCCCTTATCCTACCTCATTTGCACACACTGTATATAGTCAATAATACAGTAGAAAAAGTCTATGTTTTGTTTATTCCATGTGTAACTCTGAGTTGTTGTATGTGTTGACTTGCTATGCTTTATCTTGGCCAGGTCGCAGTTGCAAATGAGAACTTGTTCTAAACTAACCTACCTGGTAAATAAAAATGTAAAAAAAGTTATATTGTGTATGGCTCAATATGTTGAAATGCTGTGATCACTCATCGCCTTTAATGTTGTGATTCACATACACACAATGTCCATGATATGAATGCTGCAACTGACAGAATGACTACGCTGTGACCCCGATTGCGACTCGACATTGGCCGGATTTTTGTGACAATGACCTAAAAAGGGGTGGAGAAACACACACCCCATTTTATGTTTATTCCATGACCAACCATCCCTCTAGCTACCCCTTATTCCAGACTATGCCATTTATGCCCGATGGTCCCTCGAACTTCGCACACTTTGGAACTCTCCATCTTACCTCTTATAAACCCACCCTACCTTCCCAATTTCCCTATGCTGCTTCCTTCACTACTACTTTTGATTTGATTACATCTGTTTTTGCTACCTTTTTTTGCCTGTGTAATGCAGTTCTCATGCTGTTCACAATTGACAGCAGCAACACGGACCCGTTAAATTGACAAGATGGGTGTTGACACAGCTGCGTGTAGGCATGGCTTCATTGTTTTGAGTCGGTTTCTCATTCTGCTGGTGTTGAGCTAGTATTTTAGATTAAACATACCTTACACACCCAGTTGTTTCTCCATTTGTATCTCACCCACCAAAAATCACAATATGCCATTTTACATTTTGTTATTCGTGCTGGTCTAATTCCTAAAATGAAAAAGCAGGAGAATCTGTGCTCACTCAGATATGTTAGTAATAATAATTAATGCTCTTCAACATCCCAGGTTCCTGGCATTGATGAATAAATTAAGTCAGATGTTTATATGTTATGTATGAAAGGCATATGTATGCATTGTTTACTATTTTGATTTATTTAATTGATGTAATTGTTGGAGTGGCCTAGAATTCATTGATGTAATTGTTGGAGTGGCCTAGAATTCATAGCACATTGTAAATATCTGACTGCTACTAGGTTAGTATTATGTTCAAGACAAGACCAAATGCATAAATAAGACAACAAATATTAGTTAAATCAAATATGGAACAGTAAATGAAAATGTTCAATATATCTTTCATTTTGGATCAAGGAAGCTAGTAGCCAGCTAGCTGACAGCAAAGGTGTCAACTACAGATGACATGCAGGAGCTTGCAGGGATTTGTAGTGTTGCAGGACATCTCATTTGATGCTAATTAGCATTTGTCCAAGAGAGATTTACGCTGTTATCAAAACATCACACCAGGCAAAGCCTACACGAAACACAGACCTTGTTTGAAGTGGTCCCCGTAGGGAAAAATGGATGGTGAAAAAAGATTTGGAACCATTTCTGTGTTTGACCACTAGTTTTTATGGGTTTTATGACGTGTCCACAATGGGGCTCTATGGGCAGTTTGTTGGGAGCCTGAATGTAAACCAGGGAATCCCGAGCAAAAGGAAGGACAGCTCTTACTATGTAAGCACAGAGGGGCCTGAAGGCGTGCGTGCCACAGACGTACAGGTGAGTCTCATTGTACCTCTGCAGGAAGCGGATGTGATTGTAACAATCTGTCTGTAGGAGAGACACAACAGTATGGTTATACATCTATATAACATCAACCTAATCTTGAAGGCTAACACATTCACTTGACTCCTTCTTGATCAGAAATACATTGTTACATTATAATAACAACACCACAAAATTGTTATACGAGATAGGGCCATCAAATAAAGAGAGAAAGAGTCAGAAGCAGAGAGAGATAGTTTGTGTGTTGAGCAGTGGGTGCTACCTGATTGTCTTTTCCTTTTTGAGACACTGCTTCTTCTGCTCTGCCGAAGCTTCCCAATCAATCTGCAAACATCGGGAGACAATAATGACCACCCAGTGGGAGTATGGGGCAGTGTACCATGGCAATACTTGAATACTCCAGTGAATACTCCATTTTAATACTCCAGTTACTCCCATCAACGACATCATTGTGTTTTAATCTATTCTATTGGCCCGTGAGTAAACTTGCCCCCTACATTTAATCCAATAGTCACACTGCAAAAAATGTACCTATTATAGGATTTACTGAATCTCCTTAATGCTATTATTAGCCTGTTCTGTTTAAAAGTTGTGAAAGAGAAAAAGATTTGTGAAGGAGAAAAAGATTTGTGAAATAGGATTAGTTTTGCCATTGCAACATATTGCTTATATGATATGTTGTGCTGTCACAGCTAACCAGTTTAGCAGTTAAAAAACAATACAACTTTGTTGCCCATCGAAACGGAAAGTTAGCGTCCAGGCTGGTGCTCACCGTGAGATTGCCAGGTGTAGAGATGTTGGTGGTGTCCAGGGCGTAGAGAGCCCCCCTGGCCCCTACATACAGCACCCCATTGTCCTCCTCCAGTAGCAGTGTGCTGTAGTTCTGAGATTGGCTGCTGAACCGCTGGCAACCCAGCAGGCCTGAAAACAAACACACAAACTTACTGAGACTTTGGGGCAATTTAACTGAACCTGCAATGTGGTATTTGCACAGTTTTCCAATGGTCAAATAAAGTCACAGAATGGTTTTGGTACTGGAAATTACTAATAATTACTATTACTACTGCCACGCACAGGTACAGTTGAAGTCGGAAGTTTACATACACTTATGTTGGAGTCATTAAAACTCGATTTTCAACCACTCCACACATTTCTTGTTAACAAACGATAGTTTTGGCAAGTCGGTTAGGACATCTACTTTGTGCATGACACAAGGAATTTTTCCAACAATTGTTTACAGACAGATTATTTCACTTATAATTCACTGTATCACAATTCCAGTGGGTCAGAAGTTTACATACACTAAGTTGACTGTGCCTTTAAACAGCTTGGACAATTCCAGAAAATGATGTCATGGCTTTAGAAGCTTCTGATAGGCTAATTGACATCATTTGAGTCAATTGGAGGTGTACCTGTGGATGTATTTCAAGGGCTACCTTCAAACTCAGTGTCTCTTTGCTTGACATCATGGGGAAAACAAAAGAAATCAGCCAGGACCTCAGAAAATAAATTGTAGACCTCCACAAGTCTGGTTCATCCTTGGGAGCAATTTCTAAACGCCTGAAGGTACCACATTCATCTGTACCATCAAATAGTATGCAAGTATAAACACCATGGGACCACGCAGCTATCATACAGCTCAGGAAGGAGACGCCTTCTTTTTTTATTTTTTTATTTCACCTTTATTTAACCAGGTAGGCAAGTTGAGAACAAGTTCTCATTTACAATTGCGACCTGGCCAAGATAAAGCAAAGCAGTTCGACACATACAACGACACAGAGTTACACATGGAGTAAAACAAACATACAGTCAATAATACAGTATAAACAAGTCTATATACGATGTAAGCAAATGAGGTGAGATAAGGGAGGTAAAGGCATAAAATGGCCATGGTGGCAAAGTAAATACAATATAGCAAGTAAAACACTGGAATGGTAGATTTGCAGTGGAAAAATGTGCAAAGTAGAAATTAAAATAATGGGGTGCAAAGGAGAAAATAAATAAATAAATAAATACAGTAGGGAAAGAGGTAGTTGTTTGGGCTAAATTATAGGTGGGCTATGTACAGGTGCAGTAATCTGTGAGCTGCTCTGACAGTTGGTGCTTAAAGCTAGTGAGGGAGATAAGTGTTTCCAGTTTCAGAGATTTTTGTCGTTCGTTCCAGTCATTGGCAGCAGAGACCAGGAAGGAGAGGCGGCCAAAGAAAGAATTGGTTTGGGGGTGACCAGAGAGATATACCTGCTAGAGCGCGTGCTACAGGTGGGTGATGCTATGGTGACCACAAGCTGAGATAAGGGGGGACTTTACCAAGCAGGGTCTTGTAGATGACATGGAGCCAGTAGGTTTGGCGACGAGTATGAAGCGAGGGCCAGCCAACGAGAGTGTACAGGTCGCAATGGTGGGTAGTATATGGGGCTTTGGTGACAAAATGGATTGCACTTTGATAGCCTGCATCCAACTTGCTGAGCAGGGTATTGGAGGCTACTTTGTAAATGACATCGCCGAAGTCGAGGATTGGTAGGATGGTCAGTTTCACAAGGGTGTGTTTGGCAGCATGAGTGAAGGATGCTTTGTTGCGAAATAGGAAGCCAATTCTAGATTTAACTTTGGATTGGAGATGTTTGATGTGGGTCTGGAAGGAGAGTTTACAGTCTAACCAGACACCTAGGTATTTGTAGTTGTCCACGTATTCTAAGTCAGAGCCGTCCAGAGTAGTGATGTTGGACAGGCGGGCAGGTGTAGGCAGCGATTGGTTGAAGAGCATGCATTTAGTTTTACTTGTATTTAAGAGCAATTGGAGGCCACGGAAGGAGAGTTGTATGGCATTGAAGGTTGCCTGGAGGGTTGTTAACACAGTGTCCAAAGAAGGGCCAGAAGTATACAGAATGGTGTCGTCTGCGAGGAGGTTGATCAGAGACTCACCAGCAGCAAGAGCGATATTATTGATGTATATGGAGAAGAGAGTCATAGAGACTGCCAGAGGTCCGGACCTCAGACCCTCCGATTTGACACACTGAACTCTATCAGAGAAGAAGTTGGTGAACCAGGCGAGGCAATCATTTGAGAAACCAAGGCTGTCGAGTCTGCCGATGAGGATGTGGTGATTGACAGAGTCAAAAGCCTTGTCCAGATCAATGAATACGGCTGCACAGTAATGTTTCTTATCGATGGTGGTTAACCTGTTGAAACTCTAGGGGCGCAATTTCATTTTTGGATGAAAAACGTTCCCGTTTTAAACAAGATATTTTGTCACAAAAAGATGCTCGACTATGCATATAATATGCATATAATTGGTAGCTTTGGAAAGAAAACACTCTGACGTTTCCAGAACTGCAAAGATATTTTCTGTGCGTGCCCTAGAACGTGAGCTTCAGGCAAAACCAAGATGAGACGGCATCCAGGAAATGAGCAGGATTTGAGGCTCTGTTTTCCATTGTCTCCTTATATGGCTGTGAATGCAAGAGGAGTAAGTCTGCCCTTTCTGCCGTTTCCCCAAGGTGTCTGCAGCATTGTGACGTATTTGTAGGCATATCATTGGAAGATTGACCATAAGAGACCACATTTACCAGGTGTCCGCCCGGTGTCCTGCGCCGAAATTGGTGCGCAAAAGTCAGCTGCAAGTATTTTTCCATGGAATTTAGAGAAGAGTGCAGGCTTCCAGGAACGATATATCAATGAAGAGATATGTGAAAAACACCTTGAGGATTGATTCCAAACAACGTTTGCCATGTTTCGGTCGATATTATGGAGTTAATTCGGAAAAAGTTTGACGTTGTAGGTGACTGAATTTTCGGTTCGTTTCGGTAGCCAAATGTGATGTACAAAACGGAGCGATTTCTCCTACACACAGATGCTTTCAGGAAAAACTGCGCATTTGGTATGTAACTGAGAGTCTCCTCATTGAAAACATCCGAAGCTCTTCAAAGGTAAATGATTTTATTTATTTGGTTATCTGGTTTTTGTGAAAATGTTGCGTGCTAAATGCTACTCAAAATGCTAAGCTAGCTTAGCATACTCTTACACAAATTAGTCAATTGCTATGGTTCAAAAGCATATTTTGAAAATCTGAGATGACAGTGTTGTTAAGAAAAGGCTAAGCTTGAGAGCAGGCGCATTATTTTCATTTTATTTGCGATTTTCAGAAATCGTTAATGTTGCGTTATGCTAATGAGCCTGAGGCTTTAGTCACGATCCCGGATCCGGGATGGGGAGTTTCAACACGTTAAGATATCATTTAGGAACTTGAGCGTGGCTGAGGTGCACCCATGACCAGCTCTGAAACCAGATTGCATAGCAGAGAAGGTATGGTGAGATTCGAAATGGTCGGTAATCTGTTTGTTGACTTGGCTTTCGAAGACCTTAGAAAGGCAGGGTAGGATAGATATAGGTCTGTAGCAGTTTGGGTCAAGAGTGTCCCCCCTTTGAAGAGGGGGATGACCGCAGCTGCTTTGCAATCTTTGGGAATCTCACACGACACGAATGAGAGGTTGAACAGGCTAGTAATAGGGGTGGCAACAATTTCGGCAGATCATTTTAGAAAGAAGGGGTCCAGATTGTCTAACCCGGCTGATTTGTAGGGGTCCAGATTTTGCAGCTCTTTCAGAGCATCAACTGACTGGATTTGGGAGAAGGAGAAATGGGGAAGGCTTGGGCGAGTTGCTGTGGGGGGTGCAGTGCTCTTGGCCCGGGGTAGGAGTAGCCAGGTGGAAAGCATGGCCAGCCGTAGAAAAATGCTTATTGAAATTCTGAATTATAGTGGATTTATCAGTGGTGACAGTATTTCCTATCTTCAGTGAAGTGGGCAGCTGGGAGGAGGTGTTCTTATTCTCCATGGACTTTACAGTGTCCCAGAACTTTTTTGAGTTAGTGTTGCAGGAAGCTAATTTCTGCTTGAAAAAGCTAGCCTTGGCTCTTCAAACTGCCTGTGTATAATGGTTTCTAGCTTCCCCGAACAGCTGCATATCACGGGGGCTGTTCGATGCTAATGCAGAACGCCATAGGATGTTTTTGTGTTGGTTAAGGGCAGTCAGGTCTGGGGAGAACCAAGGGCTATATCTGTTCCTGGTTCTACATTTCATGAATGTGGCATGCTTATTTAAGATGGTTAGGAAGTTGTTTAAAAAGAATAACCAGGCATCCTCCACTGACGGGATGAGATCAATATCCTTCCAGGATAACCCGGGCCAGGTCGATTAGAAAGGCCTGCTCGCTGAAGTGTTTCAGGGAGTGTTTGACAGTGATAAGTGGAGGTTGTTTGACCGCTGACCCATTACAGATGCAGACGATGAGGCAGTGATCGCTGAGATCTTGGTTGAAAAAGACAAAGGTGTATTTAGAGGGCAAGTTGGTTAGGATGATATCTATGAGGGTGCCCGTGTTTAAGGCTTTGGGGAGGTACCTGGTAGGTTCATTGATAATTTGTGTGAGAGTGAGGGCATCAAGCTTAGATTGTAGGATGGCTGGGGTGTTAAGCATGTTCCAGTTTAGGTCACCTAGCAACATGAGCTCTGAAGATAAATGGGGAGCAATCAGTTCACATATGGTGTCCAGAGCACAGCTGGGGGCAGAGGGTGGTCTATAGCAGGCGGCAATGGTGAGAGACTTGTTTTTAGAGAGGTGGATTTTTAAAAGTAGAAGTTCAAATTGTTTGGGTACAGACCTGGATAGTAGGACAGAACTCTGCAGGCTATCTTTGTAGTAGATTGCAACACCGCCCCCTTTGGCAGTTCTATCTTGTCTGAAAATGTTGTAGTTTGGGATGAACATTTCAGAATTTTTGGTGGTCTTCCTAAGCCAGGATTCAGACACAGCTATAGAACATCCGGGTTGGCAGAGTGTGCTAAAGCAGTTAATAAAACAAACTTAGGGAGAAGGCTTCTAATGTTAACATGCATGAAACCAAGGCTATTACGGTTACAGAAGTCATCAAAAGAGAGTGCCTGGGGAATAGGAGTGGAGCTAGGCACTGCAGGGCCTGGATTCACCTCTACATCAGAGGAACAGAGGAGGAGTAGGATAAGGGTACGGCTAAAAGCAATAAGAATTGGTCGTCTAGAACGTCTGGAACAGAGAGTAAAAGGAGGTTTCTGGGGGCGATAAAATAGCTTCAAGGTATAATGTACAGACAAAGGTATGGTAGGATGTGAATACAGTGGAGGTAAACCTAGGTATTGAGTGATGATGAGAGAGATATTGTCTCTAGAAACATCATTGAAACCAGGAGATGTCATCGCATGTGTGGGTGGTGGAACTAATAGGTTGGATAAGGTATAGTGAACAGGACTAGAGGCTCTACAGTGAAATAAGACAATAAACACTAACCAGAACAGCAATGGACAAGGCATATTGACATTAAGGAGAGGCATGCTTATTCGAGTGATCAAAAGGGTCCAGTGAGTAGTGAGGTTGGTTAGGGTCACTGCGATTCTGACAGCTAGCCGGGCCATTGGTAGCAAGCTAGCATAGGATGGAGGTCTGTTTATAGCCACCGTGTGTTTCCGTTGGTAGGATTAGTGGGGTTCCGTGTGGTAGGGGGGGGATCAATCCAATTCGCAAAAAAAACAATGGATATAGTTATAGAGGCCCAAGAAAAAATAAAATAAAATAAAAAGAACTAAATTGTCCGATAGGTCTATTCAGATAGCAGCCGATAATACAGCTAATGATTAGCGGACTGCAGATGGGCGTTCAGGTAACGTCGCGACGGAGGAGCCAACTCCCTCGGGTAGATAACGTCGGTTGTCCAGTTGTGAAGGCCCGGTGGGGCTCCGTGTTGGCAGTAAAACGGGTCCGGATAGGTGATTGTAGCCCAGGAGTGACTGATGGAACTCTTCAGCTGGCTAGCTCCGGAATAATTGATTTTAAATATAAATTGGTGAGGCGGGTTGCAGGAGAATGTTTTGAAGATGAGTTTAAGGAAAATAAAAAATACATATAAAAAATGTATGCGAAGAAAGTTGTAAATACGGGACACGAAAAGACGAGGACAAAAGATGTCTGAACTGCTATGCCATCTTGGAACGTTACCGCAGGGTGCGTGAGTAAGTCCTAGAGATGAACGTACTTTGGTGCGAAAAGTGCAAATCAATCCCAGAACAACAGCAAAGGACCTTGTGAAGATCCTGGAGGAAACGGGTACAAAAGTATCTATATCCACAGTAAAACGGGTCCAATATCGACATAACCTGAAAGGCCACTCAGCAAGGAAGGAGCCACTGCTCCAAAACCACCATAAAAACGTCAGACTACGGTTAGCAACTGCACATGGGGACAAAGATCGTACTTTTTGGAGAAATGTCCTCTGGTCTGATGAAGCAAAAACTGTTTGGCCATAATAACCATCGTTATGTTTGGAGGATCAAGGGGGAGGTTTGCAAGCTATAGAACACCATTCCAACCATGAAGCACAGGGGTGGCAGCATTATGTTTTGGGGGTGATTTGTTGCAGGAGGGACTGGTGCACTTCACAAAATAGCTGGCATCATTAGGAAAGAAAATTATGTGGATATATTGAAGCAACATCTCAAGACATCAGTCAGGAAGTTAAAGCTTATAGAAGGCTACCCCGAAACATTTGACCCTGTCAGGTATGAGTAAATGGCTGCAAGGGAGTCTGGCACAGGAGAGCAGAAATTGTGTAGCACACGGTGCCTTTTATTCAGGCGAACCAAAAGCACACGGCACAATGAACACGAAATACAAAACGGGTAAACATAACCCAGTGCAACCAGACTAACGTGCGCATACATCAAACAGATAAACAATACCACACAAAGACATGGGGGAAACAGAGGGTTAAATACACATAACACATAATAAGAGACAATGAGAACCAGGTGTGTGGGAAAATGAGACAAAACAAATGGAAAATGAAAAATGGATCAGCAATGGCAAGAAGGCCAGTGGCGTCGACCGCCGAACACCGCCCAAACAAGGAGAGGAATCGACTTCGGAAGAAGACCCAAGTAGAAAAAAATTAAGGCAATTCTACCAAATACTAACTGAGTTTATGTAAACTTTTGACCCACTGGGAATGTGATGAAAGAAATAAAAGCTGAAATAAATCACTCTCTACTATTATTCTGACATTTCATTATTATATTATTCTGCCCCTATGCTCCATACACAGCTGCAGTATAGACTCTCTATCAGAAGTAAAGGAGTGTAACAAATTGACTGAAACAAACGTTCATCTGTCCCCAGTAAATCAATGGGCGGGACAAAATTAACATAAATTCCCTTATTACTGCGAGCAGCCTGGGACACACTCCCATCAATTCACCAGAGAAAGGAGAGGGGAGGAGGATAGAGGAAGGAAAAAGAGAAGCACAAGAGGAGGAGAGGATAAAAGAGAGGAGGGTGGGATGTGTGCTATATTATTATACCCATCTGCACCACGCTGACTCATATTACTCAGTGTATTTTCCATTGTTCCTCTCTCCTTCTGTCCATCCCTCCCTCTTCATCTCTCACTTATTCACACTATCTCTGTCAGCTTCCATCTCCGTCTTAATCACTCTTTCTCTTTCTATCCCGTATGTATCCTCACTTTTGAATCTTGATCGTCAAACTCCATCAATTAACTTTCAGCGCTCCTATATCAAATTAATATCTGCTATCTTATCACTAAATAAGACCACGTCTTATTATTGCAGCAGCCTCGATGAAAACAATGACCTCTTTTCACATCTCATAGGTAGGGCAGTTTGCCCCCATTTTAGACTGAATGTGTAACCCTGTGTTGTTTGTGTGCTGTATTTGTTTCAAGGGATATGAAGCGCAGACGCTGTACAATATGTACAACCCATAGAAACATGCAATGGTTTTGAGCAGGTGCTGTGCATATTCAGCAAAAATGAGAAGACTCATCGATTTGATGCTCCCATGAGGCATATTGAAACAATGTTTTGAGTCTTTGGTCTTTTAACGGTCAAAACAACACACACTTGGAAATATAGATTTGCAGGGTGCCAAGGCACACTATACACACAGTAACGCCAGTCAGATTGATTAGGTTATTCTAATAGGGTTAAAGACATGCTCCGGTAATTTGGTGGCTATAAAGTCTTTTTTAAACCTCCCACTTTGGGCTGGATGTATCTATGTGTAGTTCATACATGCATAATCCTTATGCAGAATTATTGTCTTGCTTTAATTAGTCACAAAATCCCTAGTTTGAAAGCAATTGTTTTTCTGGGAACTGTGCTGCACTATTTTCCCTACATTTCCCCCATGTGGGCCAGCCCCTTAGCAATTCCAGTTCAACCAATGAGCTTCAGCCCCTCGCCATATGAGTGACAGCTAGCAAGATGCACATGATGCACCCACAGCAGAGCTGGAGAGAGAGCAATGACAAGGTCCACATATCTGGACATATGTGACAGAGTACGTCACTTTCGGAACCACTTTTGGCTCGTGAGCTCTACTTTCAGAACTACTGGCTGAAAAGTACACAAACGAATCGGAGAATCCCTTTAATAATGTTATTAAATGCATTACTGAAGTTTTGGACAAAAAAGTCAATACATCTCTGTGGACAGGTGCACAATTACAAATAACTCAACCACCCTCGCAGACTGCAATGGCTAAAATGAATTTGGGACTGCCAGTTACTACATGTTGTTGTCACTGGTTAAGTCACTTTGATATAATGTCAAACCTCTTTGAAGACCCCCTTCCCACACAAACAACCTAAATAGTCTCTCGGGGATACAATGGTGATACTATGATTAGCACCCATGACTATAACCAGACTGAGTCGGTGTCAACCCACTGCCCACCCCCTATGTCTTTAGGGCACCAGGCAGCCAGGCAGGCAGAGAGCAAGTCAGACAAGCAGGCAGAGAGCTAGGCAGCCAGGCAAGGCAGAGAGACAGGCAGCCAGGCAGGCAAATAGCTAGGCAGCCAGGCAGGCAGAGAGACAGACAGCCAGGCAGGCAGAGAGCTAGGCAGCCAGGCAGGCAGAGAGCTAGTCAGACAAGCAGGCAGAGAGACAGGCAGCCAGGCAGTCAGAGAGACAGGCAGCCAGGCAGGCAGAGAGCTAGGCAGCCAGGCAGGCAGGGAGCTAGTCAGACAAGCAGGCAGAGAGACAGGCAGCCAGGCAGGCAGAGAGCCAGGCAGCCAGGCAGGCAGAGAGACAGGCAGCCAGAGAGCTAGTCAGCCAGGCAGGCAGAGAGCTAGGCAGCCAGGCAGGCAGAGAGACAGGCAGCCAGGCAGGCAAATAGCTAGGCAGCCAGGCAGGCAGAGAGACAGGCAGCCAGGCAGGCAGAGAGACAGGCAGCCAGGCAGGCAGAGAGCTAGGCAGCTAGGCAGGCAGAGAGCCAGGCAGCCAGAAAGCTAGTCAGCCAGGCAGGCAGAGAGACAGGCAGCCAGGCAGGCAGAGAGCCAGGCAGCCAGGCAGGCAGAGAGCTAGGCAGCCAGGCAGGCAGAGAGCTAGGCAGCCAGGCAGGCAGAGAGCTAGGCAACCAGGTAGGCAGAGAGCTAGTCAGACAAGCAGGCAGAGAGCTAGGCAGACAGGCAGGCAGAGAGACAGGCAGTCAGAGAGACAGGCAGCCAGGCAGGCAAAGAGCGAGACAGCCAGGCAGGCAGAGAGCCAGGCAGCCAGGCAGGCAGAGAGCTAGTCAGCCAGGCAGGCAGAGAGACAGGCAGCCAGGCTGGCAGAGAGCTAGTCAGCCAGGCAGGCAGAGAGCTAGGCAGCCAGGCAGGCAGAGAGACAGGCAGTCAGAGAGACAGGCAGCCAGGCAGGCAAAGAGCTAGGCAGCCAGGCAGGCAGAGAGACAGGCAGCCAGGCAGGCAGAGAGACAGGCAGCCAGGCAGGCAGAGAGCCAGGCAGCCAGGCAGGCAGAGAGTTAGTCAGACAAGCAGGCAGAGAGACAGGCAGCCAGGCAGGCAGAGAGCTAGTCAGCCAGGCAGGCAGAGAGCTAGTCAGCCAGGCAGGCAGAGAGCTAGTCAGCCAGGCAGGCAGAGAGCTAGGCAGCCAGACAGACAGAGAGACAGGCAGCCAGGCAGGCAGAGAGCTAGTCAGCCAGGCAGGCAGAGAGACAGGCAGCCAGGCATTCAGAGAGACAGGCAGCCAGGCAGGCAGAGAGACAGGCAGCCAGTCAGGCAGAGAGCTAGTCAGAAAGGCAGGCAGAGAGATAGGCAGCCAGGCAGGCAGAGATCTAGGCAGCCAGGCAGGCAGAGAGCTAGACAGCCAGGCTGGCAGAGAGCTAGTCAGAGAGGCAGGCAGAGAGCTAGGCAGCCAGGCAGGCAGAGAGACAGGCAGTCAGAGAGACAGGCAGCCAGTCAGGCAAAGAGCTAGGCAGCCAGGCAGGCAGAGAGACAGGCAGCCAGGCAGGCAGAGAGCTAGGCAGCCAGGCAGGCAGAGAGCTAGTCAGCCAGGCAGGCAGAGAGCTAGGCAGCCAGACAGACAGAGAGACAGGCAGCCAGGCAGGCAGAGAGCTAGGCAGCCAGGCAGGCAGAGAGACAGGCAGCCAGGCAGGCAGAGAGACAGGCAGCCAGGCAGGCAGAGAGACAGGCAGCCAGTCAGGCAGAGAGCTAGTCAGAAAGGCAGGCAGAGAGCTATTCAGCCAGGCAGGCAGAGAGCTAGGCAGCCAGGCAGGCAGAGATCTAGGCAGCCAGGCTGGCAGAGAGCTAGTCAGACAGGCAGGCAGAGAGCTAGGCAGCCAGGCAGGCAGAGAGACAGGCAGTCAGAGAGACAGGCAGCCAGGCAGGCAAAGAGCAAGGCAGCCAGGCAGGCAGAGAGACAGGCAGCCAGGCAGGCAGAGAGCTAGGCAGCCAGGCAGGCAGAGAGCTAGTCAGACAAGCAGGCAGAGAGACAAGCAGCCAGGCAGGCAGAGAGCCAGGCAGCCAGGCAGGCAGAGAGCCAGGCAGCCAGGCAGGCAGAGAGCTAGTCAGCCAAGCAGGCAGAGAGCTAGGCAGCCAGGCAGGCAGAGAGCTAGTCAGCCAGGCAGGCAGAGAGCTAGTCAGCCAGGCAGGCAGAGAGACAGGCAGCCAGGCAGGCAGAGAGCTAGTCATCAAGGCAGGCAGAGAGCTAGTCAGCCAGGCAGGCAGAGAGCTAGGCAGCCAGGCAGGCAGAGAGCTAGGCAGCCAGACAGGCAGAGAGACAGGCAGCCAGGCAGACAGAGAATTTGGCAGCCAGGCAGGCAGAGAGACAGGCAGCCTGGCAGGCAGAGAGCTAGTCAGAAAGGCAGGCAGAGAGCTATTCAGCCAGGCAGGCAGAGAGCTAGGCAGCCAGGCAGGCAGAGAGCTAGGCAGCCAGGCTGGCAGAGAGCTAGTCAGACAGGCAGGCAGAGAGCTAGGCAGCCAGGCAGGCAGAGAGACAGGCAGTCAGAGAGACAGGCAGCCAGTCAGGCAAAGAGCTAGGCAGCCAGGCAGGCAGAGATACAGGCAGCCAGGCAGGCAGAGAGCTAGGCAGCCAGGCAGGCAGAGAGCTAGTCAGACAAGCAGGCAGAGAGACAGGCAGCCAGGCAGGCAGAGAGCCAGGCAGCCAGGCAGGCAGAGAGCCAGGCAGCCAGGCAGGCAGAGAGCTAGTCAGCCAGGCAGGCAGAGAGCTAGGCAGCCAGGCAGGCAGAGAGCTAGGCAGCCAGGCAGGCAGAGAGCTAGTCAGCCAGGCAGGCAGAGAGCTAGGCAGCCAGGCAGGCAGAGAGCTAGGCAGCCAGACAGGCAGAGAGACAGGCAGCCAGGCAGACAGAGAGTTAGGCAGCCAGGCAGGCAGAGAGACAGGCAGTCTGGCAGGCAGAGAGCTAGGCAGCCAGACAGGCAGAGAGACAGGCAGCCAGAGAGCTAGGCAGCTAGGCAGGCAGAGAGCCAGGCAGCCAGAAAGCTAGTCAGCCAGGCAGGCAGAGACAGGCAGCCAGGCAGGCAGAGAGCCAGGCAGCCAGGCAGGCAGAGAGCTAGGCAGCCAGGCAGGCAGAGAGACAGGCAGCCAGGCAGAGAGCTAGGCAGCCAGGCAGGCAGAGAGCTAGTTAGCCAGGCAGGCAGAGAGCTAGTCAGCCAGGCAGGCAGAGAGACAGGCAGCCAGGCAGGCAGTGAGCTAGGCAACCAGGCAGGCAGAGAGCTAGTCAGCCAGGCAGGCAGAGAGACAGGCAGCCAGGCTGGCAGAGAGCTAGTCAGCCAGGGAGGCAGAGAGCTAGGCAGCCAGGCAGGCAGAGAGACAGGCAGTCAGAGAGACAGGCATCCAGGCAGGCAAAGAGACGGGCAGCCAGGCAGGCAGAGAGACAGGCAGCCAGGCAGGCAGAGAGACAGGCAGCCAGGCAGGCAGAGAGCTAGTCAGACAAGCAGGCAGAGAGACAGGCAGCCAGGCAAGCAGAGAGCCAGGCAGCCATGCAGGCAGAGAGCTAGTCAGCCAGGCAGGCAGAGAGCTTGTCAGCCAGGCAGGCATGGAGCTAGGCAGCCAGACAGACAGAGAGACAGGCAGCCAGGCAGGCAGAGAGCTAGGCAGCCAGGCAGGCAGAGAGACAGGCAGCCAGGCAGGCAGAGAGACAGGCAGCCAGGCAGGCAGCCAGGCAGGCAGAGAGACAGACAGCAAGTCAGGCAGAGAGCTAGTCAGAAAGGCAGGCAGAGAGACAGGCAGCCAGGCAGGCAGAGAGCTAGTCAGCCAGGCAAGCAGAGAGACAGGCAGCCAGGCAGGCAGAGAGCCAGGCAGCCAGGCAGGCAGAGATCTAGGCAGCCAGGCAGGCAGAGAGCTATTCAGCCAGGCAGGCAGAGAGCTAGTCAGCCAGGCAGGCAGAGAGCTAGGTGCCAGGCTGGCAGAGAGCTAGTCAGCCAGGCAGGCAGAGAGCAAGGCAGCCAGGCAGGCAGAGAGACAGGCAGTCAGAGAGACAGGCAGCCAGGCAGGCAAAGAGCAAGGCAGCCAGGCAGGCAGAGAGACAGGCAGCCAGGCAGGCAGAGAGCTAGGCAGCCAGGCAGGCAGAGAGCTAGTCAGACAAGCAGGCAGAGAGACAGGCAGCCAGGCAGGCAGAGAGCCAGGCAGCCAGGCAGGCAGAGTGCCAGGCATCCAGGTAGGCAGAGAGCTAGTCAGCCAGGCAGGCAGAGAGCTAGTCAGCCAGGCAGGCAGAGAGCTAGTCAGCCAGGCAGGCAGAGAGCTAGGCAGCCAGACAGACAGAGAGACAGGCAGCCAGGCAGGCAGAGAGACAGGCAGCCAGGCAGGCAGAGAGCCAGGCAGCCAGGCAGGCAGAGAGCTAGGCAGCCAGGCAGGCAGAGAGCTAGGCAGCCAGGCAGGCAGAGAGACAGGCAGCCAGGCAGAGAGCTAGGCAGCCAGGCAGGCAGAGAGCTAGTCAGCCAGGCAGGCAGAGAGCTAGTCAGCCAGGCAGGCAGAGAGACAGGCAGCCAGGCAGGCAGTGAGCTAGGCAACCAGGCAGGCAGAGAGTTGGTCAGACAAGCAGGCAGAGAGCTAGGCAGACAGGCAGGCAGAGAGACAGGCAGTCAGAGAGACAGGCAGCCAGGCAGGCAAAGAGCTAGACAGCCAGGCAGGCAGAGAGCTAGTCAGCCAGGCAGGCAGAGAGACAGGCAGCCAGGCTGGCAGAGAGCTAGGCAGCCAGGCAGGCAGAGAGACAGGCAGTCAGAGAGACAGGCATCCAGGCAGGCAAAGAGATGGGCAGCCAGGCAGGCAGAGAGACAGGCAGCCAGGCAGGCAGAGAGACAGGCAGCCAGGCAGGCAGAGAGCTAGTCAGACAAGCAGGCAGAGAGACAGGCAGCCAGGCAGGCAGAGAGCCAGGCAGCCATGCAGGCAGAGAGCCAGGCAGCCAGGCAGGCAGAGAGCTAGTCAGCCAGGCAGGCAGAGAGCTAGTCAGCCAGGCAGGCAGAGAGCTAGGCAGCCAGACAGACAGAGAGACAGGCAGCCAGGCAGGCAGAGAGCTAGGCAGCCAGACAGGCAGAGAGACAGGCAGCCAGGCAGGCAGAGAGACAGGCAGAGAGACAGGCAGCCAGGCAGGCAGCCAGGCAGTCAGAGAGACAGGCAGCCAGTCAGGCAGAGAGCTAGTCAGAAAGGCAGGCAGAGAGACAGGCAGCCAGGCAGGCAGAGAGCTAGTCAGCCAGGCAAGCAGAGAGCTAGTCAGCCAGGCAGGCAGAGAGCTAGGCAGCCAGGCAGGCAGAGAGCTAGTCAGCCAGACAGACAGAGAGACAGGCAGCCAGGCAGGCAGAGAGCTAGGTAGCCAGGCAGGCAGAGAGACAGGCAGCCAGGCAGGCAGAGAGACAGGCAGCCAGGCAGGCATAGAGCTAGTCAGCCAGGCAGGCAGAGAGACAGGCAGCCAGGCAGGCAGAGAGCTAGTCAGCCAGGCAGGCAGAGAGACAGGCAGCCAGGCAGGCAGAGAGCCAGGCAGCCAGGCAGGCAGAGAGCTAGGCAGCCAGGCAGGCAGAGAGACAGGCAGCCAGGCAGGCAGAGAGCTAGGCAGCCAGAGAGACTGGCAGCCAGGCAGGCAGAGAGCTAGGCAGCCAGAGAGACAGGCAGCCAGGCAGGCAGAGAGACAGGCAGCCAGACAGGCAGAGAGCTAGTCAGACAAGCAGGCAGAGAGGCAGGCAGAGCCATGAGTGAGCCATGATGATCTCTTCTCCACTCACCGACTCAAAGGTCAGGACACACTGGGGGGGTTATGAGGAGAGGTGGGTGCATTCACGACACAGCAGGACACACAAACACATTGACAGACGTGCGTGCACACAGACACAAATACACACAGGCGCAGGAAGACAGACAGACACACACACACAGACACACACTCACACTATAACTGTCCCTTTCTCAACAACACAACTTGAACCCCATAGGAACTGTATGTTTTGTCTAAGATCATGTTATTTTGCAGTCACAATGATAGCCCGTGGCAATGTAAAACACATTTCATTTTTCACTTATTCTATGAGTCATCCAAGAGTGTGCACGAGAAGTGGCTTAGATTCTACAGGCAGCCAGGCAGGCAGAGAGCTAGGCAGCATATGACCATATGACGTAACATGCCACGCATGATGACAATGATGAGGATGACGCAAAATGGCCGCCACCCAAGGCAGTTGGGGGCAAAGATTCCTTGATGTCTGTTTGAAGCCTGACGAATGAGCTGCTCCGAAGGCAATGTTCTGAGTCCAAACAAGCACATACGTAGAGCTATGACAATTGTGGAATTTTGGGTAACAATTAATTGTCATGCTAATGACCAAGGTATATGTCGTCATTTATTTGTATTTTATTCATTTTTTAAGCTTGTAATGTATCATAATGCATATTTGAAAATGACCTATGACATACCTAATCAATACAGCACAGCTTTGGTGACACCCTGTCTCAAAAACAAATGGTTTTGACAGCGTGGAACTTTTGGAATTGATGCTCCTCCTCTGCCTTTCTGCACGTAAAAAAATGTTCAAAGTTTATTGGGTAAATCTACTTGAAAATAAAGTTGAATCCCCCTTCCTACAACAAATGTACTAAAATGATTATGACAAGAAAAACCAAGGTCGGTTACAAGATTATACAATAATTGTGACAGCCCTACACATAAGTATTAGGAAGGCCCGCCTTCTCCTGACTAAGCAAAAAGACAGGTAGAAAGAGAGAGAGAGAGAGAGAGAGAGAGAGAGAGAGAGAGTGAGAGTGAGAGAGAAAGAGACATATTGGCTTGCGGTTCCTGCTCTAAACCCACAGCACAAGCTGCACATTGGGCTCTGTTAACCGATGATGAGAGTCCACAAAGCGAGGGGGCATGCCAGTTGAATCTGAGCTGAAAGAGCGGTTTCTATTTAACATTGTCGAATGCACCCTGTGTGTACACTGAACACACACACTTTGCATCTATGGCAGTTCACCTGACTCAAAGCTCTTTCAGTATCTGTGTGCGTGAGAGAGAGAGAGAGAGAGTAAGAGAGAGAGAGAGAGAGAGAGAGAGAGAGAGAGAGAGATTGAAGTGTTTTCTTCCCAGGCGTAACGCAAGGCATTATTACTGGGATATGAGGTAACAACAGGATCTGGCCCATGCTAAAAGCGTTTTTTTTAAAGTACAACGTTTTATTAGGTGCTAAGACTGTGTTATAAAATGCTTAAAATGATTCAAAGACAAAAAGAGATTGTGATTGTGTTGAAGAGTGTTTAGGAAATAAAGATAGACATGATATAAAAAGTACTGCTAATACTTAATTCAGTACAGAAATGTGTAGGCGGCTTAACCTGCCCTGTCCTTGGCTCAGTTTACCCCACGCTTGGCTTTTTAAGACAATGGAATGTTTACATGAATTCTGATTATTTCTAAGCATACAAAGTATTATTTGTTATAATTTGTATTAATTTAGGGGTAGACCAGCTTTAATATTGCTGATTGTAGCTTCCATCAATGTAATTGTCTGCATCACTTCCAATCCCCCATATATTTTTTTGTATACAGTGCCTTGCGAAAGTATTCGGCCCACTTGAACTTTGCGACCTTTTGCCACATTTCAGGCTTCAAACATAAAGATATAAAAAATTATTTTTTTGTGAAGAATCAACAACAAGTGGGACACAATCATGAAGTGGAACGACATTTATTGGATATTTCAAACTTTTTTAACAAATCAAAAACTGAAAAATTGGGCGTGCAAAATTATTCAGCCCCTTTACTTTCAGTGTAGCAAACTCTCTCCAGAAGTTCAGTGAGGATATCTGAATGATCCGATGTTGACCTAAATGACTAATGATGATAAATACAATCCACCTGTGTGTAATCAAGTCTCCGTATAAATGCACCTGCACTGTGATAGTCTCAGAGGTCCGTTAAAAGCGCAGAGAGCATCATGAAGAACAAGGAACACACCAGGCAGGTCAGAGATACTGTTGTGAAGAAGTTTAAAGCCGGATTTGGATACAAAAAGATTTCCCAAGCTTTAAACATCCCAAGGAGCACTGTGCAAGCGATAATATTGAAATGGAAGGAGTATCAGACCACTGCAAATCTACCAAGACCTGGCCGTCCCTCTAAACTTTCAGCTCATACAAGGAGAAGACTGATCAGAGATGCAGCCAAGAGGCCCATGATCACTCTGGATGAACTGCAGAGATCTACAGCTGAGGTGGGAGACTCTGTCACAAATCTGGCCTTTATGGAAGAGTGGCAAGAAGAAAGCCATTTCTTAAAGATATCCATAAAAGGTGTTGTTTAAAGTTTGCCACAAGCCACCTGGGAGACACACCAAACATGTGGAAGAAGGTCCTCTGGTCAGATGAAACCAAAATTGAACTTTTTGGCAACAATGCAAAACGTTATGTTTGGCGTAAAAGCAACACAGCTCATCACCCTGAACACATCATACCCACTGTCAAACATGGTGGTGGCAGCATCATGGTTTGGGCCTGCTTTTCTTCAGCAGGGACAGGGAAGATAGTTAAAATTGATGGGAAGATGGATGGAGCCAAATACAGGACCATTCTGGAAGAAAACCTGATGGACTCTGCAAAAGACCTGAGACTGGGACGGAGATTTGTCTTCCATCAAGACAATGATCCAAAACATAAAGCAAAATCTACAATGGAATGGTTCAAAAAAAAACATATCCAGCTGTTAGAATGGCCAAGTCAAAGTCCAGACCTGAATCCAATCGAGAATCTGTGGAAAGAACTAAAAACTGCTGTTCACAAATGCTCTCCATCCAACCTCACTGAGCTCGAGCTGTTTTGCAAGGAGGAATGGGAAAAAAATTCAGTCTCTCGATGTGCAAAACTGATAGAGACATACCCCAAGCGACTTACAGCTGTAATCGCAGCAAAAGGTGGCGCTACAAAGTATTAACTTAAGGGGGCTGAATAATTTTGCACGCCCAATTTTTCAGTTTTTGATTCGTTAAAAAGGTTTGAAATATCCAATAAATGTCATTCCACTTCATGATTGTGTCCCACTTGTTGTTGATTCTTCACAAAATAATACAGTTTTATATCTTTATGTTTGAAGCCTGAAATGTGGCAAAAGGTCGCAAAGTTCAAGGGGGCTGAATACTTTCGCAAGGCACTGTATATGTTCCTATATTATTTTCCCCTAACCCTACCATCCCTCCCCTATTTAGAGTAAACTAACAGACAACAACACTTAGGCTTCAACTTCCAGCGTATACAGATGAAGTAGGAAGTTTACATACACCTTAGCCAAGTACATTTAAACTTTTTCACAATTCCTGACATTTAATCCAAGTACAACTTCCCTGTCTAAGGTCAGTTATACCACCACTTTATTTTAAGAATGTGAAATGTCAGAATAATAGTAGAGAGAATGATTTATTTCAGCTTTTATTTCTTTCATCACATTCCCAGTAGGTCAGAAGTTTACATACACTCAATTAGTATTTGGTTGCATTGCCTTTAAATAGTTTAACTTGGGTCAAACGCCTTCCACAAGCTTCCCACAATAAGTTGGGTGAATTTTGACCCCTTCCTCCTGACAGAGCTGGTGTAACTGAGTCAGGTTTGTAGGCCTCCTTGCTCGCACACGCTTTCTCAGCTCTGCCCACAAATTTTCAATAGGATTGAGGTCAGAGCTTTGTGATGGCCACTCCAATACCTTGACTTTGTTGTCCTTAAGCCATTTTGCCACAACTTTGGAAGTATGCTTGGGGTCATTGTCCATTTGGAAGACCCATTTGTGACCAATATTTAACTTCCTGACTGATGTCTTGAGATGTTGCTTCAATATATCCACCTAATTTTCCTCCCTCATGAAGCCATCTATTTTGTGAAGTGCACCAGTCCCTCCTGCAGCAAAGCACCCCCAAAACATGATGCTGTCACCCCCGTGGTTCACAGTTGGGATGGTGCTCTTCGGCTTGCTAGCCCCCCCTTTTTTCTCTAAACATAACGATGGTCATTATGGCCAAACAGTTCTATTTTTGTTTCATCAGACCAGAGGACATTTCTCCTAAAAGTACGATCTTTGTCCCCATGTGCAGTTGCAAACCATAGTCTGGCTTTTTTATGGCGGTTTTGGAGCAGTGGCTTCTTCCTTGCTGAGCGACCTTTCAGGTTATGTTGATATTGGACTTGTTTTACTGTGGATATAGATACTTTTGTACCTGTTTCCTCCAGCTGTCATGTCTTATTATGTCTGTTCCTGTCCTTTCTCTTCACTCTGTCTCTCTCTGCTGGTCTTATTAGGTTACCTTCTCTTTCTCTCCTTCTCCAGCTGTTCCTCATCTCCCCTAACTACCTCGTTCACCCTTTCCCCACCTGTTCCCTTTTTTCCCTCTGATTAGGTCTCTATTTCTCTCTCTGTTCCTGCTACTTTCGGTGTCAGATTCTCGTTTGTGTTTCTCATGCCAGAAGCAAGCTATCGTCTCGTTTGCTTCCTCCTTGTCCTATCCCTTTCGGAGTCTGCCTGGCAGGTGCATCCTGTACACTACTAACTGTCTTTTGTTTGCACTGTGTCCAGTTCATCTGATGCTACGTGTGATCAGGTACCACCATTCCTCTATGACCCGCGCCTACCCAGAGCGACCTGCAGCCTGTCGCCGCTACCCAGCTATTCTCCTCTGCTGCTAAGAAGGGGACTCTCTTGCTATTCATCAGAGGGACTTTATGTTTCATTTGTCGCCCTCTCTGCGGGTAGTCTATTGTGCCATTGTCAACGTCTGAAGAGGATCTATGTCTTTCCTGTTTTCTCATTAAAGAACTCTGTTTCTGTTAAACCGCTTTTGGGTCTTCACTCAAGTGCATAACACCAGCATCTTCACAAGGTCCTTTGCTGTTGCTCTGGGATTGATTTGCACTTTTCGTACAAAAGTATGTTCATCTCTAGGAGACAGAACGCGTCTCCTTCCTGAGCGGTATGACGGCTGCGTGGTACCATGGTGTTTATACTTGTGTACTATTGTTTGTACAGATGAACGTGGTACCTCAGGCGTTTGGAAATTGCTCCCAAGGATGAACCAGACTTGTGGAGGTCTACAATTTTATTCTGAGGTATTGGATAATTTATTTTGATTTTCCCATGATGTCAAGCAAAGAGACACTGAGTTTGAAGGTAGGCCTTGAAATACATCCACAGGTACACGTCCAATTGACTCAAATTATGTCAATTAGCCTATCAGAAGCTTCTAAAGCTATGACATCATTTTCTGGAATTGTACAAGCTGTTTACAGGCACAGTCAACTTAGTGTATGTAAACTTCTGACCCACTGGAATTGTGATACAGTGAATTATAAGTGAAATAATCTGTCTGTAAATAATTGTTGGAAAAATTACTTGTATCATGCACAAAGTAGATGTCCTAACCGACTTGTCAAAACTACAGTTTGTTAACAAGACATTTGTGGAGTGATTGAGAAATTAGTTTTAATGACTCCAACCTAAGTGTATGTAAACTTCCGACTTCAACTGTACATACTGTATACATTTTACAGACACAGAATATTTTACATTATAAACTGGGTGGTTCGAGCCCTGAATGCTGATTGGCTGATAGCCATGGTATATCAGACCATATACCACGGGTATGATAAAATATTTATTTTTACTGCTCTAATTATGTTGGTAACCAGTTTATAATAGCAATAAGGCACCTCTGGGGTTTGTGGTATATGGCCAATATAGCATGAGAAAGGGCTGTATCCAGGCACTCCACGTTGCATCATATGCCACACCCCCTCGTGCCTTATTGCTTTAATAGTTATCTTTTGTTTGTTGTTAGTCCCAGCGTTCAGCTACACTCAACACCTCCCATCTATCTCTGAACACCATCCAGTCTTGATTTCTAATTGCCATATATTTTTTTTATCTGTGCTGTGATGTTTCACAAAAGTTCTGAACCTTTCTATTCTCATAGATTCTACATATTGTACATAAAAATACATTTGCTATGAGTATTATTATATTATTGATCGATTGACTGTGACTTTTGAAATCACCCAGCAGCGCTATTTGCAGAGTTAGCTCCAGGTAAATGCTGCAATTCTTAATTAAGCCATTCCTGACCCTGCAACGAAAAACAAGCTACATATGGGAGGTACCAAAACAAATTATCGTATGATTCTGTCTCTTAGCAGCAAAATCTGCAGAGCTGGGATGGTTGTAACCCCCATATGTAGACATCTTTGTTGGAAAGAATACTATATTTCCCTTGGCGGAGTGATGCTGAATATAAAGAAATGCCTCAACTCCCTTACATGTGCTGGGGGTACAACAGTTTCAATAATTTTCAAGTTTTATTGTCACATGACTTAACCACTGTAGACACTGGTGAATACTGTCAGCTGTTGCTAAGTTGATCAATGATATATAAGCCGCTATCCTGGTGTAGCAAGCACCATGCTCTACCAACTAAGCTACAGAGGACCAACATTTCCTGTTTCCTATTTTCAAAAACCTCCAAAATGTCTGAAAGTATCTCTAAATAGATTATTTGGACCAAAGGATCGGCATAGCTGCCTCAGCGGCTTCATTTCCTGAAGTGAATCATCCCATCGGGAACAGTTCACACACAGTCAGCATAAACAAGACTGTTCTCTCGATCACTAGTGAAGTCTGTCATATTTACCATCACGCTTGTGATCTTTGGCAGTACTGTGGTTTTCACCTCAGTGCTCGTGGTTGCCTGTATCAGCGTGACTGTGTATTCCGAATATAAATTTTTGCCGGGAATGTTTCGAATGATGATATTACAAGGAAAGCAGTGCGCGCACAGCATTAACAGAAAGCAGAGATCTTTATCTCACGGTGGCAAATCAAGCAAAATCTCCCAGTGAATGCATACAGTATACTACTCCTATCCTGGTGCTATTTCAGATACTGTATCTACGCAAAGTCTGTCGCTGCTCAGATCCTGTAAAAACCAAGCCCAGGGAACATCAGAGAAAGAGATCAAAGCATCCGAGGTTAACTCCAACTCCTCTCTATTGCCACCAGAGGAATTTCACATTAAAAGAAGCCATTTTCTGCAAACACTGACTGGTGAGAACAAATTGTAAAATGTTGTATACAACAACAAGAATGAAAGGCAGAGAGTTACTCTAGAGGCTGAGAGAGACAGAACATTTGCTTCCAGATTGAGTTTATGTTAAACTCATTAGAATTTTTGTGAGTAATTTATCCTTTATTCTGTACAATTTAAAAAAATGTTTTGCCTGTTCATCTCGACACAACAACTGACTTGAATAAATACATGTGATTTACAGGTCAACATTGCCATTTATTATTTATTTACCTTACTATTGCATAGGTTCATGCCTCAGGATTGGTATGCTAGTCTACATAAAATCTCCGAACTGATGAAACTGCAATTTCAAGGAGATTATTTTATTTTAACCAGTATTTCCTCCCCAAATGGTAGTTACAGTCTTGTCCCATCGCTGCAACTCCTGTACGGTCTGTACGTTGATCCCGGGCTGCGGGAGCTTTGTCGAGAACCAGAATCTGTAGTGACGCCTCTAACACTGCGATGCTGTGCCTTAGACCGCTGCGCCACTCGAGAGGAGAAAAAACGATCCTAAACCATGTCTAAATAATACACAGAAATCCACTACTATCAAGCCCTCCGCTGCCCTCTCCTCGTAGCAACAGTAGACAGATCTTACGCATGCATCAATATTGCATGGTTCCATTACTTCAAGTCTGGTTGGCACCAGCAAAGAGGGCAGGACATGGGAGACAACCCCCTCGGTACACCCTTAAGTTCAGACTAGGGCTGTTGCAGTGACTGTATTACCGCCATACCGGCAGTAATGAGTCATGAGCGCAGTCAAATTCCATGTGACCGTTGAGTCACGGTAATCTCCTCTTATGCACTCTGGATATGCTTTAGAAGTACCCAACTTGCTAACAACCATCGGGTCCTACTCAGGGCTCTAGTGTCCCTCTAACCACTCTGACATCAATGCAAATCCAGTCAAAAATCACATCAAACGCTTATCATCAAAACAGTATCTTGCTTTTAAAACTCACCTCACTGTGATGATAAGTTTGAAGAAAGAAGTTCAACAACAGGTTGAAACGGAGTGTAAAACATGGTCGTTGTGGATGTTGTTTCAAAGCCTAATAAAACAAAATGGACAGTACTTTCTAAGGTGATGATTAATTCAAAACATCCATACGCATAGGGTTATGAGCCCCAAAAAAACAGAATTAAAATTACGATTGTTAATTTTTTATTTTCTTTATCCTTTATTTAGCATTGTGCCGTTATACAATACATAGGCTACTGCATAGTACGCATGGCAGAACAACAAACATCTAAACCGATTTAAGATGTCTTTGGTAAATAATTGGTTCTCCCAAATACTCAAAAATTAAACAAATTGAAGTAATCGCCTTTGAATGTGGACTGTATTATTATTCATGCTGGATGGACCGGTTACCTTATGCTATGGTCCAAAATGTCTATCCACAAGTCAGGGAGAGAACATATAGGCCATGGCGATGCTGTTGGTTCATTGATTGTGCATGGCGGCTTACAGAGGTAGCCTACAATTATAGTGAATTTGTATTTGATTTTGAATAGTCTATTAATAGGGCATTTTCATAATTAATTGGGTGACACATTACCTCTAGCTATACAGCATATCTCCCCAACAATGTTCTTCCATCTCCTCCTCTCTCTCCTTAGTTCCTTTCTAGAGCATGCAGGGGGGCTGTCAACAGTTTAGTCACGCCTGCTCCCACTCCCTCTCTCTGGCGCTCGAGGGCGCCAAGCTGCCCATCATTACGCACACCTGTCACCATCATTACATGCATCGGCGCTTCATTGGACTCACCTGGACTCCATGACTTTATTGATTGCCTCCTCTATATCTGTCTATTCCTCAGTTTCATCCCCGTGTCAGCATTAATGTCGTTCTGTTTCCCTTGTCCAGACTCAGTCCATGTTTTGTTTCGTGTCTGTTATTAAATATTCACTCCCTGTACTTGCTTCTCATCTCCCAGCATCTGTCCTCACAATGACTTAGCGCATAGACAGATCAATCTTTTGTATGACAATAAACTGCTGACAAAATGTCATGACCACCACAGCCCTAGTTCAGACCAGAGTCAGGCATTCATCTATCCACAGAGAGAGGGACACACACACACACACACACACACACACACACACACATCACACACACACACACACACACACACACACACACACACACACGAACACAAACACATACTTTTTTTCAATTACAGTATGTCAAATATGCCCTTTTTCTATCATGGTTCTAAATAATTTCTCTGTTTTATTGCGAGTTAATGTACACCCACTCCTACAGACCAACTGTAAAACATGTGCAAATGAATGATCGCCCTCACACCCTAACTGTGAAACATTATAAATCCACCCAGAGCGACACATACATTTATGCTCCGACTCTACCAAACACAGTGCCACCACCAGCACCACCCACATAGCCCTTATTTCCATACACAGTGCAGTCAAGTGCCCGGTGGCCATTTTCCTCTAGGACGTGCTACTCTGCACTCTCCAGGTCTGCACTTGGGCATGTTTCTCCTAAGGGAAATTGACAGGGGGTGCATGGCCGTGCAGATTCTCAATGTGAGCAGAGATCATACATGCATGCACACGCCCAAACGCACACACACACACAACCCATGGGAGTCCGAATGTAGGTCAATGGCTTCATTTGACAAGGATAAGGAGAAAAATAAGATAGACCGACTCTGTGCCACACACTTCTATAATAAAAGAGTGTTCCAAATTAGCAGTAGAGGCTTTCTGAACAAAAATGAACATGACATTAACATGGTTCCCATAGGAACTCACTGATACTTCTGCATCACACTATCTGAAATCCATTTACCCTGAATGGGGAACCCAGTGACATCCTACATTTCAGTGGTTTCACCTAATTTCTCTGTTGTGCTCAAGCATTGCATGTGAATTACACATCATAATATATAATATAATATATATCCCATTTAGCATACATGATTTCAATACTACATCCGGTGAGGAGCAACATAGCTAGCAAAGACTTTTGAGTAAAATGCCCATTTAAACACCCTGTCTATCTCTTATCTCTAACCATCTCTTTCCACGGCAATAGTCTGGTTTTGTGACTGCACCACAGTGCAGGCAGGCGAAGCACCCGGCTCTCGTCACTCCCCTCGCCTGTTAATAATATTCCTCCTCTCAAGACAGGAGTGGAGAGGATTGGAGAGCTGACAGCAGCCAGGTACAGTATAGTTGTCTGAAGAGCCTGCCAGGGATGGCTGATCCCTCTGCAGTAGCTTCTGCTGCAGTAGAGAAAGAGAGGCTGAGCTGATATGGAGGAGTGTGTGTGTGTGTGGGGGGGGGGGCTGATGTGTATAAATAACGTACCCCAACCCTTCTTCGTACAATCATCTATTCAGCACTACTTCATTTTCAACACAGCCACTGGACAGGGCTCCACCGTAGAGGGTTCCTCTTTTATGGGCGATGAGAGCTTCTGTCTATTCTCTATTGTTTCATTAGAGCTGCATGGTGAACTAAGTGAACTAGGACAGGACTTGAGAGAGAGGATTAACAACTCCCTGGAAGTAGGGGGTGGCTGTCTTCGGGGCCAACTTCTAAAACTGTGCCACTTGTTTAAAGTGAACAGGAGGGAGTTGGAGCAGCCTTTGTATTGAACCAGCACAGTGAGTGGGATACTAGTATATCGTAGACATTCTATAAGTACAGCCAGGAGTTTTTTCAGGCCATATGGCCTGACCAGAAAAAAACTCCTATGCCACAGCCTATAACTCGGTCCCAGAGTTTTCCTTAGGTCAGGTGTAGTCACTTTTCTAGGACAAACTCCTGGTCTAGTGTACAGCAACCTGGAGCCTTGGTCTAGTCTTACCTTGGTAGAGCACCGTGGTCCTGGGGGTGACGTCAAGAACAGGGCCGAAGGGGAACCCCCATACCCCTGACAGGCTACAGAGGAGCAGCTGTAGGAAGGGGGGCTGAAGTGTGACGTGGTCCCCCATGTTTGCCAGGATGACCTGGGTGCAGGTGGAGCCCTGTCAGCTGTCACACACCTTTGTTGCTTACACACACAAGTGATATTATCCTCTGTTGGGCTCAGCAGTGGTGGCTTCTAGGTCATCCTCTGTCTGTTGGAAGGCTCACTCTGCACAGAAAAAGAAGAAAAACAGATAGTATCCCACACTGTAGATGTCATTGTTTAGATCAAATCAAATATTATTTGTCACATACACATGATTAGCAGATGTTAATGCGAGTGTAGCGAAATACCTGTGCTTCTAGTTCCGACAATGCAGTAATAACCAACGAGTAACGACCTAACAATTTCACAACAACTACCTTACACACACAAGTGTAAAGGGATGAAGAATATGTACATAAAAATATATGAATGAGTGATGGCTGAACGGCATAGGCAAGATGCAGTAGATGGTATAGAGTACAGTATATACATATGAGATGTTTTTATTTATTTTTTATTTCACCTCTATTTAACCAGGTAGGCAAGTTGAAAACAAGTTCTCATTTACAATTGCGACCTGGCCAAGATAAAGCAAAGCAGTTCGACACATACAACGACACAGAGTTACACATGGAGTAAAACAAACATACAGTCAATAATACAGTATTAACAAGTCTATATGCGACGTGAGCAAATTAGGGTGAGATAAGGGAGGTAAAGGCAAAAAAAGGCCATGGTGGCAAAGTAAATACAATATAGCAAGTAAAACACTGGAATGGTAGATTTGCAGTGGAATAATGTGCAAAGGAGAAATAAAAATAATGGGGGCAAAGGAGCAAAATAAATAAATAAATAAAATAAATACAGAAGGGAAAGAGGTAGTTGTTTGGGCTAAATTATAGGTGGGCTATGTACTGGTGCAGTAATCTGTGAGCTGCTCTGACAGTTGGTGCTTAAAGCTGGTGAGGGAGATAAGTGTTTCCAGTTTCAGAGATTTTTGTAGTTCGTTCCAGTCATTGGCAGCAGAGAACTGGAAGGAGAGGCGGCCAAAGAAATAATTGGTTTTGGGGGTGACCTGAGAGATATACCTGCTGGAGCGCGTGCTACAGGTGGGTGATGCTATGGTGACCAGCGAGCTGAGATAAGGGGGGACTTTACCTAGCAGGGTCTTGTAGATGACATGGAGCCAGTGGGTTAGCCGACGAGTATGAAGCGAGGGCCAGCCAACGAGAGCGTACAGGTCGCAATGGTGGGTAGTATATGGGGCTTTGGTGACAAAATGGATTGCACTGTGATAGACTGCATCCAATTTGCTGAGTAGGGTATTGGAGGCCACTTGGTAGGATGGTCAGCTTTACAAGGGTATGTTTGGCAGCATGAGTGAAGGATGCGTTGTTGCAAAATAGGAAGCCAATTCTAGATGTAACTTTGGATTGGAGATGGTTGATGTGGGTCTGGAAAGAGAGTTTACAGTCTAACCAGAAACCTAGGTATTTGTAGTTGTCCACGTATTCTAAGTCAGAGCCGTCCAGAGTAGTGATGTTGGACAGGCGTGCAGGCAGCGATCGGTTGAAGAGCATGCATTTAGTTTTACTTGTATTTAAGAGCAATTGTAGGCCACGGAAGGAGAGTTGTATGGCATTTAAGCTTGTCTGGAGGTTGTTAACACAGTGTCCAAAGCAGGGCCAGATGTATACAGAATTGTGTCGTCTGCGTAGAGGTGGATCAGAGACTCACCAGCAGCAAGAGCGACATCATTGATGTATACAGAGAAGAGAGTCGGTCCAAGAATTGAACCCTGTGGCACCCCCATAGAGACGGCCAGAGGTCCGGACAGCAGACCCTCCAATTTGACACACTGAACTCTATCAGAGAAGTAGTTGGTGAACCAGGCGAGGCAAGCATCTGAGAAACCAAGGCTGTCGAGTCTGCCGATGAGGATGTGGTGATTGACAGAGTCGAAAGCCCTGGCCAGATCAATGAATACGGCTGCACAGTAATGTTTCTTATCGATGGCGGTTAAGATATCGTTTAGGACCTTGAACATGGCTGAGGTGCACCTATGACCAGCTCTGAAACCAGATTGCATAGCAGAGAAGGTATGGTGAGACTCGAAATGGTCAGTAATCTGTTTGTTGACTTGGGTTTCGAAGACCTTAGAAAGGCAGGGTAGGATAGGTATAGGTCTGTAGCAGTTTGGGTCAAGAGTGTCCCCCCCTTTGAAGAGGGGGATGACCGCAGCTGCTTTCCAATCTTTGGGAATCTCAGATGACACGAAAGAGAGGGTGAACAGACTAGTAATAGGGGTGGCAACAATTTCGGCAGATCATTTTCGAAAGAAAGGGTCCAGATTGTCTAGCCCGGCTGATTTGTAGGGGTCCAGATTTATGAGTAATGTAGGGTATGTAATGTATGATGAGTAATGAGATGAGTAATGTAGGGTATGTAAAAGTGGCTTTGTATAAAGTAGTTAGTGATACATGTATTACATAAAGATAGCAAGATGCAGTAGATGGTATATAGTACAGTATATATATATGAGATGAGTAATGTAGGGTACGTAAACATTATATTAAGTGGCATTGTTTAAAGTGGCAAGTGGAGTTGAGTCAGTATGTTGGTAGCAGCCACTCAATGTTAGTGATGGCTGTTTAACAGTCTGATGGCCTTGAGATAGAAGCTGTTTTTCAGTCTCTCGGTCCCAGCTTTGATGCACCTGTACTGACCTCGCCTTCTGGATGATAGCGGGGTGCACAGGCAGTGGCTCGGGTGGTTGTTGTCCTTGATGATCTCCATGGCCTTCCTGTGACATCGGGTGGTGTAGGTGTCCTGGAGGGCAGGTAGTTTGCACCTGGTGATGCGTTGTGCAGACCTCACTATCCTCTGGAGAGCCTTACGGTTGTGGGCGGAGCAGTTGCCGTACCAGGCGGTGATACAGCCCGACAGGATGCTCCCGATTGTGCATCTGTAGAAGTTTTGTGAGTGCTTTTGGTGACAAGCCAAATTTCTTCAGCCTCCTGAGGTTGAAGAGGCGCTGCTGCGCCTTCTTCACAGAGCTGTCTGTGTGGGTGGAACAATTCAGTTTGTCCGTGATGTGTATGTCGAGGCACTTAAAACTTACTACCCTCTCCACTACTGTCCCGTCGATGTGGATAGGGGGTTGCTCCCTCTGCTGTTTCCTGAAGTCCACGATCATCTCCTTTGTTTTGTTGACGTTGAGTGTGAGGTTATTTTCCTGGCACCACACTCCGAGGTCCCTCACCTCCTCCCTGTAGGCCGTCTCGTCGTTGTAGATGAGTCTGTGTGTGTGTGTGTGTTTGTGTGTGTGTGTGTGTGTGTGTGTGTGTGTGTGTGTGTGTGTGTGTGTGTGTGTGTGTGTGTGTGTGTACATTTCCTGAGCCTGTTTGAATTTTTGCATAATCACACTGTTTCCACCATAGGTCACCCCACATTAGCTTAGGCCCTATAAGTACACACAAAATGAGTCAAGATGCATTACATAAAACACCAATTACAAAATTTGATGATGAAGAAGAATTGTTGTTTTCTCAAATATTCTGGAACATGGTTCCACTTCTCCACTTCCTAATTAGCAGTGTGTGTTGGGGGGCTAGGCTTGGCAGGGTAGGCTATCTGATGGCTAATCTAGTGATTAGGCCCGATGCCATCAGATCAGTCTCCGCCTGGTTGGCCGCACTCTTGTGCTCTGTCACTGATCAAAGGCCTCTAACATGAATCATGTTCTCCTCCCCAACCTACAGTGTAAACACACCAGCATCTCACCCATCTGACACTATATTGGGTCGATGGGGTTGCGTGTGGAATGTGGCCCGGGCGATGACCGCCTATCTGTCATCACCGTGACGACAACATGGAAACTGCACATGGAAAGATAAACACTTCTGCCTGAGCCATGTCACGCCTGGATAAAAACACGCATGAACAATTAGAAAGGGTAGAACACAAAGCACGAGAAGGATGTCCTCTGAAACGCTTGGTAAAATTGCTCAAATCTGACCAAAACATCTTTTGACATGTATTTTTTGCTCGAATATTTTAAATGTATTAACTGTTGACATGGACTGAAAATATTTTGAAGGGTTTTATCTGTAGAAGCTCGGTTGCATGTAACTTTTTTAGCACTGCTGTTGTAGGCTACTTCCCATGAGAGTCTCTGACTAGTTTCCCACAAATTTACCTCAGTTGCCTCCCTGTTCAGAAAGCCCAGTTATATTGATTGATGGCCTACGGGATGTGAAAAGATATAAAATGGAGTTATAGTCTCTCTGGATATGGCCATCTGTCAGGCAAGACATAATGATATGAAAGATATTATCCAGCCTGACATTTCTACAGATGGCCAAGGAATACGCTCATATTACCCAAGTGTCTCATATAATCCTTGCTTTACTGTAGCTATGAAAATATAATATCACCTAATACTAAAAGCTTAAAAACCCCAGCAAATAAGCATTTTCTCTACTATACCCATAATTTGGTAGAGTTTCTAGAGTTTCTTCAAAATGACATATTAACCCCCTAGAGTGTATTAATTAACATAACAAAAACATCTCCAGCAAAATCTGTCAATTCATTTGCATGGGCTGTGTCTCAAACCACAACATTTATCAGACCATGAGAAATCCCGAAAAAAAAATGGGTATTCTCACGAAAACGTCTGAAGCATCCAAACGGTTTGCCCAGTCTATGAAACGATGAGACTCCCACGAACACAATGGTGATCTCTGTTTTGCTCTACGACCCCCACAAGCTCCAAAGGACTATGGTGAAATCGGTACTGTCGATGTGCCAACTTCTGTTTGCAGCATCAGAAGCGTTTTTCTTTATTTTTACTAAAAAAGTGTAAAACAAATCAAAATATATTTTAGATTTGAGATTCTTCAAACTAGCCACCCTTTGCCTTGATGACAGCTTTACACACTCTTGGCATTCTTTCAATCAGATTCACCTGGAATGCTTTTCCAACAGTCTTGAAGGAGTTCCTACATATGCTGAGCACTTGTTGGCTGCTTTTCCTTGACTCTGCTGTCCAACTCATCCCAAACCATCTCAATTCGGTTGAGGTCGGGTGATTGTCGAGGCCAGGTCATCTGATGCAGCACTCCATCACTCTCCTTCTTGGTAAAATAGCCCTTACACAGCCTGGAGGTGTGTTGAGTCATTGTTCTGTAGAAAAACAGATGATAGTCCCACTAAGTGCAAACCAGATGGGATGGCGTATTGCTGCAGAATGCTGTCGTAGCCATGCTGGTTAAGTGTGCCTTGAATTCCAAATAAATCACTGACAGTGTCACCCCCACAGCATCACACCTCCTCCTCCATGCTTCACGGTGGGAACCACACATGCAGAGATCATCCGTTCGCCTACTCTGTGTCTCACAAAGACAAGACGGTTGGAACCAAAAATCTCACATTTGGACTCATCAGATCAAAGGACAGATTTCCACCATTCTAATGTCCATTGCTAATGTTTCTTGGCCCAAGCAAGTCTCTTCGTCTTATTGGTGTCCGTAGTAGTGGTTTCATTGCAGCAATTTGACCATTAAGGCCTGATTCATGCAGTCTCCTCTGAACAGTTGATGTTGAAATGTGTCTGTTACTTGTACTCTGTGAAGCATTTATTTGGGCTGCAATTTCTGAGGCTGGTAACTAATGAATTTATCCTCTGTAGCAGAGGTAACTCTGGGTCATCCTTTCCTGTGGCGTTCCTCATGAAAGGCAGTTTCATCATAGCGCTTGATGGTTTTTGCGACTGCAATTGAAGAAACTTTTAACTTTTTTTGGGATTGACTGACCTTAAAGTAATGATGGATGATGGACTGTCGTTTCTTGCTGTTCTTGCCATAATATGGACTTGGTATTTTATTAAATAGGGCTGTCTTCTGTATACCACCCCTACCTTGTCACAACACAACTCATTGGCTCAAACTCATTAAGAAAGAAAGAAATTCCACAAATGAACTTTTAACAAGGCACACCTGTTAATTGAAATGCTTTCCAGGTGACTACCTCATGAAGCTGGTTGAGAGGATGCCAAGAATGTGCAAAGCTGTCATCAGCGCAAAAGGTGGCTCCTTTGAAATATCTCAAATATAAAATATATTTTGACTTGATTTTACACTTTTCTGGTTATTTAACTAGGCATGTCAGTTAAAGAACAAATTCGTATTTCCAATAACAGCCTAGGAACAGTTGGATAACTGACTTGTTCAGGGGTAGAACAACCATCTTTTATCTTGTCCTCTCTGGGATTCTCTCTGGGATACTATCACACCAGCACTAATCGCCACATCTGCCAGTTGTATGTACTTTTGTTTAATTGTTCTGTTAAGTGTTTCTGTTTCCCGATTGGCTGCTCTGTAATTTTGGCCAACTGACACAGGTGATTGTGATTAGACTTGATCAAAGCCACAGTTATGACTGTGTCTCTTGTCTTGTTCTCACTTGAGCTGTTTAGTTTTACAATAGTGTGTATTAATCTATTCTCTCAAGTGATTGGGTTGATCTACTTTTTGTGACCCACAAAGCAGAGGGAAAAGAGTTATGCTATCACTGCTGTTGGACACTTGTTACGCAAGTATGAAATAACCGAAACTGAAGAGCTTTATCCAATGAATGAGGATGGATGAATGAAATTCCTTTGTTCTAAACATAGAGACCATATCCACCCCGAGAAAGCACACTTCAAATGGACCAAGGCAAAGTAGCATGAAATGAGGATTGTGTCTAAAATAATCTGACATTATATTCTGGATAAATCTAAAGAACTGTATACAGAGCTTCAAGTTTTAATGTCACATGCACAAGTACAGTGAAATGCTTTTCTTTAAAGCTCTAACCCCAACAATGCTGTAATCATGTAGGGTAGAACAAAAAAAAACATAAGAAATAAAAATGAGAAATAAGAAAAACACATAAGATATATATATAAAGGGGACTAGGCATCAGGATATATGATAAACAGAGTAGCAGTACCATATATGAAGACAATAATAAGCTTGTGAGAGCTGTTTTGTGCGACTTCAGTGCAGCTGTTGACATTATCAATCATAATCTGCTGTTATGGGTTTACATTCCCTGCTATATTGTGGATTGAGAGTTACCTGTCTAACAGAACACAGAAGGTGTTCTTAACTTCTTTGGGGTACCCCCCTTCTTCTAAATTTCCGCCTAAAGACATACCCTAATCTAACTGCCGGTAGCTCAAGCCCGGAGGCAAGGATATGCATATTCTTGGTATCATTGGAAAGGAAACACCCTGAATATTGTGGAAATGTGAATTGAATGTAGGAGACTATAACACAATAGATCTGGTAGAAGAAAATACAAGGAAATAAACATACATTTTCTGTTTTGTATTTTTGCTGCATCATCTTTAAAATGACCGGGAACAGCCAAACATACAGATAGGATGCTGGGGTTGATTTGAATGAAGAACATAAGATGGCAACAATAGCTGAGCAAAGTTCTGGACAGATATCTTAAAAAATGAGCGAGCTAAATGACATTGAGCATGAAGTCACCCAGCTGTCCCATACAAATGTAACCAAATGTACCCAAGTGGCCGAATTGGTACAGTGATACATTTTGAAGGAAAGATCTATATAAAAAAATACATAAATGCTATTCTAACACACGCCTGACGACATATCTATCTATTTCCTCTATAATTTGGGTTAAATCTGTATACCTAGACTTTGTTTTAGCTTTTCCTGATTTATTCGCCATATTTTAAATATAGAAACTTGTTGAAAATGCTATTGAATATGTACTGCTATGCACAACACCCGTGGCTCCGTCAAGTAGGATTTGCAATGCCAGAGTTTACGACAAAGGCTGGTCTTCAAACGTATAACCATTACATATTGCTGTTTACCTCAGCTCATTGGCTATCTTCCAAGCTAGATTTCAAGATGATCCGTGGTCATTGGTCCAGAATACAGTCAATCAATGATAGACCGGTCCTACCATTGGTGCGCAATGATGTCATTGATTGGTGTCTTCAAATCGGTTTGTTTCGGTCAATACGTCCCGGGAAAAGAACCATCAAGTATGGTTGTGTTAGTAACAACCAGAGGATTGCAATGAAACCAACCATGACTGGATAAAAATGTGTTTAGTGTGTGTAATTACCACGAAGCATCGTCCAAAGTTGAATGAGACGGAAATTATGACGCAAGCAGTTTACAAATGTTTCGTGTTAGGCTATAAAAATGGATTTTATCAAACAAAACGAACATTCACTGTGTAGTTAGGACACTTGGCATTGCCACCAGAGGAAGATCTTCAATGGTAAGCAATTTATTTAATTGTTATTTCTGACTTTCATGACGCTAATGGTTGGTTGGAAAATGCTAGTAATACTTGTGTGTGCGTGGCGCCGTCCTCAGAAAATGGCATGTTTGCTTTCACAGTAACGGCTTTTTGAAATCTGACACAGCGGCTGGATTAATAAGACATTCATCTTTTAAATGATGTAGGATACATGTATTTACAAGAATGTTTACTATAACAAATGGTGTATTTAGAATGTTAGCTCTCTGCAGTTTCACCGGATGTTGGCCTGGTGGGACGTTAGCCTCTCCAACATAATCCAGGTAGAGTCAGGCATTCGCCAGGGCAGTTGTCTAGGCCCTTTAATTTTTTCAATCTTTCCTAATGACCTGCCACTGGCACTGAGTACAGCTTATGTATCTATGTACAGTATGCCGATGACTCAACATTATTCACATCAGCTACCACATCAAGTGAAATCACTGCAACAGTTAACAAAGAACTGCAGTCCGTTTTAGAATTGGTGGCTAGAAATACGATAGTACTAAATATTTAAAAAACTAAAAGCATTGTATTTGGGATAAATCATTCACTAAACCCTAAACTGCAACTAAATATTTTACTGAATAATGTGGAAATTGAGCAGGTTGAGGAGACTAAACTGCTTGGTATAACCCTGGATTGGCAACTGTCATGGTCAAAACATATTGATGCAATGGTAGCTAAGATGGGGAGAGTGTTTGTGTCTCTTCACTGTCTGCGTTGTTCCATAAGGTGTAGTTGTATCTGTTTTGTACCTGATTTTATTGCTTGCATGAGTCACATGATGTGAAATGGAGTTCCATGTTGTCATGGCTCTGTGTAGTACTGTCCGGTTTCCAGTCTGTTCTGGACTTGTTGCATGTCTTGTGGGGTATGCATGGGTGTCTGAGCTGTGTGCCAGTCATTTGAATAAACAGCTGTGTGTATGCATAGAGAAAAAAATACTAATAATTATAAAGGTCAACTAAAAATATTCTGTCTAGTTATTTTGTTAGCTATTTAGCAGTCTTATGGCTTGGAGATAGAAGTTGTTCAGGAGCCTGTTGGTGTCAGACTTGACGCACCGGTACCGTTTGCAGTGCGGAAGCAGAGAGAACAGTCTATGGCTTGGGTGGCTGGAGTCTAACCATTTTCTGGGCCTTCCTTTCACACTACCTGATATAAAGATATTGGATGGCAGGGAGCTCAGCCCCAGTGATGTACTGGGATGTCCGCAACACCCTCTGTAGCGCCATGCGATTGGGGGCAGTGCTGTTGCCATACCAAGCAGTGATATGGCCAGTCAAAAGGCTCTCAATGGGACAGTTATAGAACTTTTTGAGGATCTGAGGGCCCATGCCAAACCTTTTCAACTCCCCAAGGGGGAAGAGACGCTGTCGCGCCTTTTTGACAACTGTGCGCGTGTGTGTTCCATTTTAAGACCTTAGTGATTTGTAACCGAGGAACTTGAAGCTTTCAAGCCCACTCCCCTGCAATCCCGTCGATGTGAATAGGAGCGCGTTCGCCTGTAGTCCACGATCAGCTCCTTGGTGACGTTGACGTTGAGGGAGAAGTTATTGTCCTGGCACCAGACTGCCAGGTCACTGACCTCCTTCCTGTAGGCTTTCTCATTGTCGCCGGTGACCAGGTCTACCATGTTGTGTCATCAGCAGACTTGATGATGGTGTTGGAGTGGGGCGTGGCCACGCAGTCATGAGTAAACGGGGAGTACAGCAAGGGGATTATGCACAAATCCCTGTGGGGCCCCCAGTGTTGAGGGTCAGTGTGGCTAAGGTGATGTTGCCTACTCTCACCACCTGGGGTCGGCCTGTCAGGAAGTCCAGGATCCAGTTGCAGAGGGAGGTGTTCCATCCCTGGGTCCTAAGCTTGGTAACAAGCTTGGAGGGGACAATGGTGTTGAATGCTGAGATGTAGTCACTGAACTGCATTCTCACATAGGTATTCCTCTAATCTAGATGGGTGAGGGCAGTATGAAGTGCAATTGAGATTATGTCATCTATGGATCCATTGCAGCAGTATGCAAATTGGAGTGGGTCTAGGGTATCTGGGATGATGGAGTTGATGTGAGCCATAACCAGCCTTGCAAAGCACTTCATGATTACAGATCTTGTTCCACGCTGTCAGCGCAGTAGGACGTGTAATATCTGTCTTTGTCTTATCCCGTGTCTTATCCCATGTAAATAGCCAGTCTTTTTCATATATATCTTAATCTTGCTTTCTATCTACGAACTTAATATACTTTCCTGCAACCCGCCTCACCCAATGTGGTATGGATCTGCTATTTTTATTCCTTATAACTGGAACTTCCATCAGAAGCTAGCCAACTAACTAGCTACTAGTCTTTGTTAGCCACAGCTAGCGGTCCTCGCCTTTTCCCCCCTGGCATCAGCCAACCTTAGCTCGGACAACAGTCCAGTCTGCATAGCGTGATATCAGAGCATATCGGACTGCTTCTCTCTACCATATCACCAGATTCCTGCCACTCTGGATCATTACACCGGATCATTACTCTGGATCATCGCAGCTAGCTAGCTGTAACCAAGTGGCTACTGTTGGCTAATGCCTCTGTCCCGAAGCAAGCACCAGCTAGCCTTGAGCTAGCCTCAAGCTAGGCCCACATACCAGCTAATTCTAGGGCTACAATACCTCCTTTGCCAATTGGCCTGGACCCTTTATTGTCTACAAGGAGCCCCGCCGATCCATCACGACTGGACTGCCGACGTGATCACCCGATCACAGGCTATTCTGTTACGATATCGCCGAAGAACCATCTACTAGCCCCGGCCAGCTAGCTTTTCTGAACGCTGTGTCCCCTGCTCCCCTAGCGTAGTAGTGACTACTGAACAGCAACCTGACTCACCTTTTGCTGCTCTTTTGACTCTATGACCACTCGGCTACACAGCTGATGCCCCCTGGACTGTTTCAATAACACGGTACCTCATTTTGTTTACCTGTCGGCCCCAGCCTCGAACTCAGGTCCTGTATGTTCCTAACTGACCCACTCTGCCCATTCATCGCCATTTACCCGTTGTTGTCTTAGCTCTCCTGTTCAAAACGGGTGATTGCTTTATGCCTCTCTCTAATGTCAATATGCCTTGTCTACTGCTGTCTTAGCTAGTTTTTGTTGTTTTATTTCACAGTAGATGTCAGGATTTGGCCAGGGTTGTTCCGGGTTTTTGTCAGTAGATGTCCCCATTGTGCTTTTTGTCCCTGTGTTTTTCCCTTGATCCCCATTATTGTTTGCACCTGTGTCTCGTTTCCCCTGATTGTATTTAAACCCTTTGTTTCCCTCAGTTCTGTGCTCTGTGTTTGTATGTTGGCACCTGCCCTAGTGTTCTGTGTGCTCTTGTCGTTTCCGGGTGAAGTTCTTGTGGTATTCTGTTTTTTTTTATTTATTTTTTTTATTTTTGGTGAGTTTCTTTTGAGGTCTTTTTGTGTTTTTTCCCTACCACCTTTTGGATTTGCCATTTTTGTTTTTTAGGATTTTTCTTTATTAAATACACCGTCTTAAGTACTGCTGTGTCTGCCTCATCTTCTGGGTTCTGCTGTCTGTATTCGTGGCTCAGTTGGTTAAGTGACTGTTTCTCATTCCGGAGACCCAGGTTCGAAACCGGGTCCTGACAGAAACACAGAGCCAAAAATGAACCCAGAGGCAGCCAGTTCCCAGGACCTTTTTGCCACGCTGTCCCACCACCAGGAGACTGTCCAACGCCACGAAGCCGCCCTGGTTCAGCAAGAGGCCTTAATGGCTAGACATTCTCATCTTCTGTCGGAGATGCTGACTTCCATTAAGCAAATATCTGATCGACTTACCCCGGCAACAGTTTCCGTCCCAGTACCTCAGGTTCACGTACCCATGGCAGTTAACCCCCTGGCTGAACCTCGTCTTCCACCTCCCCAACGGTTCTCAGGTGATCCAAGTGCTTGTAAAGGCTTTCTCACTCAATGTTCTCTCTCCTTTGAGCTGCAACCCTCGTCGTTTCCCACCGACCGGTCTAAGATCGCATATATCATCACCCTGCTGTCGGAAAAAGCCCTGGCCTGGGCTACTGCTGTGTGGGATGCCCATAGTTCCTGCTGTGCCAGCTACTCTGCCTTTGCTGAGGAATTCAAACGAGTGTTTCAAGGCCCAAGCAGTGGTTCTGACTCAGCCAAACAGCTCCTGACTCTCCATCAAGGTTGGCGCAGCGTGACGGACTATGCCATCCAGTTCCGCACGGTGGCAGCAGCGAGTGGCTGGAACAACGAGGCGCTCACGGTGTGCTTTCTGAAAGGCCTTTCCGACACTATCCAAGATGAACTGGCCACTCGGGAACCACCGGACAATCTCGAGTCCCTGATCAAGTTGGCCTCACGCATTGACCAGCGTCTGAGAGAGAGAGAACTCAACCGTAGACCTCTAGCTCCTATCAGTCCCAGCTCCGAGTCCCCACCTTTATCATCGCTGGCTCCACCGGAACCCATGCAGATTGGACGCATCTCCCAGGCTGAGAGAGACCGCCGGATGAGGAGCGACGCTGTCTATATTGCGGCAAACCGGGCCATTTCCGTTCCACGTGTCCCGGGCTCCAGGGAAACGCTCTGTCCCGTACAGACCGGGGGGAACTGTAACGGGAAACATAACCTCCTCCCATCCGTCCAACTCCCGTCTGCTCATTCCAGTCACCCTCTCCTGGGACAACCACAAGCTTCACCTTCAAGCCTTGGTAGACTCTGGAGCCGCAGGTAACTTCATGGATGGTGTCTGGGCGAAAGAGAATGGCGTTCCCTCTGAACCTCTAAGTGACCCCATGAGGGTTACTACATTGGATGGAAGCCCTTAGGATCTGGACTTGTCACTCCTGTCACTACCTCCTTGAGACTTTCAGTTTCACAACACCAGGAATTGATGAACTTTCATTTGATCTCCTGTTCCGAGTTCCCTCTCGTCCTTGGATACCCCTGGCTTCACAGCCATAACCCTCACATCGACTGGTCTGTGGGCACTATCAAGCAGTGGGGTCCTACGTGCCAAGCTACTTGTATTTTCCAGAATTCCCGAGTTCTACTCCCGAGTCTTTAGAATCCATCGACCTGACCCGAGTTCCCGAGTGTTACCATGACCTCAAACTGGTGTTTAGCAAACAGAGGGCCACCATGCTACCACCCCATAGATCTTACGATTGCCCCATCGACCTGTTTCCGGGCACTTGCCCCCAGGGGTCGGATCTTTTCCCTATCTCCACCCGAACGAGCTGCTATGGATACCTACATCAAGGACTCTCTGGAAGCAGGCCTCATGCGTCCATCAACCTCCCCGGCGGGAGCAGGGTTTTTCTTTGTGGCCAAGAAAGATGGTGGATTACGTCCTTGCATCGACTACCGGGGACTCAATGACATAACCGTCCGTAACCGTTACCCGCTACCCCTTATGGCCACAGCCTTCGAGCTGCTCCAGGAAGCAGTTGTTTTCACTAAGCTTGACCTGCGGAACGCATACCATCTTGTGTGTATCAGACCTGGTGACGAGTGGAAGACCGCTTTCAACACGCCTACTGGTCACTATGAATACTTGGTGATGCCCTTCGGCCTGACCAACGCCCCAGCGGTGTTCCAAGCGCTCATAAACGATGTGCTTAGGGATATGCTTAACATATTTGTGTTCGTTTACTTGGATGACATCCTCATCTTTTCGAGCTCCCTTCAAGAACACACTAAGCATGTCAGACAAGTACTCAAACGCCTCCTGGACAGCCATCTGTACGTTAAGCCGGAAAAATGTGAATTCCATTCATCCCGAGTACAATTCCTGGGATTTGTAGTGGAACCCGGTCGAGTCCAAATGGACCCTAGGAAGGTAGGGGCGGTAGCGGATTGGCCCACCCCCAAATCCGTTAAGGATGTTCAGCGTTTCCTGGGCTTCACAAACTTTTACCGCAAGTTCATCAAGAACTTCAGTTTGGTGGCAGCTCCTCTCTCAGCTTTAACCAAAGGTGGCAATGCAAGGTTTTTGTGGGGAAGAGAAGCTGAGACGGCCTTCCAAGGACTCAAGCAGCGCGTCCTCTCTGCTCCCATCCTGATACTACCGACTACGGATGAACCATTTGTGGTGGAGGTAGACGCATCAGAGGTTGGTGTTGGAGCTGTCCTGTCTCAGAGGGGTGAAGACAAGAAGCTTCATCCGTGCGCTTTCTTCTCACACCGGCTTACCCCGACTGAGAGGAACTACGATGTGGGGGATCGTGAACTCCTAGCGGTTAATATGGCATTGAAGGAATGGAGATACTGGCTCGAGGGGGCTTCTCACCCGTTTCAAGTGCTTACGGACCACAAAAATCTGGAGTATATCCAGCAGGCGAAGCGATTGAACTCTAGACAAGCTAGATGGTCTCTTTTCTTCAATCGATTCCAGTTTATCCTCACCTATCGGCCCGGGTCGAAGAATCTCAAACCGGATGCCCTGTCCCGAGTCTACGCTCCTGCCATTCGAGATGACACGGACATGCCTGTCCTTCCTGCTGCTAAGATTGTGGCTCCGATCTCGTGGCAAGTTGAGGATACCGTGAGACGTGCTCAAGCTAGCGAACCGGACCCTAAAGGAGGCCCTGCCAATCGGTTGTTTGTCCCCAAGGCAGTGAGGACTCAGGTCCTTCTGTGGGGGCACTCCTCTCGCCTCACCTGTCATCCGGGCGTAGGTCGCACCTTGGAGTTCATCCAGCGTAAGTTCTGGTGGCCTACCATAAGAGAAGACGTTGCCACTTTCGTCAATGCCTGTCCCGTGTGCTGCCAGGGCAAATCTTCTCACCTCCGCCCTCAAGGACTCCTTCACCCTTTACCTGTTCCCCACAGACCCTGGTCCCATATCTCATTGGACTTTATTACTGGACTTCCTCCATCCCATGGCAATACTACTATCCTAGTCATAATCGACAGGTTTTCAAAGGCAGCCAGGTTCGTCCCTCTGACTAAGTTACCTTCTGCCAAGGAAACGGCTGAGTTGGTAATTAATCATGTGTTCCGAGTCTTCGGCATTCCTCAAGATGTGGTTTCTGACAGAGGTCCCCAGTTCGCCTCAAGGTTTTGGAAGGCCTTCTGCCAACTCATGGGGGCTTCTGCCAGTCTATCTTCAGGGTACCATCCGGAGTCCAACGGCCAAACAGAGAGGATGAATCAAGAGCTGGAAACCACCCTCCGATGTATGACTCGTGACAACCCGTCCACATGGTCATCCTTTATTGTTTGGGCCGAATACGCGCACAACACCTTGCGCTCCTCCTCCACTGGTATGTCCCCGCACGAGTGTCAGTTTGGCTATGCTCCTCCATTGTTCCCGGACCAGGAGGCAGAAGTCAGAGTGCCTTCAGCCTTGAGGTTCGTCAGACGCTGTCGGCTTATGTGGAGGAAGACCCGTCTTAATCTGATGCGTTCCTCACAGAGGTATCAACAACAAGCCAACAGACGTCGCCGTCCCGGGCCTACCCTGCGCCCCGGCCAGAGAGTCTGGCTTTCCACAAGAGACTTACCTCTACGGGTGGAGTCTCGCAAGCTGTCCCAAAAATACATCGGTCCCTTCAAGGTTGCCAGGAGAGTTAACCCAGTTTCTTATCGCCTACACTTACCCAGATCCCTTAAGATTAATCCCACATTTCATGTGTCATTGTTAAAACCTGTTGTTTTTTCTCCCCTTGTCCCGGCAGACAGACCTCCCCCTCCGCCTCGTGTCATTGGAGGCCAGTCGGCTTATACCGTCCACCGGATACTGGATTCCCGCCGGGTGCAGCGGTCCTGGCAGTATCTGGTGGACTGGGAAGGCTACGGTCCTGAGGAGCGCTCCTGGGTTCCTGCCAAAGACATCCTGGACCCTGACCTCATTCATCAGTTCAGGGTCCTCCACCCTGAGAGAGCTGGTAGGAACGTCAGGAGCCGTTCCTAGGGGGGGGATTCTGTCAGGATTTGGCCAGGGTTGTTCCGGGTTTTTGTCAGTAGATGTCCCCATTGTGCTTTTTGTCCCTGTGTTTTTCCCTTGATCCCCATTATTGTTTGCACCTGTGTCTCGTTTCCCCTGATTGTATTTAAACCCTTTGTTTCCCTCAGTTCTGTGCTCTGTGTTTGTATGTTGGCACCTGCCCTAGTGTTCTGTGTGCTCTTGTCGTTTCCGGGTGAAGTTCTTGTGGTATTCTGTTTTTTTTGTTTTTTTTTGTTTATTTTTGGGGAGTTTCTTTTGAGGTCTTTTTGTGTTTTTTCCCTACCACCTTTTGGATTTGCCATTTTTGTTTTTTAGGATTTTTCTTTATTAAATACACCGTCTTAAGTACTGCTGTGTCTGCCTCATCTTCTGGGTTCTGCTGTCTATTCGTGGCTCAGTTGGTTAAGTGACTGTTTCTCATTCCGGAGACCCAGGTTCGAAACCGGGTCCTGACAGTAGATCCCTCAGTCCCGCTAAAAAAGCCTAAATACAGTGCCTTGCGAAAGTATTCGGCCCCCTTGAACTTTGCGACCTTTTGCCACATTTCAGGCTTCAAACATAAAGATATAAAACTGTATTTTTTTGTGAAGAATCAACAAGTGGGACACAATCATGAAGTGGAACGACATTTATTGGATATTTCAAACTTTTTAACAAATCAAAAACTGAAAAATTGGGCGTGCAAAATTATTCAGCCCCCTTAAGTTAATACTTTGTAGCGCCACCTTTTGCTGCGATTACAGCTGTAAGTCGCTTGGGGTATGTCTCTATCAGTTTTGCACATCGAGAGACTGAAAGTTTTTCCCATTCCTCCTTGCAAAACAGCTCGAGCTCAGTGAGGTTGGATGGAGAGCATTTGTGAACAGCAGTTTTCAGTTCTATCCACAGATTCTCGATTGGATTCAGGTCTGGACTTTGACTTGGCCATTCTAACAGCTGGATATGTTTATTTTTGAACCATTCCATTGTAGATTTTGCTTAATGTTTTGGATCATTTTCTTGTTGGAAGACAAATTTCTGTCCCAGTCTCAGGTCTTTTGCAGACTCCATCAGGTTTTCTTCCAGAATGGTCCTGTATTTGGCTCCATCCATCTTCCCATCAATTTTAACCATCTTCCCTGTCCCTGCTGAAGAAAAGCAGGCCCAAACCATGATGCTGCCACCACCATGTTTGACAGTGGGTATGGTGTATTCAGGGTGATGCGCTGTGTTGCTTTTACACCAAACATAACGTTTTGCATTGTTGCCAAAAAGTTCAATTTTGGTTTCATCTGACCAGATCACCTTCTTCCACATGTTTGGTGTGTCTCCCAGGTGGCGTGTGGCAAACTTTAAACAACACTTTTTATGGGTATCTTTAAGAAATGGCTTTCTTCTTGCCACTCTTCCATAAAGGCCAGATTTGTGCAATATACGACTGATTGTTGTCCTATGGACAGAGTCTCCCACCTCAGCTGTAGATCTCTGCAGTTCATCCAGAGTGATCATGGGCCTCTTGGCTGCATCTCTGATCAGTCTTCTCCTTGTATGAGCTGAAGGTTTAGAGGGACGGCCAGGTCTTGGTAGATTTGCAGTGGTCTGATACTCCTTCCATTTCAATATTATCGCTTGCACAGTGCTCCTTGGGATGTTTAAAGCTTGGGAAATCTTTTTGTATCCAAATCCGGCTTTAAACTTCTTCACAACAGTATCTCGGACCTGCCTGGTGTGTCCCTTGTTCTTCATGATGCTCTCTGCGCTTTTAACGGACCTCTGAGACTATCACAGTGCAGGTGCATTTATACGGAGACTTGATTACACACAGGTGGAGTGTATTTATCATCATTAGTCATTTAGGTCAACATTGGATCATTCAGAGATCCTCACTGAACTTCTGGAGAGAGTTTGCTGCACTGAAAGTAAAGGGGCTGAATAATTTTGCACGCCCAATTTTTCAGTTTTTGATTTGTTAAAAAAGTTTGAAATATCCAATAAATGTCGTTCCACTTCCACTTCACTTCAAGTGTCCCACTTGTTGTTGATTCTTCACAAAAAAATTCAGTTTTATATATTTATGTTTGAAGCCTGAAATGTGGCAAAAGGTCGCAAAGTTCAAGGGGGCCGAATACTTTCGCAAGGCACTATAGCTCTTTCGTCCCACCCCACGCACATGCGGAGACCTCACCTAGGTTAACTGATGCCTCCAGAGACGAAACATCTCTCATCGTCACCCAATGTATAGGTTTACTTCCACTGTACTCACATCCTACTATACCCTTGTCTGTACATTATGCCTTGAATCTATTCCACCACGCCCAGAAATCTGCTTCTTTTATTCTTTGTCCCCAACGCACCAGATGCCCAGTTCTTATAGCCTTTAGCTGTACCCTTATCCTACTCTTCCTCTGTTCCTCTGGTGATGTAAAGGTTAACCCAGGCCTTGTAGCCCCCAGTTCCACTCCTATTCCCCAAGCGCTATCATTTGTTGACTTCTGTAACTGTAAAAGCCTTGGTTTCATGCATGTTAACATCAGAAGCCTCTTCTGTACGTTTGTTTTTTTCACTGCTTTAGCACACTCCGTCAAAACCCTGATGTCCTAGACGTGTCTGAATCCTGGCTTAGGAAGGCCACCAAAATTTCCATCACCAACTACAACATTTTCCACCAAGATAGAACTGCCAAAAGGGGTTGAGTTGCAATCTACTGCAGAGACAGCTTGCAGAGTTCTGTCTTGCTATCCAGGTCTGTGCCCAAGCAGTTCGAGCTTCTACTTTTAAAAATAGGTCTGTCACTGTTGCCACTTGTTATAGACCCCCCTCAGCCCACAGCTCTGCCATGGACATTACATGTGAATTAATCGTCCCCCTATTTATCTTCAGAGTTTGTACTGTTAGGTGACCTAAATTGGGATAAGCTTAACACCCCGGCCGTCCTACAATCTAAACTAGATGCCCTCAATCTCACATAAATCATCATGGAACCTACCAGGTACAATCCTAAACAAGGGCACCCTCATAGATATCATCCTGATCAACCTGCCCTCTAAATACACCTCTGCTGTCTTCAACCAGGATCTCAGTGATCACTGCCTCATTGCCTGCATCTGTAATGGGTCTGCGGACAAAAGACCACCCCTCATCACTGTCAAATGCTCCCTAAAACACTTCAGCGAGCAGGCCTTTCTAATCGACCCGGCCCGGGTATTCTGGAAGGATATTGACCTCATTCCGTCAGTAGAGGATGCCTGGTTATTCTTTAAAAGTGATTTCCTCACCATCTGAAATAAGCATCCCCCATTCAAAAAATGTAGAAGTAAGAAAAGATGTAGGCCCTTGGTTCACTCCAGACCTGACTGCCCTTGACCAGCACAAAAACATCCTGTGGCGTACTGCATTAGCATTGAATAGCCCCCACGATATGCAACTTTTGAGGGAAGTTAGGAACCAACATACACAGTCAGTTAGGAAAGCAAAGGCTAGCTTTTTCAAACCGAAATTTGCATCCTGTAGCACAAACTCTAAAAAGTTCTGGGACACTGTAAGGTCCATGGAGAATAAGAGCACCTCCTCCCAGCTGCCCACTGCTAGGAAGCTAGGAAACACTGTCAACACTGATAAATCTACGATAATCGAGAATTTCAAGAAGTATTTTTCTACGGCTGGCCATGCTTTCCACCTGGCTACCCCTACCCCAGTCAACAGCTCTGCACCCCTCCACAGAAACTTGCCAAAGCCTCCCCCATTTCTCCTTCACCCAAATCCAGATAGCTGATGCTCTGAAAGAGCTGCAAAATCTGGACCCCTACAAATCAGCTGGGCTAGACAATCTGGACCCTCTCTTTCTAAAATCATCAATTGTTGCAAACCCAATTTACTAGCCAGTCAACCTCTTTCGTATCATCTGAGATACCCAAAGATTGGAAAGCTGCCGCGGTTATCCCCCACTTCAAAGGGGGACACACTCTAGACCCAAACTGTTACAGACCTATATCTATCCCACCCGGCCTTTCCAAGGTCTTCAAAAGCCAAGTTAACCTCTTGAAACTCTGGGGGCGCTATTTCATTTTTGGATGAAAAACGTTCCCGTTTTAAACAAGATATTTTGTCACAAAAAGATGCTCGACTATGCATATAATTGATAGCTTTGGAAAGAAAACACTCTGAATTTTCCAGAACTGCAAAGATATATATGTGGGTGCCCTAGAACGGGAGCTACAGGCAAAACCAAGATGAAACGGCAACCAGGAAACCAGCAGGATTTTTGAGGCTCCGTTTTCTATTGTCTCCTTATATGGCTGGGAATGCGAGAGGAATGAGCCTGCTCTTTCTGTCGTTTCCCCAAGGTGTCTGCAGCATTGTGACGTATTTTTAGGCATATCATTGGAAGATTGACCATAAGAGAGTACATTTTCCAGGTGTCCGCCCGGTGTCCTCCGTCGAAATTGGTGCGTCTTTTTCAGCTGCTGGTATTTTTCCATGCGATTCTGAGGGGAAAGCAGGCTTCCACGAACTGCATATCAATGAAGAGATATGTGAAAAAACACCTTGAGGATTGATTCCAAACAACGTTTGCCATGTTTCGGTCGATATTATGGAGTTAATTCGGAAAAAGTTTGACGTTTTGGTGACTGAATTTTCGGTTCGTTTCGGTAGCCAAATTTGATGTACAAAACGGAGCGATTTCTCCTACACAAAGATTCTTTCAGGAAAAACTGAACATTTGCTATGTAACTGAGAGTCTCCTCATTGAAAACATCCGAAGCTCTTCAAAGGTAAATGATTTTATTTATTTGGTTATCTGGTTTTTGTGAAAATGTTGCGTGCTAAATGCTACTCAAAATGCTAAGCTAGCTTAGCATACTCTTACACAAATTTGTGATTTGCTATGGTTCAAAAGCATATTTTGAAAATCTGAGATGACAGTGTTGTTAAGAAAAGGCTAAGCTTAAGAGCAGGCGCATTATTTTAATTTTATTTGCGATTTTCGAAAATCGTTAACGTTGCGTTATGCTAATGAGCCTGAGGCTTTATTCACGATCCCGGATCCGGGATGGGGAGTATCAAGGGGTTATTAACAAACAGATTCCCGGCCATTTCGAATCCCACCATACCTTCTCCACTATGCAATCTGGTTTCCGAGCTGGTCATGGATGCACCTCAGTCACGCTCAAGGTCCTAAACGATATCATAACCGCCATTGATAAAAGACAACACTATGCAGCCATGTTCATAGACAGATTCAAAATTCTTGGCCAGGTCGATCACCACATTCTTATTGGCTGTCTCAACAGCCTTGGTTTCTCAAATGACTGCCTAGCCTGGTTCACCAACTACTTCTCAGATAGAGTTCAGTGTGTCAAATCGGAGGACCTATTGTCCGGACCTCTGGCAGTCTCTATGGGGGTGCCACAGGGTTCAATTCTTGGGCTGACTCTCTTCTCTGTATACATCAATTATGTCGCTCTTGGTGCTGGTGATTCTCTGATGCACCTCTACGCAGACGACACCATTCTGTATACTTATGGCCATTCTTTTGAAACCTTCAGACGAGCTTCAATGCCATACAACTCTCCTTCCGTGGCCTGCAACTGCTCTTAAATGCAAGTAAAACTAAATGCATGCTCTTCAACCGATCGCTACCCGCCCGCCCGTCTAGCATCACTACTCTGGACGGTTCTGACCTAGAATATGTGGACAACTACAAATACCTAGGTGTCTGGTTAGACTGTAAACTCTCCTTCCAGACTCGCATTAAACATCTCCAATCCAAAATTAAATCTAGAATCGGCTTCCTATTTCGCAACAAAGCATCCTTCACTCATGCTGCCAAACATACCCTTGTGAAACTGACTATCCTACCAATCCTTGACTTTGGCGATGTCATTTACAAAATAGCCTCCAACACTCTACTCAGCAAACTGGATGCAGTTTATCACAGTGACATCCGTTTTGTCACTAAAGCACCTTATACCACCCACCACTGCGACTTGTATGCTCTAGTCGGCTGGCCCTCGCTACATATTCGTCGCCAGACCCACTGGCTCCAGGTCATCTACAAGTCCATGCTAGGTAAAGCTCCGCCTTATCTCAGTTCACTGGTCACGATGGCAACACCCATCCGTAGCACACGCTCCAGCAGGTGTATCTCACTGATCATCCCTAAAGCCAACACCTCATTTGGCCGCCTTTCGTTCCAGTACTCTGCTGCCTGTGACTGGAACGAATTGCAAAAATCCCTGAAGTTGGAGACTTTTATCTCCCTCACCAACTTCAATCATGTGCTATCTGAGAAACTAACCGATCGCTGCAGCTGTACATAGTCTATTGGTAAATAGCCCACCCATTTTCACCTACCTCATCCCCACACTGTTTTTATTTATTTACTTTTCTGCTCTTTTGCACACCAGTATCTCTACCTGTACATGACCATCTGATCATTTATCACTCCAGTGTTAATCTGCAAAATTGTAATTATTCGCCTACCTCATGCCTTTTGCACACAATGTATGTAGACTCCCCTTTTTTTCTACTGTGTTATTGACTTGTTAATTGTTTACTCCATGTGTAATTCTGTGTTGTCTGTTCACACTGCTATGCTTTATCTTGGCCAGGTCGCAGTTGCAAATGAGAACTTGTTCTCAACTAGCCTACCTGGTTAAATAAAGGTGAAATAAAAAATAAATTAAAAAAAATAAAATTAAAAAAATTCAGAGTTTTGAAAATATTCCAATCAGCGCTAGAAAAGCAGTCCTGTAGCATAATCTCTGGATCTGATGTCCATTTCTCAATGGAGCTGTCACGTTCTGACCTTTATTTCCTTTGTTTTGTCTTTATTTAGTATGGTCAGGGCGTGAGTTGGGTGGGCAGTCTGTTTGTTCTATATTTTGGGTATTTCTATGTTCGGCCTAGTATGGTTCTCAATCAGAGGCAGGTGTCATTAGCTGTCTCTGATTGAGAATCATACTTAGGTAGCCTGGGTTTCACTGTGTGTTTGTGGGTGATTGTTCCTGTCTCTGTGTTTGCACCAGATAGGACTGTTAGGGTTTTCACATTTCTTGTTTTATGTAGTCAGTTGTTCATGTGTACAGTACGTATTAAAAGGAACCATGGACACTTACCACGCCGCATATTGGTCCTGTGATCCTTTTCGCCTCTCCTCTTCGGAAGAAGAGGAGGAAATCCCTTACAGGAGCGAGTCACGGGTACTTCCTGTTTGAGCTTCTGCTGGTAAACACTAGTCACAATAACAGCTGAAAACTCCCTCGGGAGGTAAAAGGGTTGGCATTTGACGATCAGGTATTCCAACACGTGTGAACAATGGGATCGAGATTTTGACTGAGCTGGAGTCAGCACATAATTTGTTGTTGATGGAGAGGCAAATCCCCTCTCGATTTCCCTGACTCCACTGTCCTGTCCGCTTAGTGAATGGAGAATCCATACAGTTGGATAGCCATGGGGGGTATCTTGTCCTAAAGCCATGCTCCAGAAAAGCTGACAATATTGTAGTTAGAGAGTCCCGTTGTTAGCAAATCTGTGATTGGAGGTCATCCATCTTATTATAAATTGGCCAATGGAATGGAGGAAAGAGGTGGCCGGTTTTCACTTCGCAATTTTTTGGCTCGCTTTGAGGACAATACAGTGCCACTGACACGGCCCGCTACCAAAACCTGCGGGCTCTCCTTCACTGTAGCCAACGTGAGTAAAACATTTAAACGTGTTAACCCTCGCAAGGCTGCAGACCCAGACGGCACACTGGCCGCGTCCTCAGGGCATGCGCAGACCAGCTGGCTGGTGTGTTTACAGACATATTCAATTAATCCTTATCCCAGTCTGCTGTTCCCACATGCTTCAAGAGGGCCACCATTGTTCCTGTTCCCAAGAAAGCTAAGGTAACTGAGCTAAATGACTACTAGCACTCACTTCTGTCGTCATTAAGTGCTTTGAGAGACTAGGCAAGGACCATATCACCTCCAACCTACCTGACACCCTAGACCCAGTCCAATTTGCTTACCGCCCCAATAGGTCCACAGACGACGCAATCGCCATCACACTGCACACTGCCCTAACCCATCTGGACAAGAGGAATAACTATGTAAGAATGCTGTTCATCGATTACAGCTCAGCATTTAACACCATAGTACCATCCAAACTCGTCATTAGGCTCGAGGCCCTGGGTCTCGACCCCACCCTGTGCAACTGGATTCTGGACTTCCTGATGGGCCGCCCCCAGGTGGTGAGGGTAGGTAACAACATCTCCACCCCGCTGATCCTCAACACTGGGTCCCCGCAAGGGTGCGTTCTCAGCCCTCTCCACGACTGCATGGCCATACACGCCTCCAACTCAATCATCAAGTTTGCAGACGACACTACAGTGGTAGGCTTGATTACCAACAACGACGAGACGGCCTACAGGGAGGAGGTGAGGGCCCTCGGAGTGTGGTGTCAGGAAAATAACCTTACGCAATGTCAACAAAACAAAAGGAGATGATCGTGGACTTCAGGAAACAGCAGAGGGAGCCCCCTAACTACATTGACGGGACAGTAGTGGAGAGGGTGGAGAGTTTTTTTAAGTTCCTCAGCATACACACCACGCACAAACTGAAATGGTCCACCCACACAGACAGCATGGTGAAGAAGGTGCAGAATGTTGTTTCCTCCGACACATTGGTGCAGCTGGCTTCCGGGTTAATCTTGGAACTCCCCATCCCGGATCCGGGATCGTGAATAAAGCCTCAGGCTCATTAGCATAACGCAACGTTAACGATTTCTGAAAATCGCAAATAAAATTAAAATAATGCGCCTGCTCTAAAGCTTAGCCTTTTCTTAACAACACTGTCATCTCAGATTTTCAAAATATGCTTTTGAACCATAGCTATTCACTAATTTGTGTAAGAGTATGCTAAGCTAGCTTAGCATTTTGAGTAGCATTTAGCACGCAACATTTTCACAAAAACCAGATAACCAAATAAATAAAATCATTTACCTTTGAAGAGCTTCGGATGTTTTCAATGAGGAGACTCTCGGTTACATAGCAAATGTTCAGTTTTTTCTGAAAGCATCTTTGTGTAGGAGAAATCGCTCCGTTTTGTACATCACATTTGGCTACCGAAACGAACCAACAATTCAGTCACCAAAACGTCAAACTTTTTCCGAATTAACTCCATAATATCGACCGAAACATGGCAAACGTTGTTTGGAATCAATCCTCAAGGTGTTTTTTCACATATCTCTTCATTGATATATCGTTCGTGGAAGCCTGCTTTCTTCTCTGAATTCCATGGAAAAATACTTGCAGCTGAGGTTTGCGCACCAATTTCGGCGCAGGACACCGGGCGGGCACCTGGTAAATGTGGTCTCTTATGGTCAATCTTCCAATGATATGCCTACAAATACGTCACAATGCTGCAGACACCTTGGGGAAATGACAGAAAGGGCAGACTCATTCCTCTCGCATTCACAGCCATATAAGGAGACAATGGAAAACGGAGCCTCAAAAATCCTGCTCATTTCCTGGATGCCGTTTCATCTTGGTTTTGCCTGTAGCTCACGTTCTAGGGCACGCACAGAAAATATCTTTACAGTTCTGGAAACGTCAGAGTGTTTTCTTTCCAAAGTTACCAATTATATGCATCGTCGAGCATCTTTATGTGACAAAATATTGCGCTTAAAACGGACACGTCTTTTTATCCAAAAATGATATAGCGCCCCCAGAGTTTCAAGAGTTAAGCAAGCGGGTGTTAAGAAGCGCGGTTTGGCGGGTCATGTTTGGGGGATGCATGACTCAACCTTTGCCTCTCCCGAGCCCATTGGTGAGTTGCAGAGATGAGACAAGATCGTAATCATGAAATTGGGGAGAAAAAGGGTGTAAAAATTACAACAACAAAAAATAGCGATATAAACTGGTACTTTTTTGGGGGTTTGAACCAGTTCAGAACTTTATTTTGCTTGTTGGAACATAGGAACTAAACAAAAAAAATTGTGGTTCGAAACAAACCCTGGTATAAAGCATATCCTTTGAACACAATGAACATTTAGCATATTCACCAATAGCCCTATCTGACACATCGTACCCAACAACAAACAACATTGAGTATGGTTACATGCACGCAATAATGCAATTATTGTGGATTGTCTGATTGATATAATTGATTAATATAATTAAAACCTTTACATGCTTTGCAAGAAGAATGATTTCCCTAATAATCCTGTTTACATGGACACATCTGAAATCAGGCTACCCGATGGCACTCTGATAAATGCAGAAAATCACCAATCAAAATAAAAAATTTAACACCGCGACCATGTTATTTTCGGGAAGCGTACTTGATCCTGAGTTCGGACATACAAAGTTTGCATGTGAAAACTACTTCTAAGACACATACATTCAGTTGTTCCTAAATGACTTTACTTGCGCTAAAGAGGGAGGCTCGTTCGGCTTGTGTTAGCACATGCGCAGATCAAATACACAGCTGAAATGCCGATTAAGGTGTTGACATGTCCAAAGAATTCGAAAGATTGCTCAGTTTTAATCATATGCTTACTTTGATTTTGACATTACACTGATTAAGATAAGCAGTAAGGTGTTTACATTACTATTGCATAATCAGCCTACTACCATAATCAGTTTAATATCTAATTATTACTGTGCATGTAAACATACTCACTGTCAGAACATTACCACAACACAGTAATAGAGGCACATGAACAATTATGTCACATTGACGGAGAGGGGTTTCAGATTTTTTCAGTAAAATATCCAACTGAATAAAAGGTTTATTTTTAAAACCAAAGCCAATCCAGATAAGGGCAGTAAAAAGGCTATTGAATAATCATGACACAAGGCCATTTCCTTCTCAGTGTTGGAAAAGCAGCTACTCTCTGTCATTTGAACCCTGAGGGTACAGAACTGAATAAACTATTGGTGATCCACAAGCATGAAGAGGATGACACTGGATCCCCATTTTGATGTGATTTCCACCCTAACTCACAACAACCCTCCATCTCCGGTGTCACCTTGAATCAGTGTCCATGAGTTACAGAGTCACAGAGTTCAGGTTGCTTATCATCATCACTTCTGGTGCTCCATACTATATTACCTCTTATAAACTGGGTGGTTTGAGCCCTGAAAGCTGATTAGCTGACAGCCATGGTATATCAGACCGTATACCATGGGTATGACTAAACGTTTATTTTTACTGCTCTAATTACATTGGTAACCAGTTTATAATAGTAATAAGGAACCTCACAGGTTTGTGATACAGTGGTGGGGGAAATTATTTAGTCAGCCACCAATTGTGCAAGTTGTCCCACTTAAAAAGATGAGAGGCCTGTAATTTTCCTCATAGGTGCACTTCAACTATGACAGACAAAATGAGGGAAAAAAATCCAGAAAAACACATTTTTTAATGAATTTACTTGCAAATTATGGTGGGAAATAAGTATTTGGTCACCTACAAACAAGCAAGATTTCTGGCTCTCACAGACCTGTAACTTCTTCTTTAAGAGGCTCCTCTGTCCTCCACTCGTTACCTGTATTAATGGCACCTGTTTGAACATGTTATCAGTATAAAAGACACCTGTCCACAACCTCAAACAGTCACACTCCAAACTCCACTATGGCCAAGACCAAAGAGCCGTCAAAGGACACCAGAAACAAAATTGTAGACCTGCACCAGGCTGGGAAGACTGAATCTGCAATAGGTAAGCAGCTTGGTTTGAAGAAATCAACTGTGGGAGCAATTATTAGGAAATGGAAGACATACAAGACCACTGATAATCTTCCTCGATCTGGGGCTCCACGCAAGATCTCACCCCGTGGGGTCAAAATGATCACAAGAACGGTGAGCAAAAATCCCAGAACCACACGGGGGGACCGAGTGAATGACCTGCAGAGAGCTGGGACCAAAGTAACAAATCCTACCATCAGTAACACACTACGCCGCCAGGGACTCAAATCCTGCAGTGCCAGACGTGTCCCCCTGCTTAAGCCAGTACATGTCCTACAATCCTACAATGTGATTTTCTGGAATTTTTCCCCCTCATTTTGTCTGTCATAGTTGAAGTGTACCTATGATGAAAATTACAGGCCTCTCTCATCTTTTTAAGTGGGAGAACTTGCACAATTGGTGGCTGACTAAATACTTTTTTGCCCCACTGTATATGGCCAATATAGGTCAAGTTAAAATGTACAGTGCATGGCTTCCCGAAGGTCTTACTAATTTCTACCTGTCCTGATGGAGTGCTTCATATAATTAATTACGGCTAAGGGCTGTATCCAGGCACTCTGCGATGCGTCGTGCATAAGAACAGCCCTTAGCAGTGGTATATTGGCCATATACCACACCTCCTCTGGCCTTATTGCTTCACTCCATCAGGACAGGTAGAAATTTGCAAGACCTTCGGGAAGACCATTCACTGTACATTTTAACTTGACCTATAAATTGCATGGGGATTATGTGCCTTATATTGTAACAAAGGAAAGCTTCCATATACTGCAGCATCAGTTTGTCCCAGCTCTAAGTTGTCACCATGCATATTTGCTGGACTCGGCCGCAACTTTTACTGGGGACGGGGGGACATGATCCCCCCACATTCTGAAAATGCATTTTGGTCCCCCACAGTTTTACTGCACTGTGATACTAAAAGCGGCATCGGTGTGCTTTAGGACCATGCGGATGCCTCAGAGCTATTGGGTAGTCTGTTTGGCTGTGGTCTGTGTGTGTGGTGTTTTTTCTCAGCGTTGTAAAAGCATGCAGACCAGAAACTGGCTACTCTTCATTTGCCTGACGTAGCTGGCAAGGTAACTGCTGTTTGACTTAACAGAAAAATTGATTTATTCCCAGTGCTGAGTTAGTAGTATAACTGACATGAAACGTGTCAGTTACACATGTTTCATCCCCTCTCAACTGAAGTTCTGTCTGAAGTGAATTAACTAGCTAGCAATTAGCTACCACAGCCTGTTTAGCTATAGCCTCTAGTTTTCTGTAAGGTAACAGTATCTAACAGCTGTTGTGGGTATGGACATGTTTTGTCCTGTTTCAACAGAAGTAAAGTAACTTGGCTAGTTTTTGGCAGTTGATGAACCATTAGAGCTAGCCAAAAGTTGGCTAACGTTAGCTAGCTAGCTAGTCCTGGCACTGGGGGTCTGCCATACTCTTGGTTATCACTCTGGCCTTGGCCTAACACACCTGAAACCAATAATGAATGTTGCACTAAGATCTTAAAGCTGAGTGGGATGTGTTTGGTTGGGGCACTGCAGGGTGGTGGACCTCTAGGGGAAGGAAGTAGCAATCCAGCTATGTTGTGTGCAATTAAAAAGAGCTCTACAGTACTATTTAGGCCTATGATATGAATTACAGTGCCCTCTGTAATTATTGGGTCAATTAAGCATTTTTTTCTTTTGGCTCTATAGTCCAAAAGTGAGGATTTGAAATCAAACAATGATTGTGAAATTAAAGTGCAGACCCTGAGCATTAATTTGAGGGTATTTTAATCGATATCAAGGGAACCGTGTAAAAATTATAGCCCTTTTTGTACATAGTCCCCCCATTTTAGGAGAGCAAAAGTATTGGGATAAATTAACTTGTATGTGTATTAAAGTAGTTAACTTTTTACGTCCTCCGTTCATAGCAGGCATTGACTACATCAAGCTTGTGACTACAAATTGGTTGAATCTATTTGTTTTGGATGTGTTTTGGATACGTTTCAGATTATTTTGTGCCCAATAGAAATGAATGGTAAATAATGTATTATGTCATTTTGGAGTCACTTTTATTGTAAATCTGAGTAGAAGTGTTAAACATTTTCTATGTTAATATGGATGATACCATGATTACAGATAATCCAGAATGAATCATGACTAATGATAAGAGAGAAAGTTAGACGCACAAATTTCATACCCCTAAAGCTAACTTCTCACCACTACAATAACAGGGGAGGTTAGCATTTTTGGGGGATATGATATTTGTGCATCTATAACTTTCTCACTCATCATTATTCACGATTCATAGATGATTATCCATAATCATGGTAGCATCCACATTCATGTAGAAGTATTTATAAACATTATATTCTTTTTACAATCAAATTTAACCTAAAATGACACCAAAAGGGTAATATTACAGTACCAGTCAAACTTTCGGACACATTCAAGGGTTTTTCTTTATTTTTACTGTTTTCTACAATGTAGAATAATAGTGAAGACATCAAAACTATGAAATTACACATGGAATCATGTCGTAACCAAAATAGTGTTAAACAAATCAAAAGATATTTTAGATTCTTCAAAGAAGACACCATTTGCCTTGATGACAGCTTTGCACACTCTTGGCATTCTCTCAACCTACTTCACCTGGAATGCTTTTCCAACAGTCTTGAAGGTTTTCACACATATGCTGAGCACATGTTGGCTGCTTTTCCTTCACTCTGCGGTCCAACTCATCCCAAACCATTTGAATTCGGTTGAGGTCTGGTGATTGTGCAGGTCAGGTCATCTGATGCAGCACTCCATCAATCTCCTTCTTGGTCAAATAGCCCATACACAGCCTGGGGGTGTGTTGGGTCATTTTCCTGTTGAAAAACAAATGATAATTCCACTAAGCGCAAACCAGATGGGATGGCGTATTGCTGCAGAATGCTGTGGTAGCCATGTTGGTTAAGTGTGCCTTGAATTCTAAATTAATCACTGACAGTGTCACCAGCAAAGCACCCCCACAGCATCACACCTCCTCCTCCATGCTTCTCGGTGGGAACCACACATGCGGAGATCATCCGTTCACCTACTCTCACAAAGTCAAGGTGGTTGGTACCAAAAATCTCACATTTGGACTCATCAGACCAAAGGACAGATTTCCACCATTCTAATGTCCATTGCTGGTGTTTCTTGGCCCAAGCAAGTCTCTTCTTATTATTGGTGTCCTTTAGTAGTGGTTTGTTTGCAGAAATTCGACCATGAAGGCTTGATTCATGCAGTCTCCTCTGAACAGTTGATGTTGAAGTGTCTGTTACAATTTTCCAGATTGACTGACCTTTATGTCTAAAGCAATGATGGACTGTAATTTCTATTTGCTTATTTGACCAGTTCTTGCCATAATATGGACTTGGTCTTTTGTCTTCTGTATACCATCCCTGCTTTGTCACAACACAACTCATTGGCTCAAACGCATTAAGGAAAGAAATTCCACAAATTAACTTTTAGCAAGGCACACCTGTTAATTGAAATGCATTCCAGGTGACTACCCCATGAAGCTGGTTGAGAGAATGCCAAGAGTGTGCAAAGCTGTCATCAAGGCAAAGGGTGGCTACTTTGAAGAATCTCAAACACTTTTTTGGTTACTACATGATTCCATATGTGTTATTTCATAGTTTGATGTGTTCACTATTATTCGACAATGTAGAAAATAGTACAAATAAAGAAAAACTGTTGAATGAGTTGGTGTGTTCAAACTTTTGACTGGTACTGTAGATTGTGTAGAAACCAGGAAATTAGCTTTCGATGACCCAAAACAAATCTGAGGCAGGACCCCCAGACACCCCTGCGAGTTTATGTCCCCTCCACTTCTAAAATCAAAGTCGCGCCCCTGACTGGACTGGTGAGTTGTCCTCTTCGGAATGTACCTGTATTCCAAAGGCTCATGTCATGAATAATGACTAAAGAAGTAATCTACTATAAAGGCCTTGATCAGTCCACTAATACTTGAAGAGAGCACCAAAGGCAGTTTCCAGTGTGAAATCAATTTGTTACCAGTCCTAAACACACACACAAACACACAGCAAGGGTGCAGTTGATGGGAACATCTAGCAAACCAAAGGTTGTGTGTTCGAATCTCATCATGGACAACTTTAGCATTTTAGCTAATTAGTAACTTTGATACTTTTTCCTACTTTTTTAGCTACTTTGCAATTACCTAGTATGTTAGCTAACCTTTCCCTAACCCGAACAATTTCAGCTAATCATTCACAGAACTCTAACCTTAACCCTTTAACCTAACTCCTAACCTTAACCCTAACCTTTACCCCTAACCCCTAGAGCTAGCTAACGTTAGTCACAACAAACTGGAATTAGTAACATCAAATTTTATTTGTCACATGCGCCAAATACAAAAAAATGCTTACCTACAGGCCCTTAACCAACAATGCAGTTCAATAAATAGTTAAACAAATATTTACTAAATAAACTAAAGTAAAAAATGAAAAGTAACACATTAAAATTACATAACAATAACGAGGCTATATACAGGGGGTACCAGTACAGAGTCAATGTGCAGGGGTACAGGCTAATCGAGGTAGTTTGTACATGTAGGTTGGGGTAAAGTGACTATGCATAGATAATAAACAGCGAGTAGCAGTAAATGTAAATATTCCGGATGGCCATTTGATTAATTGTTCATCAGTCTTGTAGCTTGGGGTTAGAAGCTGTTAAGGAGCCATTTGGACCTAGACTTGGTGCTCCGGTACTGCTTGCCGTGCGGTCACTTGGGTGACTAGAGTCTTTGACAATTTTCCGTGCCTTCCTCTGACACAGCCAAGTATATAGGTCCTGGATGGCAGGAAGCTTGGTCCCAGTGATGTACTGGGCCGTACGCATCACACTCTGTAATGCCTTACGGTCGGATGCCGAGCAGTTGCCATACCAGACGGTGATGCAACTGGTCAGGATGCTGTTGATGGTGCAGCTGTAGAACTTTTTGAGGATCTGGGGACCCATGCAAAATCTTTTCAGTCTCCTGAGGGGGAAGTTTTGTTGTGCCATCTTCACGGCTGTCTTGATTTGTTTGGACCTTGATAGTCCGTTGGTGATGTGGATACCAAGGAACTTGAAACTCTCGACCCGCTCCACTACAGCCTATTTGATGTTAATGGGGGCCTGTTCAGCCCTCCTATTCCTGTAGTCCACGATCATCTCCTTTGTCTTGCTCACATTGAGGCAGAGGTTGCTGTCTTGGCACCACACTGCCAGGTCTCTGACCTCCTCCCTATAGGCTGTCTCATTGTTGTCGGTGATCAGGGCTACCACTGTTTTGTCGTCAGCAAACCTAATGATGGTTTTGGAGTCGTGCTTTTTCACGCTGTTGTTGATGAACAGGGAGTACATTTACATTTCGCAAATTTGTAACATATTGTACGTTTAGCAAATTTGTGAACATATGGACGAATTGCAATTCATAACATATTGTACGAATTGCAATTTGTAAGATATCATACAAATTGTAATTCGTAACATATCATACGAAATAGATGATGGATCCACAAATGCATTATTACATACCATATGAAGTGTCAGATATCATAGAAACGTAACATATCATACTAAATGGAGTATCTTGGATTAGACTAGAATAATAGGACATGCTCTGAAACCAAGTTTAAATATTTTGCCTCACCATTTTGCTTGTTCAAGTGGACATATACTGAACTATATGGCTTTGCCTATTAGAAAACTTCAACAGCAATGTACTGTATATGGCCAGGAAAATGTTGCTTATAGATAAGTAAACTCGAGTGCTATATATGCTCTCAATATCATAGCAAGTTTGTAGGATAAATATTTTACATTATGACCGAGATCAGACAAAACCGTCATGGGCTTCATTTGCATCCCAGCACCTAATTGTACACATCGCAACTTAATAACTTCCGATCATTCTGCCACGCGCGCAAGCGTTGTCTTATGTTATTTAGTACCCATGTTTAGAGTAGCCTACCGATAATAACCATGCAATGTGCTCTGTCTGAAATAAATGATCCTATTTAGCCTAGTACACCACCGCGACGCAGTTCACATGTCCACAATGTTACGTGTCTGACGAACACTGCAGCATTTTAAAAAATACTTTAAGCGCTTTCTCACACACCTTCACCTGCCTGCGATTTGTCATATAACTCACACCCCATTCAAGACTGAATAGGTAAACTGAACGAAATAGAATACAGAGCACTGTACAGTAGGCTACAGTACAGTTAGTCTACTGTAGTTACAATTTTGTAAACCTTACCTTGCAAATGTTCTACGAAACTAGAGAACACTCTTCTATAGAATAATCATTTGTGAGTCCCCGCGTGGTGTTGGAGTGGTGCGCAGTCCAGCGCGCATATGCCAGCCTCTGCTCTGTCAAACCAGCATATTGCGCATGCATATGTCTATTCTAGTCCCCACACCGGTGTCGCGCTCACGCTCTCTCTCTCTCTCTCTCTCTCTCTCTCTCTCTCAATACATGCGCAAATGGCTTCAAATTAGAATGTTAATCAATCCCTTCTTGCCATTGTAAACAATTATCTCTATGCTCATATCCTTGCTACTTCTGACATGGTAACATGCAACTCATTGGTCAGATGTGTCCCAACACATAGGTTGAAATGTGGGTTTCCGAGTGGCGCAGCAATCTAAGGCACAGCATCTCAGTGCTAGAGGTGTCACTACAGACCCTGGTTTGATTCCAGGCTGTATCACAACCGGCTGTGATTGGGAGTCCCATAGGGTGGCACACCCAGGTTAGGGTTTGACAGGGGTAGACCGTCATTGTAACCAATCATTTGTTCTTAACTGACTTGCCTAGATAAAAATATATATGATATTTGAATTGGTGTGACTTAATGTGCACCTGATGTGGAAAGCCTATGTACAATTCTAATTGCTTCCTAAGATTATATATTCAAATTGATATGATAAATGTTTTATGCGTGCGTGTGTTCATTTCATTTCACACAGGTTATACAGGAAACTTACTTTATCATAATAAAGATGCACTCCTGCACTCACATCGACTTAGCACCACCTGTTGGGGGACCATGGGAGTTGAAGTGATATCAGGGTCCAAATACAAAACTTTTTTTTTAAAGTCCTAGGAATCATGTTAAACCCTGTTTTAAAAACCCCAGCTCAGAGTAGGTTTTAGGACAAAGTTAAGACTGCCTAGACAAACTCTGAGAAAAGAGTTTCCTGGACAACACCCTGTCATTCTCAACTAACATCAAGGCGGTGGCCCGTTCCTGTAGGTTCATGCTCTACAACATCCGCAGAGTATGACCCTGCCTCACACAGGAAGCGGCGCAGGTCCTAATCCAGGCACTTGTCATCTCCCGTCTGGATTACTGCAACTCGCTGTTGGCTGGGCTCCCTGCCTGTGCCATTAAACCCCTACAACTCATCCAGAACGCCGCAGCCCGTCTGGTGTTCAACCTTCCCAAGTTCTCTCACGTCACCCCGCTCCTCCGCTCTCTCCACTGGCTTCCAGTTGAAGCTCGCATCCGCTACAAGACCATGGTGCTTGCCTACGGAGCTGTGAGGGGAACGGCACCGCAGTACCTCCAGGCTCTGATCAGGCCCTACACCCAAACAAGGGCACTGCGTTCATCCACCTCTGGCCTGCTCGCCTCCCTACCACTGAGGAAGTACAGTTCCCGCTCAGCCCAGTCAAAACTGTTCGCTGCTCTGGCCCCCCAATGGTGGAACAAACTCCCTCACGACGCCAGGACAGCGGAGTCAATCACCACCTTCCGGAGACACCTGAAACCCCACCTCTTTAAGGAATACCTAGGATAGGATAAAGTAATCCTTCTCACCCCCCCCCCCCCCTTAAATGATTTAGATGCACTATTGTAAAGTGGCTGTTTCACCAATTTGTAAGTCGCTCTGGATAAGAGCGTCTGCCAAATGACTTAAATGTAAATGTAATGTAAAATCAACTCATAAAGGTTTATGTCACTGGTAATCGCACAGTTTGAGGTACCGCAAAGGGAAGATAGAGATGACGCTCATTGACACTTGCAAATTATGGACAATAACCAATGAGGCCCCGCCAGCTGTGAACTCTACAGCACGCTTAAAACAACCACAGTGAATGTGACTGTACATCAAATGTTGTAATGGTAAAACGTTTGATATATTTTTTTGATTAATCTTAATTATTGCCTCATGTTGGCATGCATAACCTTTATTATAAAAAAATGTTTTACCAATTCTGATGGTTGTCAAAATTCTGTTAAATCAACAGGCTACTCGTCACTCCCGTTTGATGACTCTAAATAGCTTTGGCACAGTTACACGGAACCCAAACCGGCTGCCATGCGCCATCGTGCATACATTTATTTTCCCCTCCCCACTCCAAACTCGATCACGACACGCAGGTTAAAATATCAAAACAAAATGAAACAATTACATTAATTTGGGGACAGGTCAAAAAGCATTAAACATGTATGGCAATTTAGCTAGTTAGCTTGCACTTGCTAGCTAACATTAATTTGTCCTATTTAGCTAGCTTGCTGTTGCTAGCTAATTTGTCCTGGGATATAAACATTGAGTTGTTATTTTACCTGAAATGTACAAGGACCTCATCTCTCCTCCTTCCAGGCTTTTTCATCTTTGAATTTATATGGTGATCGCATCTAAACTTCCAATGTATTACCACGACTACCGGCAAAACAGTTCGTCTTTCAATCACCCACGTGGGTATAGCCAATGAGGAGATGGGAGAGACAGGACTTACAGCGAGATCTGCGTCAGAAATAGGAATGACTTCTATTTTAGCACTAGGCATCGCTGTCACGCCCTGACCTTAGTTTGCTTTGTTTTCTTTATTATTTTGATTAGGTCAGGATGTGACATGGGTGATATGTGTTTTTGTACTGTCTATGGGTTTTGTATGTTTATGGGGTTGTTTACTATCTAGGTGTTTTGTGTGATTATGGTTGCCTAGATTGGTTCTCAAGCAGAGGCAGCTGTTTATCGTTGTCTCTGATTGGGAACCATATTTAGGCGGCCATATTCTTTGGCTAATTCGTGGGTTATTGTCTATATGTTAGTTGCCTGTGTCTACACTTATCTTATATAGCTTCAGTTTCTCGGTCACTTTGGATTTTCTTCTTTCCTTGTTTTGGAAGAGAACGTGAGCCGGGTGCACCATTCTCCTTGCGGAGAATCCACCAACACTTGCAAAATCCACCAACACGGTCGGTCGCTGGGATTGGGTTGGCCAACACGATTCGGTTTGCTTGGAAGGAAAAGGAGTTGGAGCCTTTAGGACGGGAAACTTTTGGAAGGACAATCTTGATGGGGATTCTAAAGCTGACGGTAAAGGACGTGTTTTGCTTCCAAGGCAACTCGTTGGAGGGAGCATACGACGTGGCACTACATACAGAGGAGAAGCACGATGATAGCCTGAGAAGGGCAAGAGCAGTGGGAGGTGAGAGGCCGATGTGCCACTATGAAATAACAAGCCTGGCGAGGAACAACTTTAGGGTTGTAACTGTCAACATTTACAACCTATACGTTAAGGATGAGGAGGTGAGGGCCTTTCTGGGGAGATACATGGATAACATCTCCTCAGCAAGGCACCTCAAAGACTCCCTTGGGTTTTGGAATGGGAGGAGAGGCTTCCAAGCCCTCCTCAGGGAGGACCCAAAGGGACATGGTGGCTACCTCCATCCTCCTGCTATGTTCTCCCTGGGGGCTGACAGGGGGACGTTGTTTTATGCACGTCAGACCCATTTTGCAGGCGCTGTATGGCCTACGGCCACATCCTCGCCTCGTGCAGCAGAAGAAAGTGCAGATTTTGTGGATCTGGGGAGCACGAGGCGAAGGATTGTGGCGAGCTTAAGGCGTGCCACGGGTGTGGCTCGTAAGCACACCTGTGGCGGGGGTGCCCGGCCCGTCAGAGGTCATACGCGTCTGCGGCTGGGGGGGGGAGCAGGAGCGGGGGATGGGGGAAGAAGAGGAGGGGAAGGAAGCACGTCTCATGACCAGAGTACAGGCCCAGAGGGAAAGGCCGCAAGGAAGGAGGAGGAGCAAGAAGCGGCGGATGGAAGAGAGAAGGAAACGGAAGGCACGGGAGTAGGAGAACCAGGAATAGCGGCAGAAGAAGGCAAGTGAGTGGAGGAGCATGAGAGAGAAGAAAGCGAGGGAGGGCTGGTGGAGAAGGAGACGGTGGAAGAGCAAGTGGAGTGGGGGGAAAGTGCCCTGGTGGAAGAGATGAGGGGTATGGGGAAGGGTGGTATCTCTCCACTGCCGCCATCACCAAAGAAGAGAGTGAAGAGGAGGGTGCGATTGGCCGACAGTGAGAGGGAGGGGATGGCCAAGCGAGCAATGGGGGTGGGAGAAACCTCTGGGTTGCTGCTGGTTTCCCCAGGCCCTCAACTTCTGTTGGGTGGGGACACACCTAACAAGACCCAGGACTGCGTACAGGAGGAGGTGGGGAGTTTTTTGTTTGTGGACTCAGCCTCCCCTATTTTTTTCCAAACCAGCTGCAGCGCTGGGGAGGGGGAGGAGTGTGGGAGTAGACCCAGGGTGCAGGGCACCCCGGAGCCAAACACTATTCCTGCATCCTGGGTTGGTGAGATGGAGGAAGAGGGGGGAACGTCGGGAGTACGGATGGTGTTATCACCGGTAGATATGGAGCAAGGGAGCATCGGGTGAGTCTCCTGTTTTTGTTTTTTTCTGTCTGGGTTTAGTATTTGAGTGTATTACATGTTTTTATTTTATTCTTTCATGGGGTCTAATTTTACTTTTGTTAGTTTAAATGTAAGGGGTTTACGGGATTTTGTTAAGAGGAGGGCGGTCATTTAGTTATTTGGAGGGTGTGGGGTTTGATTTTTACAGGAGGTTCACCTGAGGGATGGAGGGGATGTTAGTAGGTTTAAGAGGGAGTGGGACAAGGGGGAGTCTGTTTGGGGTATTGGGGGGATGCACTCATCGGGGTAGGGATTTTGTGTGGGCACAGGGAGGTAAAAGTGGAGGGTTCTTTTGTGGTGATGCAGGGGAGGGTTATGAGGGTGGATGTCACGATAAGGGATTGTAAATTTAGATTAGTGGTGGTGTATGGGCCACAGGTGGTGGCAGACAGGAGGGAGATGGTGGACTGTCTGGCGCCCCTGTGTGTCACAAATAGGAAATTAGTGATAGAGGGGGATTTTAATACAGATTTAGGAATAGGGGGGGATAGCAGTGCAGGTGCCATCACCGGGCTAATGGCTTGTCATGGTCTGGTTGATGGTGGCCTGCACACTACTCCGAAAATGGCCGGTCTTACATGGCGCAACTCCAGGGGGGTTGCGCGGAGGCTCGACTATATTTTTGTATCCAGGTCTTTGGGTAAGTTGTCTGGGCGGCCGATGCCTGTTTACTTTTTGGATCACGAAGGGGTGCTCCTGCAGGTGGGGTCGCCAGTCTGCCTCTTCGGTAGGGTGTACTGGAAGTTAGATCGGGATGTGCTGGAGGAGCAGGCTTTTGTTGACGGTTTTTTTGGTTTCTTTTGGAGGCTTGAAGGGCTCCGGTCCATGTGCGAGGGGGTGTTAGAGTGGTGGGAATTAGTTAAGGTGAGGATTAGGGCTTTTATAATAGGGTATTGCAAGAGGGAAAAAAGGGAGGAGAGGAGGGAGGTGGATCGTATCCAAAGGTTAATTGAACTCGAGTACGAGGCAGGCAACCTCGGCGGGTCGTTTGACTGGGAGAGATCCGCAACCCTAAAGGTGCAGCTCAGGGAGTTGCAGGAGCGGAAGGCTCGAGCTTTCCTGGAGCGTGCGCATAGTGGCTTTCTAGAACACAATGAGACTTGTTCTGCTATGTTCTTTAAGTCGGTTAGGGCCAGACAGAGTAGGAAGGTAATGCATGGCGTTAGGGAAGAAAATGGTAGTATAGTTAGAAAACCAGAGGAAATAGTCAGGGTGACAACTGACTATTTCCGAGGTTTATTTAAAGAAAGGGAGATAGATGTAGAGCAGGGAAATGTGTTTTTAGAACACTTGTCCAGGCAGTTGCCGGAGAACATTAGAGAAGTGATGGAGGCCCAGATCTCACTAGAAGAGGTTGAGAGCGCTCTTAGGAGGATGGGAAAAGAGAAGGTGCCGGGGATGGATGGGCTGCCGGCTGAGTTTTATCTCAAGTTTTGGGGTATACTTGGACCAGTGGTCCTCGAAGTTTTGAAGGCCATCCTTGAGACGGGGGTCCCGGGGGGATTAATGGCTGTTGGTGTGCTGTCACTTCTGTATAAGAAGGGGGAAGCAACAGACCTTGGCAACTGGCAGCCGTTGACCATGCTTTGCGTAGATTACAAGCTACTTGCAAAGGTTTTAGCAGATCGGTTGCACACAGCCCTTCCCTACATCGTCCATGAGGATCAGACGTGCGGGGTAGAGAGACGCTCTATTAGATGGAACCTACAGTTAACCTGTTGAAACTCCCCTTCCCGGATCCGGGATCGTGACTAAAGCCTCAGGCTCATTAGCATAACGCAACGTTAACGATTTCTGAAAATCGCAAATAAAATGAAAATAATGCGTCTGCTCTCAAGCTTAGCCTTTTCTTAACAACACTGTCATCTCAGATTTTCAAAATATGCTTTTGAACCATAGAAATTGACTAATTTGTGTAAGAGTATGCAAAGCTAGCTTAGCATTTTGAGTAGCATTTAGCACGCAACATTTTCACAAAAACCAGATAACCAAATAAATAAAATCATTTACCTTTGAAGAGCTTCGGATGTTTTCAATGAGGAGACTCTCAGTTACATACCAAATGCGCAGTTTTTCCTGAAAGCGTCTGTGTGTAGGAGAAATCGTTCCGTTTTGTACATCGCATCTGGCTACCGAAACGAACCGAAAATTCAGTCACCTACAACGTCAAACTTTTTCCGAATTAACTCCATAATATCGACCGAAACATGGCAAACGCTGTTTGGAATCAATCCTCAAGGTGTTTTTTCACATATCTCTTCATTGATATATTTTTCGTGGAAGCTTGCTTTCCTCTCTGAATCCCATGGAAAAATACTTGCAGCTGACTTTTGCGCACCAATTTCGGCGCAGGACACCGGGCGGACACGTGGTAAATGTGGTCTCTTATGGTCAATCTTCCAATGATCTGCCTACAAATACGTCACAATGCTGCAGACACCTTGGGGAAACAACAGAAAGGGCAGACTTACTCCTCTCGCATTCACAGCCATATAAGGAGACAATGGAAAACAGAGCCTCAAAAATCCTGCTCATTTCCTGGATGCCGTCTCATCTTGGTTTTGCCTGAAGCTCACGTTCTAGGGCACGCACAGAAAATATCTTGGTAGTTCTGGACACGTCAGAGTGTTTTCTTTCGAAAGCTATCAATTATATGCCTAGTCGAGCATCTTTTTGTGACAAAATATCTTGTTTAAAACGGGAACGTTTTTCATTCAAAAATGAAATAGCGCCCGCAGAGCATCAAGAGGTTAATCAGGGACTCCATCGCTTGGGTTGAAGATAGAGGTCTGCCTTTAATGGTAGCAGCACTAGATCAGGCGAAAGCCTTTGATCGCGTGAATAGATCTTTTCTATTCAGGGTCTTAGGTAGATTAGGTTTTGGGGAGAAGTTCATAGGATGGATGCGTACATTATATGTCGGAGCGGGGTGCCGAGTTAGTGTAAATAGTCACTTGGGTGACGTTTTTGACCTCTCATCTGGGGTCAGGCAGGGGTGCCCGCTCTCGGCTCTCCTCTTCGTTCTGTACATGGAGCCTCTGGGGACTGCCATTAGGGCAGACACAGGGGTGGAAGGCTTGTTGATCCCTGGAAGTGGTGGGCTGCGTGTTAAGATGACGCAGTACGCCGACGACACTTCCTTGCTGCTGTGCAAGGACTCGTGCCTGACAAGGTCCCTTGCAATCATTGGGGATTTCGCCCGAGCGTCGGGAGCGGTTCTGAACCATGCAAAGTCTTCCATTAAGTTTTTTCGGAAGATGGCCCAGTAGGACAGATGTGCCCGGGAGGTTCTCTCTGCGAGGGGGGCCCTGAGGATTCTCGGGGTCCATTTTGAGACCTCCGGCTCAGCGACGCTGAACTGGAACATGGGTATCGCAGTGGTACAGAGGAAGCTAGCGATGTGGAGGGCCAGGTCAATATTTTTTTCAACAACTGCAAGGCAATTCCATGTGTTGCTGGAAGCACTTACTCATTGCATTTTCTATTATCAAGACGCCTCCTGGTAACTCAACTGGTTGAGACAGCTCATGAGATCTCCGAAATATCTGTTAGTGCTGAGTGACCATTTTTATTTTTTCATTTTTTTAAACAACTAATTTGACTTATGTTAGGCTAAATTATTTGAATTCCATTTCTTCGTTTTTTTCTGTGAGCTCAACCCTTTCTGTAACGGTTAATCATATTAAGCCTGAACTGTGCAATGTTGTAGGGAGTTGTAGTTTCCAACAGGCCAATATTCGATGTAGTTTAGCTCAGAAAACATGGTAATTAACTACAATGCGCACCCATTTAAACTCGTCTGGTCTGTGCGGAGCGGAAGAGAACATGCAATCCCAAGCAGTTGATTCAGGAGCTTGAAAATACATGATTTAAGTGATTAATAGTTGGCATTCAGCAGTCATAAAAGTATGCCTTATTTACATTGAAGAACTAGTAAAATTATGATTTTGTCTCTATATAGAGATGAGAGGATAACTTGGAATGAAATAATACAAGTAATGAAATAAAACAATGTTTTATGTTTTTTTAATGTAAAGTAATGTGAATAAATTATGGTTAGTAAGTGATCAGCAGTAATGGGCAGTTACTACCATCATGGAACTTTTATTCATTGTTTTATTCTGTGTTACAGCATTCAACCCACATAATGCATAGTGCATTTAATGTTAAAAAATAATAATCAAAACCAAAATTGAAAACAGATATTTTTTAAATAGTCGAACTGAAACAGAACCAACCTCAATAGGAACTAATCGCTCAGCACTAGTATCTGTCCTTTAGGTGAGACTCTTGACTTCATGCATAACTTTTATTTTTAACCATAAGAGTTAGGAGTAAAATGTCTATTCTCGGCATTTATGACCAATTTTCTAGTCTGAAACGCTTAAACGGACAGGGTCCGCCATGTCCATTTAATCTGACCTCTTGCCAAAGAGGTTTCTAACCTCACTGTTTAAATAAAAATTAAATAACCGTATTCATTTTGATCGAAGAGGCTAAACTGATCCATTAATCAGCACTCATACTCTGAGAAGCTTGATACATAGGCAATGCCTTATTTTAGTAGGCTATTCAATTAAAATAGATTTTCAGTCATAACTAATATCACACAAGACCCAAAATGAAGAGACAAAACCCCAAATAGTTCCCAATTGGGGGACTTACCTCCTACTGAGACATACAGTCACATTTTCTAACCTACAATAATAAACCTGTAAGAAAAAGAGGTTAAACAATGGCCTGAGCCCCGGGGTGGTCTATTGGTCTGAGCCGCCTCTAGAATCACATGTACTGTGTACAGCTGCGAGCAGGGGTCTCTTCCTTCCTTCCTGCCTTTCATCTCTACCCCTATCTCTATCCTATCCAATAATCCTTTTTAACGCAAGAACGGTGTCGGTTACATGGTGACATTTGATGATTTGTTTTTGTTATGCATCACAAGTTTTTCTTCCTCTAGTCCACAGGCCATCTTTAGTTCCCATCTCTCTGCACTGTGTTACAGTTCAATCTCAACTGGGGGAATTCCTAGTTCCTCCTCCAAGCAGTCCCTTTTGTATTTTTTGGGAACCAAGGGCCGGCCAGCCAGTCATCTGTTTCTCTATTCTCAGAACTGCATTGTACTGTATATTTGTATTGATTCAGAGGCTCGCTCCCATCCCTTCCCCTATTACTTGGAAGTGACTGCTTGGCTTAACTTGTAGAAAGACAGACACCGAGGTAAATATGGCACAGAGGGTATGTAGAGAGCTAGTACGTATCAGAAAGGCTTGCAATAATCAAAGTCAAACAGAAGACAGCACATCATTTTCTTTGGATCAAAGGTGTCTTTTTCTTTCAACAGATATCTGTTGTGCAACGTGGTTACAGTGACAATTCCAACAAGGACTGGGGACCGGTGGAACTTCAGCTTCAGTGAGAAATGGAAACTGGTCAGTTAGTGATTCTCTCTCTTGTATTATTATGTCAATGCTGTTCAATATTGTTACTAGTCGCCCTAACAGTTGCTTTTGACTGCTCTCTATCCAATTTTATTCTGTGAATTAAAACCTCAGTAAAGTGGATAGTTTTGTTCATTTGTAGTTTATCCACATACTTGTATTGTTTGAAAGAGTGAACAGGAGAGAGAAAAAGAGATTAAACAGTTGGACATAAATTGGACTCAGCAACAAGACAGATCTATCAATCACTTTACACTGGTCCAAAACATACATATCACGACATAGCAGGCTATATCCTACAGTATGTGTGGTACATACTGTGTCATTCCATGTAAGGAATCAGATGCCCACCCTGGGCCTCATGTGACACAGCATGTCTGATCACACACATCTGCATGCTGTGACTCAGAGTGGCCTAGAGATATCCCTGACTCATTCATTCTCATGGGGGTTTGTTTTCTCTGCAAATCTATTGTGTAATGCTTTTGCCACTCTTTTTTCCCCCCGCTAATGGACAAGACATTTCACTGTCATTCCAGCTAGGATTGTGGGGAGGGTGTTGAATCAGCCCGAGCAATGTCAATTCATTGTACTTTCATTGTACTCTCAATGGACATAAGCACCTAGATGTGCTGTCAAAGAGTAGAGGTATGTGTCGCTTTAAATGTCAACAGTGCTATGCTATTTCATATTAATATGTCTATCAAATAAATCAATAAAGTATGAAAACATTTCTTTCTGGCCCTTCTGGTGTACTACTTTGTGGTCTACTAATACAATGTAATTGTGTAAACCAACTAGGCCTACCTGATGCTGCATTAGTCTTGATTTGCGGATGCAAATGAGTGTTTGGCCATGAGAACTGAATTCCATAGATGGTAGTCGCTCAGACATATATGGACTCAATTCTTCTTGCCTGGCAGCTACGATCAACAACCAATCACCTGTCAAGGACAACAGAGAAAAGGAAAGAAATTGCTTTTGATTCTGGTAAGATATTGCAACAATGTCTGGCCCCTAAGCAAATACATCTGAATTATCATTCAGTCTCTATGGGGGTGCCACAGGGTTCAATTAGACTCTTTTCTCTGTATATATCAATGATGTTACTCTTGCTACGGGCGATTCCCTGATCCACGTCTACGCAGACGACACCATTCTGTATATTTCTGGCCCTTCCTTGGCCACTGTGCTATCTAACCTCCAAACGAGCTTCAATGCCATACAACACTCCTTCCGTGGCCTCCAACTGCTCTTAAACGCTAGTAAAACCAAATGCATGCCTTTCAACCGTTCGCTGCCTGCACCCGCACGCCCAACTAGCATCACCACCCTGGATGGTTCCAACCTAAAATATGTGGACATCTATAAGTACCTAGGTGTCTGGCTAGACTGTAAACTCTCCTTCCAGACTCATATCAAACATCTCCAATCTAAAATCAAATCTAGAGTCGGCTTTCTATTCCGCAACAAAGCCTCCTTCACTCACGCCGCCAAACTTACCCTAGTAAAACTGACTATCCTACCAATCCTCGACTTTGGCGATGTCATCTACAAAATAGCTTCCAATACTCTACTCAGCAAACTGGATGCAGTTTATCACAGTGCCATCCGTTTTGTTACTAAAGCTCCTTATACCACCCACCACTGCGACCTGTATGCTCTCGTCGGCTGGTCCTCGCTACATATTCGTCGCCAGACCCACTGGCTCCAGGTCATCTACAAGTCCATGCTAGGTAAAGCTCCGCCTTCTCAGTTCACTGGTCACGATGGCAACACCCACCCGTAGCACGCGCTCCAGCAGGTGTATCTCACTGACCATCCCTAAAGCCAACACCTCATTTGGCCGCCTTTCTTTCCAGTTCTCTGCTGCCTGTGACTGGAACGAATTGCAAAAATCGCTGAAGTTGGAGACTTATCTCCCTCGCCAACTTTAAACATCTGCTATCTGAGCAGCTAACCGATCGCTGCAGCTGTACATAGTCCATCAGTAAATAGCCCACCCAATTTACCTACCTCATCCCCATACTGTTATTTATTTACTTTTCTGCTCTTTTGCACACCAGTATCTCTACCTGCACATGACCATTTGATAATTTATCACTCCAGTGTTAATCTGCCAAATTGTAATTATTCGCCTACCTCTTCATGCCTTTTGTACACAATGTATATGTGTAACTTTGTGTTGTCTGTTCACACTGCTTTGCTTTATCTTGGCCAGGTCGCAGTTGTAAATGAGAACTTGTTCTCAACTAGCCTACCTGGTTAAATAAAGGTGAAATAAAAAATAAAATCATAAAGTTTCTTTGTTCTTGTCAGCACACTGTCTCATTACTTTGAATTTGCATAAAAGAAGCAAACACACACACACACAGAGAACCTGACTCTAGGTGGCACATCTTCTTCTTCGATGAGGTTTAACGGCGGTATAAATTAAAATCCTCAGCAATCTACACACAATACCCCATAATGACAAAGATACATTTTTTGTATATATATCTACAAATGTATAAAAAAAAACTTATTTACATAGTCAGACCCTCACTATGAAACTCGCAATTGAGCTCAGGTGCATCCTGTTTCCATTGATCATCCTTGAGGTGTTTATACAACTTGATTGAAGTCGACCTATGGTAAATTGATTGGACATGATTTGGAAAGGCACACACCTGTCTATATAAGGTCCCACAGTTCATAGTGCATGTCAGAGCAAAAACAACGCTATGAGGTCAAAGGAATTTTCCGTAGAGCTCAGAGACAGAATTATTTCAAGACACAGATCTGGAGAAGGGTACCAAAAAACATCTGCAGCATTGAAGGTCCCCAAGAACACAGTAGCCTCCATCATTCTTAAATGGAAGATGTTTAGAACCACCAAGACTCATCCACCAAGACTCTCTCTTCCACCAAGACCACCAAGACTCTTAGAGCTGGCCAAACTGAGCAATCAGGGGAGAAAGGCCTTGGCCAGGGAGGTGACCAAGAACCTGATGGTCACTCTGACAGAGCTCTAGAATTCCTCTCTGGAGATGAGAGAACCTTCCAGAAGGACAACCATCTCTGCAACACTTCACCAATTTGAGCAATCTCAAATATAAAATATATTTTGATTTGTTTAACACTTTTTTGGTTACATGATTCCATATGTATTTTTTCATAGTTTTGATGTCTTCACTATTTATTCTACAATGTAGAAAATTGTAAAAAAAAAAAACTTGTGACCGGTAGCGTACATTCCATCCCTGCAGTATAGTTATTAACCATTGCTATCAATGCTAAAAATCCAATCTTACTGAAACATATATAACTTGTTGGTTTATCCCTCTGTACTGGTACAGATCACCTACTCACACCATTCCTCTCAGGACCCCCCTTTGGCCCATCTTTCTCTACTTTCTTCACTGCCTCAGTATATGACAACTTCTGCATTACTCTAAACGTAGAAACCTCAACCTGCCTCTCTCGCAAGGGACATTTCTGATCCCCAGCCCCATGGGCACCCCTGCAAATACCACTACTGTCTCATGCATTTATGCACACTTCTCACACCTAGGAACCTCCCTCCAACACACTGCTGTCACATGCCAATAAGCTTGACTATTCTTCTTTAACAAACCATCTCCCTTTTTTCCTGCCATTTTTAACCGATTCAAGCTCACCCTCTTCTTCCTCCTCTGCCTTCTCCCCTCCCTTCCTCCTGGATATTTCAAGTATAAATCTTCTTAGAACACCCCACTTGGGGTCATTGTCCATTTGGAAGACCCATTTTTGACCAAGCTTTAACTTATTGACTGATGTCTTGAGATGTTGCTTCAATATATCCACATAATTTCCCTCCATCCTGATGCCATCTATTTTGTGAAGTTCTGCCACCCTCGTGCTTCACGGTTGGGATGGTGTTCTTCAGCTTGCAAGCCTCCCCCTTTTTCCTCCAAACATAACGATTGTCATTATGGCCAAACAGTTCTATTTTTGTTCCATCAGACCAGAGGACATTTCTCCAAAAAGTACAATCTTTGTCCCCATGTGCAGTTGCAAACCGTAGTCTCGGGTTTTTATGATGAGTGGCCTTTTAGGTTATGTCGATATAGGACTCATTTTACTGTGGATTTAGATACTTTTGTACCTGTTTCCTCCAGCATCTTCACAGGGGCCTTTGCTGTTGTTCTGGGATTGATTTGCACTTTTCACACCAAAGTATGTTCATCTCTAAGAGACAGAACACGTCTCCTTCCTAAGCGATATGACGGCTGCATGGTCCCAAGATGTTTATACTTGCATACTATTGTTTGTACTGATGAACTTGGTACCTTCAGGTATTTGGAGGTCTTGGCAGAGTTCTTTTGATTTTCCATGATGTCAAGCAAAGAGGCACTGAGTTTGAAGGTGGGTCTTGAAATACATTCACAGGTACACCTCCAATTGACTCCAATTATGTCAATTAGCCTATCAGAAGCTTCTAAAGCCATGAAATCATTTTCTGGAATTTGCCAAGCTGTTTAAAGGTACAGTCAATTTAGTGTATGTAAACTTCTGACCCACTGGAATTGTGATACAGTGGATAAGTGAAATAATCTGTCTTTAAACAATTGTTGGAAGAATGACCTGTGTCATGCACAAAGTAGATGTCCTAACCGACTTGCCAAAACGATCGTTTGTTAACAAGAAATTTGTGGAGTGGATGAAAAACGACGGTACTTCAACGGTACATCTTGATCTTTTCTTGTCAAGAGACGCCATTTAACCGGATGTCACAATCTCCATACATCAGCCCCTCGGGATGTAGTGCTCATATAGGTGGCGCTATAACCCTTGTCATACTACAAAGAAATGAGAGGGGAATTTAGAGATACTGGGTATAAAGACGAGATGCTTGTGTCTCCACCCTATTCATATTCGTTGTCAACTGAAGGCTGTTAAGAGCCCGCCTATTGCTCTCTTTGGATTGGTGAATACGTCTCGTTATTTTAATGTTTTTTTTTTTAAATATTCGATGTATTGACGTCAGCAGCCTGAATTCAATGGAGAGGGAGATGCTAGTCAGTTCAATTCAAAGGGCTTTATTGGAATGGGAAACATATGTTTACATTGCCAAATCAAGTGAAATAGATAATAAATAAAAGTGAAATAAACAATAAGAAATAAAATAGTAAACATTACACTCACAAAAGTGTAGAAGACATTTCAAATATCATATTATGTATACATACAATGTTGTAATGATGTGCAAATAGTTCAAGTACAAAATGGAAAATAAATAAATATAAATATGGGTTGTATTTACAATGGTGTTTGTTCTCCACTGGTTGCTCTTGTGGCAACAGGTCACAAATCTTGCTGCTGTGATTGCGCACTGTGGTATTTCACCCAACAGATATGGGAGTTTATCAAAATGTGATTCGTTTTCGAATTATTTGTGGGTCTATGGTCATACATTTGGCAGGGGTTAGGAAGTGCAGCTCCGATATTAAGCAGTTTTTCGCAAAATTGCCGGGATGTCACGTGCATCACACTTATATCAGTACACTCGTAATAACCTTAGCATAGCGAAACATCTATCGTATAAAATAAGCCTCGCGTGTCAAAACAGCAATTCATTGTATCTTGACTCAATTCAACACACCCAGTCTTCCCCATACAAAACTGGTAACATGCTTAAGGTGGACCCATTTTGGGAGGAGTAAAGCCTCTCGCTTGCCTCTTCCTCTCTTGGGAAACCCCTATTCGTGGCTGATTACAGTCATTTGTTGTGACGTCTACTAATGCAACGTAAACTGTGGCTTGTATTGATTGGAAGGGTTTCCAATTAGTTTCCGATGCTTCGTTTAATGATAATGGTAAGTACATTTTCCGTTTTGTTAGGGGATTGGTCTAACCACAGGTCTAGCTAGTTAACTCGCTGGTTTAGTGGTTAGCCTACGCTAGCTACCAGCTGTCGACCTGTCTTTGTACGTCTCGGCGACAGCTGATGCAGCGAATACAGCTAACGGTAGCTATCTAACCTGTAGAACGACTGGACACATCTGATACTGGGCCGCAACTATATATTGTGTAGCTAGCTATCTGTATGTGTATAGCTACCTCACTAGCTAACTAGATGTGTGTGTGTGATAGCAATAGCTCCCTTTACTGCATCTAATTCCTGTAAGCCACCCAGTATTGTTATAGCAGCTTTCGTTAGGAACGCGCGGGCGCGCGCGCGTGTGTGTGTGTGTGTGTGTGTGTGTGTGTGTGTGTCGGAAGTGGGGTCGAACAATGGGAGTGGGAGAGAACACTTGGCTGCTTATTCCCAGAGGTCTATTCGCTCATCAGCCCAGCCCCAGAGATCAAGTATCAGACCACAGTCCCACGCACTTTCACAGTACCTAACACAGTGTGACGAACTAGCTGTGTAGAGTAGAGTACACAACAAGTGCACAGCCCTCTCTCTGCCAGCCCACCTGCTCTCTCTGCCAAGAAGCCTCTCCAGTCTTAGCGGGCAGGTGAGAGAGCTGCCCTGGCATCCACTATAACTAGAGTTGGCCCTCGTCAGAGGTGTACTGAACTATACTGTACACAAACTACTTTTCTCTCTGTTCCCAGAAGATTAAGTGAGATGGGAATCACATTGTGAGATGTGATCCAATGCAGTCGTTCCTCTCCACTGCATGGATCTGATGGGACCAGACACAGCTTGCATTTGTTCTACTCGTAGGCCTATTTGTTGACATTTGGCCTGATCAGAACTCTGTGTGCAATTTCTCTGCTGAGAACCTGTTGGAGAAAACATTACATGGGTAATGCTGGGACAGGGCCATGGCTTGTGTGGTGTAGCAGCTAACAGGCAGGTGTGGAGTCAGAGCCTAGGCATTATTAACACAACAAAGATTCCATTGGACGCCACATGTGAGACTTGTGTTCTGAAGGCTGAATCGTGCTGGATCATAGCGGGGAACCTCTATGCTTCACTTCAGATGTCAAACCTACAGCAGTAGCAGTAAACCACCAGGCCACAAAAGACTGGAAAAATACATTCTTAAGCTTTCGAACCAATGCTTTTCAGACTCGCTCCACCCTGTTGACAAATAACAGATGATAGAATGATTTGCTGAAGTGATTCAACATAACAGAACTCTATCGAACTTAGACTCCTTTCCTTAATTGACACCTAACAAAGCAAGGCTCCACCTTAGTGTGCCTCAGAACCAACCATAGAACAAGAAAATACCAAAAGCTGGAATGTGAGCATCAAGAGATTCAGTGCCTTTTCCATTGTGTCTCTCATCCTCTGTAAAGGTGGCCAGCCAAATCTTTTCAGAGGACAGTGAGGTGGAGTTAGTATCATGAAAGACAGAACCCAAAATCACAATAATCGGCAGATAGGATTACACCGTCCTGTCATCCAGCTGTTCCTAGGTCAGAGGAGACTGACCTAGATTAACTAAGTCTGCATCCTAAATGGGACCCTATTCCCAATGTAGTGCACTACCTTTGACCAAACCCCTATGTAAGGAAGTGGGTGCCATTTAGGATGCAGCCTAAGGCTCAGCTACTGCTCATAACTTCACTCTCACTTAATGAATACAGTAGGAGTATTCATTATTCAAATCATGTGTACTACAGTTGAAGTTGGAAGTTTACATACACTTAGGTTGGAGTCATTAAAACAGTTTTTCCACCACTCCACAAATTTGTTGTTAAACTATAGTTTTGGCAAGTCGGTTAGGACATCTACTTTGTGCATGACACAAGTATTTTTTCCCAACAATTGTTTACAGACAGATTATTTCACTTATAATTCACTGTATCACAATTCGAGTGGGTCAGAAGTAGAGGTCGACCGATTATGATTTTTCAACACCGATACCAATTATTGGAGGACCAAAAAAAGCCGATACCGATTAATCGTCTGATTTAAAAAAAAAAAAATGTTTTATTTATTTGTAATAATGACAACTACAACAATACTGAATGAACACTTATTTTAACTTAATATAATACACCAATAAAATCAATTTAGCCTCAAATAAATGAAACATGTTCAATTTGGTTTAAGTAATGCAAAAACAAAGTGTTGGAGAAGAAAGTAAAAGTGCAATATGTGCCATGTAAGAAAGCTAACGTTTATGTTTCTTGCTCAGAACATGAGAACATATGAAAGCTGGTGGTTCCTGTTAACATGAGTCTTCAACGTTCCCATGTAAGAAGTTTTAGGTTATAGTCATTATAGGAATTATAGGACTATTTCTCTCTATACGATTTGTATTTCAAATACCTATGACTATTGGATGTTCTTATAGGCACTTTAGTATAGCTTCCATCCCTCTCCTCACCGCTTACTGGGCTCGAACCGGAAACACATCGACAACAGCCACCCTCAAAGCAGCGTTACCCATGCAGAGCAAGGGGAAGAACTACTCCAAGTCTCAGAGCGAGTGACATTTGAAACGCTATTAGTGCGCAGCCCACTAACTAGCTAGCCATTTCACATCAGTTACACCGGCCTAATCTTGGGAGTTGATAGGCTTGAAGTCATAAACAGCGCAATGCTTAAAGCATTGCGAAGAGCTGCTGGCAAAACGAACGCAAGAGAAGTGACCCAATTTCACCTGGTTAATATTGCCTGCTAACCTTTCTTTTAGCTAAATATGCAGGTTTAAAAATATATACTTTTGTGTATTGATTTTAAGAAAGGCATTGGTGTTTATGGTTAGGTACATGTTGGCGCAACGACAGTCCTTTTTTGCGACTGCGCACCGCATCGATAATATGCAATGCAGGACACTCTAACTAGTAATCTCATCAACTATGTGTAGTTATAATTAGTGATTATGATTGATAGATTTTTTTATATAATATAAGTTTAATGCTAGCTAGCAACTTACCTTGGCTTCTTACTGCATTCGTGTAACAGGCAGGCTCCTCGTGGGGCAGGTGGTTAGAGCGTTGGACTAGTTAACCGTAAGGTTGCAAGATTGAATCCCTGAGCTGACAAGGTAAAAATCTGTTCTGCTCCTGAACAAGGCAGTTAAACCACCGTTCCTAGGCCGTCATTGAAAATAAGAATGTGTTCTTAACTGACTTGCCTCGTTAAATAAAGTTGTAAAAAATTGGCAAAATCGGCATCCAAAACTACAGATTTCCGATTGTTATGAAAACTTGAAATCGGCCCTAATTAATCGGCCATTCCGATTAATCGGTCGACCTCTAGTCAGAAATTTACATACACTATGTTGACTGTGCCTTTAAACAGCTTGGAAAATTCCAGAAAATTATGTCATGTCTTTATAAGCTTCTAATAGGCTAATTGACATAATTTGAGTCATTTGGAGGTGTACCTGTGGATGTATTTCAAGACCTACCTTCAGACTCAGTGCCTCTTTGCTTGGCATCATGGGAAAATCAAAAGAACTCAGCAAAAAAATTGTAGACCTCCACACGGCTGGTTCATCCTTGGGAGCAATTTCCAAACTCCTGAAGGTACCAAGTTCATCAGTACAAACAATAGTGTGCAAGGATAAACACCATGGGACCACGCAGCCGTCACACCTCTCAGCAAGGGGATGCGTTCTGTCTCCTAGAGATGAACGTACTTTGGTGTGAAAAGTGTAAATCAATCCCAGAACAACAGCAAACGACCTTGTGAAGATGCTGGAGGAAACGGGTACAAAAGTATCTATATCCACAGTAAAATGAGTCCTATATCGAGATATCGAAGAAGCCACTGCTCCAAAAAAGCCAGGCTACGTTTTGCAACTGCACATGGGGACAAAGATTGTACTTTTTGGAGAAATGTCCTCTGGTCTGATGAAACTAAAATAGAACTCTTTCGCCATAATGACCATCATTAGGTTTGGAGGGAAAAGGGGGAGGCTTGCAAGCTGAAAACACCATCCCAACCGTGAAGCACAGGGATGTAAGCATCATGTTGTGGGGGTACTTTGCTGCAGAAGGGACTGGTGCACTTCACAAAATAGATTGCATCATGGGGGAGGAAAATTATGTATTTTTTTGATTATGTATTGATATATTGAAGCAACATCTCAAGACATCAGTCAGGAAGTTAAAGCTTGGTCGCAAATGGGTCTTCTAAATGGACAATGACCCCAAGCTTTTTTTTTTTTTTTTTACCTTTATTTAACCAGGCAAGTCAGTTAAGAACAAATTCTTATTTTCAATGGCCTGGGAACAGTGGGTTAACTGCCTGTTCAGGGGCAGAACGACAGATTTGTACCTTGTCAGCTCGGGGGTTTGAACTCGCAACCTTCCGGTTGCTAGTCCAACGCTCTAACCACTAGGCTACACTGCCGACCCCAAGCATACTTCCAAAGTTATGGGAAAATGGCTTAAGGACAACAAAGTCAAGGTATTGGAGTGGCCATCACAAAGTCCTGACCTCAATTCTCTAGAAAATGTGTTGACAGAACTAATAAAGCGTGTGCGAGCAAGGACGCAACAGGCTGATCAAACCTGACTCAGTTACACCAGCTCTGTCAGGAGGAATGGGCCAAAATTCCCAACTTATTGTGGGAAGCTTGTGGAAGGCTACCTGAAATGTTTGACCCAATTTAAACAATTTAAAGGCAATGCTATCAAGTACTAATTGAGTGCATGTATACTTCTGACCCACTGGGAATGTGATGAATAAATAAAAGCTGAAATGAATCATTCTCTACTATTATTCTGACATTTTACATTCTTAAAATAAAGTGGTGATCCTAACTCACCTAATACGGAGTTTAAATGTATTTGGCTACGGTGTATGTAAACTTCCAACTTCAACTGTATATTACGTATTGGATCACAACCAAATAAAACTTTTACATTAACGTGTACACTACCAGTCAAAAGTTTTTAGAACATCATTCAAGGGTTTTTCTTTATTTGTACTATTTTTGGCCAGGTCATCTGTTGCAGCACTCATCACTCTCCTTCTTGGTCAAATAGCCCTTACTCAATCTGGAGGTGTGTTGGGTCATTGTCCTGTTGAAAAACAAATGATAGTCCCACTAAGCCCAAACCAGATGTGATGGCGTATTGCTGCAGAATGCTGCGGTAGTCATGCTGGTTATGTGTGCCTTGGTTTCTAAATATAATCACAGACGGTGTCACCACTAAAACACCATAACACCTCCTCCTCCAAGCTTTACGGTGGGAAATACACATGCGGGGATCATCCGTTCACCCACACCACATCTCTCAAAGACATGGTGGTAAGAATCAAAAATCACAAATTTCGATTCCAGACCAAAGGACACATTTCCACCGATCTCCTTCCACAGTCTCCTCTGAACAGTTGATGTTGAGATGTGTCTGTTACTTGAACTCTGTGAAGCATTTATTTGGGCTGTAATTTCTGGTAACTCTGCTGCACAGGATAAGTTCTTCAGAGGTAACTCTGGGTCTTCCATTCCTGTTGCGGTCCTCGTGTGTGCCTGTTTCATCATAGCACTTGATGGTTTTTGCGACTGCACTTGAAGACATTTTCCGTATTGACTGACCTTAGTCAAAAAATAATGATGGACTGTCATTTCTCTTTGCTTATTTGAGTTGTTCTTGCCATAATATGGCTTTTACCAAATAGGGCTATCTTCTGTATACCCCTCTACCTTGTCACAACACAACTGATTGGCTCAAATACATTAAGAAGGAAAGAAATTCCTCAAATGAACTTTTTAAGAAGGCACATCTGTTAATTGAAATGCATTCCAGGTGACTACCCCATGAAGCTGGTTGAGAGAATGCCAAGCGTGTGCAAAGTTGTTATCAAGGCAAAGGGTGGTTATTTGAAGAATCTGAAATGTAAAATGAATGTTGATTTGTTTAACACTTTTGGTTTCTACATGATTTCTATGTGTTATTTAATAGTTTTAATGTCTTCACTATTATTCTACAATGTAGAAAATTGTAAAAATAAAGAAAAACCCTTGAATGACTAGGTGTTCTAAAACTTTTGTCCGGTAGTGTAGTTACCAATAAAATGGTCTGACGGTGAAGTGGACATACTCAGTGTATATACTGTATACTGAACAAAAATATAAACACAACCTGCAACTATGGTTGCACATTTTGGGGAATATTCAGAGGTGGGAAATAATGGGAATTAATGGGAATATATGCAAATTAATATTCATACCATTTAAATGTAGATGTTTTTTGCATTGGATATATTTACCATAAACATTTTACCTCATCATAATTAGACATACTTGCAAATTATTGATTCAATCCTTCCAATAGAATACAATACAATACAATTTAGTGACGAATTGAACTTTCAATGAGTTGACTCTACACATGGGATGATTTCAATGAACAACAAAAGAAATGGAATATTGAATGATCCTCCATGATCCATCGCGTCTCCCATCTGTAAAATGATAGTCTAGAAACTAAAGCTTTGGTTGTCTTCCTCTCAGGCTTCCATGTCTTCTCCCGGGACCTCCACAATGTCCACCTTCTGAACATCAGACTCTGAGGCCTCATCTTCACTGTCACTTTCCAACCTTGTTGAGGATGGCTCATTGTCAGGCTCAAAAAGCCTCAAATTTGCCCGGATGGCCACCAATTTTTCAACCCTTGTATTGATCAGCCTGTTGCGTGCTTTGCTGTGTGTGTGTGTGTGTGTGTGTGTGTGTGTGTGTGTGTGTGTGTGTGTGTGTGTGTGTGTGTGTGTGTGTGTGTGTTCCCAAACAAGGACCAGTTGCGCTCTGAGGCGGCTGATGTTGGTGGGATTTGGAGGATGTTTGAGGCCACAGGGGAAAGAGCCTCAGATCCACAAAGTCCCTTCCACCAGGTGGCTGATGAGATATGTTGGTACGACTGCCATGTTTCATCTCCATCCCAAAGTCTTGCTTGGAACTGTGTACTTCGCCAGACTGCCAAGAACCTTGCCCTCATCCAGGCCAGGGTGGTGAGTCACAGTAGGGATGTCACCATAGGCCTTGTTGATCTCTGCACCAGACAGGATGCTCTTGCCAGCATACTTGGGGTCCAACATGTACACTGTGGCGTGTTTAGGCTTCAGGCAGAAGTCTTCTCCCTTTTTGATGTATTTCAGAACTGCAGTTTCCTCTGCTTGGAGCAACAGTGAAGTGGGCAGTATGGATTTCTTCTCTTACATCTGCAAGCAGAGTCTGAACATCAGACAGGATGGCATTTTCTCCCTCAATCCGTGCAATGTCTACTGCTATAGGTTTCAGTCTGCTTTACCACTCTCTCCTAAAATACACTGCTCAAAAAAATAAAGGGAACACTAAAATAACACATCCTAGATCTGAATGAAGTAAATATTCTTATTAAATACTTTTTTTCTTTACATAGTTGAATGTGCCGACAACAAAATCACACAGGTCTGGATTTGGAGTCGCACTCAAAATTAAAGTGGAAAACCACACTACAGGCTGATCCAACTTTGATGTAATGTCCTTAAAACAAGTCAAAATGAGGCTCAGTAGTGTGTGTGTGTGGCCTCCACGTGCCTGTATGACCTCCCTACAACGCCTGGGAATGCTGCTGATGAGGTGGCGGATGGTCTCCTGAGGGATCTCCTCCCAGACCTGGACTAAAGCATCCGCTAACTCCTGGACAGTCTGTGGTGCAACAAAAGTCAACAGTCTGTTGGGGGATGGAGCGAGACATAATGTCCCAGATGTGCCCAATTGGATCCAGGTCTGGGAAACGGGCGGGCCAGTCCATAGCATCAATGCATTCCTCTTGCAGGAACTGCTGACACACTCCAGCCACATGAGGTCTAGCATTGTCTTGCATTAGGAGGAACCCAGGGCCAACCGCACCAGCATATGGTCTCACAAGGGGTCTGAGGATCTCATCTCGGTACCTAATGGCAGTCAGGCTACCTCTGGCGAGCACATGGAGGGCTGTGCGCCCTCCCGAAGAAATGTCACCCCACACCATGACTGACCCACCGCCAAACCGGTCATGCTGGAGGATGTTGCAGGCAGCAGAACGTTCTCCACGGCGTCTCCAGACTGTCACGTCTGTCACGTGCTCAGTGTGAACCTGCTTTCATCTGTGAAGTGGCGAATTTGCCGATCTTGGTGTTCTCTGGCAAATGCCAAACGTCCTGCACGGTGTTGAGCTGTAAGCACAAATCCCACCTGTGGACGTCGGGCCCTCATACCACCCTCATTGAGTCTGTTTCTGACTGTTTGAGCAGACACATGCACATTTGTGGCCTGCTGGAGGTCATTTTGCAGGGCTCTGGCAGTGCTCCTCCTGCTCCTCCTTGCGCAAAGTCGGAGGTAGCGGTCCTGCTGCTGCTGTTGCCCTCCTACGGCCTCCTCCACGTCTCCTGATGTACTGGCCTGTCTCCTGGTAGCACCTCCATGCTCTGGACACTACGCTGACAGACACAGCAAACCTTCTTGCCACAGCTCGCATTGATGTGCCATCCTGGATGAGCTGCACTACCCGAGCCACTTGTGTGGGTTGTGGACTCCATCTCATGCTACCACTAGAGTGAAAGCACCGCCAGCATTCAAAAGTGACCAAAACATCAGCCAGGAAGCATAGGAACTGAGAAGTGGTCTCTGGTCACCACCTGCAGAACCACTCCTTTATTGGGGGTGTCTTGCTAATTGCCTATAATTTTCACCGGTTGTCTATTCCATTTGCACAACAGCATGTGAAATTTTTTGTCAATCAGTGTTGCTTCCTAAGTGGACAGTTTGATTTCACAGAAGTGTGATTGACTTGGAGTTACATTGTGTTGTTTAAGTGTTCCCTTTTTTTGAGCAGTGTATATTCACCCCACCCAGTATTGTAATCAAAACTTACCAGAAGGCAGGTAGTCCTTGGCTCAGACAGTGTAGTAGTGTGGGCTCAATAGCATCTCATTAGTGTGCAAGATCTTAAGAATCCGCTGTACATGTGATGGAAGAGTACACTGCACATGTGATGGAAGATTTTTTTAAATAAAATAAAAATTATAACTAGGCAAGTCAGTTAAGAACAAACCCTTATTTTCAATGAAGGCCTAGGAACAGTGGATTAACTGCCTGTTCAGGGGCAGAATGACAGATTTGTACCTTGTCAGCTCAGCTCGAACCACTAGGTTACCCTGCCGCCCCATGCACTGTGCATGCAGAGGGTTGCAATTCTATTGAATATTTTATTCTATTGATAGTTTAACCAAATTATTCCACAGATCTAGATTTGTCTTATGTATATCCCAAAGTAAACTGCCTGTTACTCAGGCCCAGAAGCTAGGATATGCATATAATTGGTAGATTTGCATAGAAAACACTCAAAGGTTTCTAAAACTGTTAAAATGTGGCAGGCTGATATGGCATCCAAAAAATAATAATATTCAGCCTTCCACTGTTTCCAATGGCTTTCATGTTTATTGTGAGGCAAAGTCATCCCAGATTGCAGTTCCTAGGGCTTCCACTAGATGTCAAGTCTTTTTAGAAAGAGTTTCGGGCTGGTTTTGGGAAAAATGAGCTAGAAGTTGTAGTTTTTCTAAGTGGCTCCCATTTTGGCTGTAGTGTTTCCATGTGCATGCGGAGGTGAAAGCGCGTTCTTTGTTATTTATCTCTGGTAATGAACATACTATTCTCCGTCTTAAATTGTATCGTTTATTTACATATTAGGGTACCTAAGGTTTGATTATAAACGTTGTTTGACTTGTTTGGATAAGTTTATTGGTAACGTTTGGGATTCATTTTGTATGCATTTTGAAGGAGCGAAACCGGTGGATTATTGAATGAAGCACGCCAGCTAAACTTTTTATGGATATAAAGAAGGACTTTATCGAACCAGAGGACCATTTGTGATGTAACTGGGACCTTTTGGAGTGCCAACAGAAGAAGATCTTCAAAGGTAAGGCATTTATTATATCGCTATTTCTGACTTTCGTGTCACACCTGCTTGGTTGAAATTTTTTTTTTCATGTTTTGTATGCGGGGTGCTGTCCTCAGATAATCGCATGGTGTGCTTTCGCCGTAAAGACTTTTTGAAATCTGACACAGCGGCTGGATTAACAAGAAGTTAAGCTTTATTTTGATGTATTTTCATGAATGTTAAATATTTATATTTCTGTCATTTGAATTTCGCGCTCTGCAATTTCACTGGATGTTGACCAGGTTGGGACGCTACCGTCCACCTGCCCATAAGACTTCCCATGGAACAATTCCTGAAAAATTCCAGTAATTTACCGGAAAGTTTCCAAACCTTTGCAACCCTACATGCAACAATTTCAAAGATTTTACTTACAGTTCATTTTAGTTACAGTTCATATAAGGAAATCAGTCTGTTGAAATAAAATAATTAGGCCCTAATCTATGGATTTCACATGACTGGGCAAGGGCCCAGCCATGGGTGGGCCTGGAAGGTCATAGGGGAGAATGTTTTTCCCCACAAAAGGCATTATTACAGACAGAAATATGCCTCAGCGCCCCGCAGGTGAAGAAGCCAGATGTGGAGGTCCTAGGCTGGCTTTGTTACACGTGGTCTGCTGTTGTGAGGCTGGTTGGGTGTACTTTGCTCCGTTTAGTCAGGTTTGAGGCAAAGACAGTCTCATAGTCCCAGAAAAACATCCCCACCACATGATGCTGCCACCACCATGCTTCACCGTAGGGATGTTGCCAGGTTTCCACCCGAGGTGACGCTTGGCATTCAGGCCAAAGAGTTCAATCGTGGTTTCATCAGACCAGATAATTTTGTTTCTCGTGGTCTGAGAGTCCAAACTTCTTACATTTTAAGAAAGATGGAGGCCTCTGTTCTTGGGGACCGTCAATGCTGCAGACATTTGTTGGTACTCTTCCCCAGATCTGTGCCTCGACACAATCCTGTCTTGGAGCTCTACGGACAATTCCTTTGACCTCGTGGCTTGGTTTTTGCTCTGACATGAACTGTCAACTGTGGGACCTTATATAGACAGGTGTGTGCCTTTCCAAATCATTTCCAATCAATTGAATTTACCACAGGTGGACTCCAAGTTGTAAAAACATCTCAAGGATGATCAATGGAAACAGGATGCACCTAAGCTCAATTTCGAGTCCAATAGCAAAGGGTCTGAATACTTTTAAATAAATAAGGTATTTCTGTTTTTTTAATAAATTGGCAAACTTTTCAAAACTGTTTTTGCTTTGTCATTTTGGGGTATTGTATGTAGATTGATGAGGAAATGTTTTATTTCATCAATTTGAGAACAAGGCTGTAATGTAACAAAATGTGGGGTCTGAATGCTTTCCGAATGCACTCTAAGTAAGCTGTGTTACTCTTGCTCCTTTGTGTCTATTCGCTAAAGCGGTCTCTTCTCCCACGCTGTACATTAACCCAGCCTATCCCACCTCACACTTCACACATCCACATTTAGTCTGCCCTCCAAATGGTTGTTGACATGTGTCTTGTTTGCTCTGGTAGGAGTGGGTACGGTGGTGCCCCAGCCCCCTGGTCTGTGGGATGACTCGATGAGTGTGGTGGGGTGTGGCGGCGGGGCACGGAACAGCAAAGCGACTTGAGTGAGAAGAATGGGCAGTAGGGGCTGTGACTGCAGGCTCGCTGTCTCCACTGGTGTCCCCACTGCGGTCCTCTACGGCTCCCTGTCCCTGTTTGTCTCCATCCTGCACAACGTCTTCCTGCTCTACTACGTGGAGACCTTTGTCTCCGTTTATAAGATCGACAAGCTCTCCTTTTGGGTCGGCGAGGTGAGTGACAGTTCTTGCCTTCAATGGATGATTATAATATTTGTGGTTTGGACGCTTTCTGCTTTAGACGATGACAAATGTGTTGGATAAAGCAGAAAGACTGATACCTGGCTTTTTTCTGGGTTAGGATGTTTAACTGTCCTGTTACACTTACTCCTCCACCACTGACTCTCTGTCCCACACAGACAGTGTTCCTGATATGGAACAGCTTAAACGACCCTCTCTTCGGCTGGCTGAGTGACCGCTCCTTCCTCAGCTCCCCACAGTAAGACATTCTCTTTTCATCGTTTTCTCAAATCAATGGTGCACCTCTCTCTCTTTTTCAATCTCTACGTCTCTCTCTTTTTCGCACTGTCTTGGAAGCACGGTTGGATAGCACAGTTAGTGGTAGACGTTTCTTTACCATTGCACTATCCTTTTTTTCTCTCTCCCCTCTATCGTAGATCTGGCCCCCAGATCTCCAGCCCAGAGGTGGTACTAAAGCGTCTGGCTGCCCTCTCTAGGAATGGCCCCCTGTTCGCCCTCTCCTTCCTGGCTTTCTGGGTGTCATGGGCGCGGCCGGGCCTCCAGTTCCTGGTGTGCTTGTGCCTGTATGACGGCTTCCTCACCGTGGTGGACCTCAACCACAACGCCCTGCTGGCCGACCTGGCCGTGTCGGCCTACGACCGCACGCGCCTCAACTTCCACTGCTCTCTGTTCAGTGCCCTGGGCTCGCTCTCTGTCTTCCTGTCCTACAGCGTCTGGGACAAGGGTGACTTCTACTCGTTCCGGCTGTTCTGCGTAGCGCTGGCGGTCGTCTCCGCACTAGGCTTCACTGCCGTGTCGCGCCTGTTGAAGAGCCGCTTTCAGAAAGAGGCGCGCCTGAGACGGGACGAGGCGCTGAAACTCAAAGAGTAGGTGACATTATTATTCATCATGTATGCACTTGAGAAACACTTGGTTTACATTATGCACTGACAAGCAAGTGGTAACTGAATAACGACACCCATTCTTGGTTTGCTTCCCACAACTCACCTTATGGCCTCAAATCAGGCATTTAATCTTTCTACTCCTGTGGTGTCTATTCCAGCCTTGGCCAGGCATTTTTCTTGCTAATGGGAATTTCAAAGAGACTGACATGTGAGCAAATAGAATTGATGCACAGTTTGCACACACTCATTCAGTCTGTTGGGTAGGTAGATAAACAGCAACACCTGCTCAGGTTACAGACTCAATCTCGTGTGTGTGTGTGTGTGTGTGTGTGTGTGTGTGTGTGTGTGTGTGTGTGTGTGTGTGTGTGTGTGTGATGTTACACTAGATGTCATTTCACTAATCCCGCCTTCCCTCTGGCTCAGGTTGAGTATTGGCCAGGGCCCTCTAACCCAGCAGGAGAAGCCAGTCACTCTAGGAGAGTATCTAAGGCAGCTCTCCAAGCACAGAAACTTCATGTGGTTCGCCTCTATGAACCTGGTCCAGGTGTTTCACTGTCACTTCAACAACAACTTCTTCCCTCTGTTCCTGGAGCACCTCCTCTCTGACAGCATCTCTGCCTCCACCGGCTCCATTCTGCTGGGTAAGAGGAGTACTGCTTGGATATATGCACCATGACAAGGGATGGGCCTCAAGTATAGAATGGGCTTAGTTTCATACCCTGATCCCAGATTTGTTTGGGGCTGTCTTGGCAATTTCTATGGCCATTGTCACGTTTGGCCTGACAAATGACCATAGGAGTTGGCGAGACAGCACAAACATTTGGGACCAGGCTATTCGTTTTGGTCTGTTTACATTTTATGGAAGGATTAGTTCTTAGAATGTGAGGAAACAGTTTATCACTTGTCTGCATACATTTAATGTGGCTTTTCAGTCCACGGTCACACTATTTGGTTAGTCTGGATTTTCCAGCTGTATATGCTCAACAGACATACTTTCAACAATCTATCAGTTGCTTATGCAACTGCTTGTTAAGATTAGGTTTAGAATTAGGATAAGGGCTAAGGTTAGGGTTAGAGCTAGGGTTAATCCATCTGTAGATGCTCTACAGACTATCCAAATAAAGTGGTACCCCGTCCACTAACAGCTGCTCTTGACAACTCCTCACAGGGATCTCCTACATAGCACCCCACCTGAACAACCTGTATTTCCTGACCCTGTGTCAGCGCTACGGGGTCTACACGGTCATCCGCTGGCTGTTCCTGGTCAAGCTGGCTCTCAGTGTGGCCATGCTGTTGGCCGGAGCCGACCAGGTCTATCTGCTGTGCATCTTCATCGCCAGGTACTGACACACACACACACACACTTTCTTCATTCAATCGAATACTGGAGGAGAGGCTTTTCTCTGTTGGTTTGGGCCTTTATATAAATGCCTTGACCTTTTAGCCCAGGAGGCATTTTGCCTTCTCCTTTCTTTCCCTTCTAAACTCCTGCTCGGGGAAATTGGTTGCATATTCCACATCGTTGTATATTAGCAGATCAAATCAAAATCAGGTTTTGTTTGTCACACAGCCTCGTAAACGACAGGTGTAGACTAACAGTGAAATGCTTCCTTACGGGCCCTTTCCCAGCAACGCAGAGAGAAGGAAAATAGAAAGATAATAACACAAGGAATAAATACAAAATGAGCAACGGCAACATGGTTTATATACACGGTGTATCAGAACCGAGTCGGTGTGCAGGAGCACGAGGCAATTGAGGCAGTAACGCACATACAGGTATGGACAAAGTGACATGGCAACAGGATAGATGATAAGCAGCAGCGTATGTTATGAGTCAGGGGGAGGGGGTGGCTGTCACTGCAGATAGTCCTGGTAGCTATTCGGTTAACTACACTGAACAGAAATATAATAGCAACATGTAAAGTGTTGGCCCCATGTTTCATGAGCTGAAATAAAATATCCACAAAATGTTCCATACGTGCAAAAAAAGCTTATTTCTCTCATGTTGTACACAAGTGTTTTTACATCCCTGTTAGTGAGCTTTTCTCCTTTGCCAAGATAATCCATCCACCTGACAGGTGTGGCATATCAAGAAGCTGATTTAAAGAGCATGATCATTACACAAATGTGCAGTTTTGTCACACAACACAATGCCACAATGTCTTGCAATTGGCATGCTGACTGCAGGAATGTCCACCAGCTATTGCCAGATAATTTAAGATGTATTTTTCTAACATAAGTCGCCTCCAATGTTGTTTTAGAGAATTTGGCAGTACTGTATGTCCAACTGGCCTCACAAACGCAGACAACGTGTAAGCATGTCAGCCTAGGACCTCCACATCCGGCTTCTTCACCTGCGGGATCGTCTGATACCAGCCACCTGGACAGCTGATGAAACTGTGGGTTTGCACAACTGAAGAATTTCTGTAAAAATTGTCAGAATCTGTCTCAGGAAAGCTCATCTACGTGCTTGTCGTCCTTCACGGATGAGTCCCAGTTTCAACTCTACCGGGCAGATGGCAGACAGCGTGAATGGTGCCGTGTGGGCAAGTGGTTTGCTGACGTCAATGTTGTGAACAGAGTGCCTCGTGGTGGCTGAGAGGTTATGGTATGGGCAGGCATAAGCTATAGACAATGAACACAATTGTATTTTATCAATTTGAATGCACAGAGATACTGTGACAAGATCCTGAGGCTCATTTTCGTGCCATTCATCCGCCGCCATCACTTCATGTTTCAGCATGAAAATGCACAGCCCAATGACAGATCTGTACACAATTCCTGGAAGCTGAAAATGTTCCAGTTCTTCCATGGCCTGCATACTCATCAGACATGTCACAAATTGAGCATGTTTGGGGTGCTCTGGATTGGCGTGTACAACAGCAGGTTCCAGTTCCAACCAATATCCAACAACTTCGCACAGCCTTTGAAGAGGAGTGAGCCAACATTCCACAGGCCACAATCAACAGCCTTATCAACTTAATGTGAAGATGTGTCATGCTCTATGAGTCAAACGGTGGTCACACCAGATACTGACTTTTTGTCTGATCCACAACCCTACTTTTTTTTCAAGGTATCTGTGAGCAACAGATTTATCTGTATTCCCAGTCATGTGAAGTCCATAGATTAGGGCGTAATTCATTTATTTCAATTGACTGATTTCCTCATATGAACTGTAACTCAGTAAAGTCTTTGGAAATGTTTCATGTTGCGTTTTTTTATATTTTTGTTCAGTGTATTTAGCAGTCTTATGGCTTGGGGGCAGAAGCTGTTCAGGGTCTTGTTGGTTGCGGCCAATCAGTTGCCATACATAACAATGATCTAGCCAGTCAAGATGCTCTCAGTGGGGCAGCTGTAGAACTTTTTGAAGATCTGAGGGTCAATGCTAAATCTTTTCAGCCTCATGAGGAGGAAGAGGTGTTGTCATGCCTGTGTTCATGACTGTGTTGGTGTGGTGTGTAATTCCTTGAAGCTCTCAACGCGCTCCACTACAGCCCCGTCGATATGAATATGTGCTCGGTCCTCCGTTTCCAGTAGTCCACTATCAGCTCCTTTTGTCTTGCTCACGTTGAGGGAAAATTGGAAACGGTGTTGACAATACTTCAGTAATGGCTCTGAAATATGCTTATACTCTTGTGCTCCTTCTCCCCCCCCCCCCCCAAGTAACCGGGTGTTTACGGAGGGCACCTGCAAGCTGTTGAACCTGGTCATCACAGACCTGGTGGATGAGGACTTTGTGGTGAACCAGCGCCAGCAGGCGGCGTCAGCGCTGCTCTTCGGTATGGTGGCCCTGGTGACCAAGCCTGGCCAGACCTTTGCTCCTCTCATCGGCACCTGGTTGCTGTGTGTCTACACAGGTACAAATTGACAGAGGGGCGACAAAAGTCTGTTTTAATAAAGGCTCTTCGAAAATGGAGGAGATGCTAGAATCAAACCCATTTCACTAACCTTCTCTAGGTGGATTCCCACGCGTTCGTGCCTGTTCTTTATTTTCAGCATCTCTCTCTTTATTTCCAGGCTATGATATCTTTGAGAGAAACTCCATACAGGACTCTGCGGCAGCGATGGCATCCCCTGTCTCAGGCCAAGCAGGCTTCACTGTTCCACTTCGCCAGGGCTGTTTCTACCTGCTGGTGTTTGTGCCCATCTCCTGCGCCCTGCTGCAGCTACTGGCCTGGTCCCGCTTCACCCTCCACGGCCGCAGACTGCAGGGCGTCAAGGCCCAGAGGCAGGGAACCCAGCACAGCCACCTGATGGATGTCAAGGCCATCTGATCTGAGCCAGCCCCTTCGCACCTTCACTCAACTGCATGATGCTATACCACCCTCTGCCACTGGGGTCAGCAGAATGGAACACTGGAGAACGGATTTAAATCCCACTGTCAGAGACAAAAATATACTGTGAGAATCTTGCCTTATTTTGATATTAAGAGGACAAAGACTATATGTATGAACTGATGACTAAATGATACAGCAGAGCCAATCAAAGAATAAGATTCCCATGCCCCTCTCTGGGACAGGGCGAGTAGACCATCCTAGGTTGAGGCGCAGCCAAAGGAACACAAATTGTCACCAACTTTGCTATTACAGTGTGGTTACCCATTTTTGTATTTTTCACCCCATGGCAAAATGTGTTAAATTGCTGTGTGAAGGAAAATATTAAGTATGAAGGAAAAAAATAGGTGTATGTGCACACGAGTATAAAATCTGAAGCCTGATTTGCATGGACCTTGCGCTTTAAATTACAATTCGTGTTGAACCATCACCATGCTCTGTATCTTTATGAAGTACTTCTAGTATGAATCTGCATGTTCAGAATTGTAAAAAGTCAAGCAACTATTTCTCTATTTGTTTTACTGTGACCAGTACTTCTACTATAATAGCTGCCATCTCCAATATTCAACTGAATTGCCTCGTGTTTTCTCACGCATTGTTGTAACGTTTGAAGGTGATGTGTTTAGCATTTAGGTAGCTATTACAAATCAAGGCCCTAAACAACTTCTGTTTACATGTGTACCCCAGTTCAGGAAAGAGTTGTATCTTTACACAGTGTACAAAACATTAGGAATACCTGCTCTTTCCATGAGACTGACCAGGTGAATGCCATGATCCCTTATTGTAGTTAAATCCACTTCAGTCAGTGTAGATGAAGGGTTAAAGAAGGATTTTTATGACTTGCGTATGTTTGCCATTCAGAGGGCGACTGGGCAAAGGGAAAACCTTTAAGTGCCTTTGAACAGTAGGTAGTAGGTGCCAGGCAGCACCGGTTTGAGTGTCAAGAACGGCAACGCTGCTGGGTTTTTCATGCTCAATAGATTCCTGTGTTTATAAAGAATGGTCCACCATGCAACGGACATCCAGCCAACTTGACACAACTGTGTGAAGCATCCACCGTGAACGCTTTCGACACCTTGTAGAATCCGTGCCCCGTCGAATTGAGGCTGTTTTGAGGGCAAATGTGGGTGCTACGCAATATTAGGAAGGTGTTCCTAATGTTTTGTACACTGTGTATATACTGTACCATGAAGAGAATTGAGAAACAAAGATTTGACTGAAAATGTGAAACTGTTGTGCCATGATGATGACCCAACTAATATATGATCATCATGAAGAATACATTCCGTACTTTTTCCAAAGTTTAGTATTGAATACTGCTGCTACATGGTTTTCTATGTGAACAGAGTATTAAGGAGTCTTAAATTCCATCATATTAGTATTATTTTTTTTTCTAAAGTATTGTGATAATTTGAAGACACCTTGATAGTAGTGTTTTTAAGTGACTCAGGAATTCCAGTTTCAGCACCATGTGATTTACTTAGCCAGAATGGAAAGCAGAGGTTTGATCTTATAAGACATCCTTACGGTATACAGCAGAGATGCCTGTATTTGCCAGTTTTGTTACGGAATACTGTACAATGTTTCTGTCTGGTTGTACCCCTGCTCATTGTAGCATCGGCCATTTCCGACCATCTTTGTGACCTTTTATTAAAGTGATCTCACTACTCGAGAGTTTGTGGAATGGGTCTTGTTGCTCACTTTCACAGATATGTTATGGTCTGTTAGACTTGTCCTAACTCGCAGCCTCACACCAAACCCAGGAGCTCCTGTCTGTGTCTGGGCTACCTTCACTCACTAGACTAGGACAGGTGAGGTGTCACACCTCAGGCCTATTAAACCTAATGACTAAATTCCAAATACCTTTCATTGTAATTAAGGTCCAATGCAGCTGTTTTTATCTCGATATCAAATCATTTCTGGGTAACAATTAAATACCTTACTGTGATTGTTTTCAAATGAAATGAATTGATGTATACAATTGATACTATGGACTTTGCGAACTATGCTTGCCAACTATCGCATGTAATCGCCATACAGAGAGTATCAAGTAACCATTCAGAGCCAGCGATCAGTCATTTAATTAGCCATTTTCAGACGCTGACAAGATGCAAGTGATGTAACACCTGAGGTAACATGATTTTGGACAGTTCAAATCAAATCAAACTTTTTTTTTCACATGCGCCGAATACATCAAGTGTAGACCTTACCGTGAAATGCTTACTTACAAGTCCTTAACCAACAGTGCAGTTCAAGAAGAGTTAAGAAAATATTTACCAAATATACTCAAGTAAAAAATTATAAAAAGTAGCACAATAATATAACAATAACGAGGCCACGTGTGGAGGTACAGGTTATAGGTAATTTGTACATGTCGGTAGGGTTGAAGTGACTATGCATAGATAATAAACAGTGAGTAGCAGCAGTGTACAAAATAAATGGGGGGGGGGGTTAATGTATGTGGCCATTTGATTAACTGTTCAGCAGTATCATGGCTTGGGGGCAGAAGCTGTTAAGGAGCCGTTTGGACCTAGACTTGGTGCTCCGGTACCGCTTGACGTGCGGTACCAGAGAAAACAGTCTATGACTTGGGTGACTGGAGTCTCTGACAATTTTATGGGCTTTCCTCTGACACCTATTATATAGGTCCTGTATGGCAGGAAGCTTGAGCCCAGTGATGTACTGGGCCATATGCACTACCCTCTGTTGTGCCTTATGGTCAGGTACCGAGCACAGGATGCTCTCGATAGTGCAGCTGTAGAACGTTTTGAGGATCTGGGAACCCATGCCAAATCTTTTCAGTCTCCTGAGGAGGAAAATGTTTTGTTGTGCCCTCTTCACGACTGTCTTGATGTGTTTGGACCATGATGTGGATACCAAGGAACTTAAAACTCTTGACCCGCTCCACTACAGCCATCCTGTATTGACGCTTTGCTTGTCTGATGGTTCGTCTGAGGACATAACGGGATTTCTTATAGGCTTCTGGATTAGTGTACCGCTCCTTGAAAGCGGAAGCTCTAGCCTTTAGCTCGATGCGGATGTTGTCTGTAATCCATGGCTTCTGGTTGAGATATGTACGAACGGCCACTGTGGGGACGACGTCGTCGAGGCACTTATTGATGAAGCCGATGACTGAGGTGGTATACTCCTCAATGCCATTGGATGAATCCCGGAACATATTCCAGTCTGTGCTAGCAAAACAGTTCTGTAGCATAGCATCCGCATCATCTGACCACTTCCATATTGAACGAGTCACTGGTACTTACTGCTTTAGTTTTTTCTTGTAAACAGGAATCAGGAGGATAGATTTATGGTCAGATTAGCCTAGTGGAGGGCAGGGGAGAGTTTTGCATTCATCTCTGTGTGTAGGGTGAAGGTGGTCTAGAGTTTTTTTTTTACTCTGGTTGCACATCACAGATCATCAATTTTATTTTCCAATGATTGCATGTTAGCAAGTAGAATTGATGGCAGTGGGAGTTTACTCGCTCGCCTATGGATTCTCAAAAGGCAGCACGATTAGCGTCCTCTTTCCTTCTGTCTTTTCTTCACGCAAATGACGGGGCTCTAGGCCTGTTCCCGGGAGAGCAGTATATCTTTCTCGTCGAACTCGTTAAAGGAAAAAGCTTCTTCCAGTTCGTGGTGAGTAATCCCAGTTCTCATGTCCAGAAGTAATTTTTGGTCATGAGAGACGGTATCTGCAACATTATGTACAAAATAAGTTAATAAATAAATTACAAACAAGGCAAAAAAACAAACAAAGTAGCACAATTGGTTAGGGGCATGTAAACGTCAGCCATCCTCTTCGGCGCCATCTTAACACAGCTGACATAGCAAAGTGTTCATATTGGAACAAAAAGTGGAAGGTCAGTGAGGCTGTGTTAAGGCAGGCAGCCCAATTCTGACCTTTATTCACTTATTAGTCTTTTTACCAATCAGATCAGCTCTCAAAAAGATCTGAGGAGAATTGGGCTGCCTGTCTAAACGCAGCCGTAGTAGGCTACCTTTTTTCTTGAACAAAATGTTTTACTACAGGTGACAGGTGTCTTTCTGGAGTGGCCTAGTGAGATTTGACATCGGGATATAGATAGCCCTACTACGTCTTATATTCGTCATGTGAATTCATTGTTTTTAGTACATTATTTGCATGGGAATGGCAAACAGGATAAATGACAAACGCTTCAACCACATCAGTGCCTTTGAAAGCCTCTTCGGTCCTTGGCTTTCGGAGTGCTAGGTAGGGTCACACCAGGTCTGTTTATATGAATACGTGTACAAAACGGGACCAGAACATTTTTTTTTGTCTATGTAAACTCGATAGATGTTTTAATCACTACTAAAAGTTATTAGGTTGGGGGGTCTGGGGGGCGTTCTACAGTAGGTGTGGGTAAGGCCATGCGGGAGTCGAGGGGTGGGATAGAAACAGGGTTAAGGCGTCAGCATGCTTCAGTTCTTGGATGGGAAGAAGCGGGGTGTGGATGGGTGGCTATCAGGGGTACTTAACTGTGAATGGGGGTAACCAGGATATTTGTATTTATTTTTGTCGCCTTGTCTCAAATCTGTTGTATTTTTTAATTGTCATTCTCTTTTACTTTTAATACAGTTTTTGATGTATACATTTAGTTTAAATGTGTCAAACTCTTGTCTGTTGTCATTTTTGTAAATAGCACATACGTCAAAATGTACATTTGTATACATTTATACCTCTGCTCTAATAAAACATATTTGAACCTAAATGTATTATTCAAAACTTTCCAAGTTCTCATGGGGATTATTATTTTTTGCAGAAGAACCTGTTGTTGTTTATTTCTTTAACTTTTTACATGGGCATTTTTCTCTTTCGAACTGAAGCCGTTTTAAAATTATTATTCATGGTTGATTCCAGAACCTCTGACACGCTCTGAGGTGAAATCAGCTCAAGAGTGCCACCTACCGACAATATTCGCTAGTCAACTGCGCATGCGTAGCAATTTACCCACCATGCATCATCTTGCGTGAAACCAGTTTCGATTTGAACTGTAATATTTTAAAACAGGGATATATTTATACTATCTTAATATTCTGCCATGCATTCTTATGGCTGGACACATTGAACAGGGCACGAAATTTGGTTCTGGGTCCCGAGATTAGTTTTACCGCTATAGGGAATGTCATGTTCTTGAAAGCCTTCCCAAATGTACTTTTTTAAATGCAGTACACTCTGGTTTCTCTTCAGATCGCATAAATCTTTCGCCTTTTACTAAAGATTTCCGTGGAGAGGAACATTATGAGTATCAACTAATTTTTTGATGTCCTGCTTTACGGCGGGGCTTCCTTTCATTGTGAAACAAAGTGGTGATATTTTGTATTTGTGTATTTCAGTTTGTTGTTTTCAAATGTCTGGATGATTGTCATCTCTTTCAGTTGTTCTTAACTCTCGACTGAGACAACCTGCCCGATTTGGGTTCCAAGGCAAAACCGTTTGAGATTCAGGGCCGGCTTTTGCGTATTTTGTGGCCCTAAACATTTTTTTTGTGCCCCCCCCCTCTTCATAGCAAGAAAAATGTACGTTTTAAAGTTAATTTCCTGCAATTCTCCACATTTTTTTGCCATGGGGCATAGTAAGCATGACGCCCCAAGAATGCATATGCCAGGTCAAAATGACACGATAATGTAATATCTGTGTTTTCTTTATATGGGTCTAAAATATTATCAATTTTGAGGAACATAAATATATTTACTGATTGATTTGGATCTTTCAGTAATAATTTTATTGTTTTAAATGTTTTAGTAGCTCTTCAGAAGGTTGATACACATTTCAATGATGACATGCAAATTCATAAGGGCTTTTGAAAATATTTGCATATTTTTCTTACAGTCAAAGTTTCACATTCAACCTTTTTGTGTGAAAAACAAAATAAATCCACTCCAAACATGTTTTGTAATATTTCAAAACATTTATTTAAAAATACAAAGTTCATCAATATAAACGACAACGATTGTGAACGCTTGGCACCTCTTCTGGCTCTGGCTGCTCTGAATGGTGAGGGCATGGCTCTTTTTCATCACTCCACATGTTTCCATTGCCTCAGTGATGACCTTTGGCAGGTTGCAAGAGGCTTCCATGTGCCACTGTATGTGTGGGATCACAAGCTCTTTAACCAGCTCCTTGATGAACAGCCGTCGGATGCTGTTCACACCTCCCATGAAGTTGGGGTTGGCAACATCCAGCAGCTTGTACCGCAGCACCATTGGCTACCTCCTTGTCTGGCGTTTGCATGTGTAATTACGCACCATCTGATCCATAATGTCCACTACTCCTTTTGTGCAGTAATAGTATTGGAGCATCTCTGGCTTCTTCTTCGCACTGGCCTCATCCGCCACTTTGCCATCATGCAGGGTGCTCAGGAGGACAACAGCCTTTCGCTGCTTCGGCACATAACTCACCATGGCCAAATTGGCATTAAAACCAAACTCAGAGCTATGCAACTTTCTGAACTTGGATGGCATCGTAATTGGTGGTATGTCCAGCTATTTTTGGCGAAGAGACCCCACAATTGTCAAGTTATTTTCAAAGAGGTAAGAGAGAATAAAGTAGACGGCACGGGTCAAAGTAATTGATTTATGACCCTGTGTCATGATGAAGTGTACATGTCCAAATATGGGCCTCCGGCCAGGCCATCCTGTTCCTGTGGTCATGTGTTAGAGGGTGTGTGTTATTTCACATCTATATTGCATCCTTTGAAGTAGTCATGGTGATTGATGGCTAGGGGCCTGGTTGAACTGGGGGGGTTGAGTGTTTTAACTTTTGAACGTGTATGTTCCCCACCCCCAGCTTTATTGCCCTTATGGTTGTTATCTGATGATGCAGGAATGTCCTGGGGTATTGGCTGTGGCATATGCATTATAAATGTCCAGAACAAGGCCTGCGATTTTTAAAATAAAGGCCCGAATATTAAACATAAAAAATATGTCTCCTCGGCCAATTCTCAGGGTGCTCTGCAGCTCATGTCATGAACTCAATGACAAAAGCCTGGAGGCTGTTTTGCGTGAGGCTCCAGAATGTTTTAAAGGATTTTTGTGTACGAGTGAGGGACATATGTCTTACATATTCCAATCTGAGGAATGGGCAGAACCCGAGAGTTTTTCTCCAGCGCTAAGGATGAGAGAATGGCTTAAAATAAGACTCGCGCTGTGTCAAATTGAACAGGCCCTGAGTGCTTCAAGTCTACCCGGATATGCGTTGGAAGAACAGGTCTGCGGACGAAATGATCTGATGACCCTAAGAGTCGCTTCAATGGCGTATACCCCTGAACGAGTATGGCCCCCAGTTTTATTGCCCTTAGGGTTGTTATCTGATGAAGCAGGAATGTCCTGGGGTATTGGCTGTGGCATACGCATTATAAATGTCCAGAACAAGGCGTGCAAACCCAGAACAGTAAACACAATTTTTAAACATGGATTTTGCGATCAGTGGCAAAGCTGTGATGACTGTAACAACCGAAGCAGGACCGCGGCTGAAACATAGAGAAAGGGCAAAGTATACTGCCAAAAAAGCGGTTTCTAAGTGTGTATAGAACCCAGATACCGCCCGCAACTGCGCTGAAAGATGAAGTGCTGATGTCTAATGGACAGCAACGGGGGTATCTGTTTGATTACTTGGCCTGTAGAGTGAAACTCTATACGGTAGCCGAAGGAGAAGAATATACCAACCAGACATTAGGAGTGGACTATGGGGTTGAAGTCTGGACGGTTTTTCGCCAGGTTTTGTGTCCCGAACTGAGACATATCACCAAGGGGTACAGCTTGTTCACAGGCTACGAGACCCGTTGGGAAAGTACCCCTGACTACTCAGGAAGAGTATTTCACCGGGTGAAAATACAGAGAATGAATGGACTTCCCTGTGGCTGCGTGGAGTTCTATATCAGCACCGAGGAAATCTGCAACCAAAACATCCGGGAGGGCGGTTTGGTCGGTGATTTTAGGTTGGGCATGCTTATCCCTTTTAAAAGTTGGGATTTAATGGAATTGAAAATGTTGGAGTTGTTGGACGCTCTGTTTGTACAGAGCCAACAGCGCCAGAGCATTGTTCGGCTAAAGAAGTGTAGAAGTATATACGAATCCTGAGGATTATGATTCAAAGGAGCCCCAAGAAGGTACATCATCAGAAGGGTCAACCCACAGAGAAAACTAAGTACGTGGCTGCGTTAACCACGCACAGATACCCCGAGGGCTGGTTCAACAATAAAAGGAGGGTCCTTAAAACCTACAGTACTTCACTTACGCATTAACCATGGATATTCCTACCGCATACCAGAACTCCGAAACGTCATGGGGGCCCGACCCTAAGGACTGTATGCCGCGCAGCCCAACATTCTACTCCCACCTGGCAAGACCCGCGACACCACCTACATGTACACAGCATGAGGACGTGTTTAATGGTGTGGTCAGTACTATTTTTGTGGACACCATCAAGGCCTCTGTAGCCACGCTTTTAGACGTGGTGATTGGAGAATATATACGAGAAAAATGCATCGGTTGTGAGATTAATCACCCCAGCCAGCGCAGGCATCCATGCCTATACGACCCCCAAGATACTAATTCTTCAACAATTTTCAGGCGCTGGTGAAAAGACTTTGGTCCTGCAGGTTTATACCATCGCTGGTCAGAGCCCTGGAGTCTATGGGCCTTGTGCCGTCTATCCCCAGAGTTTACGGGGTAACCGAGGCATTCCTACATGAACTGAAAGAGGCGATCTACATCCACGAGAAACTCAAAGAAATCCGACACACCCTGGTGGACGATAACAAATACAGGGAGGCTGTGGTGGCTGATGTGATGACTTTCTGGCTCAATAAACCCCAAGAGACCGAGTAACATTTTTGTTATTTAGATGTAAAGCAATGGGTAACTATGTGTATACGATGTTAGAGAGAATAAATACATTTTGTCTTTTGAGAGAACTTACAAATGTTATGCATCAAATTATTGAAAATAAAGTGAACAATGTATCATTCTACACAACCCACAATTCCGGGACTAATGTAGAGTGTGTGTTGAAAATGGAACAAATCATGAATCATGTACGACATGCGGGTGAGTGTCTACAATGAACACAAATGGTAACCCTGCTTGGTGGTGATTCTGAAGAACTAGAAACAACCTTGTCTAAGATTTTACTTTATTTGTTTGAAACGCCATTTAATTGTAACATGTATCATATTTGTTGTTTATATACCTTTATAGCGGATGTGTGTGTTGTAAAAATTCAGCGAAACAAACCTGTTAATCTAAACCAAATATACAGGCTTTTGCATGATGCGATCATTGAGAAAACGGGGACATGTATCCTGCAACAAATTCTGAATTGTCTGTATACGTAATACATAATGTTTTCTTGAAAATAAAAATCCCAAAAATGAAAATGAAATGTTGTCGTTATTTGAAAGTGGCTCATTAACGTTATTGTACTTCAGAGAGGCAAGAAGGATGGCAGAGCAGATGTTGAACAACATTTATTATAATCCCTCTAATCCTGGGTTTTATGGGGGTAAGGAACGTTTACAGCGAGCTTAAACCAAAGAAACAGGTAGCCGGTTAAGCGATGCTAAAGTGAATGAGTGGCTATCAGAGCAGGATGTGCACACTCTACAGGAGAAAGCTAACTCTCTCTCCTCTGCTCTCATCCTTCTAGACCTATCGGCTGCCTTCGATACTGTGAACCATCAGATCCTCCTCTCCACCCTCTCCGAGTTGGGCATCTCCGGCGCGGCCCACGCTTGGATTGCGTCCTACCTGACAGGTCGATCCTACCAGGTGGCGTGGCAAGAATCTGTCTCCTCGCCACGCGCTCTCACCACTGGTGTCCCCCAGGGCTCTGTTCTAGGCCCTCTCCTATTCTCGCTATACACCAAGTCACTTGGCTCTGTCATAACCTCACATGGTCTCTCCTATCATTGCTATGCAGACAACACACAATTAATCTTCTCCTTTCCCCCTTCTGATGACCAGGTGGCGAATCGCATCTCTGGCAGACATATCAGTGTGGATGACAGATCACCACCTCAAGCTGAACCTCGGCAAGATGGAGCTGCTCTTCCTCCCGGGGAAGGACTGCCCGTTCCATGATCTCGCCATCACGGTTGACAACTCCTGTCAGGACCCGGTTACGAACCTGGGTCTCCGGAGTGAGAAACAGTCACTTAACCAACTGAGCCACGAATAGTCAGCAGAACCCAGAAGATGAGGCAGACACAGCAGTACTTAAGACGGTGTATTTAATAAAGTAAAAAGGAGAAGTCCTTAAATACAAAAATGGCAAATCCAAAAGGTGGTAGGAATAGCACAAAAAAAGCCTCAAGAGACACTCAAAAACAAAAACAGAATTCCACAAGAGCATCCACCGGAATCGACAAGAAAACACAGAACACTAGGGCTGGGTGCTAACATACAAACACAGGGCACAGAACTGAGGGAAACTAAGGGTTTAAATACAATCAGGGGAAAACGAGGTACAGGTGCAAATAATAATGGGGAACAAGGGAAAAAACATAAGGTCAAAAAGCACAATGGGGGCATCTAGTGACCAAAACCCGGAACAACCCTGGCCAAATCCTGACAGAATCCCCCCTAGGAACGGCTCCTGACGTTCCTACCAGCTCTCTCAGGGTGGAGGGCCCTGAACTGACGAATGAGGTCAGGATCCAGGATGTCTTTGGCAGGAACCCAGGAGCGCTCCTCGGGACCGTAGCCTTCCCAGTCCACCAGATACTGCCAGGACCGCTGCACCCGGCGGGAATCCAGTATCCGATGGACGGTATAAGCCGGCTGGCCTCCAATGACACGAGGCGGAGGGGGAGGTCTGTCTGCCGGGACAAGGGGAGAAAAAACAACAGGTTTTAACAATGAAATGTGAAATGTGGGATTAATCTTAAGGGATCTGGGTAAGTGTAGGCGATAAGAAACTGGGTTAACTCTCCTGGCAACCTTGAAGGGACCAATGTATTTTTGGGACAGCTTGCGAGACTCCACCCGTAGAGGTAAGTTTCTTGTGGAGAGCCAGACTCTCTGGCCGGGGCGCAGGGTAGGCCCGGGACGGCGACGTCTGTTGGCTTGTTGTTGGTACCTCTGTGAGGAACGCATAAGATTAAGACGGGTCTTCCTCCACATAAGCCGACAGCGTCTGACGAACTTCAAGGCTGAAGGCACTCTGACTTCTGCCTACTGGTCCGGGAACAATGGAGGAGCATAGCCAAACTGACACTCGTGCGGGGACATACCAGTGGAGGAGGAGCGCAAGGTGTTGTGCGCGTATTCGGCCCAAACAATAAAGGATGACCATGTGGACGGGTTGTCACGAGTCATACATCGGAGGGTGGTTTCCAGCTCTTGATTCATCCTCTCTGTTTGGCCGTTGGACTCCGGATGGTACCCTGAAGATAGACTGGCAGAAGCCCCCATGAGTTGGCAGAAGGCCTTCCAAAACCTTGAGGCGAACTGGGGACCTCTGTCAGAAACCATATCTTGAGGAATGCCGAAGACTCGGAACACATGATTAATTACCAACTCAGCCGTTTCCTTGGCAGAAGGTAACTTAGTCAGAGGGACGAACCTGGCCGCCTTTGAAAACCTGTCGATTATGACTAGGATAGTAGTATTGCCATGGGATGGAGGAAGTCCAGTAATAAAGTCCAATGAGATATGGGACCAGGGTCTGTGGGGAACAGGTAAAGGGTGAAGGAGTCCTTGAGGGCGGAGGTGAGAAGATTTGCCCTGGCAGCACACGGGACAGGCATTGACGAAAGTGGCAACGTCTTCTCTTATGGTAGGCCACCAGAACTTACGCTGGATGAACTCCAAGGTGCGACCTACGCCCGGATGACAGGTGAGGCGAGAGGAGTGCCCCCACAGAAGGACCTGAGTCCTCACTGCCTTGGGGACAAACAACCGATTGGCAGGACCTCCTTTCGGGTCCGGTTCGCTAGCTTGAGCACGTCTCACGGTATCCTCAACTTGCCACGAGATCGGAGCCACAATCTTAGCAGCAGGAAGGACAGGCATGTCCGTGTCATCTCGAATGGCAGGAGCGTAGACTCGGGACAGGGCATCCGGTTTGAGATTCTTCGACCCGGGCCGATAGGTGAGGATAAACTGGAATCGATTGAAGAAAAGAAACCATCTAGCTTGTCTAGAGTTCAACCGCTTCGCCTGCTGGATATACTCCAGATTTTTGTGGTCCGTAAGCACTTGAAACGGGTGAGAAGCCCCCTCGAGCCAGTGTCTCCATTCCTTCAATGCCATCTTAACCGCTAGGAGTTCACAATCCCCCACATCGTAGTTCCTCTCAGTCGGGGTAAGCCGGTGTGAGAAGAAAGCGCACGGATGAAGCTTCTTGTCTTCACCCCTCTGAGACAGGACAGCTCCAACACCAACCTCTGATGCGTCTACCTCCACCACAAATGGTTCATCCGTAGTCGGTAGTATCAGGATGGGAGCAGAGAGAACGCGCTGCTTGAGTCCTTGGAAGGCCGTCTCAGCTTCTCTTCCCCACAAAAACCTTGCATTGCCACCCTTGGTTAAAGCTGAGAGAGGGGCTGCCACCAAGCTGAAGTTCTTGATGAACTTGCGGTAAAAGTTTGTGAAGCCCAGGAAACGCTGAACTTCCTTAACGGATTTGGGGGTGGGCCAATCCGCTACCGCCCCTACCTTCCTGGGGTCCATTTGGACTCGACCGGGTTCCACTACAAATCCCAGGAATTGTACTCGGGATAAATGGAATTCACATTTTTCCGGCTTAACGTACAGATGGCTGTCCAGGAGGCGTTTGAGTACTTGTCTGACATGCTTAGTGTGTTCTTGAAGGGAGCTCGAAAAGATGAGGATGTCATCCAAGTAAACGAACACAAAAATGTTAAGTATATCCCTAAGCACATCGTTTATGAGCGCTTGGAACACCGATGAGGCGTTGGTCAGGCCGAAGGGCATCACCAAGTATTCATAGTGACCAGTAGGCGTGTTGAAAGCGGTCTTCCACTCGTCACCAGGTCTGATCCGCACAAGATGGTATGCGTTCCGCAGGTCAAGCTTAGTGAAAACAACTGCTTCCTGGAGCAGCTCGAAGGCTGTGGCCATAAGGGGTAGCGGGTAACGGTTACGGACGGTTATGGCATTGAGTCCCCGGTAGTCGATGCAAGGACGTAATCCACCGTCTTTCTTGGCCACAAAGAAAAACCCTGCTCCCGCCGGGAGGTGGATGGACGCATGAGGCCTGCTTCCAGAGCGTCCTTGATGTAGGTATCCATAGCAGCTCGTTCGGGTGGAGATAGGGAAAGATCCGACCCCTGGGGGGCAAGTGCCCGGAAACAGGTCGATGGGGCAATCGTAAGGTCTATGGGGTGGTAGCATGGTGGCCCTCTGTTTGCTAAACACCAGTTTGAGGTCATGGTAACACTCGGGAACTCGGGTCAGGTCGATGGATTCTAAAGACTCGGGAGTAGAACTCAGGGAATTCTGGAAAATACAAGTAGCTTGGCACGTAGGACCCCACTGCTTGATAGTGCCCACAGACCAGTCGATGTGAGGGTTATGGCTGTGAAGCCAGGGGTATCCAAGGACAAGAGGGAACTCGGAACAGGAGATCAAATGAAAGTTCATCAATTCCTGGTGTTGTGAAACTGAAAGTCGCAAGGAGGTAGTGACATGAGTGACAAGTCCAGATCCCAAAGGGCTTCCATCCAATGTAGTGACCCTCATGGGTTCACTTAGAGGTTCAGAGGGAACGCCATTCTCCTTCGTCCAGACACCATCCATGAAGTTACCTGCGGCTCCAGAGTCTACCAAGGCTTGAAGGTGAAGCTTGTGGTTGTCCCAGGAGAGGGTGACTGGAATGAGCAGACGGGAGTTGGACGGATGGGAGGAGGTTATGTTTCCCGTTACAGTTCCCCCGGTCTGTACGGGACAGAGCGTTTCCCTGGAGCCCGGGACACGTGGAACGGAAATGGCCCGGTTTGCCGCAATATAGACAGCGTCGCTCCCTCATCCGGCGGTCTCTCTCAGCCTGGGAGATGCGTCCAATCTGCATGGGTTCCGATGGAGCCAGCGAGGATAAAGGTGGGGACTCGGAGCTGGGACTGATAGGGGCTAGAGGTCTACGGTTGAGTTCTCTCTCTCTCAGACGCTGGTCAATGCGTGAGGCCAACTTGATCAGGGACTCGAGATGGTCCGGTGGTTCCCGAGTGGCCAGTTCATCTTGGATAGTGTCGGAAAGGCCTTTCAGAAAGCACACCGTGAGCGCCTCGTTGTTCCAGCCACTTGCTGCTGCCACCGTGCGGAACTGGATGGCATAGTCCGTCACGCTGCGCCAACCTTGGTGGAGAGTCAGGAGCTGTTTGGCTGAGTCAGAACCACTGCTTGGGCCTTGAAACACTCGTTTGAATTCCTCAGCAAAGGCAGAGTAGCTGGCACAGCAGGAACTATGGGCATCCCACACAGCAGTAGCCCAGGCCAGGGCTTTTTCCGACAGCAGGGTGATGATATAAGCGATCTTAGACCGGTCGGTGGGAAACGACGAGGGTTGTAGCTCAAAGGAGAGAGAACATTGGGTGAGAAACCCTTTACAAGCACTTGGATCACCTGAGAACCGTTGGGGAGGTGGAAGACGAGGTTCAGCCAGGGGGTTAACTGCCATGGGTACGTGAATCTGAGGTACTGGGACGGGAACTGTTGCCGGGGTAAGACGATCAGATATTTGCTTAATGGAAGTCAGCATCTCCGACAGAAGATGAGAATGTCTAGCCATTAAGGCCTCTTGCTGAACCAGGGCGGCTTCGTGGCGTTGGACAGTCTCCTGGTGGTGGGACAGCATGGCAAAAAGGTCCTGGGAACTGGCTGTCTCTGGGTTCATTTTTGGCTCTGTGTTTCTGTCAGGACCCGGTTACGAACCTGGGTCTCCGGAGTGAGAAACAGTCACTTAACCAACTGAGCCACGAATAGTCAGCAGAACCCAGAAGATGAGGCGGACACAGCAGTACTTAAGACGGTGTATTTAATAAAGTAAAAAGGAGAAGTCCTTAAATACAAAAATGGCAAATCCAAAAGGTGGTAGGAATAGCACAAAAAAGCCTCAAGAGACACTCAAAAACAAAAACAGAATTCCACAAGAGCATCCACCGGAATCGACAAGAAAACACAGAACACTAGGGCTGGGTGCTAACATACAAACACAGGGCACAGAACTGAGGGAAACTAAGGGTTTAAATACAATCAGGGTAAACGAGGTACAGGTGCAAATAATAATGGGGAACAAGGGAAAAAACATAAGGTCAAAAAGCACAATGGGGGCATCTAGTGACCAAAACCCGGAACAACCCTGGCCAAATCCTGACAACTCCATTGTGTCCTCCTCCCAGAGCGCTAAGAACCTTGGCGTGATCCTGGACAACACCCTGTCGTTCTCAACCAACATCATGGCGGTGGCCCGTTCCTGTAGGTTCATGCTCTTCAACATCCGCAGAGTACGACCCTGCCTCACACAGGAAGCGGCGCAGGTCCTAATCCAGGCACTTGTCATCTCCCGTCTGGATTACTGCAACTCGCTGTTGGCTGGGCTCCCTGCCTGTGCCATTAAACCCCTACAACTCATCCAGAACGCCGCAGCCCGTCTGGTGTTCAACCTTCCCAAGTTCTCTCACGTCACCCCGCTCCTCCGCTCTCTCCACTGGCTTCCAGTTGAAGCTCGCATCCGCTACAAGACCATGGTGCTTGCCTACGGAGCTGTGAGGGGAACGGCACCGCAGTACCTCCAGGCTCTGATCAGGCCCTACACCCAAACAAGGGCACTGCGTTCATCCACCTCTGGCCTGCTCGCCTCCCTACCACTGAGGAAGTACAGTTCCCGCTCAGCCCAGTCAAAACTGTTCGCTGCTCTGGCCCCCAATGGTGGAACAAACTCCCTCACGACGCCAGGACAGCGGAGTCAATCACCACCTTCCGGAGACACCTGAAACCCCACCTCTTCAAGGAATACCTAGGATAGGATAAGTAATCCTTCTCACCCCCCCTTAATGATTTAGATGCACTATTGTAAAGTGGCTGTTCCACTGGATGTCAGAAGGTGAATTCACCAATTTGTAAGTCGCTCTGGATAAGAGCGTCTGCTAAATGACTTAAATGTTAAATGTAAATGTACATAAACCTGTAAGAAAACAATTTCCAAGAAATAGAGTTTTTTCTACCCAACCAATGTCCCAATTTCAGGCTGATCTATGTGACATGCAGGCCCTTGCAGATAAAAATGATGGAAATCGCTACATGCTAACGGTTATAGATATTTTCTCTAAAATAGCTTTTGTCAGGGTCTTAAAAAATAAGAGTGGGGCAGAGGTGACCCGGGCCTTTGACTCTAAAGGAAGGAAGGAGGAGCCCCCAAGAAAGTGCAGACTGATGGCGGAAAATCATTTTTTAATAATACTTTTCAGAAACTCATGAAGAAGCACACTATAGTACATTTTGCTACAGGCTCGGATTTGAAAGCTTCAGTTGTTGAACGCTTTAACAGAACTCTGAAGGAGCGGATGTGACGCTATTTTACAGCTCACAACACGCATAGATATATCGATATAGTTCAAGATTTAGTAATTGGGTATAACAATAGTTATCATAAGAGTATACGGATGAAACCCTCTGATGTCTCTTCTGAAAACTCTTTTCAAGTCTTTAAAAATCTGTATGGTTTGCTCCCCCTTCGCCGTAAGAAGAAAATACATTTTAAATTCACTGTGGAGGACTTGGTTCGTATATCCAAGTTGAGGGGTGTTTTCGACAAAAAATATGAGCAAGGATACAGTGATGAGCTATTCACGGTTACAGAATGTCTGCCGCGCATACCCCGGTCTACACATTAAAAGATTATGACGGGGAACTTATAGAGAGATCTTTTTATGAGAAGGAATTACAGAAGATACAGTTGGGTAAAGACAAAGTGTTTCACGTGGAGGAGATTCTAGATCAATAGAGAGAAAAGGGTCAAAAATGGGTGCTGGTCCGCTGGAAAAACTGGCCCCAAAAGTTCAACAGTTGGGTATTAGAGCAGGATGTGGTGGAGGCATCTGGGGTTAATTTAAACCCTCATGCATGATAAAATACATCATCATTCGTGTGTACACAGGAGTGCATCATGGAACACAGCGGCTTCTACCTGACTCTCCCCAGTAATGCGTCCGCACATATATATCGTAATAATCAGAGTTCGAATTATACAACCAATTTTCCAAAGCCTATAGAGTTATCAGAGGCCTGGGAAGTAGGTCTCAGCGAGATTACATACCCCCATAGCTGGTATAATATCAAAGATAAGGACCGTGATTTTTATTGCAAAAAGTTATCGGAACCTGCAAAACTTATTAAGGTTAAAAAAGGGTTCTATAGAACCGTTGACAGGATCGTCTCCGAGCTGAATGAACGCCTATCGCAGAACAGTATGGAAATATTCCTGATGTACAACCCTATAGATAAACGTGTACAAATCTCAGGAGATGCTTCCGGGGGGATAAAGACCGGCGGTAATTTAGCCTACATGTTGGGGATGGGTCCCAATAAATGGACGTATGTCAAAGATAAATTATTCCCATTCCCCTCGGATATACATGCAGGATTTTACAACATATTTGTGTATACCGACATCATATCCTATCAAAGGGTCGGAGACAGCTGTGTGCCACTCCTGAGAACGGTACATATAGACGGAAAGGATGGGGACATAGTCACTGTCACCTACGACAAGCCACACTACGTACCTGTAAGCAAGAAATATATTGAAAACATTCTTGTTGAGCTTAAAACGGATCAGAACGAAAACATTGAATTTACTTATGGTAAAACGATTGTAAAAATCAACTTTAGACCCACCAAAACCTCTCTACATATATAATATTAGTATTATATATTTTATATACATAATACATCTAAATTACAAAGGGTTATGGAACACCGACATCTCGACCATAACCGGTATGTCTCATACTATGTTGCTCAAGTGGGTAATGGGTTACCTGGCTATTATGGTTCCCCCACCATGTATGGTTCGGGGGATAGGAGGTATATTTCGTAACCTCTTTAGGATGGTTTTACCGTTTATGAAGAGAGGCCTCAGCATAGACAAACCGCATTTAAAATCAGCAGCAAAAATATAGTAAGTGAGGTTGTAGCCAATGCTATGACCAGAAGGGCGTCACCAGATGTCAAGCGTCAAGAAGGCTCAGGGTTGATGATGTTGTCTCGAAGACCAAAAAAGAGACCACGGGGATAAGACGCAGGCTTGCGCCTAAAAAACGGAGGTTAACGGTTAAAAGAAACTCAGTTAGTCAAAGAAGGGGGAGAATTGAGGAGGTCTGGACCAAAAACGGTAAAAAGAATACTCGGAAGTATTTTCTAAAAGAACAAGCACCATGGCTCTTTTACACCGCATGTCCTCTGAAGCTATAACGACAGAGCTCGATCTTTTCACGGCTCCCTTAACCCAACATTCAGTAGAGGTCCAGTTATGTGGAGATAGCCCCACTCTCTGCCATTACAGACAACGGTCCCACAGAGTTTTTCATACCAGGCCACGGTGACAACTATCTGGACCTCAACAACACCTTGGTGCATTTGCATCTAAAAGTGACCAAAAGAGATGGTACCGATATTGCAAACGATGCCAAAGTGAGTGTCATTATTAATTACCCAGTGGCCACCATCTTCTCCCAAGTGGATGTGACATTGGGGGAACGTCTAATCAGTCAAAGCAGTGCCACATACCCATACCGGCCCATCATGGAGTGTTTACTCAAATACTCTCTCAAGACCCAATTCAGCGCCGGGCTGTTTAGCAAGGATACTGCAGGAGGCTCTATGGAATCGACAGACCCATCCACCGGTGCAAACAAAGGACTGGAGGCACGCGCTCGCTACTGTGCCGAATCTCGAGAGTTTCATCTGCTCGGCCCTATACACTCTGACATTTTCTTTCAAGAACGTTTACTCTTAAATGCGGTTGATTTAAGACTAAAATTAACCAGGTCCAAGGATGAGTTTTGCCTAATGTCTGCACAGGACAGGGACTTGGTTACACAATAATTTTGCACGCCCAATTTTTCAGTTTTTGATTTGTTAAAAAAGTTTGAAATATCCAATAAATGTTGTTCCACTTCATGATTGTGTCCCACTTGTTGTTGGTTCTTCACAAAAAAATACAGTTTCATATCTTTATGTTTGAAGCCTGAAATGTGGCAAAAGGACGCAAAGTTCAAGGGGGCCGAATACTTTCACAAGGCACTGTATTTCTCTGAATGTTCATCTTCAGCCAAGGGCTGAATATAACACTCGTGTGGCACTTCTTGAACCACTTCAGCATCTCTGCTTTTCAAAGGCCCTTTACAGATTGGACAATGTATGATTCCACACACATGCGGTTTAGGGCTATCTATTTTAAGGTTGTAATTGCAATGACATTTTGGGCATTTCTTGTTAATGTCACAAATGCTTACAGATTTACATGCCTTAGGGTGCCATGTTTCAATTTTGTGTTTTTCGTAACAGTAGGTCGAACGACATGTGCGGTGGCAATCCTCACAGGGTGTCAAGTTTAAGGGTTGCATTGGGCAATCTGCATCCTGACATACTGAACAGTTATAACGGCACGAGTGCCCCCCCTTTCGGGTATAGCCGGTATGGCAGGATGGACACACATATGGTGCCCCTATGAACGCCTTGATGTCGGTAACGGCGTAGTAATGTTCGTTTTGCACATAAAAGTACAGAATCTGAGGATGCGGTTGGGGGGTGTTTTGGAACTTCAAGAGAGCTGCATTAGCTCTACTGTGGTACAAAACCACAATCTTGATATTCAGAAAGTTTTCAAATTTGACTATGTCAGAGAAAGCCACAGCATCCTGTATACCAAGACCCACCGCCGTTTGGAGGTCTCTAGCCTTTTGCAATGCCGTCAGATCAGTACATCCAGGGTTAAGTAAATGCGCTAGGCCTATTGCAAAACACAGTTTATTATCGGGATTGTGAACGTTTATGAGGTCGGCCCTTTTATTGCTTATGATTTCTGACTGCATTAGGCTATCAAGCTTCCTTCTCTGCCCACCACCACCATCGGGTCGACGTATTATTTGCACTACAAGCTCGAGGGTCCGATCTGCTATGACGGCTAAATTTGACTGAACAAGGCGTTCTAGCAGCGCGATAAATTGTTCAAGATCTGCTTCGTCATTGGATAAAATAAGAGATACGGTGTTATGCAGGCTATCTCCACAAATTTCCAACTGTAAGACATCAGGTGGTTCGCCATAATCTCTTGCCGTCTCTAACAGATCGTTCAGTGTCCATTATCATTACGTAAAACACCGCATCGTCAAGATTCTGATTCACCCATAGGAAATTGAAAAACTGTCGAATCTCTGTATTGTTGAATTTATTCCAGTACACAACCCGGACACGTCTATCAATACCATCTCCCTCCAGATTTATTAGACAATTTTCAAATTCCCCAAAAACATCTTGTGGCGTTTCAGACTCTACGGACCTGGGCGTTAATGGTTGGTCTATCGCTGTTGGGGTGGCAGGGCCGAAAATGTCTGACTCTCGTTCATCCGATTAATTAAGGTTAAGAGGGCTTCGGGAATCTGTGATAACAGGTTTTCATCGGGCGTCCCTGACTCGTTCATACGATTAATAATTTCTAGGAGTTCGGCTGGAATCTGGGATAATATGCTTTCATCGGGCGTCCCTGACTCGTTCATACGTTTAATAACTTCTAGGAGTTCTGGGCGGTATCTGTGCTAAGAGGCTTTCAACTGTCTCACCTTGTTCCTGTAGTTCTGCCATTTGGATAATTAAGGATGTGCGTTTTGGGGTATTTCTGGAATGATAGGTGTTACACATGTATGATTTTAGCGTCTGTATTTGCGTTTTTTAATCGGTTTTCTGTTTAACATGCGTGGAATTGTTCTATGCCAGAATAACATATCGTCTCTGTACTGTCTCTCAATTAAAACCCCCAGTCGTTTGTATAGCAAAACGTTCCTCGATTTCAAAGCCCTGGAAAATAATGTGGAAAACCTTTCTTGTTCTATTGCAGGTACTGATGCCATAGAATTGACGGGGTCGATAAGGTTGGCCGCCTCACAGAATAACTGGTCGTCAACATCTTGAAATGTCATTAAAAACAGGGCTATCCTCCGCTTTGGTTGTTTCATCGGGTATGTTCGGTGCGCCGGAATCCCCCAGCTCTAGATGTATGTGTCCTTCTGTGCCGTTTTTCGCCGGGGAGGAGTCTGAAAGAAAATAATACATAAAAAATAGGTTATTAAATATAAAAATATGTTAGATACTTAAAATGTCAAATACATTTCAGGTATAATACTATATATTAACAATACATAGTTAAAATACCTCAGCTTTTTTGGCGCTGGCTGTTCTGAGGAATCGCAGAAACCGGGGGTCTCCTGGCAGTCTGAAAAAACATTATTTGTCCTTGTTTTAACATATTCTATCAAAAGAGGTATAACTAATAAAAAGACGTATAACTAATAACAAAATGTATAATGGTCTCATACCGTGTCCATGGAGTGCCGGCTCGTGAAGCCGCAAGTTTCCTGCCCAGTAGTACTTTTCTGGAGGGGTGGATTCTGAGCAATGTACTAGAGCCCAGGTTGTGCGCTGCTTGTTGGGGTCTGGAATATGTCGTGAGGGGGTGGAGGTTCCCGGGATTTGCTGTGAGTTTGAAAAAACGTTCGTACAGAACGGGAGAATTGCATCTAAGTCACCCGATGTGTCAGATGTCCATAACGAATCCTTTATCATTCTTGGCTGTATGTCAGCTGTAAATACATAAAATAGCTTTTAAAATAGTACACACTATTTTATATATATATATATATATATATATATATATATATATAAATATTCTTGGGTATGTGATTAATAATAAGGACTTACAGCGAAAAAATTATGATGGCGATTGACTGCCGGGTTTTTGAGACTGAGAATCCCCCTCATGTTGGTCCAGATCCGTTAAACCTCGTAAAAGCTGCGTAAATGTTTGGGATCCTAACAAACGTTAGACAACATTACCAGTTATACGCTATATATACACTTTTTAACTTATATTGGCATTTGGCCTGAAATACACAAATAACTCGGGTTTAATATTACAATAATATCCCGATAATATTCAAACAAAACTTAAAATATATTTTTCACTTACTCACCCCCAGAAATATCCATTAGGAGAGATTCACTTATTCAGAATATATTTTTTAATCTGTCCGGGCAGCTAAATATTCGGGCCTGTGGGTTTGCGCTAAAGCTGTGCCAACAGTGTTAAAATAGATGATCCACGTTCTGTCCCTAACTTGGGAAAGTACGGAATGAGTTTGAAGGGAGATATCCTGTATGCAACCCCCTGTATGTTTGGTTTAGAGAACAAAGGCGCTGAATTCAAAGAGACATTCTGTCTACAACCGGGTTGGTGGGGTACCGGGCGCTGATTAGATATCAGTGTTTAACCCCGGGCGGTCGGCAGATATCTGGACATGCCGTATGCATGATAGTGCAAACCTTGGTTTCAAACAATTCTCTACAGATAGAATGCTTGGGCCCCTGTTGAACACACACACACACACACACACACACACGCACACACACACACACACACTCCCTCCTGCTCCGTCACACGCACACTCACGCACGCCCCCTGATTTTCCATGTCTTTTTCCTTCGCCACAGAGCTGGGTGATGATGTGAAATACATTTTTCCATAGTTAAGGGGTGAGACACAGTTTTTAAATTCCTTTTATTGAATTCCAAAGTATTTCGTACAACCTTTAAGACATGTTAGAATTAATTAACAAATTTGAATAATGTTAAACATGCATCACGAGTGTTTTATGTAAAAAACCTCGGAGGCCTGCAGTTGTACATTATTACAAACTTTAATTTTTTTTTTTTTGTGGAAAAGTTTTATTAGTACAATTCCTTTAAAAACAGCTCATACATTTTTTACATAATTTATACACATAAAAACGGCAACAAAGCATAAAACACAGCATTTGAAGGTTACATTTAAATTTGTTAAAAAGTGCATGTTGTTAAAACCAATGAAAACAACTGTGAATAAAAGTACTTTCCTTGTAAAAACATCAAATCTGTGAAAGCCATTTAAAATGTGTACAAATGATCTAACAAAGGTAAAACATTTTTAAGACATGAAAAACATGTCAAAAGGCCACTTTGTTAAAAAGGCTGTCTTCAGTCCCTTATACAGGAGCGGGGTGAGTCTTTATCAAGCTCACCTCATCCTGCTCTTCTGAATGGATCATCGTCCCGTCCTTCGGGGCCCAGAGGGGATCCTTCCCCTAGGCGCATCGCCCTAGGCACCGCAGCGCTGTCAGGCCGTGGCCGCCGGGACCTAGGGTGTTGTGGGGGACCCTTCGCTTGGGGTCGAGGCCCCCTTCTTCCGTACCACCCCAGGGCTTCCGTGGCTACCATGGCCACTGCCTGGGGGGTGGTCTCTACGTTTTTCGCTACCAGCAGGTTACGGGAGGACCACAGTGCTTCCTTCAGGCACGTGAGGGTGGACCAGAGCTTGGTGAAGGTCTTCGATGGAATGGGCCTTCGGCCCACCCCATACAGCACGAGCTGAGGTGTTAGGTCCTCCCCTGCTGGCAGACACGAGGTGATCAGGGGGCCTGCTTCCTTCCACAGGTCCCTGGCGGCTCTGCACTCCCAGAGCATGTGCCTCACCGACTCTTCTTGGCCGCAGCCTGGTCGGGGGCACGCGGATATCCTCGCCATGCCCCGTGAGTGCATAACGGCCCTGACCGGGAGGATCTCGTGGGCGACCATCCAGGACAGGTCCCGATGCCGATTCAGGAGAACAGGGTGGGCCACGTTGCGCCAAACCGTTGTGGGCTCACCTATCGCGAGCCCGCGCACTGGACATACTGGTTCCCGATCCTGCACAAGAGAGAGAAGAGAGCGGTGTTTTGTTAAAACCGTGACTGTTTCTTTTTCCAGTTTAAAATGTCTTAAAAACTTCTGGAGCACCCATAATGTTCATAACATACCATTGTAGGAAAGACTATAAAATAATACATGTTTTTTCAGTTATTACATTTGTCTGTGACAGACCCTGGCGTGAGAGAAAAGACCACTTCCCCTTTCGTTAAATGGAGAGATACATTTTCAAAACCAATGATTTAATTCTGAATATTTAGGATCTACATTTTAACACACTTTATAATTCAGCATTTTTTTACTATTTCTTACAGATAAAGGGTCCGGTTAGCCCTGACCATTATCCGTTTCCAATTCACCATCGCAAAGTCGTTTGCCCGCTCCATCGAAGCTCCGGCCGTTTTCACTCCAGGGAAAGATCCGCCTTCGGCCTTGTGGGTCCTGGGTATGTCTCAACGATAACCTCGGACATCGCCATAATTGTTCACGATTTTCGAAAAGACTGTCCAGCTTATTCATCAGTGTTCGGAAAATATGTTAATCGCGCCATTTAAAACTGAACATTATTTGAAAAAATGTTATATCCTTGCATGCTTTGGAAAATACATATGAACTGACCGTTTTCGTCGCATTTGCACTATCAAATTGTTCACATGCAAAAATTGTCACTCTGGAGTCTGAGGTATACACCATTGAAGCACTCTTAGGGCCATCAGATCATTTCGTCCGCAGACCTGTTCTTCCAACGCATATCCGCGTAGACTTGAAGCACTCAGCACCTGTTCAATTTGACACAGCTCGAGTCTTATTTTAAGCCATTCTCTCATCCTTAGCGCTGGAGAAAAACTCTCGGGTTCTGCCCGATAAATGGGTTTGGACCCGCTGTCTGTGAATATCTTAACCGTAGATTCCTCAGATTGGAATATGTAAGACATATGTCCCTCATTTGTACACAAAAATCCTTTAAAACATTCTGGAGCCTCACGCAAAACAACCTCCAGGCTTTTGTCATTTTTATGTTTAATATTCGGGCCTTTATTTTAAAAATCTCAGGCCTTGTTCTGGACATGTATAATGCATATGCCACAGCCAATACCCCAGGACATTCCTGCTTCATCAGATAACAACCATAAGGGCAATAAAACTGGGGTGGGGGACATACACGTTACAAAGGTTCAAACACTCAATCCCCCCCAGTTCAACCAGGCCCCTAGACATCAATCATCATGGCTACTTCAAAGGATGCAATATAGATATAAAATAACACACCCTCTAACACGTGACCACAGGAAAAGGATGGCCTGGTCGGAGGCCCATATTTGGACATGTACACGTCATCATGACACAGGGTCATAAATCAATTACTTTGACCCGTGCCATCTACTTTATTCTCTCTGAGGTACTCTGTCAAAAAGACACTAGTAAAGAAGTTGTCCATTGTGATGCTGTAACCTGTGATTCAAAACAAACAAATGGTCAATTTACTTTAAGTACACAATTATAAATTTGGAATTTTTATTCTAGCATTTTTTGTAATAATACAATGTCTTACAATATTGATGAACAGGTTGAACACACACATACACACATACATACACATTATGCTCTCTAAGTATTCTTGCAATACCTCTCTGACTTTTAAAAATGTTTTCTAGCGTGTATTTTAAAATTATATTTTCATCTAATTTCACTGCACAACTTTCAGACAACACTCTCTCCAAGGTTCTTCTGAACCTTCTCTCGTGGCTGTCTGCCTGTGTAGACTATGTCATCAATGGCATAGGGGACTCTTGCATCACATAGCCAGAAGATCTTTATGTCATATTTGGCAGGCTTGCTGGGGATGTACTGTGTGAACCTGCTTCTGCCCCAGAACGGCACATCCTGCTCATCCACTGTGCCGCAGTCGCTAGGGGTGAACCTTCCACTACAGTTTGCTAGGAAAAGTTCCCACACATACCTGAAGGCTGACAGGGGGTCCGTTGCCTTTCTGAACCCTCTGGTCCTTTTGTTATCAAGCCTCGGGTAGTGACAGATATCCTCATACAGTTGAATTCGGAAGTTTACATGCACCTTAGCCAAATACATTTAAACTCAGTTTTTCACAATTCCTGACATTTAATCCTAATAGAAATTCCCTGTCTTAGGTCAGTTAGGATCACCACTTTATTTTAAGAATGTGAAATGTCAGAATAATAGTAGAGAGAATGATTCATTTCAGTTTTTATTTAATTCATCACATTCCCAGTGGGTCAGAAGTTTACATACACTCAATTCGTATTTGGTAGCATTGCCTTTAAATTGTTTAACTTGGGTCAAACGTTTGGTGTAGCCTTCCACAAGCTTCCCACAATGAGTTGGGTGAATTTTGGCCCGTTCCTCCTGACAGTTCTGGTGTAACTGAGTCAGCTTTGTAGACCTCCCTGTTCGCACACGTTTTTTCAGTTCTGCCCACACATTTTCTATAGGATTGAGGTCAAGGCTTTGTGATGGCCACTCCAATATGTTGACTTTCTTGTCCTTAAACCTGTATTTGAAGTTTTGTTATAGAATACTGTTGTACCCTTGCTCATTGTAGCATCTTGCATTTTTATTCTCATGGGAATAATTATTCTTTGTATGAGATTAGAAGAAACTGTTGTTTATTTCTGTAATTTTGTACATTGCCATTTTTGTCTTTGGAACTGAAGCTGTCTTTTAATTATTATTCATGGTTGATTCCAGAACCTGCGACAGGCTCTAATGTAATCCAAGACGAAATCAGCACAAGAGTGCCACCTACCGACAAGATTCGCTAGTGCAAATTATTCTGCGCGTGCGTATGAAGTTACCCATCATGCACCACACGTAAAATAATGTTATTTCTTTACTATCATATGTTAAAACAGGAATATATTTATACCATCCTAATACTCTGTAATGCATTGTTATGAGTGGACACGTTGAACAGGGCACGAGATTTGGTTCGGGGTGCCGATATTAATATTATCACTATAGGGAATGTCATGTCCGTGAATCCCTGTCCAGTTTGACTTTTCTGAAGGTAGTACACTCTGGTTTCTCTTCAGATCGCATAAATCTTTCGCCTTTTACTAAAGATTTCCGTGGAGAGGAACATTATGAGTATCAACTAATTTTTTGATGCCCTGCTTTACTGCGGGGCTTCCTTACATTGTGAAAGAAAGCTTTGACGTTATTTTTGTACAACGTGGTGTCATTTCCAAAATGTCTGGGTCCCAAGTAGTGATCGGTATTCCGATTATTTTCAGTGAACCGTTTTTTTCGGCTCAGCTCACCAAAAAGAGCCGGCTCTTTTGGCTCTCAAAGGGGTCTATATAACGGGTCTTTTTTCAAGTCAAACAGTTTGCGATAGTTTGACTATGATTGGTGTTAAAACAATTCTAATTAAATTATTAAGTGAAATCATACTCTAACTTAACGACAAAGTATTTAAAAATGCTTTGGTTTGTTATGAAAAATAATACTATTAAACATTTGCATTTAAAGCATAACTTTTTAATGTATATAGACAAAGTTCATATAAATCTAACCATTCAAAAGGGATTACAATCTGAACAACAAAATAGAATATTGCACCATATCAAAGAAAAATAAATAACAATTTGCAAATCTGCAGCATCCCACAAATTGAAGTAAATGTAAGAAGGATTATATTACACATGTGCATTTAAAGTATAACTTTTTTAATGTATGTAAACAAAGTGCATATAAATATAACAATTCAAAATGAATACAATCTGAACAACATAAAAGCACCATGTCAAAGAAAAATAAATAACAATCTGAAATACTGCAGCATCCCACTTAAAACATTAAACTGGTCCCTCTTTTGTCTCTCTTCTTTATTGCCATGTTATAACAAGCAGCACACAGCAATACTGACCATATTTTGCTTTTATGAGAGATTTGCATTCAGAAATGCAAGCTGCCTCACTTTCGAGGGGCTGATGCGGTTTCTTCTCTCAATAAGTATTTGTCCCGTTTTCAAGAAGACCCTCTCAGAGGGAACGGATGTGGCCACTATGCAGTCTCCCTGTCATGACTTTAGTAAGCCGTGAGTAGACAGAGGCCTTGTTCTTCCATCAGCTCAGAGGATCTGCAGATCTTTGGAGGGGCTCCTTCTCATAGGATCAGACCTCCATTATGGCATCTGCTGATGGATTCCTTCGTGCTGCATCCCCAATTGCTCTCTAGTCAAACAGCAGACGTTTCTGACACTACTGCTGGTGCTTCTGCTCCATCAGATCCCTCTTCTTCCTCTTGCCCTGGTGCCTGAGCCAGCTGACTGTTGGGGCTGTCCCTTCCTGCTGCTGTTATTCTTTGAAGAGCCTCATCAATCGCAGTGGCATCACTGAAGACTAACTTCTTAAACCTGGGGTCAAGTGCAGCGGTTTCTGCAGTCCTTACACAGGAGTATCATTTTTGAGGCTGTCACATAGCTGATGAGAGAGAACAGTAACTTATTAGTTCAGGTTCATGTTTTGTCTACTGATACTACATTCTCATCTACTGCTCATATACAAATATAATACTGGATTGAATAATGATGTAGTAATAACTGCTTACTGTACCTCTCCACTGATCTCCACAGTGACCTGCTCAAAGGGTTCCAGGACTCTGCACATCTCCTCCACCACCTCCCATTCCTCTTGGGTCAGAGCATCAACAGGTGCATTGACAATGGCCAGGGTAGAGATGACATCCTTTGACTCAAGAAACCGCTTCAACATATAAAATGTTGAATTCCACCTTGTAGTGCAGTCTTGTTTAGGCCTCAGCTCAGGAATCCCCATCTGGCGTTGCGTAGACTTTAGTTTTTCAGCACCTACTGCGCTCCTGTGGAAGTATTCCACATCTGCTTTCACTTCGTCCACAGTGGGCTTCATCACCTTCAGAGCATCTCTTACAATCAGGTTGAGTGTGTGGGCAAGACATGGATGATGGGTCCATTTTAAAATGTTCATGGCTTTGGTTATGTTAGCTGCATTGTCGCTAACACAACAGACCACTTTTCCATCTACTTGCCATTCTCTGGCCACTCTCAACAGTTCATCTGCCAAGTTCTCTGAGGTGTGTCTGTCGCTGAACTCAAAGCAGTCCTGAAGACAGCTAGACATCGAAAAATCTTCAATGAAGTGACATGTAACCGACAGGTAAGAAGTGGTTACCCTTGATGTCCAGCAGTCAGTGGTAAGGCAAACTGCAGTAGCTTTTTGGACTCTTTCCCACACTAAAGCCTGTGTGCTCTCGTACAGTTGTGGAATAAGTGATTTTGAAAGGGTTTTCCTGTTTGAAATTATGTACATAGGATTTAGACTATTGCTATAATTTCTAAAACCCCTGTCCTCCACGATCGAAAATGGCTGGAAATCGGTGGCAAACATTTAGGCCAATGCAATATCAATTTGGCCCTGTTTTGCTACAGACATAGACTTTGGCATAAACTGGTCCATAGAAGACTGCGTTGCTGTGGGTCGCGGAGTAGGCCTACTTGACTGAGTGGATACATCTCCACGTGTGGAGGTGCTGGCTCCACCACAATCACGAGCAGTCCTACTTGACTGAGTGGATACATCTCCACGTGTGGAGGTGCTGGCTTCACCACAATCACTAGCAGGCCTACTTGACTGAGTGGATACATCTCCACATGTGGAGGTGCTGGCTCCACCACTATCACTAGCAGGCCTACTTGATTGAGTGGATATACCTCCACATGTGGAACTGCTGGCTTCACCACAATCACTAGCAGGCCTACTTGACTGAGTGGATACATCTCCACGTGTGGAGGTGCTGGCTCCACCACTATAACTAGCAGACCTACTTGATTGAGTGGATATACCTCCACATGTGGAACTGCTGGCTTCACCACTATCACTAACAGGCCTACTTAACTGAGTGGATACATCTCCACGTGTGGAGGTGCTGGCTCCACCACTATCACTAGCAGGCCTACTTGACTGAGTGGATACATCTCCACGTGTGGAGGTGCTGGCTCAACCACTATCACTAGCAGGCCTACTTGACTGAGTGGATACATCTCCACGTGTGGAGGTGCTGGCTCCACCACTATCACTAGCAAGCCTACTTGACTGAGTGGATACATCTCCACGTGTGGAGGTGCTGGCTCCACCACAATCACTAGCAGGCCTACTTGACTGAGTGGATACATCTCCACGTGTGGAGGTGCTGGCTCCACCACTATCACTAGCAGGCCTACTTGACTGAGTGGATACATCTCCACATGTGGAGGTGCTGGCTCCACCACTATCACTAGCAGACCTACTTGACTGAGTGGATACATCTCCACGTGTGGAGGTGCTGGCTCCATCACTATCACTAGCAGGCCTACTTGACTGAGTGGATACATCTCTACGTGTGGAGGTGCTGGCTCCACCACTATCACTAGCAAGCCTACTTGACTGAGTGGATACATCTCTACGTATGGAGGTGCTGGCTCCACCATTATCACTAGCAAGCCTACTTGACTGAGTGGATACATCTCCACGTGTGGAAGTGCTGGCTCCACCACAATCACTAGCAGGCCTACTTGACTGAGTGGATACATCTCCACATGTGGAGGTGCTGGCTCCACCACTATCACTAGCAGGCCTACTTGACTGAGTGGATACATCGCCACGTGTGGAGGTGCTGGCTCAACCACTATCACTAGCAGGCCTACTTCACTGAGTGGATACATCTCCACGTGTGGAGGTGCTTGCTCCACCACTATCACTAGCAGGCCTACTTGACTGAGTGGATATATCTCCACGTGTGGAGGTGCTGGCTCCACCACTATCACTAGCAGGCCCGCTAGTTTCTCGAAGCTCCGCTACAGCTAGCTTCACAGTTGGGTGCACAGTTCACATATGCCGGTGTACGTTGTGCATAGAACCGGCTTTATATGATATTTTGTTTTGGCAAATTCTACACTGTAAGTAATATTGTCTACATTATTAAAATGCATCCAAATGCTCCTGTGCTTCCGACTCATTTTCCAGCTGTTGTTTCCATAGCTGTCCTTCCTCTCTCTCCTCGGTTGCTAAGTGTGTGACTGTGAGTGAGTTGGCTCGACCCTCCCTCACGTATCTTTGGTTGACACCTCGCATCTGACTGACTGAAACAACAGGTGAGGCTGTTATTCTGAGCAGACAGTCAGAAAGAATGTGTGCGCCTGAGCAGTTAGGCCACAGTGTATTATTTTATTTATTTTTTCGTTCTTTTAATTAGTTAATTCTATTCACTTAAATCTTTTGATTATTCATATCTTAATTTAAAAAAATATTTTTATAAAAATATTAGTGTCTTCTGATATGCAAGCCGGCTCCCAACGTTCACCTTCAAGAGCCGGCTTTTAGAGCCGAAACATTCGCGAAAGACCCATCACTAGTCCCAAGGCAAAACCAATTGAGATTCAGGGCGGGTGTTGTACCGAAAATCTCCCCCTGACAGAATTCTCCCCCCTCCCTTCGCGTTCTTCATTGTAGCAACTTGCTTGCTCGTTGAGATTTCTGCTCTTCACTAAATTGTCAGTTTAGCCTATATTTCACTGATCTTAGTAGCAGAAAGCATTTTTTGTCTGCAATTTTCGGTTTGGCTATTTGTTTCAAGTGTATGTGGCGGATCAGGCTTGTATGGCGCTCTGGGAGACCCCCCCCTTCAGCGCATGTAGTTGCCGCCCGTACCTAAATCCGCTACTGATTTTTGTATTAGTCTATAAATAAATCTCTTTGCCAAAATTCGTCATCTCTCCCATGTCTTATCCGCCTAGTATATTTGAAAGTGTAAGGATAATAATTCAGCTATAGTAGTTCTGAAATGTTTATTGCTTGCCAACATTTTACTCCCTCCTCTATGTTTAATATAACACACATACAATAATTATTAATTTTGGTTGGAAGTTTGTTCTATAGAAAGTATTTGACTCAAGCCACAAAATTAAGGAAGATAGAAGGGGGATGGGGGGGGGGGATTCTGGCAGGGGGGAGATTTTTGGCCCAACACATGTTGGCTCTAGCCCCCCAAAAATGTATTTTCCTACGATTTAAATCGCACAAAAACTAGATGTTTTTTAGTGGCCCCCCTCTTGAAAGCAATGTACGTTTTGAATAACATGTTCTGCAATTCTACATAGAGAAATGTTTGCCGTTTTCTGCAGTCCTACATTTTTTCTACGAGGCAGAGTTAATTTGTTGTTTTAAAGAAAATTTCCTGCATTTGTACACATTTTTCCATGATTTATGCCATGTTAATTTGAGTGAGAGTGACTAATGGTACAGACACACAAATAAATCTGACTGATGATAGGTACTTAGCACATTAGGAGGCCATTCCTTCTCTTTCTAGAACAAACATCTCTGCTGTGTACAGAGCTGGTACCGACAAAAACCTGACATTTCTACTTGTAGAATCGCACTGCTCGCCAGTGGATGAGAACTTGATTTTGAGCCAATCAGATAGCCCGAACCTCCATGTGGGGGAGTGCGACAGAAGTGACAATACAAAGGATAAGAGGAAACTTTTCGTCTGTCACAATTTAGCACAGCTCCATGGTCATAATTATGTCTAAAAACACACATATTTCTACAATTTCTCTTCTTAAAATCAGATTTTAAACCCAACCACACTGCTAACCATATGCCTAAACCTAACCTTAAATTAAGACCAAAAACATATTTTCATACATTTTTACAATTTTCATCAGAATTGTTCTAGCGAACTACATTTACATTTACATTTAAGTCACTAAAACATTAAATCTGCATAATCGTGCTGTATGGGGTGGGCCGAAGGCCCATTCCATCGAAGACCTTCACCAAGCTCTGGTCCACCCTCACGTGCCTGAAGGAAGCACTGTGGTCCTCCCGTAACCTGCTGGTAGCGAAAAATGTAGAGACCACCCCCCAGGCAGTGGCCATGGTAGCCACGGAAGCCCTGGGGTGGTACGAAAGGAAGGGGGCCTCGACCCCAAGCGAAGGGTCCCCCACAACATCCTAGGTCCCGGCGGCCACGGCCTGACAGCGCTGCGGCGCCTAGGGCGATGCGCCTAGGGGAGGGATCCCCCCTGGGCCCCGAAGGACGGGACGATGATCCATTCAGAAGAGCAGGATGAGGTGAGCTTGATAAAGACTCACCCCGCTCCTGTACAAGGGACTGAAGACAGCCTTTTAACAAAGTGGCTTTTTAACATGTTTTTCATGTCTTAAAAATGTTTTACCTTTGTTAGATCATTAGTACACATTTTAAATGGCTTTTACAGATTTGATGTTTTTACAAGGAAAGTACTTTTATTCATAGTTGTTTTCATTGGTTTTAACAACATGTACTTTTTAACAAATTTAAATGTAACTTTCAAATGCTGTGTTTTATGCTTTGCTGGCGTTTTTATGTGTATAAATGATGTAAAAAATGTATGAGCTGTTTTTAAAGGAATTGTGCCAATAAAACTTTTCCAAAAGAAAAAAAATTAAATCTGCATAATAATAAAAAAATGTTCTAGAGCAAGTCTTTACATCTAGCTGACGAGTTGTGCTTTAAGAACTATTTTTCTCATTTCATTAGTTTGCTAACTACACTGAACAAAAATATAAAATGCAACATGTAACGTGTTCGTGCCATGTTTCATAAGCTGAAATAAAAGATCCCAGAAATATTCCATACACATAAAAATCCTATTTCTCTCAAATTTTCTGCACACATTTATTTACATCCCTGTGAGTGAACATTTCTCATTTGCCAAAATAATCTATCCACCTGACAGCTGTGGCATATCAAGACGCTGATTAAACAGCATGCTTATTACACTGGTGCACCTTGTGCTGGGGACAATAAAAGGCCACTCTAAAATGTTCTGTGTTGTCACGCAACACAATGCCACAGATGTCTATGTTTTGACCGCGCGTGCAATTAGCACGCTATTTGCAGGAATGTCCACCAGAGCTATTGCATGTTAATATCTCTACCATAAGCCGCCTCCAATGTGATTTTATAGAATTTGGCAGTTCGTCCAGCCGGCCTAACAACCGCAGACCATGTGTATGGCTTTGTGTGGGTGAGCGGTTTGAAGATGTCAACGTTGTGAACAGAGTGCCCTATAGTAGCATTGGGGTTATGATATGGGCAGGCATTAGCTATGGACAAAAAAAAACACAATTGCATTTTATCGATGGCAGTTTGAGTGCACAGAAATACCGTGACGAGATCCTGAGGCCCATTGTCATGCCATTCATCCACTGACATCACCTCATGTTCCAGCATGAAAATGCACGGCCCCATGTCGCAAGGATCTTTACACAATTCCTGGAAACAGAAAATGTCCCAGTTCTTCCATGGCCTGCATGCTCACCAGACATGTCACCCATTGAGCATGTTTGGGATGCTCTGGATCAACGTGTATGATAGCATGTTCCAGCTCCTGCCAATATCCAGCAACTTTGCACAGTCATTCAGTTTAGTTAACTTCAGCTTGCCAACTGAGCCAGGCAATCACACACATTTCATATGAAACTAATGGGGTGGTAAGTCCAGCACAATACACACAACACTAAATGCTTTCCCAAGCTACATAACTAGCAAAATGATGAATAAATAATTTAATTCACTCCCCCACACTGCCAGTGCCAGTTTGCTTGCTAGCACAACATAGCTAGCCAGTTACTCCACAGACTCTTGACAGCGAACAGGCAGTGGTTTCATACAAATTCAAATCCATTGTTATTTAAATATAATGTTGCTAGCTATGCTAGTTATTTTTGTTGTGGCCATCTGGTTAGTGTCAACAAAGGTTCAGTACAAATTCTAGCTAGCTTAAAACAACATTAGCACAGCTTACTAGTTAGCTTACATTAGCTACAGCAGGCACAAGTGGTGTAAAGCACTTAAGTAAAAATACTTTAAAGTACTACTTAAGTCGTTTTTTGGGGTATCTGTACTTTACTTTTTATATTTTTGACTACTTTTACTTCACTACTTTCCTTAAGAAAATATTATATTTTTTACTCCATACATTTTCCTTAACACCCAAAAGTACTCATTACATTTTGAATTCTTAGCAGGACAGGAAAATTGTCCAATTCACCCTCTTATCAAGAGAAGATCACTGGTCATCCCTACTGCATCTGAAACAAGAAAATAGTGCTGTCTGTTTGCTTAATATAATGAATTTAAAATTATTTATACTTTTACTTTTGATACTTAAATATATTTAGTAATTACATGTACTTTTTATACTGAAGTATATTTTAAACCAAATACTTTTAGACTTTTACTCAAGTACAATTTTACTGGGTAGCTTTCACTTCAGTCATTTTCCAATAAGGTATATTTACTTTTACTCAAGTATGACAATTGGGTACTTTTTCCACCACCGACTACCACCTTGTGGCCTGGTGTGTTTAAACGAAGCAAATTGGGGGGCAAACCTGTTCTATGTTAACAACAAAAGTGAACAGTTGACAGTCAGATTTCTCAGTGTCTGACCCTAAACAAAATCAATGGGTGCCCCCTGGAGGTTACAGTCCCTGGGCATGTGCCCCGAGTAGCCGGTACAAGTTAGGTAAATTAATCTAGTGATTTATCTAATCTAAAAATTGTTAGCTGACACGGCTAATTGAGTGACTGACAAATTACAACTCCTGACTCCTGGCAGTCTATGGGTAAAAGAGATAGTTGATGGGGGGGTACCACAGGGTTAAATTCTCAGGTAATTCTAACAGTTTTTTCTCTGTACATATCAACAATGTCGCTCTTGCTGCTGGTGATTCTCTGATCCACCTCTATACAGACGGCACCGATCTGTATACATCTGGCCCCTCTTTGGACACTGTGTTAACCTCCAAACGAGCTTCAATGCCATACAACTCTCCTTCCGTGGCCTCCAATGCTCTTAAACGCTAGTAAAACCAAACACATGCTTTTCAACCGTTGGTCTCCCCTTGTGAATGAATGGATTTGTATCAAGATCCAAGTAGTCACAAATGTTGACATTTGGCAAATAACACTACCGCACCCGACACTACAATATTTAAATGAATATTTATTTCCTTATCTCACCGCCCAACTAGCATCACTACTCTGGACGGTTCTGACTTAGAATATGTGGACAACTACGAATACCTAGGTGTCTGGCTAGACTGTAAATTCTCCTTCCAGACCCATATTAATCAAAAATGTAATCTAGAATTGGCTTCCTATTTCGCAACAAAGCCTCCTTCACCCACGCCACCAAACATACCCTCGTATAACTGACTATCCTACCGATCCTGGACTTCGGCGATGTCATTTACAAAATAGCTTCCAACACTCTACACAGCAAACTGGATGCAGTCTATCACAGTGCCATCCATTTTGTCTCCAAAGCCCCTTATACCATCCACCACTGCGACCTGTATGCTCTAGTCAGCTGGCCCTCGTTACATATTTGGCGCCAGACCCACTGGCTCCAGGTCATATAAGTCTTTGCGAGGTAAAGCTCCACTTTAGCTCACTGGTCACGATAACAACACCTCCAGCAGGTATTTCTCACTGGTCATCCCCAAAGCCAACACCTACTTTGGCTGCCTTTCCTCTGCTGCCAATGACCTGAACGAATTGCAAAAATCGCTGAAGCTGGAGACATATTTCCCTCACTAACTCTAAACATCAGCTATCTGAGCAGCTAACCGATCGCTACAGCTGTACATAGCCCATCTGTAAATAGCCCACCCAATCCATCTACCTCATCCCCATAGTTAATTTACTTTTCTGCTCTTTTGCACACCAGTATTTCTACTTGCACCTCCCCATCTGCTCATCTATCACTCCAGTGTTAATTTGCTAAATTGTAATTACTTCACTACTATGGCCTTACCTCCTCACGCCATTTGCACACTGTATATAGACCTGATTTTTTTCTATTGGGTTATTGACTGCACGCTTGTTTATTCCATGGGTAACTCTGTTGTTTGTGTTGCACTGCTTACTTCATCTAGGCCAGGTCGCAGTTGTAAATGAGAAATTGTTCTCAACCAGCCTACCTGGTTAAATAAAGGTGAAATAAAAAAATAAATGTACAGAAATATACAGCAAGTGTTTCCTGTAAACATGAAATAACACCACAAGCCTCCAACCAATGACATGTATACATTTATTTAATATTTTATTTTTTTGCATAAAGTAGATTCTTTGCATCATCCTTCATATTTGATTCCGTGGCTTAGACACTCAAGACATAGAGAGAGTTCAGAGAGGTAAGAACATATCAGTGGGCTTCACCTTGTCAATCACATTAATTCAATAGCAGAAACCTTTCTATATTAGTGCAAGTTGTGTAGTTCCTGGCTTTTTACACTATCCAGTTCGGTTGGTCATGTTTGGTCTGTGGTCGGTACATACAGTCACACTTCCTAATTGCACTTGAGGTTAGTTCATGTAGAAAAAAGAAACTAGAAGCAGGACATGAATGTCTGCACTTGTCGTTTGTCATTTCATAGGTCTCTGCAGCTACAGGAAGGCCACTGGATCAAACAGAGCAGTCCTGCAGATCGCTCTCGAGATACCTCTGAAGTCGCAGGCATCGTGGACAGGAGGACGACTCGGCCTTGCAGGTTGCGTGAGACATTGCCTTACACTCTTTACACCTGAGTGGGAGACAGAGCGAGTGAGTGTGTGGAGAGAAAGAGCGGGGTGAACTGATCACCGAGTGAACACATCCCAATGTATTGAAGTGATAAGGGACCAGGGCCCTACCTGACAGTGGTGTCGAACTGGAAGGGGAAGATGATGTCACTGGCATGACAGATTTGGCAGATGTAACCCCTCTGGGTGCAAAGGTCACATTGTTGAACGTGGTTGGAGGCAAACAGGATCAACATATTCAAGTAGGCCACATATGTTCCCTCCGCTATCTAAACACACATGGAAAAAAATACAATTTAAGCTTATTAACAACATCTACTTGGTGTGGTCTTGCAGGTTAAGAATGTGTATTATTTAATTGAAAGAGTGAAATGACTAACAGGTAAGTAATGACTGTATATAGTAGATACCTGTTGTAAGTCCATGACACTGTAGAGATGGCTTGATTCTAACAGGTATGTCCTTAGGCCCAGTCTTGAGAAAAATAACACAATAGTTATACAAAGTCAATAAAAGCCTATGTGTAAATAATCAATGCATTGCCTTTTGGCCCAAGTCTAGAACACATAAAAGAATGACCAGGGATGACTGTATTTCTCAGAATGCAGGATCAATATGATCCAGCTCACTTTGATAAACTTGCATTTGACCCAGTTCTGCAATACAAGAACATCCAAACAAAAAGTCGCTCACACACGCGCACCACACACACACACACACCTGGTCTGAATATTCTTGCATGGCCCACTGCGGCAGGTCAGCAGGTACTTTCCTACCAGCTGCAGCCTCTGTCTGAGACTGTGTGCCTGGGCCATGGCCTCAACATGCTCCCACAGGTTAGGGTTCAAAAGGTGAAGGTTGAGCAGGGGCTCATGTTCAACCTGAGCCAGCAGTTCGAGGGCCTGTCTGGAGACCTACATGTACACAACCAGGGCAAAGGACACACGAGAGCAGTTTAGCAACAAACACACAATATTGATCAAAGGAGAACAAGATTAGTTCAATGTCAAAGCAAAAAAGAAGAATTACAAAAATAGTTATTTTTCCATAGATGTGTGCAAATAAGAACAGGGTTCATATACATTTTGACAGGGAATTTCAACAAATTTCCATGACCAACAATTGGCGGTGTCTCCATGTACGTGTAAAGAAATTAAGCGTAATGTGGTATCAACACTGGAAGCCAGTGCTCTGATCCCATGTACCATCTCCTGTCGTTGTGCAAGGCACTTAACCCTCTGACATAAGTGAAATACCTGTTAGGCAGCTGTATAAAACACATGGTCAACCCTCAGATTGGAGAGCTACTGGGTGTGCAGGCTTTTGATCAAACACAGAGACGGTTTATCAAGGTCTGGTTGAGTAGCTCATTTCTCAAATGTGGTTTGTTAGTGGGGGACAGGAACAAAAGCCCACACTCCCCCATTAGCTCTCCTGGAGGATGATTGACCACCCTTTGATGTAAAACATTGCAACCAAATACATTTGATGCCTTTAAATCATTTGCTAATTTTACCTTTATTTAACTAGGCAAGTCAGTTAAAGAACAAATTCTCATTTTCAATGACGGCCTAGGAACAGTGGGTTAACTGCCTGTTCAGGGGCAGAATGACAGATTTGTACCTTGTCAGCTCGGGGGTTTGAACTTGCAACCTTCCGGTTACTAGTCCAACGCTCTAACCACTAGGCTACCCTGCCGCCATTCAATATATTAATGATCATATGGCTATGGTAGGCTACAAATCTTTTTATTCAGCAGTAGCAAGCCCACAAATTTTCTTCAGTCATATTTATCTTAGATACCTTAGAAGTGTTTACTTTGCAGTTTGACTAGCATCTATTGAGTTGCAATGTCCTATACATTGGATGGCCAAATCAACTGGAAAAGCAGAGCCTTCAGAAAGTATTCAGACACCTTGACTTTTCCCACATTTTGTTACGTTACAGCCTTATTCTAAAATGGTATAAATAATAAAAATCTCAATCTACACACAATACCCCATAATGACAAGGTGAAAACAGATATACCTTATTTACATGAGCATTCAGACACTTTGCTATTGATATCAATCCAAGATGGCGTAGCAGTCAGGCGTCTTTGTCTTGTCCCATGTATATATTTGTCTTTGCATTCTTTTTAATATTTTTCCTAAACCTCAACTTCAAAATACTCTCCTGCAACCCGCCTCACCCAATGTGGTGTATTTCTATTTACCTCCGAACTGGAATACCTCAACTGAAGCTAAGCTAGCTAACTAGCTACCAGCTATCAGTCAGCTAACAATTGCTAGCAGTCATCAGCTAACCTTTAGCTCGTAAAGCTCTCGCCAGTTCGTACAACGCGTTTCAAACCAGAGCATACCGGACATATTTCTCTCTCCATATCCCCGGATTCCTACCGCAAACTCTGAACCTTTTCATCTGGATCATCACAGCTAGCTAACCGCAACCCGGGTTGACTACTCCTGGCTAACGTTTCCGTCCCGGAGCTAGCACCAACTAGCCTGGAGCTAGCCCATGCTAGACCCATCTCCCGACTAGGGCTCCTGGGCTACTCCTGAAGCCCACTCCTCGGCTACAATATCTGGACCCCTTCTACTGCCGGTACGGGGCACAGAACCCTGCCAATGCTTCACAACTGGAATACCAACATTATCTGCCCGAGGATCCCAACAGGTCCCTCAGGCGCAACGTCCCCTGAAGGCCCATTCTGCTAACGCGGCCTGCTAGCTATCTAGAGCATATTGGTCTGTTAGCTAATCCATTGGCCAGTTTCTTGGACCACTATATCCATTTTGCCAATTGGACTTGGACCCCTCTGCCACTTTGAACCCTACTAATTCCACGATTGGTCAATTGACGTCAACGCACAAGGAGACAAAAACAGACATTCCCCCATCGCAACATCCCTCTAAGGCCCTTATGCTAGCTTGCTATCCCGGCCTGCTAACTGCTAGCCCTGCTAACTGTCTGAATCGCCGTGTCCCCAGCCAGCCCAACAACTCACTGGACCCATATGATCACTTGGCTACGCATGCCTCCCCCTAATATGAATATGCCTTGTCCATTACTGATTACTATCTTATTTCACTGTAGAGCCTCTAGCCCAGCTCAAGATACCTTAACCAACCATGTTGTTCCACCTCCCACATATGCGATGACATCACCTGGTTTAAACGTCTCTAGAGACTATAGCGCTCTTATCACTACGCAATGCCTAGGTTTACCTCCAATGTACTCACATCCTGCCATACCTTTGTTTGTACATTATGCCTTGAATCTATGCTATCGTGCCCAGAAACCTGCTCCTTTTACTCTGTTCCGAACGTGCGAGATGGCCAGTTCTTATAACCTTTAGCCGTACCCTTATACTACTTCTCCTCTGGTGATGTAGAGGTTAATCCAGGACCTGCAGTGCCTAGCTCCACTCCTACTCCCCAGGTGCTCTCATTTGTTGACTTCTGTAACTGTAAAAGCCTTGGTTTCATGCACGTTAACATTAGAAGCCTACTCCCAAAGTTTGCTTTATACACCGCTTTAGCACATTCTGCCAACCCGTGTCTGAATCCTGGCTGAGGAAAACTACCAAAAACCTGACATTTCCATCCCTAACTAAAACATTTTCCGCCAAGATAGCACTGCCAAAGGGGCGGTGTTGAAATCTACTGCAGAGACAGTAAGACAGAACCCTGCAGGCTATCCAGGTTTGTACCCAAACAATTCGAGCTTTTACTTCTAAAAGTACACCTTTCCAGAAACAAGTCTCTCACCGTTGCCGCTTGCTATAGACCACCCTCTGCCCCCAGCTGTGCCCTGTACACCATATGTGAGTTGATTGCCCCCCATCTATCTTCTGAGCTCGTGCTGCTAGGTGACCTAAACTGTGACATGCTTAACACCCCAGCCATCCTACAATCTTAAGCTTGATGCCCTCAATATCACACAAATGATCTATGAACCTACCAGGTGCAACCCCAAATCCATAAACACGGGCACCCTCATAGATATCATCCTAACTAACTCTCCCTCCAAATACACCTCTGCTGTTTTCAACCAAGATCTCAGCGATCACTGCCTCATTGCCTGCATCCGTAATGGGTCTGCGATCAAACGACCACCCCTCATCACTGTCAAACGCTCCCTAAAACATTTCAGCGAACAGGTCTTTCTAATCGACCTGGCCAGGGTATCCTGGAATGACATTGACCTCAACCAGGCATCCTCTACTGACGGGATATTCTTTAAAAAGTGCCTTCCTCACCATCTTAAATAGGCATGCTCCGTTCAAAATTTTTAGAACCAAGAATAGATATAGCCCTTGGTTCACTCCAGACCTTGCTGCCCTTGACCAGCACAAAATCATCCTGTGGCCGTTCTGCATTAGCATCGATTAGCCCCCGTGGTATGCAACTTTTCAGGGAAGTTAGGAACCAATATACACAGGCAGTTAGGAAAGCTAAGGCTAGCTTTTTCAAACAGAAATTTGAATCCTGTAGCACAAACTCAAAAAAGTTCTGGGACACTGTAAAGTCCATAATAAGAGCACCTCCTCCCAGCTGCCCACTGCACTGAGGCTAGGAAACACTGTCACTACTGATAAATCCACAATAATTGAGAATTTCAATAAGCATTTTTCTACAGCTGGCCATGCTTTCCACCTGGCTACCCCTACCCCGGTCAACAGCTCTGCACCCACCACAGCAGCTTGCCCAAGCCTCCCCCATTTCTCCTTCATCCAAATCGCTGATGTTCTGAAAGACCGGCAAAATCCGGACCCCTACAAATCAGCCGGGCTAGACAATCTGGACCCTCTCTTTCTAAAAATGATCAGCCGAAATTGTTGCAACCCCTATTACAAGCCTGTTCAACCTCTCCTTCGTATCGTCTGAGATTCCCATAGATTAGAAAGCTGCCGCGGTCATCCCCTCTTCAAAGGGGGAGACACTCTAGACCCTAACTGCTACAGACCAATATCTATTCTACCCTACCTTTCTAAAGTCTTTGAAAGCCAAGTTAACAAACAGATTACCGACCATTTCGAATCTCACCGTACCTTCTCCGCTATGAAATCTGGTTTCAGAGCTGGTCATGGGTGCACCTCAGCCATGCTCAAGGTCCTAAACGATATAACCGCCATTGATAAGAGACATAACTGTGCAGCCATATTCATCGACCTGGCAAAGGCTTTCGACTATGTCAATCACAACATTCTTATTGGCAGACTCAACATCCTTGGTTTCTCAAATAATTGCGTTTGGTTCACCAACTACTTCTCCGATAGAGTGAAATCGGAGGGCATGTTGTCCGGACCTCTGGTGCCACAGGGTTCAATTCTCGGGGCGACTCTCTTCTCTGTATACATCAATTGATGTCGCTCTCGCTGCTGGTGATTCTTTGATCCACCTCTATGCAGACGACACCATTATGTATACCTCTGGCCCCTCATTGGACACTGTTAACCAGTTGGATTTAGGGGGCGCTATTTTAATTTTTGGATAAAAAACGTTCCCGTTTTAAACAAGATATTTTGCCACGAAAAGATGCTCGACTATGCATATAATTGACAGCTTTGGAAAGAAGACACTGACGTTTCCAAAACTGCAAAGATATTGTCTGTGAGTGCCACAGAACTGATGTTACAGGCGAAACCCAGATATAAATCCAACCAGGAAGTGACGCATTTTTAGAAACCGCCTCATGCCAATGACTCCTTATATGGCTGTGAATGAGCTTACATTTTCCACGTTTTCCCCAAGGTGTCTACAGCATTGTGACGTCTTTTTAGGCATTTCCCTTGAAGAATGGCTGTAAGGGACCATATATGGCATGTGGTCACATGGTGTCTCCCGCAGAAAACCTTGCGTAAAATACTGAGGTAGCCATTTTTCCAATCGCTTCTTATGAGAAACCAACTGCCTCGGATATATTATCGAATATATTTGTTAAAAACACCTTGAGGATGGATCCTAAACAACGTTTGCCGTGTTTGTCGATATTATGTAGCTAATTTTGAAAAAAGTTTGGCGTTATAGTTGTAGTATTTTTCGGTCGATTTCTCAGCCAAGCATGGTGAAGAAATGGGAGCTTTTTCGCCTACAAAAATAATATTTTTGGAAAAAAGGAACATTTGCTATCTAACTGGGAGTCTCCTGAGTGAAAGCATCCAAAGTTCTTCAAAGGTAAATTATTTAATTTGGTTGCTTTTCATATTGTCGTGAAAATTTTGCCTGCTGCCAGCAGAGCCTAGCATAGCATTATGCCATGATAAACTTACACAAATGCTTGTCTAGCGTTGGCTGTAATGAATCTTTTGAAAATCTGAGATGACAGCGTTGTTAACAAAAGGCTAAGCTTGTGTTTGAATATATTTATTTCATTTGCGATTTTCATGAATAGGAAAAGTTTCTAGGGGTATTTATGTCTGTTGCGTTATGCTAATGCGTTTGAGGCTATGATTACGCTCCCGGATACGGGTTTGCTCGTCGCAAGAGGTTAACGGACCTCCAGATGAGCTTCAATGCCATACAACTCTCCTTCCGTGACCTCCAACTGCTCTTAAAAGCAAGTAAAACTAAATACATGCTCTTCAACCAATCGCTGCCCGCACCTGCCCGCCCGTCCAGCATCAAAACTCTGGACGGTTCTGACTTAGGTATTTGTAGTTGTCCACATATTCTAGGTGTCTGGTTAGACTAAACTCTTCCACTCAAATTAAACATCGCCACTCCAAAATGAAATCGGCTTCCTATTTCACAACAAAGCATCCTTCACTCATGCTGCCAAACAAACATACCCTCGTAAAACTGACCATCCTACCAATCCTCGACGATGTCATTTACAAAATAGCCTCCAACACTACTCAACAAATTGGATGCAGTCTATCACAGAGCCATCCGTTTCGTCACCAAAGCCCCATAGACTACCCACCACTGCGACCTGTATGCTCTCGTTGGCTGGCCCTCGCTTCATACTCGTCGACAAACCCACTGGCTCCAGGTCATCTTTACCTAGTCTCTGCTAGGCACCTGTACATAGCTCATCTGTAAATAGCCCATCCCCATACTGTATTTATTTATCTTGCTCCTTTGCACCCCAGTATCTCAACTTGAACATTCATCCTCTGCACATCCTACCATTCCAGTGTTTAATTGCTATATTGTAATTACTTTGCCACCGTGGCCTATTTATTGCCTTAACTCTTATCCTACCTCATATGTACATGCTGTATATAGATTTTCCTACTGTATTATTGATTGTATGTTTGTTTATTCCATGTGTAACTCTGTTGTTGTATGTGTCGAACTGCTTTGCTTTATCTTGGCCAGGTCGCAGTTGCAAATGAGAACTTGTTCAACTAGCCTACCTGGGTAAATAAAAAAAATATGAGTATCGAAATTGAGCTCAGGTGCATCCTGTTTCCATTGATCATTCTTGAGATGTTTCTACAACTTGATTGGATTCCACCTGTGGTAAATTCCATTGATGGGACATTATTTGGAAAGGCACACACCTGTCTATATAAGGTCCCACAGTTGACAGTGCATGTCAGAGCAAAAACCAAGCCATGAGGTCAAAGGAATTTGTCCTTAGAGCTCAGTGACAGGATTGTGAAGAGGCACAGATCTGGGGAAGGGTACCAAAAAATGTCTGCAGCATTGAAGGTCCCCAAGAACACAGTGGCCTCGATCATTCTTAAATGGAACAAGTTCGGAACCACCAAGACACTTGCTAGAGCTGGCCACCCAGCCAAAGTGTGTAATCGGGGAAAAGGGCCTTGGACAGGTAGGTGACCAAGAACCCGATGGTCACTTTGACAGAGCTCCTCTGTGGAGATGGGAGAACCTTCCAGAAGGACAACCATCTCTGCACTCCACCAAATCAGGCCTTTATGGTAGAGTGGTCAGACAGAAGCCACTACTCAATAAAATGCACGACAGCCCGCTTGGAGTTTGCCAAAAGGCACCTAAAGACTCCCAGACCATGAGAAACAAGATTCTCTGGTCTGATGAAACCAAGATTGAACACTTTGGCCTGAATGCCAAGAGTCACATCTGGAGGAAACCTGGCACCATCCCTATGGCGAAGCAGGGTGGTGACAGCATCATGCTGTGGGGATGTTTTTCAGTGGCAGGGACTGGGAGACTAGTCAGGATCAAAGGAAATATGAACAGCGCAAAGTACAGAGAGATCCTTGATGAAAACCTGCTCCAGAGCGCTCAGGACCTCAGACACGGGCAAAGGTTCACCTTCCAAAAGGACAACAACCCTAAGCACACAGCCAAGACAGAGTGAAGTGAGTGGCATTGGGACAAATCTCAATGTCCTTGAGTGGCTTAGCCAGAGCCCGGACTGGAGAGACCTGAAAATAGCTGTGCAGTGACGCTCCCCATCCAACCTGACAGAACTTGAGAGGATCTGCAGAGAATAATGGGAGAAACTCACCAAATACAGGTGTTCCAAGCTTGTAGCGTCATACTCAAGAAGACTCAAGGCTGTAATCGCTGCCAAAGGTGCTTCAACAAAGTACTGAGTAAAGGGTAGGAATAATGTAAATGTGGTAGCAAATGTATTAAAAATAAAGTTTCTAAAAACCTGTTTTTGCTTTGTCATAGTGGGCTATTGTGTGTAGATTGATGAGGGAATTATTATTTTTTTTTTTAGAAGGCTGTAATGTAACAAAATGTGGAAAAAGTCAAAGGGTCTGAATACTTTCCGAATGTACTGCATCTACAAAACATGTTTTGAAACCACATAATCCAAAAGAAAGGCAACATTAATATTTTTCCTAAAATTAAAATGTTCACTCTTCACAAATTATTATTTAGATTTTTTTCACGATTCAACAAGATTGTTGTTGATGCATCAAACTAAACAATCGTTTCAATGAAGGGTACATTTTTTAAAATCAACTTTGTATGGCCTTATTCGTGAGTTCGGAGGAAAGTTTTTTGGGGGACATGATGACATGCCGAAAACATTACTACCAGCTAATAATAGCTTACAAGTTAACTACAGGGTATAAGATACTTATGTGTATGTGGACATGCCTTCAAATTAGTGGATTCGGCTATTTCAGCCACAATCGTTGCTGACTGGTGTATAAAACCGAGCACACAGCCATGCAATCTCCATTGACAAACATTGAAAGTAGAATGGCCTTACTTTAGATCAGTGACTTTACATTTACATTTAAGTCATTTAGCAGACGCTCTTATCCAGAGCGACTTACAAATTGGACTTTCAACTTGGTACCGTCATAGGATGCCACCTTTCCAACAAGTCAGTTTGGCAAATGCATGCCCTGCTAGAGCTGCCCCGGTCAACTGTAAGTTCTGTTATTGTGAAATGGAAATATCTAGGAGCAACAACGGCACAGCCTCAAAGTGGTAGGCAACACAAGCTCACAGAACTGGACCGCGAGTGCTGAAGCGCGTAAAAATAGTTTGTCCTCGGTTGCAACACTCACTACAGAGTTCCAAACAGCCTCTGGTAGCAACGTCAGCACAATAACAGTTAGTCTGGAGCTTCATGAAATGGGCCAAGCAGTTCTCTGGAGTGGTGTAAAGCTCGCCGCCATTGGACTCTGGAGCAGTGGAAACGCGTTCTCTGGAGTGATGAATCACGCGTCACCATCTGATAGTCCGACAGACTAATCTGGGTTTAGCGGATTCCAGAACATTACCTGCTCCAATGCATAGTGCCAACTGTAAAGTTTGGTAGAGAAGGAATAATGGTCTGGGGCTGTTTTTCATGGTTCGGGCTAGGCCCCTTAGTTCCATTGTAGGGAAATCTTAACACTACAGCATACAATGACATTCTAAATGATTCTGTGCTTCCAACTTTGTGGCAACAGTTTGGGGAAGGCGCTTTCCTGTTTCAGCATGAAACGTGCACAAAGCGAGGTCCATACAGAAATGGTTTGTCAAGATCAGTGTGGAAGAACTTGACTAGCCTGCACAGAGCCCTGACCTCAACCCCATTGAACACCTTTGGGATGAACTGGAACAGGGACTGGATTTTTATGACTATACAAACCCTAAAGAATAAGCTTTACCAAGGATGTGAGTGTGTGTGTGTGGTCCATAGACCCCGTGAGAGACTCACCTCCCGAGGCGTGAGGTCCCAGTTATGCACCATGCGGGAGGGTATGGTGATGACGTCACCTTGGTGACAAGTGTCGCAATAGTACTTCCCTGAGAACTCGCACAGTCTGGCTTTTCCCCGGGAGACCCCCACCAGCTTTGGACAACCTGCAGAGAAGGCGGTAATACATACTCGGTCTCTCCCAGTAACGGCATGGTAAGGGAAACTTAATGTTAACAAAAGAGTTTCCTGTTATTAGGTTGAGCTGTAGAGCTACCTGCACACTTGAAGCCCTGAAGGTCCAGGCCCTTCTCCGTGGGCACTGTATATAGATGAGCCAGCAGCACTCCGCCCCCCTTCAGTCTATGCTGCACCAGTCTGTGGATGTTCCCCCCTGCCCCAGTGGCTAACCCGGGGCTATTAGGCTCCCCGTTCTCTCCACTCTCCAGGTAGGAGTCCAGGGCTCCCCTGATGAGGCCCCTCCAGGCACGCGCCTCCTCAGGGCTCTTGGCCCTCAGCTTGAGCGTATCTCCGGTCGTTACGACCCTAAAGAAGGCCGGTCCCCCCAGAGAAACATCTGGGACCACGTCCCGTATCCCCTCGATGGGGTGGGAGCAGCACAGCACCTTTCGCCCATCCTGTACCCGGAAGCCGTTGAGAGTCTCCAAGGAGAGGGAGAATACCAGAGGAGTCCAGTTGCGAGCCTCTGCGTCCTGGGATAGGTACAGCACCGCTTCCTTAATGGCATCTGACTCAGGGTCTGTGGGACGTGTCCAGTCTAGCTCAAGTGGCGGCTGCTGCTCCTGCTCAACCACAGTACCCCCTTGCTCAGGGCTGGTGGGTACGGAGGGGGACGAAGGGGAAGATTTTGGGGGCTCTTCCAGGATGACAAAGCTGTCAGTGGGCTGCAGCACCTCTGAATGGTCGTCAAGGAGGTGCAACGGGCGGCACTTGCTGACGGCCTCTGCGATGCGGTCCACCCAGTCCTCTGCCTCGTCATGGTTGGCTGCCCGCAGGTGGAGCCTCTTCCCTGGGAAGGCCAGGTCGAAGCGGCCCTCGGCCGAGGTGACGCGGGCGTCTTCGCAACGCAGCAGGGAGCAGTTGTCACAGCAGGTGCGCTCCTCTGCGTTCAGGTAGAGGCGGAACTCGAAGGGCGAGAGCTCGCAGTAGTAGTCCCGCCACAAGCCCACAGCGCCCCGCCGCTCCAGATGGCCCAGCTTCAGCAGCCCACGGAAAGGGTTGGACAGGCCTGAAGGAGAGGGGAAGAGTGAAAGGAAGGTCGAGGATGAAAGAGAAGAGTGAAAGAGAAAAGGGAGGGAATGAAAGAGCAAGTGAAGTCAGGAGCACCATTGAAGAACTGCACAACAGATCTCTAGATGTCCAGATAAAACTTTGATAATGACACTCAAGTATAACAGGTTTAATTGGAACATGAAACCGCAGTGCAAAAATTATATTCAACACATAAGTGTAACCCTTAGCTCTATACTATATGGATAGGGCTACATTGAAATGTTTGGTAGGAAAAAAAGGGAACAGTTTGGAGTATATGGGAATTTGAAAGCTTGTTCTATTGCCAACATGATTGGCTGATTCTAAAATAGGATTTTACAGTGTTAGGCTTTCACAATGCAATTCCAAGAAGCAGATTGTAATTTGTGAGCATAGAATGCATCTGCATTCAGATGTAAGTCTGCTGCAAATTCTCTTCACAATACAACAAAGACAGGCTCCTTTACCTTTACACTGCATATTACATGAGTTTTATGATATGGAAATGTGAAGCGCACATTTGAACTCACAGGTGTTTGGCTGGCTTGTATGACATCAAAGGGGTATTTATTATCGTTCAAAATACATCGAGTCCTCATAGTTTACAGCATTTCCCCCAGACAACAAAACATCTGCCGAAGTTGCCCAATTAGCAGGAGGGGGCAACTTCTTGTCACGCACGGTGCTCAAATTTAGAACGGCTGCCAGTCAAAAGCCATGCAGATCTGAAGCGGAGAACCTGAGCGCTGACATTGTGTATAGCATGTTACTGTACAGACACTGCGTTCCAATTTAGGCACTTATCAAATCTGATTTGTTACATGCGCCAAATACAACCTTACCGTGAAATGCTTACTTACAAGCCCTTAACCAACAATGCAGTTCAAGAAAATATTTACTAAATAAACAAAAAATAAATAAAAAGAGTAACAATAAGAGATGGTGTCAGAAACACTATGTACAAAATAAGTACATAATCAGAGTCCAAATGGACCATTTTCAACCCGTATATGGGTAGGAGTGTAAAGGGCTACACATACTGTATCATAAGGAGGAAGTACCAGCAAGATAACCTATTTATAATTATCTGAAGTTGTAAGCAAAAAATGAGGAAGCACATACCAAGACGGTAAGACAGAATTAATGTACATTACTGACAGAGGCATTAAAAAGTTCATACTGTCAGTTGTGGACTTTCCAATGACTCCTCATCATTGAACAAAATCATTTGTTTCATCTTGCTTCTCTTAAAACTAAAAGTGTGACAAAAACCAGAACAATGGATGAAAACTAGGAGCAATACTTTGGCATGTCACCTCATGACCAAGGCCACTCTTATGGTGGTGGTTGAGCACTGGTTATAAAAGACTGCATCACAAGGTGTTGTGTTCAAGAAGTGATAGAAATGGTGGTGCTCCTGGTTTTGGGAGCTTACCTATCTGCCTGCGGTGAACCACGCTGGGGGGAGACTGGGGAGTCTCAGGCTCTGGAGGGGGAGAGGTCAATCCATTCACACAAGCTGGGCCAGACCCTAGTAATGACTCATCGGGGTCAACCAGTTCCTCAAGGTGTGGCTTATAGATGTCATCCTCAGAGATCCAGGAGTGGGAATGCTGAGAAAGGGAAGACGGGTTTTACTTAGTGATGATTGGTGGCTAATTGGGAAAATCTTGAAATAGAATTGTTGTTTCAGCTTGTAACCATATAAATCCACAAATTCTTTATAACTGCACAAAAACGTTGCACAATATTATTGCAAAAGGTCAAGGAGAATGCAAAGAACTTAAGGTCAGGTCAACCACATAATGAGTGAGTCAGACTGAGTCTGATGAAGGGAATGAGAGGGAAACAGAGAGAAAAACAAAAAACACAAGATATTCAACTTACTGTGATTGAGTCTGTAGACATCCTCCTGCTATGCACACTGGTTTTAAGGCATAGGTTTGTGTGGGCTGAAGGCGCCGAGGTGCTCTTAGCGGAATCTTCTGTCTTTTTCTCCTGTGGCGTCTCTGTTACAGGCAGGTGAGGAGTTATCGCTGTTCTCTCCACACAGTCACTGTGACTGGAGGGCACTTCAGTGTGCGAGTACACTTCGGAAGGGACATGGGTCTTAGTGGACGGCTCCTCCTGGTCTGACCCCACTGAAGCAGGATTAGAGGAGCCAGTGAGGGGTGTGAATGGCCCCTGGGCCTCGCCGTCAGAGCCGCTGGAGGCCGTATTCTCTGAGAGGTGGTCTGCACCCGGAGTGGAAACGTTCAAATCCTCATGCATGGAGTCCTGACTGATGTTGGCACTCTCCCTGAAGTCTGCCAGATCACTGCAGTTACAGAAAGTAGGAAATGTCAGAGGTCAATAGAAATCCCCAAATGAAACAAGGGACAACATGTTATCTAAGTATTTAACTCATTTCTGTACACATCGTTAGTTGAAGCATGTTGCTTACATCACCTTTTCTGGACAAAAACATCTGCTAAATGTCTTAATGGTTTGGAGATTAACACCATGGCTGGGATTCAAAGGGCCTCAATTCTTCAGACAGGCACACTGACCCACACTCACGACTTACTCTTTAAGAGGCCTCTTGGCATTGACATCGTTCTCCAGTCCGGCAGAGATCTCCAATTCACATGGCCAGGGATCCTTGTCTGGGCTCTTGGGGTCTGAGCTTAGGCTGGAGGAGAGCTGAGATGACCCTGTGGTGTCCAGGCTCAAATTAGAAGAATTCAGAGGGGTCCTACCCCCTGAGACTCCACCAATCACCCTCCCTAGCACCCCTGCCCCCACATGCTGCACTTCGACTGTATCCGACCCGCCGGACGACAGTGACACCGTATCCCAAGAATCCTTGTGTTTGGCGAGACTGGGAAGGTCGACAGCGTCGGCCTGGGTGGTGGGGCAGAGGCCGGCCAGAGCCAGTGGGGTGGTGGTCCACTCATTGAGCACGGCTGACTTGTACGAAAGGTTAAAGACCAGGGAAGCCAGGCCCTGGATATAACTGAGCAGCACCTCACGCTCCTCAGGGTCCAGGAGCAGGGCGGAGGGCTGGTAGTAGGCCTGCAGGTTGGAGCCCTCACGGAACAGGGAGGCCAAGTAGCACTCCATCAGGCCGTGGTTGAGGGCCAGCCGCAGCCAAGCCCGGCAGCGACCCACCTCCGTACCCACAAAGCTCAGCTTCTCCAGCTCCGTGATCACGTCACTGAGGGGGCCAGGAGAAGACATTAGAGAATCGTTTTATGTACAGTAAACATACTACAACAATACACATCTACAGCAAGCTACACCACCACCTTCATTCTGCTTAACCACTAAACACAGGGTATATGCAGGGTCCATGAAGTTTCATTTAAAGACTAAGACCTTTTTAATGCCACTTGGAATGCAATTAAGGTCTGCATGCCACACACACACACACACACACCTGCTAATATTCCTCTCCAGAAAAGGAGCCCATGTGGGCAAGAATTATTATTAGAATTATTTTCTTCGGTCTGGCTCATATTATCAAGGTGTACCATTTTAGCAATGTAAATTCTCCTGTAGCCTAACGGATGTTGTAGCATTGTGGGTGGCTAGATGGCTGAACAGCACTTTTAAAATCAGATGTGCCAGTGCTACACCACTTGATATTGTTTAGCCTAATAACATATATCGACACAAAGCTTTAAAATAAAATGGAGGTGCTGGTTTTTTGGGGACCGATTTGCCTAATGATTTGTCAACTTGCGCACAATCCTTGACATCCCAGAGCTGCTGCTGGCTCTTTTGCGTGTCTTGACCAGTCAGTCACGGAAAGTCGCAGGTCGGGCACAACACACGAAGATCAAGGCGCGCTTTCCCCTTTCCTCCGGTATTTATTTAGCAAGCGTGATAACACATTAGACACAAGCAAAAACTCTTATATAAATGTAGCAGCCTATATACACCTAAACATTAGTGATCTGACATTCTGTATTGCATGGAAACAAGAATATATTTCAGTCTGATCAACTGTAGGCTACTAACAGCAGCAGTCTAGCCTACTATGCGTCCTGACCCTCTGGCAGGGGGTAGATACAGACGGTAACGTTGTGTACGCTATTTATAGCCCATTTGTTAGAGAAAATGTGAATAATAACACGTCATTTGTAAAGCGCTTTTCTCACACCTAAAGGCGCTGAAGAAAATATGGAATAATAAAAACAACCCTAATACTGAACATTGAAAGCAGACAATCAAAGCCATATACAGGTGTCTTCAGACCCGGTGGACAGGAGAACAGAATTAACATTGGTCCTTGAAAGCTTTTCTGAACAGCTCCGTCTTTAGCTGAGCCTTGAACGAGGCCAGAGACTCTGCAGCCCTGACACAATGGGATCAAATTTGGTTTATATTCAAATTTGGGCTGACTTGGCAACCTAGACTTTTTCAATCCAAAATGATTAACTAGAATGAATCAATAAACACAATAGCTGACATGGACTGTGAGTTAATGTTTAATTAGGCCTACAGTTGCATAGGGCAGGACTACACGACGCAAACCTGCATAAAGCAAGCTCTCCCCTATGAGTTTTATTGTCCAGTCATGTTGCATTCTCTGTGCATAGGAAACACCCAAGTCCTTCTCTAAAATATAATTAATATGAACAAGTACAAGGTTCCTGCAGTTCGACAGGGTTCTCATCCTCCCCAAGGCCAGGAGTTTCTCTCTAAACCATGTGACCGGATTAGATAAAATTTCAGGTCTCATCAGAGTCCATATTCAACCATTTTAAAAACAGATCATGCCATACCGTATAAGGCACAAAGTTTTACCTTATCAGGAAAAACTACAGGCACCAGATTTTCTTTTCTTGCCACAACACTCTGGGACCTGTGGTGCCAAGTATTTAAAACACCCAGAGTAATTACATGATATTGCTACCAAAGGTGTTCTTACAGCGGTGAGTCTTTCTGGGTAAGACTATGAGCGTCGCACCCTTGGATTGTACAATATTTGCACATTATTATGTAAAACTCTGTCAAGCTGGTTGTTGATAATTGCTAGACAGTAATTTTCAAGTCTTGCCATTGATCTTCAAGGTGATTTAAATCAAAACTGTAACTAGACCCCTCAAGAACATCTTCTTGGTAAGCAACCAGTGTACACAGTGTACAAAACATTAGGAACAGCTGCTCGTTCCATGACACAAACTGACCAGATGAAAGCTATGATCCCTTATTGATGTCACCAGTTAAATCCATAAAAAAAAAAATATAAAAAAAATCAGTGTAGCTGAATTGGGGGGGGGGTTAAAGGAGGATTTTTAAGCCTCGAGACACATTGTGTGTGACATTCAGAGGGGGAATGGGCAAGATAGTAGATTTAAGCGCCTTTGAACAGGGTATGGTAGGAGCTGCCAGGTACATCTGTTCGAATGTGTCAAGAACTGCAACACTACTGGGTTTTTCCATGCTCAAGAATGGTCCAACACCCAAAAGACATCCAACCAACATTTATGGGAGGCATTGAAGTCAACATTAGCTAGCATCCCTGTGGCATGCTTTCAACACCTTGAGTCCCTGCCCCAACTAATTGAGGCTGTTCTGAGGGCAAAAGGGGGTGCAACTCAGTGTATATTTGGCCTCGTTTTAGGTTATTGTCCTGCTGAAAGGTGAATATGTCTCCCAGTGTCTGTTGGAAAGCAGACTGAAGCAGGTTTTCCTCTAGGATTCTGCCTTTGCTTAGCGCCATTCCGATGACAAACATATCCATAACATGATGCAGCCACCACCATGCTTGAAAATATGAAGAGTGGTGCATGTTGTTTTGGAATATTTTTATTCTGTACTGGCTTATTTTTCACTCTGTCATTTAGGTTAGTATTGTGGAGTAACTACAATGAACAAAAATATAAATGCAACACGTATAGTTTGTGGCATTTTTCATGAGCTGAAATAAAATAAAAAAATCCCCAGAAATGTTCCATGCACACAAAAAGCTTATTTCCCTCAAATTTCATGCACAAATTTGTTTACATCCCTGTTAGTGAGCATTTCCCCTTTGCCAAGATAATCCATCCATCTGACCGGTGTGACATATCAAGAAGCTGATTAAACAGCATTATCATTACACAGGTCCACCTTGTGCTGGGGACAGTAAAAGGCCAATCTAAAATGTGCAGTTGTCACAAAATGACACAGGTGTCTCAAGTTGAGGGAGCGTGTAATTGTCATGTTGACTGCAGTATTTATCAACCAGAGCTGTTGCCAGAGAATTTTATGTTAATTGCGCTACCATAAGCAGCCTCCAACATCGTTTTAGAGAATTTGGTAGTATGTCCAACCTGCCTCACAACAGCAGACCACGTGTAACCACACCAGCCAAGGACTTAAGCTTATTCACCTGCAGGATCGTATGAGACCAGCCATCCGGACAGATGATGAAACAGGAGTATTTGTTTGTAATAAAGCCTTTTTGTGAAGAAAACACAAAAAAAACAAATCCTGATTGTCTGGGCCTGGCTCCCCAGTGGGTAAGCCTGTGCCCTCCCAGGCCCACCCATGGCTGCACCCCTGCCCAAGCATGTGAAATCTATAGATTAGGGTCTAATGAATTTAATTAAAATCGACTGATTTCCTTTGATGAATTGTAACTCAGTAAAACCATTGTTGCGTTAATATTTTTCTTTAGTATACTTCCTATCCAACAACTGAGTTAGGAAGGACACCTGTATCTTTGTAGTGACTGGGTTTATTGATACACCATCTAAAGTGTCATTAATACCTTCATAATGCTCAAAGGGATATTCAATGTCTGCTTTTTCATTTTTACCCATCTACCAATAGGTGCCCTTTGCGAGGCACTGGAAAACTTTCCCGGTCTTTGTGGTTGAATCTGTGTTTGAAATTTGCTGCTTGACTAAGTGGCCTTAGAGATAATTGTATATGTGGGGTACAGAGATAAGGAAGTCATTCAGAAAAATCATGTTAAACACTATTATTGCAAACAGAGTGAGTCCATGAAACTTATTAAGCACATTTCTACTCCTAGTCTTGCCGTAACAAAGGAGTTGAATACTTATTGACTCAAGACATTTCAGCTTTTCCTTTTTAATTAATTTGGAAAACTTTCAAAAAACATAATTCCACTTTAACATTATGGGGTATTATGTGTGGGCCAGTGACCAAAAAAGTCTAAATGTAATTTATTTTAAATTCAGGCTGTAACACAATGTGGAAAAAGTCAAGGGGTATGAATACTTTCAGAAGGCACTGCACTTTCATTGCAGAAAGCAGGTTAATGCACATTAACCAAATAATGGTTTTAGAACAAACATTTGCAGGAACGTTGAGTAGCCTAATCAGCGATGTAAGCAAAATTGCGTCGGTAAGAGGAGGGCAATGTCGGGGTCAGAAATGTAGTGTTGTCTTTCAGATTGTATAGGCTAACGTGCTCCCTCCTCTGGCAACAGCCCGTCCAATCACGGGACCCATTTAGGGTGTTCTATTAAAGCCAAGTGTAGCAGGTTGTGAACTCTGCAAACAACGCCTCCACTCCGAGAATAAGAACAGGAAATGACTAATACATGCATTAACAGAAATTAATGTAACCAAATGACAGAGATAAACTGTACATTTACAAGGCTTAATGGTGACATACGTAATGGGGAATTTATAGAAATAAAAAAGGGCAAACAATTCACAAAATGAAACTAATGTGCAAGAATTAGCGGGAGACAATGGAGCACATTCTAGAGAGCGCATTCTGGAGAGCCGAGTGTACGCATTCTGGAGAGACGCGCCATATCTTAGCTGGACAACCTTCCCCTTCTTGTGTCAACCATTTTAAAATTATACTCAAGACGCATTATCTTAAAACATGTATTTCAGATGCTTTTCACTGACAGCCACAACTCAATAAATAAGCTAGGCTTATTGCCACACTGCTGAAATTGCAGGCTTCGCCAAATAGGCATAAGCCTAAGCGCTTGTGATTTAAAACAATCCACATCTGTTTTTGTTTTGTAAGCTAATGATCCTCTGTGGCTAATTCATGCTCTCTGGTGAAGTCTTTTCAAGAATTTTTGTTTAGACAGTAGTTTTGGCAAAACATCAATTTACTTTAGGGGAAGCCAGCATCCGACCAGTGCACTATGCACCCACCAACTTTTCTTTCCAATTTGCAAGTGGTCTATACCAGAGAGCTGAATATAACGACGAGAGGCTCATGTCTCCGCCCTAACAATGGAAGTTGTTGTCCCAAAGCAGAAAGGCAGGAAACAAAGTTCAGGTCTGCATATTAAGCCCATAGAAATTAGAAGTCGACGATTAATCAGGACGGATTTCAAGTTTCCATAACAATCAGCATTTCTGGATGGCGATTATGGCCGATTACATTGCAATACCACGAGGAGACTGCGTGGTAGGCTGACCACCTGTTATGTGAGTGCAGCAAGGAGCCAAGGTAATTATTTATTATCAATAATTAATTGATGTTACATTTTTGTATTTTTTTTGCTGTGGTTGTAACAATCAAGTAGCAGCACAATAACGCAAACACTGTAGTCATGTCCATCACATGTTTAAGACCGTTAAACCTTTCTTAAATTCAGTTTAGACTCATTAAGGCCTTTAAATTAGATCAATGAATTTATGACTTTAAAAACGCACTGACACCCTGTTTAAATGTGATTTGTTGTACGCACTTATTGCATCAGAGGATATAAACATCCCATTATCTGAACTTCAACTTGTCATGCTTACAGCAACTGTCACCGACAGACTGATCGCACCTACAGAAAGACTTTCATACTCAAATGCCATCTCACTAAAGTGATTGAGGGTAGGGACACTGCACCTAGAGGGGTCTGTAGGGTTATCTGTAGGGGAAAGTGTAATTCTTAGTGTATAGCTCCAGGCTTCCACCCACCGGTGAGTGACCGTCTTGAGAAGGCTCCAGAACACAGGTTGGGGAAGGGGTCCCCGGGACCCCACTTTCCTGCCATGTCCTCCGGACTTGGAGCGGACATATTTGCTCTTGATGCCGTGGATAAAGACTGCCTCCAGAGAAGAGCACAGCAGGTTGGCGTCGCCATCCTCGCTGGTTACCACGGCATCGGTCATCACGTAGCGCTTCTGAAGAGCCTTGAGTGACCACGCCAACTTCTCTTTGATCCACTAAAAAAAAAAAATGGCGAGATGGGTTAAATCAAAATGGATATATATAGTACTCAGTTTACTTCCTTTCAGCTTCCCTTTCACTAAGGCAACTACAATCATTCTCATTTTAAATGTCAACCTGAAATGTCGGCCTATTAATGTGAAAATCAATGTAGTCATAGGTACATTACATAACTTGGTGAAAACCTCTGCATGAAGACTCAAAAAGGTGAAAGGCAGTGGGACATTACATTGCTTCCATTATGGCATCAATCAGATCAAACATTTTGTCACGATGACAAGGATCAGCCGACGGCCTTGGGTCAAAAAGTTGTGCAATAAATGTGGTAGGGAGCAATATAGTTTGTGGGCCTTGAATGATAAACGCAGCATCAAATATGATGCAAAATGCTTTCATACCGGCTGCACTTTGAAAGTTCTACATCTTGAAAACTTGATGGGTGACATGCAAACACTTTGGGACTATAACAACGGACCAATAAAACAGAGTTTGGGTGGAGTTTCCCTTCAACATACAGGTGCGACCATTTTACTCACATATGCACCTAATTATTTTGTTGTGCGACCTGCGTCTAGAAATAAAAATACAAATCATTCACCCAGGAAATAAAAATAATGAATAAAAATATTTGTTTATCACTTTTCTGGATAGTACATGATTCCATGTGTGTTATTGCATATGTTGTCTTCACTATCATTCTACAATGTAGAAAATAGTAAAAAAAAAATAAAAAAAAAATGGAATGAGTAGGTGTGTCCAAACTTGACTGGTACTGTGCATTTCCTTCATATCAGGTTTCTTTAGACCTGTCTAAAATAAATAATGGATTCATTGTGAAGGTGTAGAATATATTACATGGATTTATTAGACTTGTAGATGTTCCAAAGGTCTGCGTCAGTGGCTTGTAGACTACAGGTGGAAGCCAGAGCTGTGTTCGAAAACTTATAATAACCACACTATTTGCAACATAAATGGAGTATGCTTATTGGTCATAGTATGATATAGTTAGTACGCCAAAAGTTCCCGGATGTCATACTAAATTCGCCAAAATCTAAAAGTATATAAGCAGTGGACACTATTTCCGTGCTTTTAGGGCCCATAACACAATTGTTCAGAAAATGGGTAGGGTTTCAAAACATTGTCAGATTTCAAGAAAATATGCAGCTGAAGTCTAACGAGAGCAGATACAAATGCAATTTGTTCTCTCCTTACGAACTGCATATCATTACAGCAGTATGTACCAGTATGTTTGCTAGCTACAAATACACTGAACTTGTCAGGCAGTATATTAACTAAACTCCTCGCACTGTCAACTGTGTTAATTTTCAGAAAATGTATAAATATTTGTATGAACATAAGATTCAACAACTGAGACATAAGCTGAACAAGTTCCACAGACATGTGACTAACAGAAATGGAATAATGTGTCCCTGAACAAAGGGGGGGTCAAAATCAAAAGTAACCGTCAGTATCTGTTGTGGCCACCAGCTGCATTAAGTACTGCAGTGCATCTCCTCCTCATGGACTGCACCAGATTTGCCAGTTCTTGCTGTGTACTGCAGTACTTACCCCACCAAGGCACCTGCAAGTTCCCGGACATTTCTGGGGGGGAATGGCCCTAGCCCTCACAATCCTTTCCAACAGGTCCCAGACATGCTCAAGGAAATTGAGATCCGGGCTCTTCGCTGGCCATCGCAGAACACTGACATTCCTGTCTTGCAGGAAATTACACACAGAACAAGCAGTATGGCTGGTGGCATTGTCATGCTGAAGGGTCATGTCAGGATGAGCCTGCAGGAAGGGTACCACATGAGGGAGGAGGATGTCTTCCCTGTAACGCACAGTGTTGATATTGCCTGCAATGACAACAAGCTCAGTCAGATGATGCTGTGACACACCACCCCAGACCATGACGGACACTCCACCTCCAAAACGATCCCGCTCCAGAGTACAGACCTCGGTGTAACACTCGTTCCTTTGACAATAAACGCAAATCTGACCATCACCCCTGGTGAGACAAAACCGCAGCTTGTCAATGAAGAGCACTTTTTTCCAGTTCTGTCTGGTCCAGCGACCATGGGTTTGTGGCCATTGGCGACGTTGTTGCCGGTGATGTCTTGTGAGGACCTGCCTTACAACAGGCCTACAAGCCCTCAGTCCAGCCTCTTTCAGCGCTGATGGAGGGATTGTGCGTTCCTGGTGTAACTCGGGCAGTCGTTGTTGCCGCCATCCTGTACCTGTCCCGCAGGTGTGATGTTCAGATGTACAGATCCTGTGCAGGTGTTGTTACATGTGGTTTGCCACTGCGAAGACAATCAGCTATCCTTCCTGTCTCCCTGTCTTAGGCGTCTCACAGTACAGACATTACAATTTATTGCACTGGCCACATCTGCAGTTCTCATGCCTCCTTGAAGCATGCCTAAGGCACATTCACACAGATGAGCAGGGACCCTGGGCATATTTCTTTTGTTGTATCAGAGTCAGTAGAAAGGCCTCTAGTTTTCATAACTGTGACCTTAATTGCTGTTAGTGTCTTAACGACCGTTCCACAGGTGCATGTTCATTATTTGTTTACGGTTCATTTTACAAGCATGGGAAACAGTGTTTAAACCCTTTAAAATTAAGATCTGTAAAGTTAATTGGATGTTTACGAATTATCTTTGAAAGACAGGGTCCTGAAAAAGGGACGTTACTTTTTTTGCTGAGTTTATATGCTAACTACAATGTTTATTGACTTGATAATTCACGTCATTCTTAGTTAAGTGGTATAGTCGTTGTATGCTCTCAATGGACATGGTTAATTCTGGCAATCTACTCTGATTTCAGAGTACTCGTCTGAGTGTGCCAGAGTGCAGAATAACTAGACTTTACGAATGCTCAATGGTTGAATATAGCCGACGTCAATAAACGAGCAGTTACCAACTCTGTGGATAACATGAAAACAGCTCTGCTAGGGCGAGTAAAATGCATTGATGCTGTTGCATAGCAACAGCATCAACTTCCAGTATATAGGCAAAGCGTTGGCAAACTCAACTGAAAGGATACCCTTCGTTTACAGTATACTAAAATAATCTAAAAGTATATAGTAAGTTAGTATGGGTATTCGAACACAGCTCAGGAGTAGCTAAATGTGTTTGTTAATTAACGGTCACTTACTGCGAGACCGGCAGTTATTTGCTTGACAATCACCGGCTAACAGAATTTCATGACCGCCATAGCGCTAAGTGGGCTAACATTCCACAGGCCACAATCAACAGCCTGATCAACTCTATACGAAGATGTGTCAGGCTGCATGAGGCAAATGGTGGCCACACCAGACACGAACTGGTCTTCTGATCCACGTCCCTACCTTTTCTTATGGCATCTGTGACCAACAGACGCATATCTGTGACCAACAGATGCATATCTGTATTCCCACGTCATGTGAAATCCATAGATTAGTGTCTATTGAATTTATTTCAATTGACCTTTTTCCTTATATGAACTGTAACTCAGTAAAATCTTTGAAAGTGTGGCATGTTGCGATTATTTTTGTTTAGTATAATTTGGACCATGCACAGGCTACACACTCATTTTGGAGTAGAATGTCCTTTTAAAAGACACCAGAACTGAGCTTCTCAGGCCTTCATCCTTTAATTATGCATTTCTGTATAGCACAGATCAAGGACCTGTGATGTAATTATGTTACCATAATTCTGTTACCGAATGTAAATCCACTTCACCTACTGTAGTTCAATAACCAAGATATATGAAAAAAAAAAAAATCAAATTTCAAATTCAAGCTCAAGCTGTCATGTCATAGCTGACACCCAATTCTTTCTGCAGATATCTTTGAATCTTGATTCAGAGCAGATATGACAGTTTTGGGAAAATGTGGTCGAAAAACAAAAAAAAAAGGGGAAGGAAGGATTTTACTATAATTCTATTACCAAACTTTGCATCTGCAGTTCTTCCAGTAAATGTGTATTTGTAAAATGTTCTGTGTAAATTCTTCAAAGAAACTTTGAAAATCAACAGGTTTTGTTTGGCATACATTTCAAAGTGAAAAATCTGAATCAATGCGTAATGCAGCCATGTGTCACTCAAACACAAACAAAGTAGGCCCTATCTGTGAAAGATATCTGATCAACTTTTGTGTGTCAAGTGGAAGTGGTTTATTGGATTAGGCAGGCCATTTACAGTAAAGGAGGTTGAGCCTACCTGCTTGACGTCTTCCGCCTCTGGGGTCTGTGTGGCTAGCATCGTGCCTCCAGGGATGTGTTTCTCTCACATCTCGCTGTGACATACACATAAGATATCCCCTGTGGTTATACTGGCAAAAACAAGCTGAACCAAGAATAACTCACTGTACATTGTCAGTCAGTTCTGCAATTCCCAGCCCCCTTTCTTCTCAATGTAGGTGACACTTGACATACAGTGCTTTCAGAAAGTGTTCAGACTCCTGGACTTTTTCCACATTTTGTAATGTTACAGCCTTATTCTAAAATTGATTACATCATTTCCCCCCCTCAATCTACACACAACACCGCACAATTGAAGCAAAAACAGGTTTAGACGTTTTCACAAAATAAAATATCACATTTAGATAAGTATTCAGACCCTTTACTCAGTACTTTGTTGAAGCACCTTTGGTAGCCTCGAGTCTTCTTGGGTATGGAACTACAAGCTTGGCACCTGTATTTGGGGAATTTCTCCCATTCTTCTCTGCAGATCCTCTCAAGCGCTGTCAGGTTGGATGGCGAGTGTCGCTGCATAGCTATTTTCAGGTATTTCCAGAGATATTAGATCAGGTTCAAGTAAAGGCTCTGGCTGGGCCACTGAAAATCAATGAGACTTGTCCCGAAGCCACTCCTGTGGTTTCTTGGCTGTGTGCTTAGGGTCATTGTCCTGTTGGAAGGTGAGCCTTTGATCCAGTCTAAGGTCCTGAGCGCTCTGGAGCGGGTTTTCATCAAGGATCTCTGTACTTTTCTCAGTTCAGCTTCCCTCAATCCTGACTAGTCTCAGTCCCTGCCGCTGAAAAACATCCCCACAGCATGATGCTGCCACCACCACGCTTCACCGTAGGGATGGTATTGGCCAGGTGATGAGCAGTGCCTGGTTTCCTCCAGATGTGACACTTAGCATTCAGGCCAAAGAGTTCAATCTTGGTTTCATCAGACGAGAGAATATTGTTTCTCATGGTCAGTCTTTTAGGTGCCTTTTGGCAAACTCCAAGCGGGCTGTCATGTGCAGTTTACTGAGGAGTGGCTTCCGCCTGGCCACTCTACCATAAAGGCCTGATTGGTGGAGTGCCGCAGAGATGGTTGTCCTTCTGGAAGGTTCTCCCATCTCCACAGAGGAACTCTGAAGCTCTATCAGTGACCATCGAGTTCTTGGTCACCCCCTGACCAAGGCCCTTCTCCCCTGAATGCTTAGTTTGGCTGGGTGGCCAACTCTACGAAGAGTACCGGTGGTTCCAAACTTCTCCCATTTAAGAATGATAGAGGCCACTGTGTTCTTGGGGACCTTCAATGCTGCATAATTGTTTTTCGTACCCTTCCTCAGATCTGTTCCTCGACACAATCCTGTCTCGGAGCGTAATGAACAATTCCTTCGACCTCATGGCTTGGTTTGGCTCTGACATGCACTGTCAACTGTGGGACCTTATATATAGACAGTGAGTGTTCCAAATCATGTTCAATCAATTGAATTTACCACAGGTGGACTCCAATCAAGTTGTAGAAACATCAAGGATGTTCAATGGAAACAGGATGCACCTGAGGGTCTTACTACTTATGCAAATATATTTTATACATTCACAAAACTCTAAACCTGTTTTTGCTTTGTCATTATGGGGTACTGTAGATTGAGGGAAAACAATATTTTTTTTTAGAATAAGGCTGTAATGCAACAAAATGTGGTAAAAGTGAATGGGTCTGAACACTTTCTGAACGCGCTGTATTTAAAGTAAGCAAACAGACTAAAGGGCTGTGACATTTGTTGACAATAAAAATAATCTTACATCTGCATTTTCGGTTTAAACTCAAGTAGCCTATCAGTGAGTGGACACTTCAGAGTTTAGGCCTAGACATTAATCAGACGGTCTGCTGATGTTTTTGTTGATGGCAAGATATGTAGCCACAGAGCAAAATTGAGACAGGTTCACTTCCTGAAAGAACTGAAAAAACGGAACGTCCAGTAGTACTCGTACTCACGAGACCATTGCCGTGTGCGTCAAAAGTTGTGGCTTGATCATTGGATTCCTTGTTGTGTCCATCCTAGCTACGTTAACTACAGTAGTGCACAAAAAACAACACTACTTTCTTATTCCTAAAACTCAATGCCCAATGTTTACGTATCCAAGTCAGCTTGAGAACGCCCAACATCGCGTATCTAAGTTAGCTACATACCGTGTGATTAAGTTGGGCTACCGGCGTCGTTAGTTAGCTATGTTTGAAAAGAAAAGAAGCAATACAAGACTTTTTCCCCCACCGGTTTGTTGTTCTTGTTTGACTCCTACATGGACAGCAACATTGTCTCATGCTGTCATTTCGTTCACACGTACATTCCCGAGTCTGACACGAAAAGAACAATCGGCTCGGACGTGCCTTCGATCTTCAACCAACGTTAACTCAGATTCAGGTTCAACTCAATGAGATGCATCACGGGATATTCTTTTTTTTCTTCTGTGGGTTTTATGGAGGACTACAACCCCAAAACGTGTATTGCCGCCACCAAATGGACGGGTTGAAACCAAAACAAGATAGAAAGAAAATTCATACGTAATAGCGAAACCAACTTAATCCAGCCAAATAAAAATAGTACATTAACGAAACAAAACTCCAATTTATTAATTCTTTCAAATCTTCATATCTTCTTTCTCAGGCTCTAGAACATGAGAGAGTGGTACTCCTTGTGACAATATTCCATGTAAATCCTTCACCGAGGACTCTTTCAGGACTCTTTCCAATGGTTTCTATCTTCCTGGACCTTCACTCCACCTTGGCAGTGCCATTAATCCCAATAGCTATAAAGACCACACAATCCACCTTCTTAATATCAGGATCCTGCTGGTGAAAGGCAACCCCCTGCAGCCTGCAGTGAAGGCCTGTCCACCACCATGGGCTTTTCAGGTGCATGATTCAAACCCTCAACCCATTTAACAGTTGCTGCATATGAAATGCTCTGGACAGCCCTGACTTTGGACTCCTCATTCTCTTTCATCCTTGTGGGCCATTTGAAAGACGTAGCTTCATGGTTCCCACCACAATTGCAACATGTCACATTTTCATCACTTTTATAACACATGATATGATCTTTTCCACAACTTGGACATCTCGACTTCTCCCTCCTGCAAACACTTGAGACACGACCAAATGCTTTACAATGATCACACTGCATTGGTCTTTGGATAAATACCCCGACTCTGTAGTTAATATACCATAACTGCACATGAGTAGGGAGAGACTCCATATAAAAACAACTAAAGAACAGATAGACTCTTCACTTATTCTTCATTCACCACATGATTCATCTATTCAACATCAACTTCCCACGAGACGCCAGATATAACCCCCTTGAGGGGTGCCCTGTTCCTAAGAGACACACATGATACTTCAAACTTATCAATTTGGGTGAGACGCAACACACATTTCTTCTGATCTCAAATGGATTCCTCAAGATTGGTAATTCGATGAGCTGCTTCTCATTAACAAACCCTACTCCTACAAGATACCAAGTTACATTCTCATCACTGTATACTACTTTGCTCCATTTTCTATTATTTTGGACAATTTTCCAATTGATTCTACCACCAATTGATTCTACCACCAATTCTCTTTGATTCTACCACCAATTCTCCTTGATTCTACCATTCTCCTTGATTCTACCACCAATTCTCTTTGATTCTACCACCAATTCTCATTGATTCTACCACCAATTCTCTTTGATTCTACCACCAATTCTCTTTGATTCTACCACCAATTCTCTTTGATTCTACTACCAATTCTCCTTGATTCTACCACCAATTCTCCTTGATTCTACCACCAATTCTCTTTGATTCTACTACCAATTCTCCTTTATTCTACCACCAATTCTCATTGATTCTACCACCAATTCTCCTTGATTCTACCACCAATTCTCCTTGATTCTACCACCAATTCTCCTTGATTCTACCATTCTCCTTGATTCTACCACCAATTCTCTTTGATTCTACCACCAATTCTCATTGATTCTACCACCAATTCTCTTTGATTCTACCACCAATTCTCTTTGATTCTACCACAAATTCTCTTTGATTCTACTACCAATTCTCCTTGATTCTACCACCAATTCTCCTTGATTCTACCACCAATTCTCTTTGATTCTACTACCAATTCTCCTTTATTCTACCACCAATTCTCATTGATTCTACCACCAATTCTCCTTGATTCTACCACCAATTCTCCTTGATTCTACCACCAATTCTCCTTGATTCTACTACCAATTCTCCTTGATTCTACCACCAATTCTCATTGATTCTACCACCAATTCTCCTTGATTCTACCACCAATTCTCCTTGATTCTACCATTCTCCTTGATTCAGAATCCACTTCATCATCCGTTTCCGCCATCTTTCGACACCTCAACAGGAATAATTTCATTCCGTCATGGGATATGTCTGGATCTACTGTACTTGTAGATCTTGCAGACTTGTTGCAGCAAAGATATCTGTGCTTGCAAGCAACTAGATGTGACTGACCATCTACTGGACCAATAGTGCCCTATAAAATGCTTCTCATTCCTGTTCAGTGAGGTTTTTTTTGGATAAATAGTCTGGTTGCAGAAGTCTTCCAGAATCATACATATGCACTGGTATTTTCACTTGGCAATATAGGACAACTTTCTGCTCTAGCATACTCTTACCCCCAGTGGTGTAAACTACTTTGAAGTACTAGTAGTAGTTTTTTGGGGGGTATCTGAAGATTCCACAACATTCCTAAAGAAAATATAGATTTTCCCTGACACCCAAAAGTATTTGTTATATTTTAAATGCACAGGCAGGAGAGAAATATGGTCCAATTCACACACCTATCAATATAATGCGTTGTCATCCCTACTGCCTCTGATCTGGCGGTCTCACTAAATACAAATACTGTGTTTGTAAATTATGTCTAAGTGTTGGAGTGTGCCCCCTGGCTGTTCGTTAAAAACAGAAAATCATGCCATCTGGTTTGCTTAATATAAGGAAATTGATTTATAGCATTTACTTGTACTTTTTACATTTACTCAAGTATGACAATTTAGTACTTTATCCACCACTACCTTTAAAACCAGATACTTTTAGACTTTTACTCAAGTAGTAATTAACGAGCCTTGGTACCAGTCTCTTTAGCTAAAATGTCACTCCATGTACTCCATATAATTTGGCAAGGATAAGGAGTGTAATGATAGCTAAAGAGACTGGTATCTTCTAAAGTATCTTTCCTTTTATTCAAGTATGACAACTGAGTACTTTTCCCACCCTTGTTTACCCCTTCAAATTCTTTAAAGGCTGTGTCTGTCTGCCCAATAGGCCTAGGCTAGGGCCCTATGCTATGTATGTCATTTAATAAAGCCTATGTCTGTCTGCCCAATAGGCCTAGGCTAGGGCCCTATGCTATGTATGTCATTTAATAAAGCCTATGTCTGTCTGCCCAATAGGCCTAGGATAGGGCCCTATGCCATGTATGTCATTTAATAAAGGATACGTCTGTCTGCCCAATAGGCCTAGGCTAGGGCCCTATGCTACGTATGTCTAATAATAAAGCCTATGTCTGTCTGCCCAAAAGGCCTAGGCTAGGGCCCTATGCTATGTATGTCATTTAATAAAGCCTATGTCTGTCTGCCCAATAGGCCTAGGCTAGGGCCCTATGCTATGTATGTCATTTAATAAAGGCTACATCTGTCTGCTTAATAGGCCTAGGCTAGGGCCCTATGCTATGTATGTCATTTAATAAAGCCTATGTCTGTCTGCCCAATAGGCCTAGACTCGGGCCTTAAGCTATATATGTAATTTAATAAAGGCTACATTTGTCTGCCCAATAGAACTAGGCTAGGGCCCTATGCTATGTATGTCATTTAATAAAGCCTACATCTGTCTGCCCAATAAGCCTAGGCTAGGGCCCTATGCTATGTATGTCATTTAATAAAGGCTACGTCTGTCTGCCCAATAGGCCTAGGCTATGGCCCAATGCTATGTATGTCATTTAATAAAGCCTACATCTGTCTGCCCAATAGGCCTAGGCTAGGGCCCTATGCTATGTATGTCATTTAATAAAGGCAACATCTGTCTGCCCAAAGGGCCTAGGCTAGGGCCATATGCTATGTATGTCATTTAATAAAGGCTATGTCTGTCTGCCCAATAGGCCTAGGCTAGGGCCCTATGCTATGTATGTCATTTAATAAAGGCTGTGTCTGTCTGCCCAATAGGCCTAGGCTAGGGCCCTATGCTATGCATGTCATTTAATAAAGGCAACATCTGTCTGCCCAAAGGTCCTAGGCTATGGCCCTATGCAATTTATGTCATTTAATAAAGCCTATGTCTGTCTGCCCAATAGGCCTAGGCTATGGCCCTATGCTATGTATGTCATTTAATAAAGCCTACATTTGTCTGCCCAATAGGCCTAGGCTAGGGCCCTATGCTATGTATGTCATTTAATAAAGGCTGTGTCTGTCTGCCCAATAGACCAAGGCTAGGGCCCTATGCTATGTATGTCATTTAATAAGGGCTACGTCTGTCTGCCCAATAGGCCTAGGCTCGGGCCCTATGCTATGTATGTTAAATTAATAAAGGCTACATTTGTCTGCCCAATAGAACTAGGCTAGGGCCCTATGCTATGTATGTCATTTAATAAAGCCTACATCTGTCTGCCCAATAGGCCTAGGCTAGGGCCCTATGCTATGTATGTCATTTAATAAAGGCTACGTCTGTCTGCCCAATAGGCCTAGGCTATGGTCCTATGCTATGTATGTCATTTATTAAAGCCTACATCTGTCTGCCCAATAGGCCTAGGCTAGGGCCCTATGCTATGTATGTCATTTAATAAAGGCAACATCTGTCTGCCCAAAGGGCCTAGGCTAGGGCCATATGCTATGTATGTCATTTAATAAAGCCTATGTCTGTCTGCCCAATAGACCTAGGCTAGGGCCCTTTGCTATGTATGTCATTTAATAAAGGCTATGTCTGTCTGCCCAATAGGCCTAGGCTAGGGCCCTATGCTATGTATGTCATTTAATAAAGGCTGTGTCTGTCTGCCCAATAGGCCTAGGCTAGGGCCCTATGCTATGCATGTCATTTAATAAAGGCTACATCTGTCTGCCCAAAGGGCCTAGGCTATGGCCCTATGCAATTTATGTCATTTAATAAAGCCTATGTCTGTCTGCCCAATAGGCCTAGGCTATGGCCCTATGCTATGTATGTCATTTAATAAAGCCTACATTTGTCTGCCCAATAGGCCTAGGCTAGGGCCCTATGCTATGTATGTCATTTAATAAAGGCTGTGTCTGTCTGCCCAATAGGCCTAGGCTATGGCCCTATGCTATGTATGTCATTTAATAAAGCCTACATTTGTCTGCCCAATAGGCCTAGGCTAGGGCCCTATGCTATGTATGTCATTTAATAAAGGCTGTATCTGTCTGCCCAAAGGGCCTAGGCTATGGCCCTATGCTATGTATGTCATTTAATAAAGCCTATGTCTGTCTGCCCAATAGGCCTTGGCTCAGGCCCTATGCTATGTATGTCTTTTAATAAAGGATCTGTCTGTCTGCCCAATAGGCCTAGGCTATGGTCCTATGCTATGTATGTCATTTATTAAAGCCTACATCTGTCTGCCCAATAGGCCTAGGCTAGGGCCCTATGCTATGTATGTCATTTAATAAAGGCAACATCTGTCTGCCCAAAGGGCCTAGGCTAGGGCCATATGCTATGTATGTCATTTAATAAAGCCTATGTCTGTCTGCCCAATAGGCCTAGGCTAGGGCCCTATGCTATGTATGTCATTTAATAAAGGCTATGTCTGTCTGCCCAATAGGCCTAGGCTAGGGCCCTATGCTATGTATGTCATTTAATAAAGGCTGTGTCTGTCTGCCCAATAGGCCTAGGCTAGGGCCCTATGCTATGCATGTCATTTAATAAAGGCTACATCTGTCTGCCCAAAGGGCCTAGGCTATGGCCCTATGCAATTTATGTCATTTAATAAAGCCTATGTCTGTCTGCCCAATAGGCCTAGGCTATGGCCCTATGCTATGTATGTCATTTAATAAAGCCTACATTTGTCTGCCCAATAGGCCTAGGCTAGGGCCCTATGCTATGTATGTCATTTAATAAAGGCTGTGTCTGTCTGCCCAAAGGGCCTAGGCTATGGCCCTATGCTATGTATGTCATTTAATAAAACCTATGTCTGTCTGCCCAATAGGCCTTGGCTCAGGCCCTATGCTATGTATGTCATTTAATAAAGGCTACGTCTGTCTGCCCAATAGGCCTAGGCTATGGTCCTATGCTATGTATGTCATTTATTAAAGCCTACATCTGTCTGCCCAATAGGCCTAGGCTAGGGCCCTATGCTATGTATGTCATTTAATAAAGGCAACATCTGTCTGCCCAAAGGGCCTAGGCTAGGGCCATATGCTATGTATGTCATTTAATAAAGCCTATGTCTGTCTGCCCAATAGACCTAGGCTAGGGCCCTTTGCTATGTATGTCATTTAATAAAGGCTATGTCTGTCTGCCCAATAGGCCTAGGCTAGGGCCCTATGCTATGTATGTCATTTAATAAAGGCTGTGTCTGTCTGCCCAATAGGCCTAGGCTAGGGCCCTATGCTATGCATGTCATTTAATAAAGGCTACATCTGTCTGCCCAAAGGGCCTAGGCTATGGCCCTATGCAATTTATGTCATTTAATAAAGCCTATGTCTGTCTGCCCAATAGGCCTAGGCTATGGCCCTATGCTATGTATGTCATTTAATAAAGCCTACATTTGTCTGCCCAATAGGCCTAGGCTAGGGCCCTATGCTATGTATGTCATTTAATAAAGGCTGTGTCTGTCTGCCCAATAGGCCTAGGCTATGGCCCTATGCTATGTATGTCATTTAATAAAGCCTACATTTGTCTGCCCAATAGGCCTAGGCTAGGGCCCTATGCTATGTATGTCATTTAATAAAGGCTGTGTCTGTCTGCCCAAAGGGCCTAGGCTATGGCCCTATGCTATGTATGTCATTTAATAAAACCTATGTCTGTCTGCCCAATAGGCCTTGGCTCAGGCCCTATGCTATGTATGTCATTTAATAAAGGCTGTTTACCTTCTCCAAATGTTAGTTTCTTCACATTCTTTGGAGGTTCGCCCAAGGCGTTGGCATTGTTCATGCTATCAGCAGCATCCAGGCCTACTTTTTTTGTTTTAGGTACAGCGTTGTCCTACACATTGTCCTGTGTGTTATTATTCTAAAGAAAGGATGTGTGTGCACTGTTCAGCAATAGAAAAATAGAAAATTAAGAATGCATGAGAGATAAATTAGATGGAGGGAATTCAAGTGGTTTCTTTAACATGCTATTGTTCATCATCTGTTCTCTAGGAAATGTGGCACAGCACTAGGATTTTTCTCTCTCTTGCTTTACCAAGGTTACTGCTGAATATACAGTTGAAGTCAGAAGTTTACATACACCTTGCCAAATACATTTAAACTCCGTTTTTCACAATTCCTGACATTTAATCCGAGTACAAATTCCCTGTCTTCGGTCAGTTAGGATCATCACTTTATTTTAAGAATGTGAAATGTCAGAATAATAGTAGAGAGAATTATTTATTTCAGCTTTTATTACTTTCATCACATTCCCAGTGGGTCAGAAGTTAACATACACTCAATTAGTATTTGGTAGCATTGCCTTTAAATTGTTTAACTTGGGTCAAACATTTCAGGTTGCCTTTCTCAAGCTTCCCACAATAAGTTGGGTGAATTTTGGCCCATTCCTCCTGACAGAGCTGGTGTAACTGAGTCAGGTATGTAAGGCCTTCTTGCTTGCACACACTTTTTCAGTTCTGCCCACAACTTTTCTATAGGATTGAGGTCAGGGCTTTGTGATGGCCACTCCAATACCTTCGCTCTAGCCATTTTGCCACAACTTTGGAAGTATGCTTGGGGTCGTTGTCCATAATTTTCTTCCCTCATGATGTCATCTATTTTGTGAAGTACACAAGTCCTTCCTGCAGCAAAGCACCACCACAACATGATGCTGCCACCCCCAAGCTTCACGGTTGGGATGGTGTTTTTCGGCTTGCAAGCCTCACCCTTTTTCCTCCAAACATAACGATGGTCAATATGGCCAGAGGACATTTCTCCAAAAAGTAAGATCTTTGTCCCCATGTGCAGTTGCAAACCGTAGTCTGGCTTTTTTATGCGGTTTTGGAGCTGAGGCTTCTTCCTTGCTGAGCGGCTATTAAGGTTATGTCGATATAGGGACTCTTTTTACTGTGGATATAGATACTTTTGTACCTGTTTCCTCCAGCATCTTCACAGGGTCCTTTGCTGTTGTTCTGGGATTGATTTGCACTTTTGCACCAAAGTACATTCATCTCTAGGAGACAGAACAAGTCTCCTTCCTGAGCGGTATGACGGCTGCGTGGTCCCATGGTGTTTATACTTGCATACTATTGTTTGTACAGATGAACGTGGTACCTTCAGGCGTTTGGAAATTTCTCCCAAGGATGAACCAGACTTGTGGAGGTTTTGGCTGATTTCTTTTGATTTTTACCATGATGTCAAGCAAAGAGGCACTAAATTTGAAGGTAGGCCTTGAAATACATCCACAGGTACACCTCCAATTGACTCAAATTAAGTGAAGTAATCTGTCTGTAAACAATTGTTGGAAAAATTACTTGTGTCATGCACAAAGTAGATGTCCTAACCGACTTGCCGAAACTATAGCTTGTTAACAAGAAATGTGTGGAGTGGTTGAAAAACGAGTTTTAATGACTCCAACCTAAGTGTATGTAAACTTCCAACTTCAACTGTAAATGATTGAGCCTAGTGCCATGGTACTTACTGTTTGATTGAATGACACAAACAGTGTCATAAGATGATAAAGGAAGTTTCTGTTTTGCAGTGATACTAACTACTTTGTTACCACAAACAATGGTCCAGAGACAAATATCAAATAGATGCAAAGTTAGGCTTTGATGGTGTAGCAGCTAATGTATGTATTTACCCTTTGATGAGCAGTGACCTTGAGAAGAACAAATAGGTTTGTTACCATGTAGACTATTGTTACAACCAACCAGTGGGATAACATTTGCATTGGTATCAGACAACACAGTCCTCCCATAGCACAGATAGCTTTACAACTCGTATCAATGTATGTAAGCTAGTAGAACTGTAAAGGAGTCATACAAATTGGTAAGAAAGACACAGAATTGTACTGTATTTTTCAAAGGTTTTGGGTTTAGACCAATGATTTTTGGTTTTATGTAGATCATTGGCTTGGACCATGTACTGTGTCATGCCACCCACGCCACCCAGTGGAGACAGTCCCACATTACACAAAAGGTGTTCTAACCAGAAGATGTGGCGCGAGACATAGCTAGCTAATATTGTGTGTACATACAAACTTTTAAAGTAAAAATCGAATCTAAACTAGGTCCGACCACAGCAGCTATTATACGTAGTTCCTCAAGGCAAAAATGCCCCGTAGAAGACAGGTAAGGCAAATATATGTCGGAAGATGGCTAGCTGGATAAGCTAACCAAGTCAAATACCGGTAACTTAGCTAGCTAGAACAGTTAGCTATGCTAGCATAACGTTGCTGAAAGGCGCGTTTCTATTGTGTCGATTTGAAAGTATTTTACGTTGTTAGCTAACGTTATCTTGTATATAAACAAAATGCACAACCATTAGTTAGCTAGCCAAGATGGCCTCTTTTTACGCTTATAAGCTAGATAGCTGATGCTAATATTGTGTTGTACTAACGTTACCAACTAGCTAGGCTGTGTTTAAGGTCATATTTTATCGTGGCGCGGGTAGCTACTAACTACTTAACGGTATATCTCAATTATTAGAATTTGATACATTAACGTTAAATAATCTAACGTTGGCAAATTGTTTATTAGCTACTGATGAAGTAGCAATAATTCTACTTCTAGCTCATTTAGATAATGGCAGAAGATACTGACCCTACCGTTACGCTTGTTAACACTGAGCTGCACTGAGGTCGGAACACAATCTTGCTTACATTAAAAGCCCATGTGTACTTGATCCCGAAAATGTGGGGGAGGTTCTGTATGGAGGGTGTGACTCAATTGCGCAGCCTCCGTAGGCATGCAGAGGCCAAATTGAGCTCCATACCGCATTGCTGTGCGCCTCCCAAATGTTGTAACAATGTTGAGGGCTCCATATATAGCTCCTCATTGACATGATTGGTTTACAGTAGGTGGGTCCTTTATAAACACAAACTCACTTCCTTGACTTCATTCACAACACAAGTATGAATGCCCTGACTTCTGCAGAGGCCGTATCACTTTAAATGCTGCACGGTCAATGCAGACCTCTGCTTGACCAGGCAGCGCCTTTTAGACACCATGGAGTCAGAGCGAGATATGGGTCGGAAAATGTACCTCAATGCAAGGTTGGGATATCCCACATTTAACTTTTCCACACTACTTCACCGAGAAGATTGAAATACTTATAGTTTCCTACTGAAAATGTTCGTCCTCATGCTAGCTACCAGTAGTAGGATGTTAGTCTGCCTTGATTATGACTCTCAGTTCTATTATATTACACATAAAAGTAATTGGCGGAAGGTGTCTTCTGTAGGGGGGAGTTTTGTTAAGAGCCACAAAGCTCGGTCAGAACTTTGACACGCATGGCTGGTTTTGGAACAATACGGACCTTATCTTTCATATTGCCGAGAAATAGTTTTCAAAAAACTATTTTTTTTATTGATACACACCTTTTTATAGGGTTAGGATTTCCACACAGCCATATTTCTATGTTACAGTGCTTGTTTATGGAAAACAGAAGAAAGACACAGTGGACTATCTGTGCTAATTTGTTGTTTGCATTTTTGGAACACCTGTGTGTAAACGAAGACAGATGCCACAAATGTGTTGCCACTCAAAAATACTGTCAGCTGAAACTGTGTAAAAACTAGTTAAAACAGTGTACAGTAAGTGTTTATTTTGCATTTGTGAAATTATTTTGATGTGATATGAACGTAAAGGGATTTATGTTTCTCGGACCGTACTGCAATTGAGAATCGATTCACATTTAGATGGAGTATTTGCCTGTTTTGACTTCCAGAGCCAATTCACCCTTTAAACAGAAAATGTAAGGTCCTTGGACATAGGACTACTGTTAGGCTCCTTTAGTCCAATATTGGGCTAAGGTGAAGAAACAAACAATGGACGAAATACAATAATTATACAAAAAAAACGCAGTAAACAAATCTGTTTTCACTAAATGTCAATAATGTGGTCGTCAAAATACATGATAAATCATTTGGAAACAACGTGGCAGTTGTTAACCATGTCTTAAAATCCCAATACTATACGTTATGATATTAACATGATATGAGCCTAAATTTAAAGCAAGCGCTGTGCCCAGAACGTTCAAATCTGTTGGACAGACTTTTTTGTGAAACCCTCGAAATCGGTGTGTTCATATTTGCTCTTTGCGATGGGTATTCCTCAAGCTATCAGAGTAAAATTTATGTGATATTGTATTGCCAAGGAGTATGGGAAAGTCCTAAAGGTGTTTCAGGGTCACCGGACATCTTTTGACTGAAAATATCATTACAATGTAACCCAACTCAGGTCTAGGCCTACCAGAAGTAAGCAATTTTATAGACTGTAGCCTTCTGTGTTACAGTTCTGACTTAGTGAGAAGTGGGCGTCTGTGTTAGGCTGTGAGTGTCTGTTGGTGGGGGTGCTGCTGTGTGAGTGTGTGGGCTTGCTGAGAAGTGTGTGTCTGTGTAAGGCTGTGTTGGTAGTGTGTGTGAGTGGGTGGGGATGGTGTGTGTGTGTCTAATTTGCATAAAGTAGTATTCTAGTTTCATAAAATGTTTCAAATGGTTACAAACTCAGTTTTGCATAAATAATGAAGATTTGTTAATAATATGACAAGCCTACCTTAAATGATTGGTCTTAAATGACTGTAATTATGTATTCCGTACTGCCTAATTTGCATAATAGAGCATTTTAACTGAATAATTTGTGAATAATATGACCACCCTATCTTGAGATATTGAACAAAATGTGTAGAAGTTAAGAATCCTATCCTCATGAAATAAAGTATCATGTGTTCCTAATCAGCTTCTATATAACATGGAATACAAAATATAACACCACAACCCCAGTTTCATTAAGTTCCCTAACACCCAACCAGTAGCCACAGAAACCATTACAGAATGTTTAACAACAAAGGAGCTGATTGGCTGACACTGCCATTCCAAAATGGCTGTGGTGGCTACTGCTAGCTAGCATGAGGACAGCAAGGGTAGTTTTCCAGGAAAACTATCAGTATTTCAATCTTGTCAGTATGGATAAAGGTACATTTTGGAGTACAGTGGCATATCCCATCCCTGCATCGAGGTGCGCTTTCTGGCTCCCTGTGTTAATGTATCCACGGTTGCGTTCCGACCTCAGGGCAGCTCAGTGTAAACAAGCTTAACGGTAGGGTGAGTATCTTCTAGCAAGCTAACTTATAGCTAACGTTAGAGCCACCATGGAAAGTAAATATCTAGCTTCTTCTATCTTCTGGGGCGGCAGGGTAGCCTAGTTGTTAGTGCGTTGGACTTGTAACTGGAAGGTTGCAAGTTCAAACCCCCGAGCTGACATGGTACAAATCTGTCATTCTAAGAATTTGTTCTTAACTGACTTGCCTGGTTAAATAAAGGTTATAAAGAAAGGTAAAATAAAAATGAACCTTACTAATCCTGCTTCATTTCATTTTTTCACAGAGAGTGCATGTGGGGAGCGGCTCTGATGGGACTGAAGATTCAGACTCTTCTGCTGAGCGGGAACAGACGAACAGCTCGGAGAGTGATGGAAACATACCCAAGAGAACACGCCTCACAAGAGCATCTCTGCGCCTCAGCCAAAGCTCACAAGGTAAAGCCATGGGATGGATGCTTTAGCTGTGAATCAAAACCTACATTGCAATTGAAATAGTTTTGCTAGCTAACAGTGAGACAGTCACCTGTCGAGGAGACCTTGTGGGGGCTAAGAATTGCTAAAAGATTCCATTATTGTATCCTACATTGTAGGGTGTCCACCCACCAGGGTTTCTGTTAGGAAAGAGTCTGTCCGGACATGTGACCGGCAAAATAAAAAGTTACCGGACAATGTTCTGACATATCATTAACATTATATACAAAACTACAGATTTCGTAACCTAACACATCCGATAATAAGCACCGAGCTCTGTTGACAGAGTGCCTCCGCATTTTCCCATCGACTTTTGTGGATTTTACATGTTGTGGTGGTGTCTGCATAGTTGTATCCACGGGTCGCAAAATTAATATGATATGAGCTAGATTAAATGTAAAAGGATTTGAAAATTAAAAAGCTTGCTCAGTGCTCCGTTGACAATTTACAAAAATACACTTGTTTTTGTGAATGGAATTTCGCATTAATATTAAAAGCGTATACTACAATATGAACATACTGCATGCCATGTCTCAAAATCAATATCTAACTTACTTCTATATTGTTTTCTGTTCTTCTGATTTGAGAAGAAAGACGAGTTCAACAGTGAGCCTGTCAGTTAGCGTTACATCCAGACCGCTCACCGCATGTTTATTTTGTCCAACCACACCAGACGCGATCAGGACACGCAGGTTGAAATATCAAAATGAACTCTGAACGGATCAATGCAACATACATGGTCCTCAATGAGGAACTCCCAGCCCTATACTATATTAATTTGGGGACAGGTCGAAAAGCATTAAATATTTATGGCAATTTAGCTAGCTAGCTTGTTGTTGATAGCTAATTTGTCCTGGGATATAAACGTTGAGTTGTTATTTTGCCTGAAATGCACAAGGTTCTCTACTCCGACAATTAGTCCACACATAAAACGGTCATCTGAATCGTTTCTAGTCATTTTACCCCAATCAACCTCACTACTAACTGGACCCTTATGATCACTCGACTAAGCATGCCTCTCCTTAATTTCAATATGCCTTGTCCATTGCTGTTCTGGTTAGTGTTTATTGGCTTATTTCACTGTAGAGCCACTAGCCCTGCTCACTATACCTTATCCAACCTTTCAATTCCACCACCCACACATGCGATGACATCACCTGGTTTCAATTATGTTTCTAGAGACAATATCTCTCTCATCACCACTCAATACCTAGGTTTACCTCCACTGTATTCACATCCTACCATACCTTTGTCTGTACATTATTCCGTGAAGCTATTTTATCGCCCCCAGAAACCTTCTTTTACTCTCTGTTCCAGACGTTCTAGACGTCCAATTCTCATAGCTTTTAGCTTTTTTTTCTCATAGCTGTTCCTCTGGTGATGTAGAGGTGAATCCAGGCCCTGCAGTGCCTAGCTCCACTCCTATTCCCCAGACGCTCTCTTTTGATGACTTCTGTAACCGTAAAAGCCTTGGTTTCATGCATGTTAACATTAGAAGCCTCCTCCCTAAGTTTGTTTTATTCACTGCTTGAGCACACTCTGCCAACCCGGATGTTCTAGCCGTGTCTGAATCCTGGCTTAGGAAGACCACCAAAGATTCTGACATTTTCATCCCTAACTACAACATTTTCAGACAAGATAGAACTGCCAAAGGGGGCGGTGTTGCAATCTACTGCAAAGATAGCCTGCAGAGTTCTGTCCGACTATCCAGGTCTGTACCCAAACAATTTGAACTTCTACTTTTAAAAATCCACCTCTCTAAAAACAAGTCTCTCAACGTTGCTGCCTGCGATAGACCACCCTCTGCCCCCAGCTGTGCTCTGGACACCATATGTGAACTGATTGCCCCCCATCTATCTTCAGAGCTCATGCTGCTAGGCGACCTAAACTGGAACATGCTTAACACCCCAGCCATCCTACAATCTAAGCTTGATGCCCTCAATCTCACACAAATTATCAATGAACCTACCAGGTACCACCCCAAAGCCGTAAACACTGGCACCCTCATAGATATCATCCTAACCAACTTGCCCTCTAAATACACCTCTGCTGTTTTCAACCAAGATCTCAGCGATCACTGCCTCATTGCCTGCATCCGTAATGGGTCAGCAGTCAAACGACCTCCACTCATCACTGTCAAACGCTCCCTGAAACACTTCAGCGAGCAGGCCTTTCTAATCGACATGGCCGGGGTTTCCTGGAAGGACATTGATCTCATCCCATCAGTAGAGGATGCCTGGTTATTGTTTTTAAATGCCTTCCTCACCATCGTAAATAAAAATGCCCCATTCAAGAAATTTAGAACCAGGAACAGATATAGCCATTGGTTCTCTCCAGACCTGACAGCCCTTAACCAACACAAAAACATCCTATGGCGTTCTGCATTAGCATCGAACAGCCCCCGTGATATGCAACCTTTCAGGGAAGCTAGAAACCAATATACACAGGCAGTTACAAAAGCCAAGGCTAGCTTTTTCAAGCAGAAATTTGCTTCCTGCAACACAAACTCAAAAAAGTTCTGGGACACTGTAAAGTCCATGGAGAATAAGAACACCTCCTCCCAGCTGCCCACTGCACTGAGGATAGGAAACACTGTCACCACCGATAAATCCACTATAATTGAGAATTTCAATAAACATTTTTCTACGGCTGGCCATGCTTTCCACCTGGCTACCCCTACCCCGGTCAACAGCACTGCACCCCCCACAGAAACTCGCCCAAGCCTTCCCCATTTCTCCTTCTCCCAAATACAGTCAGCTGATGTTCTGAAAGAGCGGCAAAATCTGGACCCCTACAAATCAGCCGGGCTAGACAATCTGGACACTTTCTTTCTAAAATTATCTTCCGAAATTGTTGCCACCTCTCTTACTAGCCTGTTCAACCTCTCTTTCGTGTTGTCTGAGATTCCCATAGATTGGAAAGCAGCTGCGGTCATCCCCCTCTTCAAAGGGGGGAACACTCTTGACCCAAACTGCTACAGACCTATATCTATCCTACCCTGCCTTTCTAAGGTCTTCGAAAGCCAATCAACAAACAGATTACCGACCATTTCGAATCCCACCATACCTTCTCCGCTATGCAATCTGGTTTCCGAGCTGGTCATGGGTGCACCTCAGCCACGCCCAAGGTCCTAAACGATATCTTAGCTGCCATCGATAAGAAACAATACTGTGCATTCATTGACCTGGCCAAGTCGACACCATTCTGTATACTTCTGGCCCTTCATTGGACACTGTGTTAACAACCCTCCAGGCGTGCTTCAATGCCATTACAACTCTCATTCTGTGGCCTCCAATTGCTCTTAAATACAAGTAAAACTAAATGCATGCTCTTCAACCGATCGCTGCCTGCACCTGCCCGCCTGTCCAACATCACTACTCTGGACGGCTGTGACTTAGAATATGTGGACAACTACAAATACCTAGGTGTCTGGTTAGACTGTAAACTCTCCTTCCAGACTTACATCAAACATCTCCAATCCAAAGTTAAATCTAGAATTGGGTTCCTCTTTCGCAACAAAGCATCCTTCACTCATGCTGCCAAACATACCCATGTAAAACTGACCATCCAACCAATCCTCGACTTCGGAGATGTCATTTACAAAATAGCCTCCAATACCCTACTCAATAAATTGGATGCAGTCTATAACAGTGCTATCCGTTTTGTCACCCAAAGCCCCATATACTTCCCACCACTGCGACCTGTATGCTCTCGCTGGCTGGCCCTCGCTTCATACTCGTTGCCAAACCCACTGGCTCAAGGTCATCTACAAGACCCTGCTAGGTAAAGTCCCCCCTTATCTCAGCTCGCTGGTCACCATAGCAGCACCCACCTGTAGCATGCGCTCCAGCAGGTATATCTCTGGTCACCCCCAAAACCAATTATTCCTTTGACTGCCCCTCCTTCCACTTCTCTGCTGCCAATGACTGGAACGAACTACAAAAATCTCTGAAACTGGAAACACTTATCTCCCTTACCAGCTTTAAGCACCAGCTGTCAGAGCAGCTCACAGATTACTGCACCTGTACATAGCCCATCTGTAATTTAGCCCAAACATCTACCTCTTTCCCTACTGTATTTATTTATTTTGCTCCTTTGCACCCCATTATTTCTATCTCTACTTTGCACATTCTTCCACTGCAAATCTACCATTCCAGTGTTTTACTCGCTATATTGTATTTACTACGCCACCATGGCCTTTTGTGCCTTTACCTCCCTTATCTCACCTCACTTGCTCACATTGTATATATACGGTTTTCTACTGTATTATTGACTGTATGTTTGTTTTACTCCATGTGTAACTCTGTTGTTGTATGTGTCGAACTGCTTTGCTTTATCTTGGCCAGGTTGCAATTGTAAATGAGAACTTGCTCTCAACTTGCCTACCTGGTTAAATAAAGGTGAAATAAATAAACATTCAAGTCCTCCTTCCATGCTTTTTCTTCTTTGGACTTTATATTTCAATTGGCATCTAACTTTCATAATAAGGTGTATTACCACAACCGACTGACCTCCGTTCATCTTTCAATCACCCACGTGGGTATAACCAATGAGATGGTATGTGGGTATATGCTTCTAAAAGCCAATGAGGAGATGGGAGAGGCAGGACTTCCAGTGCGTTCTGCGCCACAAATAGAACCAACTTCTATTTTAGCGCTTGGCAACGCAGACGCTCGTTGGCGCGCGTGAGCAGTGTGGCTGCAATGATTGAATAACATGTATGTGTACATTTATTTTGCAACGCATGTGACGAGAGCGGTCTGTTCAGCATGACAATTCTCACAAAGAATCCAGTCTAACTGGCGCAATTATATTTTCCAGATTTTTTACCGCTTTTTTTCTCTGGCCTCCATTGAATTATTCACCCATGTTTTGGCCATCCTACAAGGGTTAAAACTAAAGTAACTTTTGAACAGATTATGATAGACATGGAGCATTGGTTTTCTTAGAGGAGTATCTACACATTTAACATGTTATTTTACATTGGTCCCATCATTTTATGTTTTTATTGGACACCCTAAATGTTGTGCCGTTTCTCCCACCTACCCATGTAGACACACTTGATGTGAAGCAAGACGAGTCTCCACCGTTGACGCCTACAGGCAACGCCCCGTCGTCTGAGTCTGAGCTGGACATCTCCAGCCCCAATGCCTCCCACGATGAGAGCCTGGCCAAAGACCCTGCCCTCAGAGACTCTGACAAGGACCTCTCCCACCGGCCCAAGCGCCGTCGCTGCCACGAGACCTACAATTTTAACATGAAGTGTCCCACGCCGGGATGCAACTCATTGGGTAAGATAAGTCACCATTTGGTTAGTGGCGCCACTGCTAGTTTACTGGATGCTCAACAAGACTTGTTATGATTCGTGTTATGATTCTAGTCAATAAAATGTATTCTCTGTAAACTCATTGCTTTTCTTCCTCTCTTGTTTCTTGCAGGACATCTAACAGGGAAACATGAACGGCATTTTGCGGTATCAGGATGCCCACTATACCACAACCTCTCTGCTGATGAATGCAAGGTATATGTCAAAACAATATTTTCCATTGGTTATGTGTTTTTTGAGGTAAATTAACTTCATTGTCTCCTACGATGAGAGCCACAGAGACTCAAATCCCCAATAAATGTATTCTTCCTTTTTATTGACAGGTGAAAGCAACCACTCGTGAGAAACACGAAGAAGAGGCAAAGGTGCAGGAGGAAAGCAACAGACACGCCACACGACACCAGGTAAAATTAATATTGAATACTTTTTAAGGGTGATACATTTTATCACGTTGGAAGTGGGGAAAAAAATCGCAATGAATTTCTGTTGTGTCCACCAGACGCCCACTTCAAGACAGACTAGATACAAAGAGCAGGTGACTGAGATGAGGAAAGGGAGGAACTCTGGGTTGTCTAAGGAGCAGAAGGAGAAATACATGGTGAGACATATTCAAATGACTAAAGGGACAATTATGTTTGCTATGGAGATCTTACATTTTGGTGTCTTGGAATTTGAAACGTATTTCAAAAGTCGTTTTTGTGATGTTGTCATGTAGACTTGGTTTATTGACACAATCAACACTCCATCACCCAACAGTTTTATTTCTCCATCTCGTCCACAGGAGCATCGACAGAGCCACGGCAACACCAGAGAACCTCTTCTGGAGAACATCACAAGTGAATATGACCTGGAGCTCTTCAGAAAAGCCCAGGCACGTGCATCTGAAGATCTGGTAAGAGGAAAACCTCGGTGCACCTACCTCCTTCATTCATAATTAACCAATAGTGATATAGATTGTATTGTAGATAAGGTCATCTTGGTTGTTTAGAAGAATTTAATATTTCACCTCTCTTGTTTCGCACTTATTGAAAACGCCACAGGAGAGGCTGCGGATTCAGGGCCAGATCACGGAGGGCAGCAACATGATCAAGACCATCCTGTTCGGCCGCTACGAGCTGGACACCTGGTACCACTCGCCCTACCCCGAGGAGTACGCCCGCCTGGGACGCCTCTACGTCTGCGAGTTCTGCCTCAAGTACATGAAGAGCCAGACCATTCTGAGACGACACATGGTAAGACAAGGAAGAGCCAGGCTTATCACCTCTTAGGCTTGTGTTACACAAAGCAACTTTCACGCAATTTTAGTTGCAGGTTACGAGTGACATCTTCTCAAGCCCTGCTGGTGCACAAAACAACTCAAATGCAATTGAAATAGCATGCAACAGCCAATCAAATTTAAGTTCTAAACTTACCCAATGTCATCTGCTGCATTACATTGTGAATTCACAAATTATTTGTTCATCCAGCTGTTTGGTTTTTGTATTTTTTATTTTACCTTTATTTAACCAGGCAAGTCAGTTAAGAACAAATTCTTATTTTCAATGACGGCCTAGGAACAGTGGGTTAACTGCCTGTTCAGGGGCAGAACGACAGATTTGTACCTTGTCAGCTCGGGGGTTTGAACTTGCAACCTTCCGGTTACTTGTCCAACGCTCTAACCACTAGGCTAAGGATCGAGTTAGATAAGCTGCCTGTACAATTTAGCTAGCTAGCCAGCCAAAATAAAATTGCCAGCACCGTTTCAGCACAACTACAAGCTAACCAAGCTAGCAACGAGCTATGCCAACTAATGCAGTTCATGTTGGACAATTTCAGTTGAATCTAGTCCCATCTGATGACAATATTTATTTATACAGCTCCCGTTGGGCTTAATGTCTCTTCTGTATTGGTTCCCGCAACACTGGTAGCTGTGTTGACATAAAAACATAGGGTTCGAACCTTGGAATGGATCATGTGACAAAATGATTTGTTTTGATTGGCTGTTTCTTGCAACTAGTTGCACAAAGTTGAATTGTTTGCAACTGGATGCAACCAAGTCGCAGATGAATTGCTTATCAGTAGCAGTAGCAGTGTTGCACAAATCAATCGTAATGCAACATAGTTGCAAGCAACTAAAGCTGCGTCCAAGTTGCTACGTGTAACTACACCCTTAAGGCATGAACAGATCACCAAGACTGTCGGCTGCGGTACACCTCTGCCCAGAATGTCAGTCAATGCTTTTTCTGTGTACACATTAGTGATGCATGGGTTGATTCATAACTCGCAGTCTCCGCGGTTATATCCATGTGCCGGGCGGGTTTAGGGTCATGAAATATTGTGTGTATTAAAGGTGGGTGGGTAGGTTAAATAAAGAGAGAACAACGCATTCAAAATCACAAATGTATAATTCTTGTGCAATTCATATCTATGGGCTACATTTAGTTTATTCTGTCATAATTTTTATCTGGAGTTGGTCCATATGCCCTAAAGTTTAGGCTTAACTGTATGCGTGCCAAATAATCGCCATTTGCCAAATGCTTTTGGGAACTTGGGCAGAAAAAGTTAATATCGATCCAAGATTAAGCCGTTCTTGTAGTAAAATGTTACACCAAATGTAAATTTTGACTCGGGAACAGGAGTAGAGAAATATAATATATTTATTTCAGAATCTTGAGAGAATAAATGCTCTGTTAGAGAATGTATCTAAAGATTCTATCTTTATCAGCATCATAAAAGCTGCTAGTATTTCAACCACATAAGTTATACATCCAACCCGAACTAAAATCTTATCGGAAATATGTTGGTGTTTTCACTGCTTTTAATTCCCTTTAAACTGGTCAAACTAATGCAGAACTGCACGCATTTTGACATCAAAGTATGCTGGTACAAAAAAACGACACCAAAAATATGCTTCTCGTCGGAACATTGTGTCTGAAGTTGGTGCTGAGCTAATCGGAGGACTTGGGCAAGGAGAAAAATGTCTAGGCACTCCCCGTATTCATAGTACTATTTTCAGGGCCAATGGAACATATGTGGCGAGGCAGTATTTGCCGCAGCACTAGTTTAATAAAATATATTGATGAAAAGCGTTAAAAATAGGGGCAAAGTGTATTTTTATTTTAACCAATTTGCCTCATGGTTTGTGAACTCGCTCACAATGTCTGTCCTTCATATCAGAGTCCTGCTGCAGGCTTTTTGAGTATGTTTAAATGCACACTAATAATGAAATACTCTGCTTATCTTAATCGGCATAAGGTCAAAATCGAAGTAAGCATACGCCAATTAAAACATCTGGTTTTCTGAGCAATCTTTCAGATGTCCAGCGGTGTTTTTGATCAGTGCATGTGCTACAGTAGCACCAGCTGAGCAAGCCTCCCTCTTTAGTGCGAGTAAAGTCATTTTGGAACAACTGGATGAATGTGTCTTAGAAGTCGTTTTCACATATAAAGTTGGTATGTCCAAACTCTGTGTTAAAATGTTTATTTTGATTGGCGATTTTCAGCATTTTCAGAGTGCCATCAGGTAGCCTGATTTCAGATGTTGCCATGTAAACAGGATTTTTAGGAAAATCGTTCTTGCAAGGTATGTAAGTGTTTTAATCAAACTATTATATTAATCTGACTATCCACAATAATCAGATTATTGTGTGCATGTAACTGCACTCTGCGTGTCTTGACCAATCAGATTCACAGAAATCGCAGGTCGCGCGGATCGTGTACAAAGCGTGCTCTCCACTTTCCTCCGGTATTTATTTAGCAAGCTTGATAACACATCATTCCCGACAGACACAAGCAAAAACTCTTTCATAAATGTAGCCGTTTACACACCTTAACATTAGCGATCTGACATGCTGTATTGCATGAAAACAAAGACTATTTTTCAGACTGATCAACTGTAGGCTACTAACAACAGCTGCTGTATAGTCTACCCCAGGGTTTCCCAAAATCGGGCCTGGGCACCATCCTCCACAAGGCCAGGAGCTTTTTTAAAACCATATGACCTGATTAGCAAAAACTCCATCATAGCCCATTTTCAACCTTTTTACAACAGATTAATCACATCATACCGTTTAAGTTCCAGGGTTTTAACTGGGTAGGTTATCAGATCAGGAAATTCTACAGGCCCCAGAATATTTTTTCAGCCACATCACTCTGGGAAATGTGGTGTCACCTCTGACTATTTTTCCTCCCTCGAGCTCGATGGCAGCTCTCCACCATTGATATCACTGATGTGTGAGGAAAAAGGGTAGTGAACAAGGAGAACGAACTGTTTGCGAAATCCATTTTCCAAAATGTAAGGCTCCCGAGTGGCGCAGCTCCCGAATGGCTACAGACCCTAGTTCGATCCAGGGCTGTATCACAACCCGGCGCACAATTGGCACAGCGTCATTCCGTGTTAGGGGAGGCTTCGGACGATGTAGGCCGTCATTGTAAAATAAGAATTTGTTCTTAACTGACTTGCCTAGTTAAAGGTTAAAATAAAATAAAAATATGTTAGTCAAGCACAACCACTATTTCAGAGTTAGTTCCTAAACCAAGGTGTCATTCATTACTTAGAAGGTAGTTAGCTACAGCGTTTAGTCAACGAAGCGAAAGCACTTTCTTTCCCGCACATGCTTTGATCTCCGCCACCATAGTAGGCACGAGCGCATTGTAAAGCAAGGAAACATGCGGCGTTGTGGTAGTTCAGTGTGCACCTCTGCCTGGATGGAAAGGCCGAGAGAGTTGTTCAGCTAATACGACCTTCACAGAAAGTTATGTTAGAGGGTGAAAGATTAGTAGGCCGATGTTAATGAACCAATTCTTGATCTGTCCTCTTGATATAGCTGTATGGTCAACAGTAGATTGCCAATGATGTGATAATAGCCAGTTCATTAATGACAAGGCATGTTGAATGAATGATAGCCTAGTAGTCAGACCTAACTTGATGGATTAGGTCAGGAATGGAAATCTGGAACAAGCTCATATAGGCCTAGTTCAGTTGTTTCATAATATTCCAAATAGCCTACAGTAAGCTACTACTACTACATTGCATCCAGTAATTGAATTATTCCGAAGGTAGCAACGCATCTGCCACGCTGATCCTTAACACTGGAGCTCCCCAGGGGTGTGTGCTCAGTCCCCTCCTGTACTCACTGTTCACCCACGACTGCAAGGCCAGGCACGACTCCAACACCATCATTAAGTTTGAAGAGGACACAACAGTGGTAGGCCTGATCACCGACAACGACGAGACAGCCTATAGGGAGGAGGTCAGAGACCTGGCCGGGTGGTGCCAAAATAACAACCTATCCCTCAACATAACCAAGACTAAGGAGATGATTGTGGACTACAGGAAAAGGAGCACCGAGCACGTCCCCATTCTCATCGACGGGGCTGTAGTGGAGCAGGTTGAGAGCTTCAAATTCCTTGGTGTCCACATCAACAACAAAGTAAAATGGTCCAAACACACCAAGACAGTCGTGAAGAGGGCACGACAAAGCCTATTCCCCCTCGGGAAACTAAAAAGATTTGGCATGAGTCCAGAAATTCTGACCGGTTGCATCACTGTATGGTACGGCAATTGCTCGGCCTCCGACCGCAAGGCACTTCAGAGGGTAGTGCGTATGGCCCAGTACATCACTGGGGCAAAGCTGCCTGCCATCCAGGACCTCTACACTAGGTGGTGTCAGAGGAGGGCCCTAAAAATTGTCAAAGACCCCAGCCACCCCAGCCATAGACTGTTCTCTCTACTATCGCATGCCAAGCGGTACCGGAGTGCCAAGTCTAGGACAAAAAGGCTTCTCAACAGCCCAAAACCTATACGTACATACTACCTCAATAATCCTGACTAACCGTTGTCTGTATATAGCCTTGCAACTCTTATTTTCAAATGTCTTTTTACTGTTGTTTTATTTCTTTACTTACACACACACACACACACACATATACCTTTTTCGCACTATTGATTAGAGCCTGTAAGTAAGCATTTCACTGTAAGGTCTACACCTGTTGTATTCGGCACACGTGACAAATAAACTTTGATTTGATTTGAAAATAAATAATTAAGTCAGTTTACATTTTCACTAGACTACAGGTGTGTCATTGAGACCACCTCAATATAATTTAGGATCAAACACAAAACGTCTGTGCTGGCTAAATATGATAGAATTTAAGGCTCTAGGTTTCAGGAAATGGCAGTTACAGGCTTTTCAAAAATGCAAAATGCTCCAATTTCTTGAGGGGGAAGTAGACTGACCCCTGCTGTCCTACCCAACCTTATGCCTACATCAGCACCACCTTGTCATAAAATCCCAGGGAGAACTCTGATTTTACATCTAAACATATTTCTAGTTTCCTACTGAAGAGCAGCTAATTACCAAGTACCCATAACAGTCTATAGTCTACCATTCACAGAGAGGCAGTCTTCTGCCAACATCATTATTAGGCTAAAAAAGGTGCATTGCCTATGATTTGTCCAGTGGGGGTGTCGCAAGTGCACCGTTGTGGGGTTCGGTGGTACCGCCGCTGCACTGAAGTGGTACTCATCAAAAATATTCAAGGTTGGCATGTCTGCTGATGTCATTTGGACATTTTGCACGGTTGATCTTTCCCCCTTTTTTTTGGTTATTGTATTCTCTCCCTGGTCTCTAAACCTCTTTGCTGTGTGAGAGAAGCAGACGTAAAAGAGAACTTTACCGATGTCAACTAGATTTAATAATTAATTGTATTGATGTAGGGTAACAAGTAATGACAAGTGATGCTGCAAGTATCTAATTATAGACACGTTTATCAAATAGCCTACCAAAACGTTGAAAATTATAAGCAGAAACATAGGCCTATCTAAATTAATAATCATAATAATCCCGTACCCCCTGTCAATAAATTGTTCTGGCATCTCTGACTATACAGCACATTATATTTGTGGGTTAGGGTCAGGTGCTGCGGGCCTGAGCTTTTCACTTTATCACATATAGTTGGGCGGTTGCGAATGGGATATTGGCAATTGCGGGAGATCAAAAAGCTGACCCACTAATACATATAGAAAGTATTCACACCCCTTGACTTTTCCCAAAATGTAGTGTTATAGCCTGAATTTAAAATGGATTATATTACGTTTTTTTTGTCACTTTCCTGCACACAATAACCCATAATGTCTAAGTAGAATTATGTTTTTAGTTTATTTTTACAAATTAGTAAAACATGAAAAGCTGAAATGTCTTCTCAATAAGTATTCAACTCATTTGTTATAGCAAGCCTAAATAAGTTCAAGAGTACAAATGTGTTCAAGTCACATAAGTGGCAGAGACTCACTCTGTGTGGAATAAATCTGTAAGGTCCCTCAAGTCGAGCGTTGAATTTCAAACACAGATTCACAAAGACCAGGGAGATTTTTTCCAATACCTCGCAAAGAATGGCACCTATAAATAAAAAAATCAGACATTGAATATCCCTTTGAGCATGGTGAAGTTATTAATTACACTTTAGATGGTATATCAATACACCCAGTCACAACAAAGATACAGGTGTCCTTCCTAACTCAGTTACCGGAGAGGAAGGAAACCACTCAGGGATTTTACCAATGGTAACAGAGTTTAATGGCTGTGATAGGAGAAAACTGAAGATGGCTCAACAACATTGTAGTTATTCCACAATACTAACCTAATTGAAAGTGAAAAGAAGGAAGCCAGTACAAAATACAAATATGCCAAAACTTTCTGTTCTGTTTGCTACAAGGCACTAAAGTAATACTTCAAAAAGTGTGGCAAGCAATTAACTTTTTGTTCTGAAAACAAAATGTTCTGTTTTGAGGCAAAGTTACAATTTTGACTTATATCTGCTTCAAAATCTATGGCAAGACCAGAAAATGGTTGTCTAGGAATTATCAACAAACAATGTGACAGAGCTTGAAGAATTTTGAAAAGAATAATAGGCAAATGTTTCACAATCCAAGTGCGGAAAGCTCTTAGAGACTTACCCAGAAAGACTCACAGCTGTAATCGCTGCCAAGGTGATTCTATTGACTATTTATCTAATCAAAATATATTAATGTTTTATTTATTATACATTTTTTATAAATATAAGAATTTGACTTCCACTTTGATATTGCAGAGTATTTTGGAGAGATTGTTGACAAAAAATGACAAATCAATTTGAATCCCACTTTGTAACACAAGAAAATCTGGAAAAAGTGAATTGGTGTGAATACTTTCTGAAGGCACTGTAGTGCTGTACATCGGGGTTCAGCCTGGTTAAAATACTCCAGGTCAGAAGGTGGCAGTAGCGTTGCTTTCGCGTTGTTTACATGTCAGATATGATAATTTCCCCCCATCGTTTTACTACGTACACTGAACAAAAATATGAACGTAACGTGCAACAATTGAACTATTTTACTGAGTTACAGTTCATATAAGGATATCAGTCAATTTAAATAAATAAATTAGGCCCTAATCTATGGATTTCACATTACTGGGCAGGGGGGCAGCTATCGGTGGGCCTGGGAGGGCATAGGCCCACCCACTAGGGAGCCAGGCCCAGCCAATCGGAATGAGTTTTTCCCAACAAAAGGGCTTTATTACGGACAGGAATACTCCTCAGTTTCATCAGCTGTCCGGGTGGCTGGTCTCAGATGATCCCGCAGGTGAAGAATCCAGATGTGGAGGTCCTGGGCTGGCGTGGTTAGACGTGGTCTGCAGGGGCGAGGCCGGTTGGACGTACTCCCAAATTCTCTAAAACGACGTTGGAGGTGGCTTATGGTAGAGAAATGAACATTTAATTATCTGGCAACAGCTCGACCCCTCAACTAAGACATCTTTGGCATTGTGTTATGTGACAACTGCCTTTTATTGGCCTATTATTGTCCCCAGCACAAGGTGCACCTGTGTAATGATCATGCTGTTTAATCAGAGATGTATGTAAATACATTTGAGCACAACATTTTAGAGAAGTCTGCTTTGTGCGTATTAAAAGTATTTTATTTCAGCTCATGAAACATTTGACCAACACTTTATTTACATGTTGCGTTTATATATTTGTTCAGTATACATCACTCCTGTGTGTCATTGATTTAAATGATTATAAGGCTGTAAATATCAGACTAGGTCAGTGGATAATTGGATTTGAATTAGCAAATCAATGGTGTTGTCTCCCTGTGTGTTTGTTAGGCCAAGTGTGTGTGGAAGCATCCACCCGGAGATGAGGTCTACAGGAAGGGAGCCATCTCTGTCTTTGAAGTGGATGGCAAGAAGAACAAGGTGAGGGGCCTATACAATTTCTCTAACCCTGGACTCATACTTTACTTTGTCTGTTTTTTCCTCAAAATAGGTGTACTGGTCTAAACAGCAAAGAAATAATCATGGTTTTAAAAAAAGAAAATAACGTCTCACACTTCTTCAGCCTATGGTCCCTAACCCCAGGGGTGCCTGGCTGTCCTATAAAACAAGCTGTATTATCACTGACAAGGCCTTTAGGGAATTTAAAAGGTGTGGTTTCCTTTTCCAGATCTACTGCCAGAACCTGTGTCTACTCGCCAAGCTCTTCCTGGATCACAAGACGCTGTACTACGACGTGGAACCCTTTCTGTTCTACGTTATGACCGAGGCAGACAACACAGGCTGCCATCTTGTGGGATACTTCTCTAAGGTAAATAACATTTAAAATAAGACCACGGCACCCATCCACTGTACTCCTTCCACAATGATAGTGGTTGCCTGTATATATTCAGAGCCATATCCCTGTAATGCTTAGAGAAGATCACGTCAAGAGTTATTGAAGTGTTGTGGTTGCAGGTACACCTGCCTCATCTAAAGCCTATTATTTTGGGGTGTTGCTATAGGTCAACAAGTGCTCACAGTCAGAATCTAAATAATGTGTGTGAAATGCTTGATAGTGTATGTAAACAGAGAGGTCTACTTTCTTGGGGACCTGAATATTGACTGGTTTTCATCAAGCTGTCTGCTCAAGAGGAAGCTTCTCACTGTAACCAGTGCCTGTAATCTGGTTCAAGTTATTAATGAACCTACCAGTAGAACGTTGTTCTAAAGCTGTATCTTTACCCATTGGGTGCAGTGATCACAGTATAGTGATTATATCCAGGATAGCAACATTTCCAAAAGATGGGCCTAAAATAGTGAATAAGAGATTATACAAAAGATGTTGCTGTGACTCATGTGGATGATGTAAAAAATATGATGTAAAAAACGTCAAATTATTGATGAACATGCACCTGTTTAGAAACTTTTAGAACTGTTAAGACCCCATGGATCGATGAAGAATTTTAAAACTGTATGGTTGAAAGAGATGGGACAAAAGGAGTGGCTAATAAGTCTGGCTGCACATCTGACTGGCTGACCAATTGCAAATTGAAAAATTATGTGACTTAACTCAACAAAATAAGAAGGAACTATATTATGAAGCCAATATCAATGCAATAAAGAATGATATAATTGTTTTTTTGCAGTGCTTTAAATTAAATTATGGGCAGAAAGACATTCAACTCCATCTTTCATCGAATCAAATGGCTTATTCATCACAAAACTGTTTGATGTTGCCAATTATTTTAATGATGACTTCATTGGCAAAGTGGGCAAACTTTGCCAGGAAATGCCAATAACGAACAGTGAGCCATCATATTCATGCATAAAAAACAAATAATGAAAGAAACACATTGTAAGCTTTAATTTTAAGTTAGTGTGGGAAAATTGTTATCGATCAGTAATGACAAACCTCCTGGCATTGACAACTTAGATGGAAAGCTACTGAGGATGGTGGCTGACTATAGCCACTCCTATCTGTCATGTCTTTAATATGAGCCTCGAGGAAAGTGTTCGTCCTCAGGCCTGGAGGGAAGCCAAAGGCATTCCGCTACCCAAGAGTGATAAAGCGGCCTTTACTGGTTCTAATAGTAGATCTATTAGCTTGCTACCAGCTCTTAGTAAACTGTTGGGAAAAAATGTGTTTGACCACATACAATGCTTTTTCTCTGTAAATAAATTAACAACAGACTTTCAGCATGCTTATAGAGAAGGGCACTCAACATGTACTACACTGACACAAATTACTGATGATTGGTTGAAAGAAATTGATTGTGGGAGCTGTATTGTTAGATTTCAGTGTAGCCTTTGGTATTATTGACCATAACCTGTGTTGAGAACTTATGTTTTATGGCTATTCAACATCAGCTCTAAATGCACGGTATGGCAAGCTATCTTATAGAACTCAGAGGGTTTTCTTTAAAGGAAGCTTCACAAATGTCAAACATGTGAAGTGTGGTGTACTGCAGGGCAGCTCTCTAGGCCCTCTACTATGTTCTAGTTTTACCAATGACCTGCCACTGGCATTAAACAAAGCATGTGTGTCCATGTATGCTGATGATTCAACCATATATGCATCAGCAACCACAGCTAATGAAGTCACTGAAACCCTTAGCAAAGAGTTGCAGTCAGTTTTGGAATGGGTGACCAGTAACATCTCTAAAACTAAGAGCATTGTATTTGGTACAAATCATTCCCTAAGTTTTAGACCTCACCTGAATCCAATAATTAATGTTGTGGCTGTTGAACAAGTTGAGGAGATTAAATTACTTGGTGTTTCCTTGGATTGTAAACTGTCATAGTGAAAACATATAGAGTCAATAGTTGTGAAGATGGGGGAGAGGTTTGTCTGTAATAAATAGATGCTCTGCTTTTTTTGACACCACACTCCACAAAGCAAGTCCTGCAGGTTCTAGTTTTATTATTATTATTGTCCAGTCATATGGTCAACTGCTGCAAAGAATGACCTAGTTCAGCTGCCCAGAACAGTGCGGCACGTCTTGCTCTTCATTGTAATCAGAGGGCTAATATGAATACTATGCATGCCCGTCTCTCTTGGCTAAGAGTTGAGGAAAGACTGACTGCATCACTTCTTGTTTTTCTTTTAATAAGAAACATTGTGTTGGAACTTGCTAATTGTTTGCGTAGTCAACTTACACACAGCACTGACACACACACTTACCCCACCAGACATGTCACCAGGGGTCTTTTCCCAGTCCCCTGGTCCAGAACAAGTTCATGGAAATGTACAGTATTATACAGAGCCATGAGTGCATGGAACTCCCTTCTGTCACATATAGTGCAAGTGAACAGCAAACCTGGTTTCAGAAAACAAATAAAGCAACACCTCACTGCACAACGCCTCTCCCCCATGTGACTTACTTGTTGTGTGTATGTACTGAAATGTGACCTACTTGTTGTGTGTATATACTGAAATGTGACCTACTTGTTGTATGTACTGAAATGTGACCTACTTGTTGTGTGTATGTACTGAAATGTGACCTACTTGTTGTGTGTATGTACTGAAATGTGACCTACTTGTTGTGTGTATGTACTGAAATGTGACCTACTGGTTGTGTGTATGTACTGAAATGTGACCTACTTGTTGTGTGCATGTACTGACATGTGACCTACTTGTTGTGTGTATGTACTGACATGTATGTGGAACTGATAGATACACACACACACACTACATGGTCATGTTTTTAAATGTAAGTCTTTTGTCTGTAATGTTTTTTACGTTATGTGTCGGACCCCAGTAAGACTAGTTTTTGCCATTAGCGTTAGCTAATGGGGATCCTGATAAATCTTTCTCCCGTGACGTTTTGATACGGTTTATGCTAGAGCTTTATTGTTTTTTATTACGAAGTCTCTGTCATTACTTTAGTTTTAAAGATGAGACTCATACACATATTCTCTGTTCTTACAGGAAAAGAACTCTTTCCTCAACTACAACGTCTCTTGCATCCTGACCATGCCCCAGTACATGAGACAGGGCTATGGGAAGATGCTGATTGACTTCAGTAAGTCGCTCTAGGCAATTTGTTTTACCTCGTTCTCTCTTATTAACTACAGCCAGGTGGAATTTCTAGATTATTTTATTAAGCCCCCAGGAATGAAAACAAGGGGTATTGGTGATTTAAATACACAGTCAACACTGAAAGGGCTGACACAAAATTCAGCTGCTTCAATATGCCCTGAAAGCAAGTTCTTTGCAGGCCTTGTAAAAATTATACATAGGCTAAATATAAGCTTTCCACAACCATAAGACACACTAATAATATCGTTATTTTAACAAAATATTTTAACCTGCTTTTTTGCAATAATTACTGATCTGCTTTCAAGTATGTCTATGAAAATTGTATTTTTTTTAAATTATTATTATTATTATTTATTTTTTTACAAATGTACACCACTACCATTCAAAGTTTGGGGTCACTTAGAAATGTCCTTGTTTTTGAAATACAGTGTTGACATTGTTAATGTTGTAAATGACTATTGTAGCTGGAAACGGCAGATTTTTTATGGAATATCTACATAGGCATACAGAGGCCCATTATCATCAACCATCACTCCTGTGTTCCAATGGCACTTTTGTATTAGATAATCCAAGTTTATAATTTAAAAGGCTAATTGATCATTAGAAAACCCTTTTGCAATTATGTTAGCACAGCTAAAAACTGTTGTTCTGATTAAAGAAGCAATAAAACTGGCCTTTAGACTAGACTAGTTGAGTATCTGGAGCATCAGCTGGGCTCGCTTACAGGCTCAAAATGGCCAATAACAAAGCACTTTCTTCTGAAACTTGTCAGTCTATTCTTGTTCTGAGAAATTAAGGCTATTCCATGTGAGAAAATACCAAGAAACTGAAGATCTCGTACAATGCTGTGCACTACTCCCTTCACAGAGCAGCGCAAACTGTCTCTAACTAGAATAGAAAGAGAAGAGGGAGGCCCCGGTGCACAACTGAGCAAGAGGACAAGTACATTAGAGTATCTAGTTTGAGAAACAGACGCCTCACAAGTCCTCAACTAGTAGCTTCATTAAATAGTACCTGCAAAACACCAGTCTCAATGTCAACAGTGAAGTAGCAACTCCGGGATGCTGGCCTTCTAGCAGAGTTGCAAAGAAAAAGCCATATCTCAGACTGGCCAATAAAAAGAAAAGCTTAAAATGGGCAAAAGAACACAAACACTGGACAGAGGAAGATTGGAAAAAAGTGTTATGGACAGACAAATCTAAGTTTGAGGTGTTCTGATCACAAAGAAGAACATTCGTGAGACGCAGAAAACATGAAAAGATGCTGGAGGAGTGCTTGATGCCATCTGTCAAGCATGGTGGAGGCAATGTGATGGTCTGGTGGTGCTTTGGTGGTGGTAAAGTGGGAGATTTGTACAGGGTAAAAGGGATCTTGAAGAAGGAAGGTTATCACTCCATTTTGCAACGCCATGCCATAACCTGTGGATGGCGCTTAATTGGAGCCAATTTCCTCCTACAACAGGACAATGACCCAAATCACAGCTCCAAACTATGCAATAAATATTTAGGGAAGAAGCAGTCAGCTGGTATTCTGTCTATAATGGAGTGGCCAGCACAGTCACCAGATCTCAACCCTAGAGCTGTTGTGGGAACAGCTTGACCGTATGGTACGTAAGAAGTGCCCATCAAGCCAATTCAACTTGTGGGAAGTGCTTCAGGCACGGGGTGAAATCTCTTCAGATTACCTCAACAAAATGACAACTAGAATGCCAAGGGTCTGCAAGGCTGTAATTGCTGCAAATTGAGTATTCTTTGATGAAAGTAAAGTTTTTGAAGGACACAATTATTATTTCAATTATTATTTATAACCATGTCAACTTCTTGACTTTATTTCCTATTCATTTTGCAACTCATTTAATGTATATTTTCATGGAAAACAAGGACATTTCTAAGTGACTCCAAACTTTTTTGAACGGTAAGTGTACATCCCCCAAATTCCCCACTAATAATGACCAACTTCTTGTAGCAGGCATTTTAGAAAATTTTGAAGACGGACAGGGTGTGTTCATAACTGTCTATCTTGTTGGTTATCTAATACATCCAAGTTGGCTAGATTTTAAATATAAATGTTAGCGGGCATTACAGGTCTCATAAACACTCTCTCAAGCATGAGCCCACATGCTAGTGAATAGCCAGCTAATCTTTATATTTAAAGTCTAGCCAACTTGGATCTATTAGCTAGCCAACATGGTAGAACAGTTGAACTGCTATGAACACACCCTGTCCGTCTCCAACTGTTTGAACAGCATGCCAGCCTGTCCACTTTGATTGGATGTTGAAACCAAGTGACCTACCTGTATAAGAAGATGCTTATTTCTCAGAATGAGAATGAGGTGCCAATTCCTTATTTAAATGGGTCTTTTTATGCTCATTTATAAAACAACTAGACAGTTGGCACAAGTATGTGGCAAAAATGGTTCTATCGGACTGTACGTGGTACAGCAAAGCTTTAGCAGGGTCTGCTCTCCGTACATTTCGGGAGTGGAGACAAAAACAAGTTATAGTTAGATAGGTTAAGTTCTCCTCTATTACTGTAAATGTGTGCCTCAATGTGTTTCGGGATCCATGTGATCGATTATGTTGGACCAAATCTCAAATGCAAATAGTGAGTTGAAACTGCTTGTTGTCAGAGAGGAAGAATGGATGTTTCTACTGTGAGTGGCAGCGGCAGGGGCTTGGTGTGTGATTGGCAAGGTGCACAAAGAGGAAGAATGGATGTTTCTACTGTGAGTGGCAGCAGGGGCTTGGTGTGTGATTGGCAAGGTGCACAAAGAGGAAGAATGGATGTTTCTACTGTGAGTGGCAGCGGCAGGGGCTTGGTGTGTGATTGGCTAGGTGCACAAAGAGGAAGAATGGATGTTTCTACTGTGAGTGGCAGCGACAGGGGCTTGGTGTGTGACTGGCAAGGTGCACAAAGCCCAGAAGGAGCAAGAGAGACCAGACTAAAAAGACAACATGAACAAGTGGACATAAACGCTCATGAAAACGTTTCCTTGCGATACAGGCTAAAACATAAATTATATTTCATCAAATTCATTTGGTGTATCGCCCAGCTCTAGTAGCTATTGCAGTAGAGTAAAACTACAGTTCATTTTGAGGTTTTGCTTTTCTCCACTGGGTCTCATTGCTATTTTAGTGCAGTCCATCTCATTGTTTATGCGAACTGCTACTGACCACCCTGCCTACCCTATCCCCTTTCTATAGGTTACCTGCTGTCCAAGGTGGAGGAGAAGGTGGGCTCCCCGGAGCGGCCCCTCTCGGACCTGGGCCTCATCAGCTACCGCAGCTACTGGAAGGAGGTGCTCCTGCGCTACATGTACAACTTCCAGGGCAAGGAAATCTCCATCAAAGGTGATAGAGAAGACTTTACATAGAAAATGTGTGTGCTTAATGCCACACTTTAATGTGTTAAGAGGATTTGGTAAGAATGTACAATTAGTTTAGTGTCAAAATGACGCCGTCAAATGATGTGGCTTGTTCAGGTTACACACACACACTTTACACACACGCACACATACATAATCTCCAAAGTTTTTCAATTGCTACTATGCTTATGCATGTCCTTCTTATATTTCTTCTGTTACACACATTATAGTTTGGGCCTGTCCAAATAGGGCAATTCTCCACTCATAACTCATGTGTCTCTAGGCGCATCCATCTGCTCAACATACACTAAGCACTTTAAACCTGGGAAGACTACCGGTACTGTAACGGTTTTCATGCGGTGAAGGAGAGTCGGACCAAAATGCAGCGTGTAGATTGCGATCCATGTTTAATGAACAAAACGTAACAAATCTAAATACAAACACTACAAAACAAAGAACGTAACGAAAACCGAAACAGCCTATACTAGTGTAAACTAACACAGAGACAGGAACAAGGACACTAAGGACAATCACCCACGAAACACACAAAGAATATGGCTGCCTAAATATGGTTCCCAATCAGAGACAACGATAATCAGGCAGCCAAAGACTAACGCTAGACATCCCACAAAACCCCAAGACAAAAACACACCACAATAACCCATGTCACACCCTGGCCTGACCGAATAAATGAAGAATAAACATAATATATTTCGACCAGGGCGTGACAGAACCCCCCCCCCCCCCTAAGCTGCGGACTCCCGGACGCACATCAAAACAATAGGGAGGGTCCGGGTGGGCGTCTGTCCATGGTGGCGACTCCGGCGCGGGACGTGGAACCCACTCTATAAATGTCTTAGTCCCCCCTCCTCGCGTCCTAGGATAGTCCACCTTCGCCGCCGACCATGGCCTAGTAGTCCTCATCCAGAACCCCACTGGACTGAGGGTCAGCTCGGGACAGAAGGGCAGCTCGGGACAGAGGGGCAGCTCGGGACAGAGGCAGCTCAGCACTGAGGGGAAGCTCGGGATTGAGAGGAAGCCCAGCACTGAGGGGAAGCTCGGGACTGAGAGGAAGCCCAGCACTGAGAGGAAGCTCAGGCAGGTAGTTGGCTCCGGCAGATCCTGGCTGGCTGGCGGATCTGGAAGAGCCTGGTTGACTGGCGGATCTGGAAGAGTCTGGTTGACTGGCGGATCTGGAAGAGTCTGGTTGACTGGCGGATCTGGAAGAGTCTGGCTGACTGGCGGATCTGGAAGAGTCTGGCTGACTGGCGGATCTGGAAGAGTCTGGCTGACTGGCGGATCTGGAAGAGTCTGGCTGACTGGCGGATCTGGAAGAGTCTGGCTGACTGGCGGATCTGGAAGAGTCTGGCTGACTGGCGGATCTGGAAGATCCTGGCTGACTGGCGGTTCCGGGCTGACTGGCGGCACTGGGCAGACTGGCGGCGCTGGGCAGACTGGCGGCGCTGGGCAGACTGGTGGCTCCTTGCAGACTGGCAGCTCTGGCTGCTTCATGCAGACTGGCAGCTCTGGCTGCTTCATGCAGACTGACAGCTCTGGCTGCTCCATGCAGGCTGGCAGCTCTGGCTGCTCCATGCAGGCTGGCAGCTCTGGCTGCTCCATGCACGCTGGCAGCTCTGGCTGCGCTGAACAGGCAGGAGACTCCAGCAGCGCAGGAGAGGAGGAAGGCTCCGACAGCGCTGAACAGGCGGGAGGCTCCGGTAGCGCTGAACAGGCGGGAGGCTCCGGCAGCGCAGGAGAGGAGGAAGGCTCTGGCTGCGCTAAACAGACGGGAGACTCCGGCAGCGCAGGAGAGGAGAAAGGCTCCGGTAGCGCTGGAGAGGCGAGGCTACTGGCCTGATGCTGAACAGGCGGGAGGCTCCGGCAGCGCAGGAGAGGCCTCGCCTCTCCAGCGCTACCGGAGCCTTTCTCCTCTCCTGCGCTGCCGGAGTCTCCCGTCTGTTTAGCGCAGCCAGAGCCTTCCTCCTCTCCTGAGGTGGCACTGGATAGACCGGACTGTGCAGGCGCACTGGAGCTCTTGAGCACCGAGCCTGCCCAACTTTACCTGGCTCGATGCCCACTCTAGCCCGGCCAATACGAGGAGCTGGTATATACCGCACCGGGCTATGCACCCGCACTGGAGACACTGTGCGCTCCACAGCATAACACGGTGCCTGCCCGGTCACTTTAGCCCCCCGGTAAGCACAGGAAGTTTGCGCAGGTCTCCTACCTGGCGTAGCCATACTCCCTGTGAGCCTCCCCCCAAGAAATTTTTGGGGCTGACTCTCGGGCTTCCTTCCGCGCCGCCGTGCTTGCTCCGCCATCTCTATTCTCCTATACCCTTCTTCGCACTGCTCCAGTGAATCTCAGGCGGGCTCCGGCACTCTCCCTGGGTCGACCGCCCACCTGTCTATTTCCTCCCAAGTAGTGTAGTCCCGATATTGTTGCTCCTGCTGCTGCTGTTGCTTCTCCTCATACCAAAGCCTCTCAGCTCTCGCCGCCTCCAGGCGGCGATATTCTCCAGGCTGATCCCAGGGTCCTTCTCCAAACAATTCGTCCTCCCATGTCGATACCTCCTTTTGTTGCTCCTTGGGGCGGCTACACTCCCCTGGTTTAGCCCAGGGTCCTCTCCCGTCGAGGATTTCCTCCCAAGTCCAAAAGTCCTTTTTACGCTGCTCCTGCTGCTGCCTTTGCTATTTCTCCTGTGGCTCCTGCCTGTTGACACGCTGCTTGGTCTGTTTGTGTTGGGTGTAACGGTTTTCATGCGGTGAAGGAGAGTCGGACCAAAATGCAGCGTGTAGATTGCGATCCATGTTTAATGAACAAAACGTAACACGAATCTAAATACAAACACTATAAAACAAAGAACTTAACGAAAACCTAAACAGCCTATACTAATGTAAACTAACACAGAGACAGGAACAAGGACACTAAGGACAATCACCCACGAAACACACAAAGAATATGGCTGCCTAAATATGGTTCCCAATCAGAGACAACGATAATCACCTGACTCTGATTGAGAACCGCCTCAGGCAGCCATAGACTAACGCTAGACATCCCACAAAACCCCAAGACAAAAACACACCACAATAACCCATGTCACACCCTGGCCTGAATGAATAAATGATGAATAAACATAATATATTTCGACCAGGGCGTGACAGGTACCCTTGATTTTGCACAGTTTTTAGCAAGTATTTGCTGTAACTTGTGCGTATGTAGCATTTATCTATTTCATGTGGTGGTTGTCATCTGTGTCATGTTGTCTGCAAATGTTGGTGATTTACTGTTGTTAATTATGTGTCTTCAGGTTAGCCTAAATGTCATTTGAACGCGTTAGCAGATTTTCCACCAAGCATTTGAATGGTTAGGAATAGCATACGAAATGGTACACGCTTGGCAGGATTCTCTTTTTTTGAATGAGTGTGTGAAGAGCTGTGTGTTATGTTTGTGTGTTCAGAGATCAGCCAGGAGACAGCCGTGAACCCAGTGGACATTGTCAGCACCCTGCAGTCCCTGCAGATGCTCAAGTACTGGAAGGGAAAGCACCTCGTCTTGAAGAGACAGGTACTGTATGTGTCCCCTTCATGAAGAAGATGCGTGTCATGACAATATCAACATTGGTTAACCCTTTGTACTCAAAATGGGTGACTTGGTCACTGATAAGTGTTTAAATTGGAACGCAGTGGCTGTACAGTAACATACTATACATTACGTATTGGGTCTCTGCTTTACAACGACGTATAGCTTTCAACTGACAAATGTTTTAAATGGGACCACCACAAATGTGCTTGCTTCAGTTCCTCCAAAGGCACAGCCAGGAGATAAAAAAGTGAACTATTTAAAGGCTCTGCCCCTGAGTAATGAAAGTGTATTGAAATGACTGTGCACACTTTGAAGAGGTGCGGCCATTTGGAGACACCAGTTAGACCTGTCACTCAAACCCTTGTACAAGTTCTCATTTACAACTGCGACCTTGCGTATTGTAATTTTTGTCTTGCCATGTTGTATCCACCCCAAGTTTTGTCATGAATATTCTTGCTATATTATTGAACTATTTCCACATTTCGTTATCGACTAATGGTTGCAAAAAATTACAGTAAAGGTAAAATGCACATAAAATCATTTACATTTACATTTAAGTCATTTAGCAGACGCTCTTATCCAGAGCGACTTACAAATTGGTGAATTCACCTTCTGACATCCAGTGGAACAGCCACTTTACAATAGTGCATCTAAATCATTTAAGGGGGGTGGGGGTGAGAAGGATTACTTATCCTATCCTAGGTATTCCTTGAAGAGGTGGGGTTTCAGGTGTCTCCGGAAGGTGGTGATTGAATCAACAGTGTAATGTTTTAATGTGGTTCTGTTTCAGGTGAACTGTCCTCACCTTTGTTCCCATTCAACAGGCACTAGACTAGACACTTAACCTGGGAAGGAGAAGTCCTGTGGACATTTGAGCTATCCTTGGTTTTGCAATGTATATATCATGTACAGTGCCTTCGGAAAGTATTCAGACCCCTTGACTTTTTCCACATTTTGTTACGTTACAGCCTTATTCTAAAATTGTTTAAATAAAACAATTTTCTTAGCAATCTACACACAATACCCCAACAGGTTTTAGAAATGTTTGCTAATTTGTTAAAAACAAAAAAACAGACATAACTTATTTGCATAAGTATTGAGACTCAAAATTGAGCTCAGGTGCTTCCTGTTTCCATTGATCATCCCAGAGTTTTTTCTTCAACTCGGAGTCCACCTGTGGTAAATTCAATTGATTGTACATGATTTGGAAAGGCACACACCTGTCTATATAAGGTCCCACAGTTGACAGTGCATGTCAGCGCAAAAACCAAGCCATGAGTTTGAAGGAATTGTCCGTAGAGCTCCGAGACTGGATTGTGTCAAGACACAGATTTGGGGAAGGGTATCAAAAAATGTCTGCAACTTTGAAGGTTCCCAAGAACACTGGCCTCCATCGTTATTAAATGGAACAAGTTTGGAACCACCATTAATTGTCCTAGAGCAGGCTGCCCGGCCAAACTGAGCAATCGGGGTAGAAGGGCCTTGGTCAGGGAGGTGACCAAAAACCCAATGATCACTCCGTGGAGATGGGAGAACCTTACAGAAGGACAACCATCTGTGCAGCACTCCACCAATCAGGTCTTTATGGTGGCGTGGCCAGACAGAAGCCACTCCTCAGTAAAAAAAGCACATGACAGCCCGCTTGGAGTTTGCTAAAAGGCACCTAAAGGACTTTTAGACCATGAGAAACAAGATTCTCTGGTCTGATGAAACCAAGATCGAACTCTTTGGCCTGAATGCTAAGCGTCACATCTGGCACCATCCCTACGGTGAAGCAGGGTGGTGACAGCATCATGCTGTGGGGATGTTTTTCAGCAGCAGGGACTGGGAGACTAGTCAGGATCAAGGGAAGATGAACAAAGCAAAGTACAGAGAGATCTTTGATGAAAACCTGCTCCAGAGCGCTCAGAACTTCAGACTGGGTTGAAGGTTCACCTTCCAACAGGACAACGACCCTAAGCACACAGCCAAGACAACGCGGGAGTGGCTGAATGTCCTTGAGTGGCCAAGCCAGAGCCTGACATGAACCTAATCTAACATCCCTGAAGAGACCTGAAAATAGCTGCAGGAACCCTCCCCATCCAACCTGACAGAGCTTGAGAGGATCTGCAGAGAAGAATTGGAGAAACTCTCAAAATCAGGTGTGCCAAGCATGTGGTGTCGTATCCAAGAAGACTCGAGGCTGTAATCGCTGCCAAATGTGCTTCAACAAAGTAAGTAAAGGGTCTGAATACTTATGTAAATGTGATATTTCATTGTTTTTTTGTTTTTTTTATAAATTAGCAAAACATTTATGAAAACAGTTTTTGCTTTGTCATTATGGGGTATTGTGTGTCGATTGATGAGGGAAGAAAACAATTTAATCAATTTTAGAATAAGGCTGTAACGTAACAAAATGTGGGAAAAGTGAAGGGGTCTGAATACTTTCTGAAGGCTCTGTATTTGCTGTAGCTTGTGCGTTTAACCCTATCTGTTTTATGTGGTTGTCATCCATGTCATGTTGTCTGGGAATGTGGATGACTTAATGTTGTCTTTGACTCAGTGCTCTTGAATCTGATTCAAATTCCTGTAAAAGACCAATAAATTCTATGAATTGAACTCCTCCTTACAGGATCTGATCGATGAGTGGAAATCCAAGGAGACCAAAAGAGGCAGCAACAACAAAACCATTGACCCCAGTTCGTTAAAATGGACCCCGCCCAAAGGGACATAGGCTAAAATAAACTCTTCTTTCTTCTACCACTCCTGCCAGGATAGGAGTCCTATCATCTATCAATGCCACAGTGTTCTTTCTTCTATCCCTCTATCCACCCTGTATAGCTGCCCTTTACTAGGTTGTTCTTGTCTGGAGGAACTCTCTTCCCCTGTTTTACATTTCGACTCGTATTTATATTTTAGAAATTTGTCGCCATGTCACCATTCAATTAATTCTTGGCTTAAATATTGTTAAACAATGAAAGTTGGAGAATTCTAGTTGACGACTCTTGTTTTAAACGATCCACCTAAATCAAGATAAGCTACGAATGTATTTACACCTCGTCGGAGCCTTGTACCGAAAGCTCAGGCTCTAGTGGATCACATAATGAATGTTTTGCTTCTTTGTCCTCATAAAAAAACACATACTTCTGACCTGCTGCAGCATTCCTGGCCTTTTATTCCATTCAACACAGTGGCAGTTGTTTGCAGAGACAAGTGCTTTTTTGGGGATAGGATACACAATAATCATCGGCATGAACTTGGATACCTTAAAGACATAGCATTTTTTCTTAAAAGTATGAGATACTGTTGTTTCTTTTTTTTATGCGTTGATATCAACATTGTATAGATCATGTAAACATTCAAATCTGAATCTTTTTTATTAGCTGTAGTCATACAGGAGTTGGTCCCATGCCTCTTGTGAATCTGCCAAGTGAAGAAGTACAAATAGTACAGAATACCAGTTAAAATGTTTGGTTTGCATTTAGTCATCATAAATACAGGTTTTACATATATATTTAACAGTTTCAAATGTTTTACTGTGCAAACTACATTACAATGTTACAAAGTGCTCTCAGGTTTTGACCATAACATCAATGTAGAAGAAATACCTGGTTGTGTGTGTGATCCTTCGGCGATATCGATCGCAGTGCTTGTAGCATCTGGAATGATTCTTGTGAACGATTCTGCAGCAACAAAAAAGCATTTGTTCATGGCGCACGACTGGAATTGTTGGTACCTGTTTTATTGTTTAAACCTTTTGGTGTTTACTTCTCTGTGCTGTGTTTTTGTCATTCTTTTTTTGTATTTTTAATAAAATGACCTTGAGATTTTATATGGAGTTTAATTATTCTTACCCCCACTTGATGCTCTTCTTCCCATAAGTCCAACAAACATCTCCCCTTTATTTCCTGTTGAAGACAAAATCAGGAAAGATTCATTTAAAAAGGAGATGCATTGTTCAATTTAAAACCCGTTTTAAATCCATGTACTGCAGAAGAATTGCTCATACTGTTGGTCTGCTGACAGGATTTAGACACTGAATAATCTAATAGTGTGTGAACGGTGGACCACAGAGTTCTGTTTAGGCCACCACTATATTCCAAAAAAGGGTTTGTTATTACTCCAGTGTTCTATACTTACGTCTTCTATTCACTCCAATAGGCTGCGGCTGATCATCTGTAATAAAAGGTACCTGTTAAGCACTCAAATGTATTTGAGTTTAAAAAAACAAGCGATTTGCTTTGCTTATTAATTAGATATAATACATACTGAACATAAATACAGTACACACCATAAAATGTGTATTCTAGTCTACCTTAACTGTAATAAGATCCCTTTTACAGATTTGCACAGGAAGAAGGTTAGTGTTACCTGAGCGTTTGCCCATAAGCCCGTAGAACTGATGGGCTTTAGATCTCTTAAACAGACTAGCCACTTGGCTGGCCAACCTCTTCTCCAGTGGCTCATCGTGGGAAAAAGATTAAAGACAAGATTATTATTTTGTTGTTGATTAATTTGCCTGATTTCTGTTCTCCACAATTGTGACAATTATTGCTATGTGATAACGTGTTTGGTTCAAATCATGAATAGATCAACTATATGAATCTCACTTACCTGCCAGTCTTTGGATACCCAGTGTTCCTTGTCAACACTAAAAGACAATCCCTGACATGTATACACCAGGGAATACAGGGTAACTATTACCAGCTGGAATTTCCAAATATCCATTGAGTGTAATGATACCCGACAAAGCTGTATTCAAATAAGCCTATTTTACTTCAGAAATATATATTTTAATTAAATAATAATCGTTTGCTGTTGAGTGAGCTCAGAAAATATCTATTTGTTCAGCTGGATAGAGGGCTGTGTCTATTCCTTCTCTGACTGATCCTCCACTGACTGAATATAATGTGCATTTTATACTACAGTACCCCATACAGCCTCATGTCCCCTCCCCCTCAATGCCATCAAATCCTCAAGCTCATACGATTATTACGCCGTATCTAAGAAATATGGCACATTTTTTATGTCATGTAAAGAGTTGCATGAAATAGATTTTTGCAAACCTATGTACATAATTGAGTGTAAAAAAATGGTGAGGTAAATGCAGCAAGCTGTACTCCAGTTTGATCACTCTTGGGCTGTATAATGCTCAATATCTCATTTACAAAACATGTAATTGTACTACTTATCCATGGTTTTAAAAGTTCTACCTGGTGCTCAACTCACTTTCCTTGGGTTTGATTGTATTGGGAACTGTGTTTAAATTGTGTAATTGATTTGCCTCATATTTCCTATAATGCACTGTCTTGAAAGCGCTCTTATCTGATCTGTATGTATGCAATTCACAGTTAAATATTTACTTTTTTTAAATGGATTCTGTTATTTCCATGTTTGTCATAACCGGATCTCAATATTTGCCAGAAAAAAAGCAGCCTCATTTGTGACCTTTTGATCTTTCTCTTTGATGCGAGGGGGCATGAAAGCAGGCACCTGACGTATTTGAACAATGCCTCCTATTCCGCAGTCACCTGTTCACCAATTGACTTAGTGAATCATGCCTGTCTGTGCAGGAGGACAGCCCAATATAGACCTCATAAGGTCAAAAAAACACGTAAAAAACAAACTAAGTGGATTTGCTACATGGCTCGTTCATTTTTGTGTCTGTCTTGAGAAAGCAGTGTGCACCATGGTATACTATCCTGAGTGATAGGGGGGGATACATCTCTGTGAAATTGCCTCATGTTTGCCAAAGTCAGATGAACAAAGCACCAGAATATCTGACACTCTCATATGGGTTCTTAAATTATAAGCCACATTTTAGTGACCGAGAGTACTTCAGGCTTTTCTTGAGAGATATGGCTATTTCAAGCAGATGGTATTTCCTAACAGCACTGAGGGTAGTGTGATACCCAGCTGAGAGAGATGCTCTCGAGCCACAATATCATGCCGTGCTGCAACAGCTGATTTGGTTTTTATATATATATACACACACACACACACACACACAGTGGGGAGAACAAGTATTTGATACACTGCTGATTTTGCAGGTTTTCCTACTTACAAAGCAGGTAGAGGTCTGTCATTTTTATCATAGGTGCACTTCAACTGTGAGAGATGGAATCTAAAACAAAAATCCAGAAAATCACATTTTATGATTAAGTAATTAATGAGCATTTTATTGCAAGACATAAGTATTTGATACATCAGAAAATCAGAACTTAATATTTGGTACAGAAACCTTTGTTTGCAATTACAGAGATCATACGTTTCCTGTAGTTCTTGACCAGGTTTGCACACACTGCAGCAGGGATTTTCGCCCACTCCTCCATACAGACCTTCTCCTGATCCTTTATGTTTCGGGGCTGTCGCTGGGCAATACGGACTTTCAGCTCCCTCCAAAGATTTTCTATTGGGTTCAAGTCTAGAGACTGGCTAGGCCACTCCAGGACCTTGAGATGCTTGTTACGGAGCCACTCCTTAGTTGCCCTGGCTGTGTGTTTCAGGTCGTTGTCATGCGGAAGACCCAGCCACGACCCATCTTCAATGCTCTTACTGAGGGAAGGAGGTTGTTGGCCAAGATCTCGCGATACATGTCCCCGTCCATCCTCCCCTCAATACGGTGCAGTCGTCCTGTCCCCTTTGCAGAAAAGCATCCCCAAAGAATAATGTTTCCACCTCCATTCTTCACGGTTGGAATGGTGTTCTTGGGGTTGTACTCATCCTTCTTCTTCCTCCAAACACGGGGAGTGGAGTTTGGACCAAAGAGCTCTATTTTTGTCTCATCAGACCACATGACCTTCTCCCATTCCTCCTCTGGATCATCCAGATGGTCATTGGCAAACTTCAGACGGGCCTGGACATGCGTTGGCTTGAGCAGGGGGACCTTGCATGCGCTGCAGGATTTTAATCCATGACGGCGTCGTGTGTTACTAATGGTTTTCTTTGAGACTGTGGTCCCAGCTATCTTCAGGTCATTGACCAGGTCCTGCCGTGTAGTTCTGGGCTGATCCCTCTCCTTCCCTCATGATCATTGATGCCCCACGAGGTGAGATCTTGCATGAAGCCCCAGACCGAGGATGATTGACCGTCATCTTGAACTTATTCCATTTTCTAATAATTGTGCCAACAGTTGTTGCCTTCTCACCAAGCTGCTTGCCTATTGTCCTGTAGCCCATCCCAGTCTTGTGCAGGTCTACAATTTTAGCCCTGATGTCCTTACACAGCTCTCTGGTCTTGGCCATTGTGGAGAGGTTGTAGACTGTTTGATTGAGTGTGTGGACAGGTGTCTTATATACAGGTAACGAGTTCAAACAGGTGCAGTTAATACAGGTAATGAGTGGAGAACAGGAGGCTTCTTAAAGGAAAACTAATAGGTCTATGAGAGCTGGAATTCTTACTGGTTGGTAGGTGATCAAATACTTATGTCATGTCATGCAATACAATGCAAATTAATTACTTAAAAATCATACAATGTGATTTTCTGGATTTTTGTTTTAGATTCCGTCTCTCACAGTTGAAGTGTACCTATGATAAAAATTACAGACCTCTACATGCTTTGTAAGTAGGACAACCTGCAAAATAGGCAGTGTATCAAATACTTGTTCTCCCTACTGTGTGTGTGTATGTATATATATATATATATATATATATATATATAAATAAATAAATAAATCATGGGCATTAATATAAAGTTGGTCCCACCTTTGCTGCTATAACTGCCTCCACCCTTCTAGGAAGGCTTTCCACTATATCTTGTTACATTGCTGCGAGGCCTGTCTCACAGTCGGCGTTCCAATTAAACCCAAAGGTGTTCAGTGGAGTTGAGGTCAGGGCTTCAGTGGAGTTGAGGCCAGTCAAGTGATTTCGGCAAACCATTTCTGTATGAACCTCGCTTTATGCACTCGGGCATTGTCATGCTGAAAAAGGAAAGGGACTTCTCTAAACTGTTGCCACAAAATTGAAAGCACAAAATCGTCTAGAATGTCATTGTATGCTGAAGAGTTAAGATTTCCCTTCACTGGAACTAAGGGGCCTCGCCCGAACCATGAAAAACAGCCCCAGACCATTATTTCTCCTACACCAAACTTTACAGTTGGCACTATGCATTGGAGCAGGTAGTGTTCTCCTGGCATCCGTCAAACCCAGATTCGTCTGTCAGACTGCCAGATGGTGAAGCGTGATTCATCACTCCAGAGAACGCATTTCCACTGCTCCAGAGACCAATGGTGGCAAGCTTTACACCACTCTAGCCAACGCTTGGCATTGCACATAGTTAGGCTTCTCGGCCATGGAAATCCATTTCATTAAACTTCCATGAACAGTTGTTGTGCTGATGTTGCTTCCAGAGGCAGTTTGGAACTCGGTAGTGAGTGTTGCAATCAAGGACAGACTATTTTTACACGCTATGCGCTTCAGCACTCGGTGGTCCCATTCTGTGAGTTGTGGCCTACCACTTTGCAGCTGAGCCGTTGTTGCTCCTAGACATTTCCACTTCACAATAACAGCACTTACAGTAGACCGGGGCAGCTCTAGCAGGGCAGAAATTTAACAAACTGACCTGTTGGAAAGGTAGCATCCTGTGACAGTGCCACGTTGAAAGAAGGTGAATTCACCAATTTGTAAGTCGCTCTGGATAAGAGCGTCTGCTAAATGACTTAAATGTAATGTAAAATGTAAAGTCCTTGAGCTCTTCAGTAAGGCCATTCTACTGCCAATGTTTGTATGGAGAACCCATGGCTGTTTGCTCAATTTTATACACCTGTCAGCAACGGTTGTGTCAGAATTTGGCCAGGGTTTTTCCGGGTTTTGGTCACTAGATGCCCCCATTGTGCTTTTTGACCTTATGTTTTTTCCCTTGTTCCCCATTATTATTTGCACCTGTGCCTGGTTTCCCCTGATTGTATTTAAACCCTTAGTTTCCCTCAGTTCTGTGCTCTGTGTTTGTATGTTAGCACCCAGCCCTAGTGTTCTGTGTTTTCCTGTCGATTCCGGTGGATGCTCTTGTGGAATTCTGTTTTTGTTTTTGAGTGTCTCTTGAGGCTTTTTTGTGCTATTCCTACCACCTTTTGGATTTGCCATTTTTGTATTTAAGGACTTCTCCTTTTTACTTTATTAAATACACCGTCTTAAGTACTGCTGTGTCTGCCTCATCTTCTGGGTTCTGCTGACTATTCGTGGCTCAGTTGGTTAAGTGACTGTTTCTCACTCCGGAGACCCAGGTTCGTAACCGGGTCCTGACAGAAACACAGAGCCAAAAATGAACCCAGAGGCAGCCAGTTCCCAGGACCTTTTTGCCATGCTGTCCCACCACCAGGAGACTGTCCAACGCCACGAAGCCGCCCTGGTTCAGCAAGAGGCCTTAATGGCTAGACATTGTCATCTTCTGTCGGAGATGCTGACTTCCATTAAGCAAATATCTGATCGTCTTACCCCGGCAACAGTTCCCGTTCCAGTACCTCAGATTCACGTACCCATGGCAGTTAACCCCCTGGCTGAACCTCGTCTTCCACCTCCCCAACGGTTCTCAGGTGATCCAAGTGCTTGTAAAGGGTTTCTCACCCAATGTTCTCTCTCCTTTGAGCTACAACCCTCGTCGTTTCCCACCGACCGGTCTAAGATCGCTTATATCATCACCCTGCTGTCGGAAAAAGCCCTGGCCTGGGCTACTGCTGTGTGGGATGCCCATAGTTCCTGCTGTGCCAGCTACTCTGCCTTTGCTGAGGAATTCAAACGAGTGTTTCAAGGCCCAAGCAGTGGTTCTGACTCAGCCAAACAGCTCCTGACTCTCCACCAAGGTTGGCGCAGCGTGACGGACTATGCCATCCAGTTCCGCACGGTGGCAGCAGCAAGTGGCTGGAACAACGAGGCGCTCACGGTGTGCTTTCTGAAAGGCCTTTCCGACACTATCCAAGATGAACTGGCCACTCGGGAACCACCGGACAATCTCGAGTCCCTGATCAAGTTGGCCTCACGCATTGACCAGCGTCTGAGAGAGAGAGAACTCAACCGTAGACCTCTAGCCCCTATCAGTCCCAGCTCCGAGTCCCCACCTTTATCCTCGCTGGCTCCATCGGAACCCATGCAGATTGGACGCATCTCCCAGGCTGAGAGAGACTGCCGGATGAGGAGCGACGCTGTCTATATTGCGGCAAACCGGGCCATTTCCGTTCCACGTGTCCCGGGCTCCAGGGAAACGCTCTGTCCCGTACAGACCAGGGGGAACTGTAACGGGAAACATAACCTCCTCCCATCCGTCCAACTCCCGTCTGCTCATTCCAGTCACCCTCTCCTGGGACAACCACAAGCTTCACCTTCAAGCCTTGGTAGACTCTGGAGCCGCAGGTAACTTCATGGATGGTGTCTGGGCGAAGGAGAATGGCGTTCCCTCTGAACCTCTAAGTGAACCCATGAGGGTCACTACATTGGATGGAAGCCCTTTGGGATCTGGACTTGTCACTCATGTCACTACCTTCTTGCGACTTTCAGTTTCACAACACCAGGAATTGATGAACTTTCATTTGATCTCCTGTTCCGAGTTCCCTCTCGTCCTTGGATACCCCTGGCTTCACAGCCATAACCCTCACATCGACTGGTCTGTGGGCACTATCAAGCAGTGGGGTCCTACGTGCCAAGCTACTTGTATTTTCCAGAATTCCCCGAGTTCTACTCCCGAGTCTTTAGAATCCATCGACCTGACCCGAGTTCCCGAGTGTTACCATGACCTCAAACTGGTGTTTAGCAAACAGAGGGCCACCATGCTACCACCCCATAGACCTTACGATTGCCCCATCGACCTGTTTCCGGGCACTTGCCCCCAGGGGTCGGATCTTTTCCCTATCTCCACCCGAACGAGCTGCTATGGATACCTACATCAAGGACGCTCAGGAAGCAGGCCTCATGCGTCCATCCACCTCCCGGCGGGAGCAGGGTTTTTCTTTGTGGCCAAGAAAGACGGTGGATTACGTCCTTGCATCGACTACCGGGGACTCAATGCCATAACCGTCCGTAACCGTTACCCGCTACCCCTTATGGCCACAGCCTTCGAGCTGCTCCAGGAAGCAGTTGTTTTCACTAAGCTTGACCTGCGGAACGCATACCATCTTGTGCGGATCAGACCTGGTGACGAGTGGAAGACCGCTTTCAACACGCCTACTGGTCACTATGAATACTTGGTGATGCCCTTCGGCCTGACCAACGCCCCAGCAGTGTTCCAAGCGCTCATAAACGAGGTGCTTAGGGATATGCTTAACATATTTGTGTTCGTTTACTTGGATGACATCCTCATCTTTTCGAGCTCCCTTCAAGAACACACTAAGCATGTCAGACAAGTACTCAAACGCCTCCTGGACAGCCATCTGTACGTTAAGCCGGAAAAATGTGAATTCCATTCATCCGAGTACAATTCCTGGGATTTGTAGTGGAACCCGGTCGAGTCCAAATGGACCCCAGGAAGGTAGGGGCGGTAGCGGATTGGCCCACCCCCAAATCCGTTAAGGAAGTTCAGCGTTTCCTGGGCTTCACAAACTTTTACCGCAAGTTCATCAAGAACTTCAGCTTGGTGGCAGCCCCTCTCTCAGCTTTAACCAAGGGTGGCAATGCAAGGTTTTTGTGGGGAAGAGAAGCTGAGACGGCCTTCCAAGGACTCAAGCAGCGCGTTCTCTCTGCTCCCATCCTGATACTACCGACTACGGATGAACCATTTGTGGTGGAGGTAGACGCATCAGAGGTTGGTGTTGGAGCTGTCCTGTCTCAGAGGGGTGAAGACAAGAAGCTTCATCCGTGCGCTTTCTTCTCACACCGGCTTACCCCGACTGAGAGGAACTACGATGTGGGGGATCGTGAACTCCTAGCGGTTAAGATGGCATTGAAGGAATGGAGACACTGGCTCGAGGGGGCTTCTCACCCGTTTCAAGTGCTTACGGACCACAAACATCTGGAGTATATCCAGCAGGCGAAGCGGTTGAACTCTAGACAAGCTAGATGGTCTCTTTTCTTCAATCGATTCCAGTTTATCCTCACCTATCGGCCCGGGTCGAAGAATCTCAAACCGGATGCCCTGTCCCGAGTCTACGCTCCTGCCATTCGAGATGACACGGACATGCCTGTCCTTCCTGCTGCTAAGATTGTGGCTCCGATCTCGTGGCAAGTTGAGGATACCGTGAGACGTGCTCAAGCTAGCGAACCGGACCCGAAAGGAGGTCCTGCCAATCGGTTGTTTGTCCCCAAGGCAGTGAGGACTCAGGTCCTTCTGTGGGGGCACTCCTCTCGCCTCACCTGTCATCCGGGCGTAGGTCGCACCTTGGAGTTCATCCAGCGTAAGTTCTGGTGGCCTACCATAAGAGAAGACGTTGCCACTTTCGTCAATGCCTGTCCCGTGTGCTGCCAGGGCAAATCTTCTCACCTCCGCCCTCAAGGACTCCTTCACCCTTTACCTGTTCCCCACAGACCCTGGTCCCATATCTCATTGGACTTTATTACTGGACTTCCTCCATCCCATGGCAATACTACTATCCTAGTCATAATCGACAGGTTTTCAAAGGCGGCCAGGTTCGTCCCTCTGACTAAGTTACCTTCTGCCAAGGAAACGGCTGAGTTGGTAATTAATCATGTGTTCCGAGTCTTCGGCATTCCTCAAGATATGGTTTCTGACAGAGGTCCCCAGTTCGCCTCAAGGTTTTGGAAGGCCTTCTGCCAACTCATGGGGGCTTCTGCCAGTCTATCTTCAGGGTACCATCCGGAGTCCAACGGCCAAACAGAGAGGATGAATCAAGAGCTGGAAACCACCCTCCGATGTATGACTCGTGACAACCCGTCCACATGGTCATCCTTTATTGTTTGGGCCGAATACGCGCACAACACCTTGCGCTCCTCCTCCACTGGTATGTCTCCGCACGAGTGTCAGTTTGGCTATGCTCCTCCATTGTTCCCGGACCAGGAGGCAGAAGTCAGAGTGCCTTCAGCCTTGAAGTTCGTCAGACGCTGTCGGCTTATGTGGAGGAAGACCCGTCTTAATCTTATGCGTTCCTCACAGAGGTACCAACAACAAGCCAACAGACGTCGCCGTCCCGGGCCTACCCTGCGCCCCGGCCAGAGAGTCTGGCTCTCCACAAGAGACTTACCTCTACGGGTGGAGTCTCGCAAGCTGTCCCAAAAATACATCGGTCACTTCAAGGTTGCCAGGAGAGTTAACCCAGTTTCTTATCGCCTACACTTACCCAGATCCCTTAAGATTAATCCCACATTTCACATTTCATTGTTAAAACCTGTTGTTTTTTCTCCCCTTGTCCCGGCAGACAGACCTCCCCCTCCGCCTCGTGTCATTGGAGGCCAGCCGGCTTATACCGTCCATCGGATACTGGATTCCCGCCGGGTGCAGCGGTCCTGGCAGTATCTGGTGGACTGGGAAGGCTACGGTCCCGAGGAGCGCTCCTGGGTTCCTGCCAAAGACATCCTGGACCCTGACCTTATTCGTCAGTTCAGGGCCCTCCACCCTGAGAGAGCTGGTAGGAACGTCAGGAGCCGTTCCTAGGGGGGGGGGATTCTGTCAGGATTTGGCCAGGGTTGTTCCGGGTTTTGGTCACTAGATGCCCCCATTGTGCTTTTTGACCTTATGTTTTTTCCCTTGTTCCCCATTATTATTTGCACCTGTGCCTGGTTTCCCCTGATTGTATTTAAACCCTTAGTTTCCCTCAGTTCTGTGCTCTGTGTTTGTATGTTAGCACCCAGCCCTAGTGTTCTGTGTTTTCCTGTTGATTCCGGTGGATGCTCTTGTGGAATTCTGTTTTTGTTTTTGAGTGTCTCTTGAGGCTTTTTTGTGCTATTCCTACCACCTTTTGGATTTGCCATTTTTGTATTTAAGGACTTCTCCTTTTTACTTTATTAAATACACCGTCTTAAGTACTGCTGTGTCTGCCTCATCTTCTGGGTTCTGCTGACTATTCGTGGCTCAGTTGGTTAAGTGACTGTTTCTCACTCCGGAGACCCAGGTTCGTAACCGGGTCCTGACAGGTTGTGGCTGAAATAGAATCCACTAATTTGAAGGGGTGTCCAAATACTTTGTATACATATTGTACAGTTGTAGTCAGAAGTTTACATAAACTTAGTTTGGAGTCATTAAAACTCGTTTTTCAACCGCTCCACAAATCTTTTGTTAACAAACTATAGTTTTGGCAAGTCGGTTAGGACATCTACTTTGTGCCTGACACAAGTAATTTTTCCAACAATCATTTACAGACAGATTATTTCACTGTATCACAATTCCAGTGGGTCAGAAGTGTACATACACTAAGTTGACTGTGCCTTTAAACAGCTTGGAAAATTCCAGAAAATTATGTCATGGCTTTAGAAGCTTCTGATGGGCTAATTGACATCATTTGAATCAATTGGAAGTGTACCTGTGGATGTATTTCAAGGCCCACTTTCAAACTCAGTGCCTCGGTGCTTGACATCATGGGAAAATCAAAAGAAATCAGCCAAGACCTCAGAAAAAAATGGTAGACCTCCACAAGTCTGGTTCATCCTTGGGAGTAATTTCCAAACGCCTGAAGGTACCACGTTCATCTGTACAAACAATAGTACACAAGTATAAACACCATGGGACCACGCAGCCGTCATACCACTCAAGAAGGAGACGTGTTCTGTCTCCTAGAGATGAACGTACTTTGGTGCGAAAAGTGCAAATCAATCACAGAACAGCAAAGGACCTTGCGAAGATGCCTGAGGAAACAGGTACAAAAGTATCTATGTCCACAGTAAAACGAGTCCTATATCGACAACCTGAAAAGCCACTCAGCAAGGAAGAAGCCACTGCACCAAAACTGCCATAAAAACGCCTGACTACGGTTTGCAACTGCACATGTGGACAAAGATCATACATTTTGGAGAAATGTCCTCTGGTCTGATGAAACTGTTCGGCCATAATGACCATCGTTATGTTTGAAGGAAAAAGGGGGAGGCTTGCAAATCAAAGAACACCATCCCAACTGTGAAGCACGGGGGTGGCAGCATCATGTTGTGGGGGTGCTTTGCTGCAGGAGCGACTGGTGCACTTCACAAAATAGATGGCATCATGAGGTAGGAAAATGATGTGGATATATTGAAGCAACATCTCAAGACAGTCAGGAAGTTAAAGCTTGGTTGCAAATGGGTTATCCAAATGGACAATGACCCCAAGCATACTTCCAAAGTTGTGGCAAAATGGCTTAAGGACAACAAAGTCAAGGTATTTGAGTGGTCATCACAAAGCCCTGACCTCAATCCTATAGAAAATTTGTGGGCAGAACTGAAAAAGCATGTGGGAGCAAGGAGGCCTACAAGGCTGACTCAGTTACACCAGCTCTGTCAGGAGGAAGGGGACAAAATTGACCCAATTTATTGTGGGAAGCTTGTGGAAGGCTACCCGAAACGTCCAACCCAATTTAAACAATTTAAAGGCAATGTTACCAAATACTAATTGAGTATATGTTAACTTCTGACCCACTGGGAATGTGATAAATGAAATAAAAGCTGAAGTAAATCATTCTCTCTACTATTATTCTGACATTTCACATTCTTAAAATGAAGTGGTGATCCTAACTGACCTAAAACAGGGAACTTTTACTCGGATTAAATATCAGGAATTGTGAAAAACAGTAACAGTATATGTTGGTGTTTATTTTTATATATAAGTGACACAAAGTGACTAAATGTTTTGCAAAGGCCATTCATTTATCTCTAGAGGTTAATGTTGGTGTAATGGAGCCTTTTATATGATATTTGGTTAGTCCCTATAAAAGGCTTGCTTTTTTACTTCAATCATATAACCTTTTATTATGAGCAGTATATTTTTTCCAGCATAATCTGGACATAAAAAGTATTTGAGGAGCAATTACTTGTCAATTGGGTGTTCTAAGGACATCCTCTTGAAATCTGGGTGACACACACATCAAATGCTTTGAACTCTGCACAGGTGCTCCACAAAGCAAGATAAACATATGGCAATTTGAGCCGAAAGGCAATTACACCAGAACAGCCCTTGTGTCGTGTGCCCACAGACTAAAAGACGGCTAACGTTGAGTGGTGAATCAAAAGGAATCAGACATCCTTCATTTGCATGTGAAATGGCTTCATACAATGGGCTCCTTATAATGACTACACCAATATTTTTTCATGTTACACAGCATAAACCAGGGGCAGTTGAACAACCCAAGCCCAAGAAGACAGCCTGCCACTGGGCTTGTTTTTGTCTTGACATGGATCCCTGCATCACTTCTGTCCATGCTTTTGAAGACATTGTATCATTACAATTTTTGAAAGTCAATAAAATGTCAACATTGTAATTGGCCATTTGCTGCGTTGTCTCAGTGTCATAGTATTTGCATGTCATCTCATCAAGCAGTAGGGCTGACATTTTCCAACAGGTGCACCACTGTGCAGTACTCTATGAGCATGGCCACAGCATGTCCAGAGTCCAGTCATGTCCCTACAAGAACCATGTTCAAAATGTCCTGAATACCCAACTGTCCAACAGAAATTCAATGGGAGAATGGAATCTCACTCTATTCATAGCTGTAAAACATGTCAATGAATACGGATGGATTCAGGGCTATTGAGGATTACTCCATAGAGAAATGACCTGATTTCAAGTATAATGTATTTCCTTTGAACCTCTTGAACCCAGATACATAGCTGCAATAATGTTATTTTTTGACTTAGATTACTTTCTTGGTAGTCTGCAACTTGCCCAAGACTAGAAAAAAGCTTTATATGCTTGAAATGTGGGAGTATTCTACAGTACCTGTTTTGATATGCAGGTCGCCTAGTGGTTAGAGCATTGGGCCAGTAACTGAATGGTTGTGAGATCAAATATCAGAGCTGACAAGGTTAAAATCTGTCGTTCTGCCCCTGAACAAGGCTGTCATTGAAAATAAGAATTTGTTCTTAACTGACTTGCCTAGTTAAATAAAGGTTAAAAAAAGATGAAGTATCTCTGCACTGACCAAGTACAGGAGGAATAGTCTGTGCTCTCAAGGAATTAGTTTTATCTTTCCAATAAGATTGGTTTTATACCTGATTGGTTGCGTCATTCACGAGACATGGATCCCTAAACCAATACATATTTGTATACCAGACTGCATTGTGACTGTAAATTGGCCCTAAGCAAAGATATTTGATTAGTTTATTCCCCCTAAATCGCAACCTTAACAGTTAGAGCTGAGAATGGCAAACTGATCTTGGATCACAAAAGAACCAGTTGAATCTGCACTATAGATACACACTCCGTATACAAAACATTAAGAACACCTATGGTCCATGGTAGAGTACCTGGTGGTAGCCGGTTAGTAACAGTCTCTAAGGTGCAGGGTAGAGTACCTGGTGGTAGCCGGTTAGTAACAGTCTCTAAGGTGCAGGTTAGAGTACTCGGTGGTAGCCGATTAGTAACAGTCTCTAAGGTGCAGGGTAGAGTACCAGGTGGTAGCCGGTTAGTAACAGTCTCTAAGGTGCAGGGTAGAGTACCTGGTGGTAGCTGGTTAGTAACAGTCTCTAAGGTGCAGGGTAGAGTACTTGGTGGTAGCTGGTTAGTAACAGTCTCTACGGTGCAGGGTAGAGTACCTGGTGGTAGCCGGTTAGTAACAGTCTATAAGGTGCAGGGTAGAGTACCTGGTGGTAGCCTGTTAGTAACAGTCTCTAAGGTGCAGGGTAGAGTACCTGGTGGAGGCCGGTTAGTAACAGTTTCTAAGGTGCAGCGTAGAGTACCTGGTGGTATCCGGTTAGTAACAGTCTCTACGGTGCAGGGTAACCTGGTGGTAGCCGGTTAGTAACAGTCTCTAAGGTGCCGGGTAACCTGGTGGTAGCCGGTTAGTAACAGTCTCTAAGGTGCATGGTAGAGTACCTGGTGGTAGCCGGTTAGTAACAGTCTCTAAGGTGCAGGGTAGAGTACCTGGTGGTAGCTGGTTAGGAACAGTCTCTAAGGTGCAGGGTAGAGTACCTGGTGATAGCCGGTTAGTAATAGTCTCTAAGGTGCAGGGTAGAGTACCTGGTGGTAGCCGGTTAGTAACAATCTCTAAGGTGCAGGGTAGAGTACCTGGTGCTAGCCGGTTAGTAACAGTCTCTAAGGTGCAGATTAGAGTACCTGGTGGAGGCCGGTTAGTAACAGTCTCTACGGTGCAGGTTAGAGTACCTGGTGGTAGCCGGTTAGTAACAGTCTCTAAGGTGCAGGGTACAGTACCTTGTGGTAGCCGGTTAGTAACAGTCTCTAAGGTGCAGTGTAGAGTACCTGGTGGTAGCCAGTTAGTAACAGTCTCTAAGGTACAGGGTAGTGTACCTGGTGCTCGCCGGTTAGTAACAGTTTCCAAGGTGGAGGGTAACCTGGTGGTAGCCAGTTAGTAACAGTCTCTAAGGTGCAGGGTAGAGTACCTGGTGGTAGCCGGTTAGTAACAGTCTCGAAGGTGCAGGGTAGAGTACCTGGTGGTAGCCGGTTAGTAACAGTCTCCAAGGTGGAGGGTAACCTGGTGGTAGCCGGTTAGTAACAGTCTCCAAGGTGGAGGGTAACCTGGTGGTAGCCGGTTAGTAACAGTCTCTAAGGTGCAGGTTAGAGTACCTGGTGGTAGCCGGTTAGAAACAGTCTCTACGGTGCCGGGTAACCTGGTGGTAGCCGGTTAGTAACAGTGTCTAAGGTGCAGGGTCGAGTACCTGGTGCTAGCCGGTTAGTAACTGTCTCTAAGGTGCAGGGTAGAGTACCTGGTGGAGGCCGGTTAGTAACAGTCTCTACGGTGCAGGTTAGAGTACCTGGTGGTAGCCGGTTGGTAACAGTCTCTAAGGTGCAGGGTACAGTACCTTGTGGTAGCCGGTTAGTAACAGTCTCTAAGGTGCAGGGTAGAGTACCTGGTGGTAGTCGGTTAGTAACAGTCTCTAAAGTAACAGTCTATAAGGTGCAGGGTAGAGTACCTGGTGGTAGCCTGTTAGTAACAGTCTCTAAGGTGCAGGGTAGAGTACCTGGTGGAGGCCGGTTAGTAACAGTTTCTAAGGTGCAGCGTAGAGTACCTGGTGGTATCCGGTTAGTAACAGTCTCTACGGTGCAGGGTAACCTGGTGGTAGCCGGTTAGTAACAGTCTCTAAGGTGCCGGGTAACCTGGTGGTAGCCGGTTAGTAACAGTCTCTAAGGTGCATGGTAGAGTACCTGGTGGTAGCCGGTTAGTAACAGTCTCTAAGGTGCAGGGTAGAGTACCTGGTGGTAGCCGGTTAGTAACAGTCTCTAAGGTGCAGGGTAGAGTACCTGGTGGTAGCCGGTTAGTAATAGTCTCTAAGGTGCAGGGTAGAGTACCTGGTGGTAGCCGGTTAGTAACAGTCTCTAAGGTGCAGGGTAGAGTACCTGGTGCTAGCCGGTTAGTAACAGTCTCTAAGGTGCAGATTAGAGTACCTGGTGGAGGCCGGTTAGTAACAGTCTCTACGGTGCAGGTTAGAGTACCTGGTGGTAGCCGGTTAGTAACAGTCTCTAAGGTGCAGGGTACAGTACCTTGTGGTAGCCGGTTAGTAACAGTCTCTAAGGTGCAGTGTAGAGTACCTGGTGGTAGCCAGTTAGTAACAGTCTCTAAGGTACAGGGTAGTGTACCTGGTGCTCGCCGGTTAGTAACAGTTTCCAAGGTGGAGGGTAACCTGGTGGTAGCCAGTTAGTAACAGTCTCTAAGGTGCAGGGTAGAGTAACTGGTGGTAGCCGGTTAGTAACAGTCTCGAAGGTGCAGGGTAGAGTACCTGGTGGTAGCCGGTTAGTAACAGTCTCCAAGGTGGAGGGTAACCTGGTGGTAGCCGGTTAGTAACAGTCTCCAAGGTGGAGGGTAACCTGGTGGTAGCCGGTTAGTAACAGTCTCTAAGGTGCAGGTTAGAGTACCTGGTGTTAGCCGGTTAGAAATAGTCTCTACGGTGCCGGGTAACCTGGTGGTAGCCGGTTAGTAACAGTGTCTAAGGTGCAGGGTCGAGTACCTGGTGCTAGCCGGTTAGTAACAGTCTCTAAGGTGCAGGGTAGGGTACCTGGTAGAGGCCGGTTAGTAACAGTCTCTACGGTGCAGGTTAGAGTACCTGGTGGTAGCCGGTTGGTAACAGTCTCTAAGGTGCAGGGTACAGTACCTTGTGGTAGCCGGTTAGTAACAGTCTCTAAGGTGCAGGGTAGAGTACCTGGTGGTAGTCGGTTAGTAACAGTCTCTAAGGTGCAGGGTAGAGTACCTGGTGGTAGCCGGTTAGTAACAGTCTCCAAGGTGGAGGGTAACCTGGTGGTAGCCGGTTAGTAACAGTCTCTAAGGTGCAGGGTAGAGTACCTGGTGGTAGCCGGTTAGTAACAGTCTCAAGGTGCAGGGTAGAGTACCTTGGTGGTAGCCTGATAGTAACAGTCTCTAAGGTGCAGGGTAGAGTACCTGGTGGAGGCCGGTTAGTAACGGTTTCTAAGGTGCAGGGTAGAGTACCTTGTGGTATCCGGTTAGTAACAGTCTCTAAGGTGCCGGGTAACCTGGTGGTAGCCGGTTAGTAACAGTCTCTAAGGTGCCGGGTAACCTGGTGGTAGCCGGTTAGTAACAGTCTCCAAGGTGGAGGGTAACCTGGTGGTAGCCAGTTAGTAACAGTCTCTAAGGTGCAGGGTAGAGTACCTGGTGGTAGCCGGTTAGTAACAGTCTCTACGGTGCAGGGTAGAGTACCTGGTGGTAGCCGGTTAGTAACAGTCTCTAAGGTGCAGGGTAGAGTACCTGGTGGTAGCCAGTTAGTAACAGTCTCCAAGGTGGAGGGTAACCTGGTGGTAGCCGGTTAGTAACAGTCTCTAAGGTGCAGGGTAGAGTACCTGGTGGTAGCCGGTTAGTAACAGTCTCCAAGGTGCAGGGTAGAGTACCTTGTGGTAGCCTGATAGTAACAGTCTCTAAGGTGCAGGGTAGAGTACCTGGTGGAGGCCGGTTAGTAACGGTTTCTAAGGTGCAGGGTAGAGTACCTTGTGGTATCCGGTTAGTAACAGTCTCTAAGGTGCCGGGTAACCTGGTGGTAGCCGGTTAGTAACAGTCTCTAAGGTGCCGGGTAACCTGGTGGTAGCCGGTTAGTAACAGTCTCCAAGGTGGAGGGTAACCTGGTGGTAGCCAGTTAGTAACAGTCTCTAAGGTGCAGGGTAGAGTACCTGGTGGTAGCCGGTTAGTAACAGTCTCTATGGTGCAGGGTAGAGTACCTGGTGGTAGCCGGTTAGTAACAGTCTCTAAGGTGCAGGGTAGAGTACCTGCTGGAGGCTGGTTAGTAACAGTCTCTATGGTGCAGGTTCGAGTACCTGGTGGTAGCCGGTTAGTAACAGTCTCTAAGGTGCAGGGTACAGTACCTTGTTGTAGCTGGTTAGTAACAGTCTCTAAGGTGCAGGGTAGAGTACCTGGTGGTAGCCGGTTAGTTACAGTCTCCAAGGTGCAGGGTAGAGTACCTGGTGGTAGCCTGTTAGTAACAGTCTCTAAGGTGCAGGGTAGAGTACCTGGTGGAGGCAAGTTAGTAACAGTCTCTAAGGTGCCGGGTAACCTGGTGGTAGCCGGTTAGTAACAGTCTCTAAGGTGCATGTTAGAGTACCTGGTGGTAGCCGGTTAGTAACAGTCTCCAAGGTGGAGGGTAACCTGGTGGTAGCCGGTTAGTAACAGTCTCTAAGGTGCAGGGTAGAGTACCTGGTGGTAGCCGGTTAGTAACAGTCTCCAAGGTGCAGGGTAGAGTACCTTGTGGTAGCCTGATAGTAACAGTCTCTAAGGTGCAGGGTAGAGTACCTGGTGGAGGCCGGTTAGTAACGGTTTCTAAGGTGCAGGGTAGAGTACCTTGTGGTATCCGGTTAGTAACAGTCTCTAAGGTGCCGGGTAACCTGGTGGTAGCCGGTAGTAACAGTCTCTAAGGTGCCGGGTAACCTGGTGGTAGCCGGTTAGTAACAGTCTCAAGGTGGAGGGTAACCTGGTGGTAGCCAGTTAGTAACAGTCTCTAAGTTGCAGGGTAGAGTACCTGGTGGTAGCCGGTTAGTAACAGTCTCTACGGTGCAGGGTAGAGTACCTGGTGGTAGCCGGTTAGTAACAGTCTCTAAGGTGCAGGGTAGAGTACCTGGTGGTAGCCAGTTAGTAACAGTCTCTAAGGTGCAGGGTAGAGTACCTGGTGGTAGCCGGTTAGTAACAGTCTCTAAGGTGCAGGGTAGAGTACCTGGTGGTAGCCGGTTAGTAACAGTCTCCAAGGTGCAGGGTAGAGTACCTTGTGGTAGCCTGATAGTAACAGTCTCTAAGGTGCAGGGTAGAGTACCTGGTGGAGGCCGGTTAGTAACGGTTTCTAAGGTGCAGGGTAGAGTACCTGGTGGTATCCGGTTAGTAACAGTCTCTAAGGTGCAGGGTAGAACCTGGTGGTAGCCGGTTAGTAACAGTCTCTAAGGTGCCGGGTAACCTGGTGGTAGCCGGTTAGTAACAGTCTCTAAGGTGCATGGTAGAGTACCTGGTGGTAGCCGGTTAGTAACAGTCTCTAAGGTGCAGGGTAGAGTACCTGGTGGTAGCCGGTTAGTAACAGTCTCTAAGGTGCAGGGTAGAGTACCTGGTGGTAGCCGGTTAGTAACAGTCTCTAAGGTGCAGGGTAGAGTACCTGGTGGTAGCCGGTTAGTAACAGTCTCTAAGGTGCAGGGTAGAGTACCTGGTGCTAGCCGGTTAGTAACAGTCTCTAAGGTGCAGGGTAGAGTACCTGGTGGAGGCCGGTTAGTAACAGTCTCTACGGTGCAGGTTAGAGTACCTGGTGGTAGCCGGCTAGTAACAGTCTCTAAGGTGCAGGGTACAGTACCTTGTGGTAGCCGGTTAGTAACAGTCTCTAAGGTGCAGGGTAGAGTACCTGGTGGTAGCCGGTTAGTAACAGTCTCTAAGGTGCAGGGTAGAGTACCTGGTGGTAGCCGGTTCGTAACAGTTTCCAAGGTGGAGGGTAGTACCTGGTGGTAGCCGGTTAGTAACAGTCTCTAAGGTGCAGGGTAGAGTACCTGGTGGTAGCCGGTTAGTAACAGTCTCTAAGGTGCAGGGTAGAGTACCTGGTGGTAGCCGGTTAGTAACAGTCTCCAAGGTGCAGGGTAGAGTACCTGGTGGTAGCCGGTTAGTAACAGTCTCTAAGGTGCAGGGTAACCTGGTGGTAGCCGGTTAGTAACAGTCTCTAAGGTGCAGGGTAGAGTACCTGGTGGTAGCCGGTTAGTAACAGTCTCTACGGTGCAGGGTAGAGTACCTGGTGGTAGCCGGTTAGTAACAGTCTCTAAGGTGCAGGGTAGAGTACCTGGTGGTAGCCGGTTAGTAACAGTCTCCAAGGTGGAGTAGGTAACCTGGTGGTAGCCGGTTAGTAACAGTCTCTAAGGTGCAGGGTAGAGTACCTGGTGGTAGCCGGTTAGTAACAGTCTCCAAGGTGCAGGGTAGAGTACCTTGTGGTAGCCTGATAGTAACAGTCTCTAAGGTGCAGGGTAGAGTACCTGGTGGAGGCCGGTTAGTAACGGTTACTAAGGTGCAGGGTAGAGTACCTGGTGGTATCCGGTTAGTAACAGTCTCTAAGGTGTAGGGTAACCTGGTGGTAGCCGGTTAGTAACAGTCTCTAAGGTGCCGGGTAACCTGGTGGTAGCCGGTTAGTAACAGTCTCAAGGTGGAGGGTAACCTGGTGGTAGCCAGTTAGTAACAGTCTCTAAGGTGCAGGGTAGAGTACCTGGTGGTAGCCGGTTAGTAACAGTCTCTATGGTGCAGGGTAGAGTACCTGGTTGTAGCCGGTTAGTAACAGTCTCTAAGGTGCAGGGTAGAGTACCTGCTGGAGCTGGTTAGTAACAGTCTCTATGGTGCAGGTTCGAGTACCTGGTGGTAGCCGGTTAGTAACAGTCTCTAAGGTGCAGGGTACAGTACCTTGTTGTAGCTGGTTAGTAACAGTCTCTAAGGTGCAGGGTAGAGTACCTGGTGGTAGCCGGTTAGTTACAGTCTCCAAGGTGCAGGGTAGAGTACCTGGTGGTAGCCTGTTAGTAACAGTCTCTAAGGTGCAGGGTAGAGTACCTGGTGGAGGCAAGTTAGTAACAGTCTCTAAGGTGCCGGGTAACCTGGTGGTAGCCGGTTAGTAACAGTCTCTAAGGTGCATGTTAGAGTACCTGGTGGTAGCCGGTTAGTAACAGTCTCCAAGGTGGAGGGTAACCTGGTGGTAGCCGGTTAGTAACAGTCTCTAAGGTGCAGGGTAGAGTACCTGGTGGTAGCCGGTTAGTAACAGTCTCCAAGGTGCAGGGTAGAGTACCTTGTGGTAGCCTGATAGTAACAGTCTCTAAGGTGCAGGGTAGAGTACCTGGTGGAGGCCGGTTAGTAACGGTTTCTAAGGTGCAGGGTAGAGTACCTTGTGGTATCCGGTTAGTAACAGTCTCTAAGGTGCCGGGTAACCTGGTGGTAGCCGGTAAGTAACAGTCTCTAAGGTGCCGGGTAACCTGGTGGTAGCCGATTAGTAACAGGCTCTAAGGTGCAGGGTAGAGTACCTGGTGGTAGCCAGTTAGTAACAGTCTCTAAGTTGCAGTGTAGAGTACCTGGTGGTAGCCGGTTAGTAACAGTCTCTACGGTGCAGGGTAGAGTACCTGGTGGTAGCCGGTTAGTAACAGTCTCTAAGGTGCAGGGTAGAGTACCTGGTGGTAGCCAGTTAGTAACAGTCTCCAAGGTGGAGGGTAACCTGGTGGTAGCCGGTTAGTAACAGTCTCTAAGGTGCAGGGTAGAGTACCTGGTGGTAGCCGGTTAGTAACAGTCTCAAGGTGCAGGGTAGAGTACCTTGTGGTAGCCTGTTAGTAACAGTCTCTAAGGTGCAGGGTAGAGTACCTGGTGGAGGCCGGTTAGTAACGGTTTCTAAGGTGCAGGGTAGAGTACCTTGTGGTATCCGGTTAGTAACAGTCTCTAAGGTGCCGGGTAACCTGGTGGTAGCCGGTTAGTAACAGTCTCTAAGGTGCCGGGTAACCTGGTGGTAGCCGGTTAGTAACAGTCTCTAAGGTGCATGGTAGAGTACCTGGTGGTAGCCGGTTAGTAACAGTCTCTAAGGTGCAGGGTAGAGTACCTGGTGGTAGCCGGTTAGGAACAGTCTCTAAGGTGCAGGGTAGAGTACCTGGTGGTAGCCGGTTAGTAATAGTCTCTAAGGTGCAGGGTAGAGTACCTGGTGGTAGCCGGTTAGTAACAATCTCTAAGGTGCAGGGTAGAGTACCTGGTGCTAGCCGGTTAGTAACAGTCTCTAAGGTGCAGATTAGAGTACCTGGTGGAGCCGGTTAGTAACAGTCTCGAAGGTGCAGGGTAGAGTACCTGGTGGTAGCCGGTTAGTAACAGTCTCTAAGGTGCAGGGTACAGTACCTTGTGGTAGCCGGTTAGTAACAGTCTCTAAGGTGCAGGGTAGAGTACCTGGTGGTAGCCAGTTAGTAACAGTCTCTAAGGTGCAGGGTAGTGTACCTGGTGTAGCCGGTTAGTAACAGTTTCCAAGGTGGAGGGTAGTACCTGGTGGTAGCCAGTTAGTAACAGTCTCTAAGGTGCAGGGTAGAGTACCTGGTGGTAGCCGGTTAGTAACAGTCTCTAAGGTGCAGGGTAGAGTACCTGGTGGTAGCCGGTTAGTAACAGTCTCCAAGGTGGAGGGTAACCTGGTGGTAGCCGGTTAGTAACAGTCTCCAAGGTGGAGGGTAACCTGGTGGTAGCCGGTTAGTAACAGTCTCTAAGGTGCAGGTTAGAGTACCTGGTGTTAGCCGGTTAGTAACAGTCTCTAAGGTGCAGGGTAGTACCTGGTGGTAGCCGGTTAGTAACAGTGTCTAAGGTGCAGGGTAGAGTACCTGGTGGTAGCCGGTTAGTAACAGTCTCTAAGGTGCAGGGTAGAGTACCTGGTGAGGCCGGTTAGTAACAGTCTCTAAGGTGCAGGGTAGAGTACCTGGTGGTAGCCGGTTGGTAACAGTCTCTAAGGTGCAGGGTAGAGTACCTTGTGGTAGCCGGTTAGTAACAGTCTCTAAGGTGCAGGGTAGAGTACCTGGTGGTAGCCGGTTAGTAACAGTCTCTAAGGTGCAGGGTAGAGTACCTGGTGGTAGCCGGTTAGTAACAGTCTCCAAGGTGGAGGGTAACCTGGTGGTAGCCGGTTAGTAACAGTCTCTAAGGTGCAGGGTAGAGTACCTGGTGGTAGCCGGTTAGTAACTGTCTCCAAGGTGCAGGGTAGAGTACCTTGTGGTAGCCTGATAGTAACAGTCTCTAAGGTGCAGGGTAGAGTACCTGGTGGAGGCCGGTTAGTAACGGTTTCTAAGGTGCAGGGTAGAGTACCTTGTGGTATCCGGTTAGTAACAGTCTCTAAGGTGCCGGGTAACCTGGTGGTAGCCGGTTAGTAACAGTCTCTAAGGTGCGGGTAACCTGGTGGTAGCCGGTTAGTAACAGTCTCCAAGGTGGAGGGTAACCTGGTGGTAGCCAGTTAGTAACAGTCTCTAAGCTGCAGGGTAGAGTACCTGGTGGTAGCCGGTTAGTAACAGTCTCTACGGTGCAGGGTAGAGTACCTGGTGGTAGCCGGTTAGTAACAGTCTCTAAGGTGCAGGGTAGAGTACCTGGTGGTAGCCAGTTAGTAACAGTCTCCAAGGTGGAGGGTAACCTGGTGGTAGCCGGTTAGTAACAGTCTCTAAGGTGCAGGGTAGAGTACCTGGTGGTAGCCGGTTAGTAACAGTCTCCAAGGTGCAGGGTAGAGTACCTTGTGGTAGCCTGATAGTAACAGTCTCTAAGGTGCAGGGTAGAGTACCTGGTGCTAGCCGGTTAGTAACAGTCTCTAAGGTGCAGATTAGAGTACCTGGTGGAGGCCGGTTAGTAACAGTCTCTAAGGTGCCGGGTAACCTGGTGGTAGCCGGTTAGTAACAGTCTCTAAGGTGCCGGGTAACCTGGTGGTAGCCGGTTAGTAACAGTCTCCAAGGTGGAGGGTAACCTGGTGGTAGCCAGTTAGTAACAGTCTCTAAGGTGCAGGGTAGAGTACCTGGTGGTAGCCGGTTAGTAACAGTCTCTACGGTGCAGGGTAGAGTACCTGGTGGTAGCCGGTTAGTAACAGTCTCTAAGGTGCAGGGTAGAGTACCTGCTGGAGGCTGGTTAGTAACAGTCTCTATGGTGCAGGGTCGAGTACCTGGTGGTAGCCGGTTAGTAACAGTCTCTAAGGTGCAGGGTACAGTACCTTGTTGTAGCTGGTTAGTAACAGTCTCTAAGGTGCAGGGTAGAGTACCTGGTGGTAGCCGGTTAGTTACAGTCTCCAAGGTGCAGGGTAGAGTACCTGGTGGTAGCCTGTTAGTAACAGTCTCTAAGGTGCAGGGTAGAGTACCTGGTGTAGCCGGTTAGTAACAGTCTCTAAGGTGCAGGGTAACCTGGTGGTAGCCGGTTAGTAACAGTCTCTAAGGTGCATGTTAGAGTACCTGGTGGTAGCCGGTTAGTAACAGTCTCCAAGGTGGAGGGTAACCTGGTGGTAGCCGGTTAGTAACAGTCTCTAAGGTGCAGGGTAGAGTACCTGGTGGTAGCCGGTTAGTAACAGTCTCCAAGGTGCAGGGTAGAGTACCTTGTGGTAGCCTGTTAGTAACAGTCTCTAAGGTGCAGGGTAGAGTACCTGGTGTAGGCCGGTTAGTAACGGTTTCTAAGGTGCAGGGTAGAGTACCTGGTGGTATCCGGTTAGTAACAGTCTCTACGGTGCAGGGTAGAGTACCTGGTGGTAGCCGGTTAGTAACAGTCTCTAAGGTGCAGGGTAGAGTACCTGGTGGTAGCCGGTTAGTAACAGTCTCTAAGGTGCAGGGTAGAGTACCTGGTGGTAGCCGGTTAGTAACAGTCTCTAAGGTGCAGGGTAGAGTACCTGGTGGTAGCCGGTTAGTAACAGTCTCTAAGGTGCAGGGTAGAGTACCTGGTGGTAGCCGGTTAGTGACAGTCTCCAAGGTGCAGGGTAACCTGGTGGAAGCCGGTTAGTAACAGTCTCTAAGGTGCAGGGTAGAGTACCTGGTGGTAGCCGGTTAGTAACAGTCTCCAAGGTGCAGGGTAGAGTACCTTGTGGTAGCCTGATAGTAACAGTCTCTAAGGTGCAGGGTAGAGTACCTGGTGGAGGCCGGTTAGTAACAGTTTCTAAGGTGCAGGGTAGAGTACCTGGTGGTATCCGGTTAGTAACAGTCTCTAAGGTGCCGGGTAACCTGGTGGTAGCCGGTTAGTAACAGTCTCTAAGGTGCAGGGTAGTACCTGGTGGTAGCCGGTTAGTAACAGTCTCCAAGGTGGAGGGTAACCTGGTGGTAGCCAGTTAGTAACAGTCTCTAAGGTGCAGGGTAGAGTACCTGGTGGTAGCCGGTTAGTAACAGTCTCGAAGGTGCAGGGTAGAGTACCTGGTGGTAGCCGGTTAGTAACAGTCTCTAAGGTGCAGGGTAGAGTACCTGCTGGAGCTGGTTAGTAACAGTCTCTATGGTGCAGGGTAGAGTACCTGGTGGTAGCCGGTTAGTAACAGTCTCTAAGGTGCAGGGTAGAGTACCTGGTGGTAGCCGGTTAGTAACAGTCTCTAAGGTGCAGGGTAGAGTACCTGGTGGTAGCCGGTTAGTAACAGTCTCCAAGGTGCAGGGTAGAGTACCTGGTGGTAGCCTGTTAGTAACAGTCTCTAAGGTGCAGGGTAGAGTACCTGGTGGAGGCAAGTTAGTAACAGTCTCTAAGGTGCCGGGTAACCTGGTGGTAGCCGGTTAGTAACAGTCTCTAAGGTGCATGTTAGAGTACCTGGTGGTAGCCGGTTAGTTACAGTCTCCAAGGTGCAGGGTAGAGTACCTGGTGGTAGCCTGTTAGTAACAGGCTCTAAGGTGGAGGGTAGAGTACCTGGTGGAGGCCGGTTAGTAACAGTTTCTAAGGTGCAGGGTAGAGTACCTGGTGTTATCCGGTTAGTAACAGTCTCTAATGTGTAGGGTAACCTGGTGGTAGCCGGTTAGTAACCGTCTCTAAGGTGACGGGTAACCTGGTGGTAGCCGGTTAGTAACAGTCTCTAAGGTGCATGGTAGAGTACCTGGTGGTAGCCGGTTAGTAACAGTCTCGAAGGTGCAGGGTAGAGTACCTGGTGGTAGCCGGTTAGTAACAGTCCCTAAGGTGCAGGGTAGAGTACCTGGTGGTAGCCGGTTAGTAACAGTCTCTAAAGTGCAGGGTTGAGTACCTGGTGGTAGCCGATTAGTAACAGTCTCTAAGGTGCAGGGTACAGTACCTTGTCGTAGCCGGTTAGTAACAGTCTCTAAGGTGCAGGGTAGAGTACCTGGTGGTAGCCAGTTAGTAACAGTCTCTAAGTTGCAGTGTAGAGTACCTGGTGGTAGCCGGTTAGTAACAGTCTCCAAGGTGGACGGTAACCTGGTGGTAGCCGGTTAGTAACAGTCTCTAAGGTGCAGGTTAGAGTACCTGGTGGTAGCCGGTTAGTAACAGTCTCTACGGTGCAGGGTGGAGTACCTGGTGGTAGCCGGTTAGTAACAGTCTCTAAGGTGCAGGGTAGAGTACCTGGTGGTAGCCGGTTAGTAACAGTCTCTAAGGTGCAGGGTAGAGTACCTGATGGTAGCTGGTTAGTAACAGTCTCTAGGGTGCAGGGTAGAGTACCTGGTGGTAGCCGGTTAGTAACAGTCTCTACGGTGCAGGGTAGAGTACCTGGTGGTAGCCGGTTAGTAACAGTCTATTAGGTGCAGGGTAGAGTACCTGGTGGTAGCCGGTTAGTAACAGTCTCTAAGGTGCAGGGTAGAGTACCTGGTGGTAGCCGGTTAGTAACAGTCTCCAAGGTGCAGGGTAGAGTACCTGGTGGTGGTAGCCGGTTAGTAACAGTCTCTAAGGTGCAGGGTAGAGTACCTGGTGGTAGCCGGTTAGTAACAGTCTCTAAGGTGCAGGGTAGAGTACCTGGTGGTAGCCGGTTAGTAACAGTCTCTAAGGTGCAGGGTAGAGTACCTGGTGGTAGCCGGTTAGTAACAGTCTCTAAGGTGGAGGGTAACCTGGTGGTAGCCGGTTAGTAACAGTCTCTACGGTGCAGGGTAGAGTACCTGGTGGTAGCCGGTTAGTAACAGTCTATAAGGTGCAGGGTAGAGTACCTGGTGGTAGCCTGTTAGTAACAGTCTCTAAGGTGCAGGGTAGAGTACCTGGTGGAGGCCGGTTAGTAACAGTTTCTAAGGTGCAGGGTAGAGTACCTTGTGGTAGCCGGTTAGTAACAGTCTCTAAGGTGCCGGGTAACCTGGTGGTAGCAGGTTAGTAACAGTCTCTAAGGTGCAGGGTAGTACCTGGTGGTAGTCGGTTAGTAACAGTCTCCAAGGTGCAGGGTAACCTGGTGGTAGCCAGTTAGTAACAGTCTCTAAGGTGCAGGGTAGAGTACCTGGTGGTAGCCGGTTAGTAACAGTCTCTACAGGTGCAGGGTAGAGTACCTGGTGGTAGCCGGTTAGTAACAGTCTCTAAGGTGCAGGGTAGAGTACCTGGTGGAGCCGGTTAGTAACAGTCTCTATGGTGCAGGGTAGAGTACCTGGTGGTAGCCGGTTAGTAACAGTCTCTAAGGTGCAGTGTACAGTACCTTGTTGTAGCCGGTTAGTAACAGTCTCTAAGGTGCAGGGTAGAGTACCTGGTGGTAGCCGGTTAGTAACAGTCTCTAAGGTGCAGGGTAGAGTACCTGGTGGTAGCCTGTTAGTAACAGTCTCTAAGGTGCAGGGTAGAGTACCTGGTGGTAGCCGGTTAGTAACAGTCTCTAAGGTGCAGGGTAGAGTACCTGGTGGTAGCCGGTTAGTAACAGTCTCTAAGGTGCAGGTTAGAGTACCTGGTGGTAGCCGGTTAGTAACAGTCTCTAAGGTGCAGGGTAGAGTACCTGGTGGTAGCCGGTTAGTAACAGTCTCTAAGGTGCAGGGTAGAGTACCTGGTGGTAGCCGGTTAGTAACAGTTTCTAAGGTGCAGGGTAGAGTACCTGGTGGTAGCCGGTTAGTAACAGTCTCTAATGTGCAGGGTAGAACCTGGTGGTAGCCGGTTAGTAACGTCTCTAAGGTGACGTAGGTACCTGGTGGTAGCCGGTTAGTAACAGTCTCTAAGGTGCAGGGTAGAGTACCTGGTGGTAGCCGGTTAGTAACAGTCTCTAAGGTGCAGGGTAGAGTACCTGGTGGTAGCCGGTTAGTAACAGTCTCTAAGGTGCAGGGTAGAGTACCTGGTGGTAGCCAGTTAGTAACAGTCTCTAAGGTGCAGGGTAGAGTACCTGGTGGTAGCCAGTTAGTAACAGTCTCTAAGTTGCAGTGTAGAGTACCTGGTGGTAGCCGGTTAGTAACAGTCTCCAAGGTGGACGGTAACCTGGTGGTAGCCGGTTAGTAACAGTCTCTAAGGTGCAGGTTAGAGTACCTGGTGGTAGCCGGTTAGTAACAGTCTCTACGGTGCAGGGTAGAGTACCTGTTGGTAGCCGGTTCGTAACAGTCTCTACGGTGCAGGGTGGAGTACCTGGTGGTAGCCGGTTGGTAACAGTCTCTAAGGTGCAGGGTAGAGTACCTGGTGGTAGCCGGTTAGTAACAGTCTCTAAGGTGCAGGGTAGAGTACCTGATGGTAGCTGGTTAGTAACAGTCTCTAAGGTGCAGGGTAGAGTACCTGGTGGTAGCCGGTTAGTAACAGTCTCTAAGGTGCAGGGTAGAGTACCTGGTGGTAGCCGGTTAGTAACAGTCTCTAAGGTGCAGGGTAGAGTACCTGGTGGTAGCCGGTTAGTAACAGTCTCTAAGGTGCAGGGTAGAGTACCTGGTGGTAGCCGGTTAGTAACAGTCTCTACGGTGCAGGGTAGAGTACCTGGTGGTAGCCGGTTAGTAACAGTCTCTAAGGTGCAGGGTACAGTACCTGGTGGTAGCCGGTTAGTAACAGTCTCTAAGGTGCAGGGTAGAGTACCTGGTGGTAGTCGGTTAGTAACAGTCTCCAAGGTGGAGGGTAACCTGGTGGTAGCCCGTTAGTAACAGTCTCTAAGGTGCAGGGTAGAGTACCTGGTGGTAGCCGGTTAGTAACAGTCTCTAAGGTGCAGGGTAGAGTACCTGGTGGTAGCCGGTTAGTAACAGTCTCTAAGGTGCAGGGTAGAGTACCTGGTGGTAGCCGGTTAGTAACAGTCTCTAAGGTGCAGGGTAGAGTACCTGGTGGTAGCCGGTTAGTAACAGTCTCCAAGGTGCAGGGTAGAGTACCTGGTGGTAGCCTGTTAGTAACAGTCTCTAAGGTGCAGGGTAGAGTACCTGGTGTAGGACGGTTAGTAACGGTTTCTAAGGTGCAGGGTAGAGTACCTGGTGGTATCCGGTTAGTAACAGTCTCTAAGGTGCAGGGTAGAGTACCTGGTGGTAGCCGGTTAGTAACAGTCTCTAAGGTGCAGGGTAGAGTACCTGGTGGTAGCCGGTTAGTAACAGTCTCTAAGGTGCAGGGTAGAGTACCTGGTGGTAGCTGGTTAGTAACAGTCTCTAAGGTGCAGGGTAGAGTACCGGTTAGTAACAGTGGTAGTAGAGTACCTTGTGGTAGCCTGTTAGTAACTGTCTCTAAGGTTCAGGGTAGAGTACCTGGTGTAGGTCGGTTAGTAAATGTTTCTAAGGTGCAGGGTAGAGTACCTGGTGGTAGTCGGTTAGTAACAGTCTCTACTGTGCAGGGTAACCTGGTGGTAGCCGGTTAGTAACAGTCTCTAAGGTGCCGGGTAAGCTGATGGTAGCCGGTTAGTAACAGTCTCTAAGGTGCATGGTAGAGTACCTGGTGGAAGCCGGTTAGTAACAGTCTCTAAGTTGCAGGGTAGAGTACCTGGTGGTAGCCGGTTATTAACAGTCTCTACGGTGCAGGGTAACCTGGTGGTAGCCGGTTAGTAACCGTCTCTAAGGTGCCGGGTAACCTGGTGGTAGCCGGTTAGTAACAGTCTCTAAGGTGCATGGTAGAATACCTGGTGGTAGCCGGTTATTAACAGTCTCGAAGGTGCAGGGTAGAGTACCTGGTGGTAGCCGATTAGTAACAGTCTCTAACGTGCAGGGTAGAGTACCTGGTGCTAGCCGGTTAGTAACAGTCTCTAAGGTGCAGGGTTGAGTACCTGATGGTAGCCGCTTTGTAACAGTCTCTAAGGTGCAGGTTAGAATACCTGGTGGTAGCCGATTAGTAACAGTCTCTAAGGTGCAGGGTAGAGTACCTGGTGGTAGCCGGTTAGTAACAGTCTCCAAGGTGGAGGGTAACCTGGTTGTAGCCGGTTAGAAACAGTCTCTAAGGTGCAGGGTAGAGTACCTGGTGGAGGCCTGTTTGTAACAGTCTCTAAGGTGCAGGGTAGAGTACCTGGTGTAGGCCGGTTAGTAACGGTTTCTAAGGTGCAGGGTAGAGTACCTGGTGGTATCCGGTTAGTAACAGTCTCTACGGTGCAGGGTAACCTGGTGGTAGCCGGTTAGTAACAGTCTCTAAGGTGCAGGGTAGAGTACCTGGTGGTAGCTGGTTAGTAACAGTCTCTAAGGTGCAGGGTAGAGTACCTGGTGGTAGCCGGTTAGTAACAGTCTCCAAGGTGCAGGGTAGAGTACCTTGTGGTAGCCTGTTAGTAACAGTCTCTAAGGTGCAGGGTAGAGTACCTGGTGTAGGTCGGTTAGTAACGGTTTCTAAGGTGCATGGTAGAGTACCTGGTGGTAGCCGGTTAGTAACAGTCTCTAAGGTGCCGGGTAAGCTGGTGGTAGCCGGTTAGTAACAGTCTCTAAGGTGCATGGTAGAGTACCTGGTGGAAGCCGGTTAGTAACAGTCTCTAAGGTGCAGGGTAGAGTACCTGGTGGTAGCCGGTTAGTAACAGTCTCTACTGTGCAGGGTAACATGGTGGTAGCCGGTTAGTAACCGTCTCTAAGGTGCCGGGTAACCTGGTAGTAGCCGGTTAGTAACAGTCTCTAAGGTGCATGGTAGAGTACCTGGTGGTAGCCGGTTAGTAACAGTCTCGAAGGTGCAGGGTAGAGTACCTGGTGGTAGCCTGTTAGTAACAGTCTCTAAGGTGCAGGGTAGAGTACCTGGTGGAGGCCGGTTAGTAACAGTCTCTACGGTGCAGGTTAGAGTACCTGTTGGTAGCCGGCTAGTAACAGTCTCTAAGGTGCAGGGTACAGTACCTTGTGGTAGCCGGATGGTAACAGTCTCTAAGGTGCAGGGTAGAGTACCTGGTGGTAGTCGGTTAGTAACAGTCTCTAAGGTGCAGGGTAGAGCACCTGGTGGTAGCCAGTTAGTAACAGTCTCCAAGGTGGAGGGTAACCTGGTGGTAGCCGGTTAGTAACAATCTCTAAGGTGCAGGGTAGAGTACCCGGTGGTAGCCGGTTTGTAACAGTCTCTACGGTGCAGGGTAGAGTACCTGGTGGTAGCCGGTTAGTAACAGTCTCTAAGGTGCAGGGTAGAATACCTGGTGGTATCCTGTTAGTAACAGTCTCCAAGGTGCAGGGTAGAGTACCTGGTGTAGGCCGGTTAGTAACGGTTTCTAAGGTGCAGGGTAGAGTACCTGGTGGTATCCGGTTAGTAACAGTCTCTACGGTGCAGTGTAACCTGGTGTTAGTCGGTTAGTAACAGTCTATAAGATGCAGGGTAGAGTACCTGGTGGTAGCCAGTTAGTAACAGTCTCTAAGGTGCATGGTAGAGTACCTGGTGGTAGCCGGTTAGTAACAGTCTCTAAGGTGCAGGGTAGAGTACCTGGTGGTAGCCGGTTAGTAACAGTCCCTAAGGTGCAGGGTAGAGTACCTGGTGGTAGCCAGTTAGTAGCAGTCTCTAAGTTGCAGTGTAGAGTACCTGGTGGTAGCCGGTTAGTAACAGTCTCCAAGGTGGACGGTAACCTGGTGGTAGCCGGTTAGTAACAGTTTCTAAGGTGCAGGTTAGAGTACCTGGTGGTAGCCGGTTAGTAACAGTCTCTAAGGTGCAGGGTAGAGTACCTGTGGTAGCCGGTTAGTAAAAGTCTCTACGGTGCAGGGTAGAGTACCTGGTGGTAGCCGGTTAGTAACAGTCTCTAAGGTGCAGGGTAGAGTACCTGATGGTAGCTGGTTAGTAACAGTCTCTAAGGTGCAGGGTAGAGTACCTGATGGTAGCTGGTTAGTAACCGTCTCTAAGGTGCAGGGTAGAGTACCTGGTGGTAGCCTGTTAGTAACAGTCTCTAAGGTGCAGGGTAGAGTACCTGGTGGAGGCCGGTTAGTAACAGTCTCTACGGTGCAGGGTAGAGTACCTGGTGGTAGCCGGTTAGTAACAGTCTCTAAGGTGCAGCGTACAGTACCTGGTGGTAGCCGGTTAGTAACAGTCTCTAAGGTACAGCGTAGAGTACCTGGTGGTAGTCGGTTAGTAACAGTCTCCAAGGTGCAGGGTAGAGTACCTTGTGGTAGCCTGTTAGTAAAAGTCTCTAAGGTGCAGGGTAGAGTACCTGGTGTAGGCCGGTTAGTAACGGTTTCTAAGGTGCAGGGTAGAGTACCTGGTGGTAGCCAGTTAGTAGCAGTCTCTAAGTTGCAGTGTAGAGTACCTGGTGGTAGCCGGTTAGTAACAGTCTCCAAGGTGGACGGTAACCTGGTGGTAGCCGGTTAGTAACAGTTTCTAAGGTGCAGGTTAGAGTACCTGGTGGTAGCCGGTTAGTAACAGTCTCTACGGTGCAGGGTAGAGTACCTGTTGGTAGCCGGTTCGTAAAAGTCTCTACGGTGCAGGGTAGAGTACCTGGTGGTAGCCGGTTAGTAACAGTCTCTAAGGTGCAGGGTAGAGTACCTGATGGTAGCTGGTTAGTAACAGTCTCTAAGGTGCAGGGTAGAGTACCTGATGGTAGCTGGTTAGTAACCGTCTCTAAGGTGCAGGGTAGAGTACCTGGTGGTAGCCTGTTAGTAACAGTCTCTAAGGTGCAGGGTAGAGTACCTGGTGGAGGCCGGTTAGTAACAGTCTCTACGGTGCAGGTTAGAGTACCTGGTGGTAGCCGGCTAGTAACAGTCTCTAAGGTGCAGCGTACAGTACCTTGTGGTAGCCGGTTAGTAACAGTCTCTAAGGTACAGCGTAGAGTACCTGGTGGTAGTCGGTTAGTAACAGTCTCCAAGGTGGAGGGTAACCTGGTGGTAGCCCGTTAGTAACAATCTCTAAGGGGCAGGGTAGAGTACCCGGTGGTAGCCGGTTCGTAACAGTCTCTAAGGTGCAGGGTAGAGTACCTGGTGGTAGCCGGTTAGTAACAGTCTCTAAGGTGCAGGGTAGAGTACCTGGTGGTAGCTGGTTAGTAACAGTCTCTAAGGTGCAGGGTAGAGTACCTGGTGGTAGCCGGTTAGTAACAGTCTCCAAGGTGCAGGGTAGAGTACCTTGTGGTAGCCTGTTAGTAAAAGTCTCTAAGGTGCAGGGTAGAGTACCTGGTGTAGGCCGGTTAGTAACGGTTTCTAAGGTGCAGGGTAGAGTACCTGGTGGTATCCGGTTAGCAACAGTCTCTAAGGTGCAGGGTAGAGTACCTGGTGGTAGCCGGTTAGTAACAGTCTCCAAGGTGCAGGGTAGAGTACCTTGTGGTAGCCTGTTAGTAACAGTCTCTAAGGTGCAGGGTAGAGTACCTGGTGGCAGCTGGTTAGTAACAGTCTCTAAGGTGCAGGGTAGAGTACCTGGTGGTAGCCGGTTAGTAACAGTCTCCAAGGTGCAGGGTAGAGTACCTTGTGGTAGCCTGTTAGTAACTGTCTCTAAGGTTCAGGGTAGAGTACCTGGTGTAGGTCGGTTAGTAAATGTTTCTAAGGTGCAGGGTAGAGTACCTGGTGGTAGTCGGTTAGTAACAGTCTCTACTGTGCAGGGTAACCTGGTGGTAGCCGGTTAGTAACAGTCTCTAAGGTGCCGGGTAAGCTGGTGGTAGCCGGTTAGTAACAGTCTCTAAGGTGCATGGTAGAGTACCTGGTGGAAGCCGGTTAGTAACAGTCTCTAAGTTGCAGGGTAGAGTACCTGGTGGTAGCCGGTTATTAACAGTCTCTACGGTGCAGGGTAACCTGGTGGTAGCCGGTTAGTAACCGTCTCTAAGGTGCCGGGTAACCTGGTGGTAGCCGGTTAGTAACAGTCTCTAAGGTGCATGGTAGAATACCTGGTGGTAGCCGGTTATTAACAGTCTCGAAGGTGCAGGGTAGAGTACCTGGTGGTAGCCGATTAGTAACAGTCTCTAACGTGCAGGGTAGAGTACCTGGTGGTAGCCGGTTAGTAACAGTCTCTAAGGTGCAGGGTTGAGTACCTGATGGTAGCCGCTTTGTAACAGTCTCTAAGGTGCAGGTTAGAATACCTGGTGGTAGCCGATTAGTAACAGTCTCTAAGGTGCAGGGTAGAGTACCTGGTGGTAGCCGGTTAGTAACAGTCTCCAAGGTGGAGGGTAACCTGGTTGTAGCCGGTTAGAAACAGTCTCTAAGGTGCAGGGTAGAGTACCTGGTAGAGGTCTGTTAGTAACAGTCTCTAAGGTGCAGGGTAACCTGGTGGTAGCCGGTTAGTAACAGTCTCTAAGGTGCAGGGTAGAGTACCTGGTGGTAGCCGGTTAGTAACAGTCTCTACGGTGCAGGGTAAGCTGGTGGTAGCCGGTTAGTAACAGTCTCTAAGGTGCAGGGTAGAGTACCTGGTGGTAGCTGGTTAGTAACAGTCTCTAAGGTGCAGGGTAGAGTACCTGGTGGTAGCCGGTTAGTAACAGTCTCCAAGGTGCAGGGTAGAGTACCTTGTGGTAGCCTGTTAGTAACAGTCTCTAAGGTGCAGGGTAGAGTACCTGGTGTAGGTCGGTTAGTAACGGTTTCTAAGGTACATGGTAGAGTACCTGGTGGTAGCCGGTTAGTAACAGTCTCTAAGGTGCCGGGTAAGCTGGTGGTAGCCGGTTAGTAACAGTCTCTAAGGTGCATGGTAGAGTACCTGGTGGAAGCCGGTTAGTAACAGTCTCTAAGGTGCAAGGTAGAGTACCTGGTGGTAGCCGGTTAGTAACAGTCTCTACTGTGCAGGGTAACATGTTGGTAGCCGGTTAGTAACCGTCTCTAAGGTGCCGGGTAACCTGGTAGTAGCCGGTTAGTAACAGTCTCTAAGGTGCATGGTAGAGTACCTGGTGGAAGCCGGTTAGTAACAGTCTCTAAGTTGCAGGGTAGAGTACCTGGTGGTAGCCGGTTAGTAACAGTCTCTACGGTGCAGGGTAGTACCTGGTGGTAGCCGGTTAGTAACAGTCTCTAAGGTGCAGGGTACAGTACCTGGTGGTAGCCGGTTAGTAACAGTCTCTAAGGTGCAGGGTAGAGTACCTGGTGGTAGCCAGTTAGTAACAGTCTCTAAGGTGCAGTGTAGAGTACCTGGTGGTAGCCGGTTAGTAACAGTCTCCAAGGTGGGTAGAATACCTGGTGGTAGCCGGTTAGTAACAGTCTCTAAGATGCAGGTTAGAGTACCTGGTGGTAGGCCGGTTAGTAACAGTTTCTAAGGTGCAGGGTAGAGTACCTGGTGGTATCCGGTTAGTAACAGTGTCTACGGTGCAGTGTGGAGTACCTGGTGTTAGTCGGTTAGTAACAGTCTATAAGATGCAGGGTAGAGTACCTGGTGGTAGCCAGTTAGTAACAGTCTCTAAGGTGCAGGGTAGAGTACCTGGTGGTAGCTGGTTAGTAACAGTCTCTAAGGTGCAGGGTGGAGTACCTGGTGGTAGCCGGTTCGTAACAGTCTCTAAGGTGCAGGGTAGAGTACCTGGTGGTAGCCGGTTAGTAACAGTCTATAAGATGCAGGGTAGAGTACCTGGTGGTAGCCGGTTAGTAACAGTCTATAAGATGCAGGGTAGAGTACCTGGTGGTAGCCGGTTAGTAACAGTCTCTAAGGTGCAGGTTAGAGTACCTGGTGGTAGCCGGTTAGTAACAGTCTCTAAGGTGCAGGGTAGAGTACCTGTGGTAGCCGGTTAGTAACAGTCTCTAAGGTACAGGGTAGAGTACCTGGTGGTAGTCGGTTAGTAACAGTCTATAAGGTACAGGTTAGAGTACCTGGTGGTAGCCAGTTAGTAACAGTCTCTAAGGTGGAGGGTAGAGTTCCTGGTGGTAGCCGGTTAGTAACAGTCTCTAAGGTGCAGGGTAGAGTACCTGGTGGTAGCCGGTTAGTAACAGTCTCTAAGGTGCAGGGTAGAGTACCTGGTGGTAGCCGGTTAGTAACAGTCTATAAGGTGCAGGGTAGAGTACCTGGTGGTAGCCGGTTAGTAACAGTCTCTAAGGTGCAGGGTGGAGTACCTGGTGGTAGCTGGTTAGTAACAGTCTCAAGGTGCAGGGTAGAGTACCTGGTGGTAGCCTGTTAGTAACAGTCTCTAAGGTGCAGGGTAGAGTACCTGGTGGTAGCCGGTTAGTAACAGTCTCTCAGGTGCAGGGTAGAGTACCTGGTGGTAGCCGGTTGGTCACAGTCTATAAGGTGCAGGGTAGAGTACCTGGTGGTAGCCGGTTAGTAACAGTCTCTAAGTTGCAGGGTAGATTACCTGGTGGTAGCCGGTTAGTAACAGTCTCTAAGGTGCAGGTTAGAGTACCTGGTGGTAGCCGGTTAGTAACAGTCTCTACGGTGCAGGGTAGAGTTCCTCGTGGTATCCGGCTCGTGATGACTGTTTAACAGTCTGATGGCCTGGAGATAGAAGCTGTTTATCACTCTCTTTGTCCCAGCTTTGATATTGTCGTACTGTCTCCGCCTTCTAGACGGTAGCAGGGTAAACAGGCCGTGTCTCGGGTGGCTGAGCTCCTTGATGATATTCTTGGCATTCCTGTGACATTAGGTGCTGTCGATGTCCTGGAGGACAGGCAGTGTGCCCTTGATGATGCGTTGGGCTGACCGCACCATCCTCTAGATAGCCCTGCGATTGCAGTGCAGTTCAGGGCGGCGCAGTTGCCGTACCAGGTAATAATACAGCCCGACAGAATGCGCTCGATGGTGCATCTGTAGAAGTTTGTGAGTGTCTTACTTGCCAAGTCGAATTTCTTCAGCCTCCTTTGGTCGAAGAGGCGCTGTTGCACCAGTGGAGGCTGGTGGCAGGAGCTATAGGAGGACAAGCTCATTGTATCAGCGAATATAGTCCACAGTGATAAAAAAAAACAGTTTCACGTGTTGGGTTGTAATAGCTTGACTTTCTGTATCACCTTCCTACCCATAGCTGTGATTTCATATTCCAAAGACAAGGCGTCAATCCAATTTCTAAAAACATTATAAGAAGCCTTAGTCTTTGGAGTTATTTAATCGTAGCTTGGCAGGATGAATGCATTGCAAATACCCAGTTCTCAACGTGGGAGAAAATGTACCATGACAGCTGATACCATGTATCAGCATTTATTCAACCTTAAAACAAGTAACAATAAATGTCTTCTTATGTGATCATAGAAAACCTGTATGTTTTTCGCAGGTCTGTGGAAATCATCACCATTTCTATAATGATCTGCATAGAATCTCAAACCGCATTGATCACTTGCACCATGTACTTAATGATATCTTGCAGTGTTTTTATTTGTTTCTTTTTAAATGCAGTATTGATAAATGTATTATTTAATCGTCGCAAATGTGACAGACAATTAATGTACCAACAACACTAGTTTGAATGTGTTTAGATTGAGTTTGTTGGCCAGTCTTTCCATGAATGATTAAATAAAGGTTAAATAAAAATAAAAATACATTTATAAATTAATTAGATCTATAACTGCATTTATTCAGTTCTCCAGAAGGGGGCAGTCTTGTCTAAATTCTAAACCTATAAAATACCATGACCTGACATTTGAATTCATATTTCTAAAACAAGCCTGTTTGACAGGACTATAGTTGTTTGAATAGGTCTTAGTCTATGTGGCTTTCTTTCATTCATTGTCATACATTGTAAAGAATTGAACACAACATTATTCTAAAGCAGGCTACAAAACAATGACATCTTCTGTATGTGATTAAACTGAATAGGAGGGATGAGTAAGAATGAGGCATGTATTTAAATATAACTCCTTTGTTTGTTTGTGGTTGTGACCCTTTTTGGTGATCTCCAACTCCGAGACATCATAATGTCAGCATATTTCCAGCTCCACTTATTTCGGAGCTTTACAAAACAGACATTGCACACTTTATGAAACAGCCAGGTCTCAACTTCAAACAAATATGTTTACTATAATGATTTAACTTCATGAAGACAAACAACCTGTTATCTTGCTTTTCCGATCATGTAATGACTGTTGCCTCATCTTGACACAAATCACTCTCTAGTATAAACCACCACATAGATTTGATGTCTATCCTAGACCTCCGGATACAGTTACCGTTCCATCAATGAAAGTTGTGCAGTACCTCCGATGTTATCACCACACGTTCATCGCTTTCTTGTTATATAACAATCCGACACAGACAGACATTTTCAAGAGAAAGTAACGTCCTTCACAATGGTAGGCGTTGGACTAAATCTGCTTTCGGACTATAAATTATCATCAGTTTTCACTGTTGGAGTTGGCCTTAATGCCTCACTCGGCTCTCTTGTTCCTCAAGTTGTTTTTCTCGTTTAGTGCCCTGTGGTACTTTTGTGTGGTTTCTCTAGAGAGCCATAAATTTGGCCTTTGAGGCTCTCTGTGTCAGGGTGAAGCCCCACTGTCTGACACTGCAGGCTGGGCCAAACTGGGGCTTTGTGTGGGCTCCCGCTCCCATGTGGCATTGGGGATATGAACCACTCTGGGAATCTGTGGCTCTAGGTACAGAACTAGGATCAGTTTACCCATCCCAAAGCCACTAGGAAAGAGCCAAACTGGCCTGAGATCAGTGTCTGTAGGAGAAACTTACAGAAATGAATACAGAGAAATTGGCAGAACATTCTGGAATGGCTGTTGTATTTGCCAGAGAGAGTTTCATTTCCATAAGCTTACCATACTTCAACATGTTAAATGCTTTTGTAGGCCTTACTATGCTCCCTTGACATTCTCTTGAGGAGTTACAGGTGTTTTGTTATGCTTGACGGTCCTATTTGACACAACTAACACAATGATCAGCTTCCAAACCAAACAATCTGTAAAGAGCAGCCGTCATGGTGAAGGTAACCCCTGGCAACCACTCTCAGACAGGAGCTGGTCTTGTGGACGCCGTATCTTACATGCTGTTTGGTAGTGATGTTAGGTGCATGCAGCCTCACTGGAGCGATACAAACACAACAAACACAAACACAGCAGTATCCCCAGTGACTGATTTTGAGCTCTCTGTCGGAGCCTGTGAAGTATCCACTCTTAGAAAAAAGGGTTCCAAAAGGGTTCTTCGGCTTTCCCCATAGGGGAACCCTTTTTGGTTCCAGGTAGAATTATTTTGGGTTCCACGTAGAACCCTCTGTGGAAAGGGTTCTACATGGAACTCAAAATGGTTCTGCCTGGAACCAGAAGTGTTCTACCTGTAACCAAAAAGGGTTCTTCAAAGGGTTCTCCCATGGGGACAGCCAAAGAACCCTTTTAGGTTCTAGATAGCATCTTCTATGTGTGTAGACCAATATGCTTTGAAGTTGTCCAAATATTTGGAGACGCTTCAGGCCTACTTATAGCTCTCGCTGTATGCCTAAAGGCCTACCTAACACTATGATGTGTGTGAAAGTTTTCAAGAGGGATTGGGACAACCCACAAACAGTTGCTTGGAAATGGCTTGTATTTATTTGAGCTCACATCGATGTGAAGTGTTTCAGGGTAAGAAACAGTTCTACTCATAAGCTTGAAACTAGATTCAAAATAGTTCAAACAGGTCGATATAATAATAGCAGCTGTAACCTAGTTATCGTCTGTGTACATATATTTTGGCCTGATTAAGCGGTATGTCTCTTGGTTTAATAGCTTGGTAAGACCACTTGGTCTCCAGGGCCCATAATTGGACATCTCAGAGATGTGCTTATTGCCACATTTCTTGTGGCTTCTTCCTCTCACAGGCAGCCAATGGGCTCAGCTTCATTTGGTCAAAATGGGCTTACTTTGTCTCTGAGCCAATCACATTCATTCTTTCAGAAACCCTCAGGAGTTCAAAAGCCAAGTGCATAATTATGCCTTAAATCAATCTGCAAATTTAGTGGTCTTTGAGCAGCAAACAGTTGGCCCAGATTCATCCACTCACCAGGAATGGCCATCTAGGCTTTTAGAGTCACAACAAGTTCTGTGTCTTGGAGAAAATTGCTGTCAAATTGGAGTAGATATGGAACGTGAAAGAGATTTATGTCACATGCATTTTACATTAGAGGATCAGTGTGATCCATTTCCTCAACCTCAATGGGTATCATCCTTGTGTCTTTGTGGTTGTGATGGGGTCTAGAGCCACACAGACAGTGTCCCAGAGCCTCTTCATTTTACCATTGTGTGTGTGGGCATGCATGTGCGTGTGTGTGTGTGTGTTTTTTTTAAACCTTTCTTCATGGCCTGACTTCAGTTATCCTCTGCGTGTCTGTTCGAGAGAGAAACACGAGACATGGAGTGGAGTTGGGGCGGTGTCGCTTAAAACAGACAGGTCTCATCTCTCTCCTCTCTGTGCTCACCTTAACAGCTCCTATCCTCACACACTTTGATGCCCTTGGCTTTACGAACCTTGCTTTAAAACACATCTCTCTCTCTCTCTCTCTCTCTCTCTCTCTCTCTCTCTCTCTCTCTCTCTCTCTCTCTCGCTCTCTCTCTCTCTCTCTCTCTCTCGCTCTCTCATCCTCCTCTTCTCCCTGCTTTATTTGCAGGCAGCTTTAGCGCCAGACACCCTGAGGCAGCAGTAGCGCCAGAGAGTCTTCCCACCTCTGTTTTTGTGGTGGGAGATGACATGTGGAAGCTTTGAAGGGTAGGAAGAGGGAGGGAGAGAGGAGGAACACATCACTCTTTAGCAGAGGGACTGTAATGTCATGTGGCCTGCAGTCCGCCCAGATTCCCTGGCTGTCTATGTGGGCAGGGAGGAATGGCGACAGGAAGCAACCCCCCCCCTCCCTTTTTCTCATTCCCTCACTCCTTCTCCGGTCTCCCCTCTGCTCTGTGTTTCCTCTCTCTCTCCCTTAAAGTTTTGGGCAACATTATAGCTGTGGGTGAATCTGATTTTAGACGAACGGTTGTAAAGTAGTTTTTCTCAGTTTTGTCATAGGCGTGACGACTTGTCACTCATATCTCAATGGTGTGTGAAAGTGTAGGTGTGGATGGGCAGAACAGACAAAACATGTTGAATGCAGATCCTTAGGTATTACACAGACCTGAAGAGAATTGAAGAAATCAATAGTAAAGTTTGGAGCAAGTTTGTATTTGTTGTCACACACACTGAGTGTACAGCACATTATTTAAGATTTGACATAGACTGACCAGGTGAATCCAGGTGATCACTTGTTACTGGTCACTTGTTAGATCCACTTCAGTCAGTGTAGGTGAAGGGGAGGAGATTGGTTAAAAAAAATCATTTTTAAGCCTTGAATCAATTGAGGCGTTGATTGTGTACAGTGGGGCAAAAAAGTATTTAGTCAGCCACCAATTGTGCTCCCACTTAAAAAGATGAGAGGCCTGTAATTTTCATCATAGGTACACTTCAACTATGACAGACAAAATGAGATTTTTTTCTCTCCAGAAAATCACATTGTAGGATTTTTAATGAATGAATTTGCAAATTATGGTGGAAAATAAGTATTTGGTCAATAACAAAAGTTTATCTCAATACTTTGTTATATACCCTTTGTTGGCAATGACAGAGGTCAAACGTTTTCTGTAAGTCTTCACAAGGTTTTCACACACTGTTGCTGGTATTTTGGCCCATTCCTCCATGCAGATCTCCTCTAGAGCAGTGATGTTTTGGGGTTGTTGCTGGGTAACACAGACTTTCAACTCCCTCCAAAGATTTTCTATGGGGTTGAGATCTGGAGACTGGCTAGGCCACTCCAGGACCTTGAAATGCTTCTTACGAAGCCACTCCTTTGTTGCCCGGGCGGTGTGTTTGGGATCATTGTCATGCTGAAAGACCCGGCCACATTTCATCTTCAATGCCCTTGCTGATGGAAGGAGGTTTTCACTCAAAATCTCACGATACATGGCCCCATTCATTCTTTCCTTTACACGGATCTGTCGTCCTGGTCCCTTTGCAGAAAAACAGCCCCAAAGCATTATGTTTCCACCTCCATGCTTCACAGTAGGTATGGTGTTCTTTGGATGCAACTCAGCATTCTTTATCCTCCAAACACGACGAGTTGAGTTTTTACCAAAAAGTAATATTTTGGTTTCGTCTGACCATATGACATTCTCCCAGGCCTGGACATGTACTGGCTTAAGTAGGGGGACACGTCTGGCACTGCAGGATTTGAGTCCCTGGCGGCGTAGTGTGTTACTGATGGTAGGCTTTGTTACTTTGGTCCCAGCTCTCTGCAGGTCATTCACTAGGTCCCCCCGTGTGATTCTGGGATTTTTGCTCACTGTTCTTGTGATCATTTTGACCCCACGGGGTGAGATCCTGCATGGAGCCCCAGACCGAGGGAGATTATCAGTGGTCTTGTATGTCTTCCATTTCCTAATAATTGCTCCCACAGTTGATTTCTTCAAACCAAGCTGCTTACCTATTGCAGATTGTCTTCCCAGCCTGGTGCAGGTCTACAATTTTGTTCCTGGTGTCCTTTGACAGCTCTTTGGTCTTGGCCATAGTAGAGTTTGGAGTGTGACTGTTTGAGGTTGTGGACAGGTGTCTTTTATACTGATAACAAGTTCAAACAGGTGCCATTAATACAGGTAACGAGTGGAGGACAGAGGAGCCTCTTAAAGAAGTTACAGGTCTGTGAGAGCCAGAAATCTTGCTTGTTTGTAGGTGACCAAATACTTATTTTACACCATAATTTGCAAATAAATTCATAAAAAATCCTACAATGTGATTTTTTGGATTTTTTTCTTCTCATTCTGTCTGTCATAGTTGAAGTGTACCTATGATGAAAATTACAGGCCTCTCTCATCTTTTTAAGTGTGAGAACTTGCAAAATTGGTGGCTGACTAAATACTTTTTTTGCCCCACTGTATGTGTGCCCTTCAGAAGGGTGAATGGGCAAGACAAAATATTTAAGTTCCTTTGAACAGGGTATGGTAGTAGGTGTCAGGCGCATCGGTTTGTGTCAGGAACTGCAATGCTGCTGGGTTTCTCATGGTCAACAGTTTCCCGTGTGTATCCAGAATGGTCCACCACCCAAAAGACATCCAGACACAACTGTTAGAAGCATTGGAGTCAACATGAGCCAGCATCCCGTGGAACGCTTTCCACACCTTGTAGAGACCATGACCTGACAAATTGAGGCTGTTCTGAGGTCAAAAAGGGGTGGAGGGTTAGGGGGGTTGTTCTTAATGCTTTGTACACTCAGTGTATGGAGGTAGGCACACCAACACCACCTGATTGTTCTGTAAGAGGCCATTGTTTAATGAGTTATCTAAAATAAATGTCTGAGAGAGAAAAATGAATTGCCTTATGCGAACCCAAACTTGTAAAAATGTATATAAAACAATATACAGTGCAGTGGCTTGTGAAAGTATTCACCCCCTTGGCATTTTTCCTATTTTGTTGCCTTACATCCTGGGATTGGCCGTCATTGAAAATAAGAATTTGTTCTTAACTGACTTGCCTAGTAAAATTAAGGTAAAAAAAAAAAATTATAATAATAATTAAAATAGATTTTTGAGGGATTTGTATCATTTGATTTACACAACATGCCTACCACTTTGAAGATGCAAATATTTTCTATTGTGAAACAAACAAAAAATAAGACAAAAAATGGGAAACTTGAGCGTGCATAACTATTCACCCCACCCAAGGTCAATACTTTGTAGAGCCACCTTATAGAGACTCTATAAGCTTGGCACATCAAGCTACTGGGATTTTTGCCCATTCTTCAAGGCAAAACTGCTCCAGCTCCTTCAAGTTGGATGGGTTCCGCTGTAGTACAGCAATCTTTAAGTCATACCACAGATTCTCATTTGGATTGAGGTCTGGGCTTTGACTAGTCCATACCAAGACATTTAAATGTTTCCCCTTAAACCACTCAAGTGTTGCTTTAGCAGTATGCTTAGGGTCATTGTCCTGCTGGAAGGTGAACCTCCGTCCCGGTCTCAAATCTCTGGAAGACTGAAACAGGTTTCCTTCAAGAATTTCCCTGTGTTTAGCACCATCCATCATGCCTTCAATTCTGACCAGTTTCCCAGTCCCTGCCGATGAAAAACATCCCCACAGCATGATGCTGTTGGATAGTGTTCTCGGGGTGATGAGAGGTGTTGGGTTTGCGCCAGTCATAGCATTTTTCTTGATGGCTAAGTCTCCCACATGCCTTTTGGCGAACACCAAACATGTTTGCTTATTTTTTTCTGGACACTCTTCCATAAAGCCCAGCTCTGTGGAGTGTACGGCTCCAATCTCCGCTGTGGAGCTTTGCAGCTCCTTCAGGGTTATCTTTGATCTCTTTGTTGCCTCTCTGATTAATGCCCTGTTTTGTGAGTTTTAGTGGGTGGCCCTCTCTTGGCAGGTTTGTTGTGGTGCCATATTCTTTCAATTTTTTAATAATGGATTTAATGGTGCTCCGTGGGATGTTCAAAGTCTCTGATATTGTTTTATAACCCAACTTTGTCCGTGACCTGTTTGGAGAGCTCCTTGGTGTTCATAGTGCCGCTTGCTTGGTGATGCCCCTTGCTTAGTGGTTTTGCAGACTCTGGGGCCTTTCAGAACAGGTGAATATATATTGAGATCATGTGACAGATCATGTGATACTTAGATTGCACACAGGTGGACTTTATTTAACTAATTATGTGACTTCTGAAGGTAATTGGTTGCACCAGATCTTATTTAGGGGCTTCATAGCAAAGGGGGTGAATACATATGAATACAATTTTGTAATACTTTTTTTGAAACAAGTAATTTTTTTCATTTCACTTCACCAATTTGGACTATTTTGTGTTTGTCCATTACATGAAATCCAAATAAAAATCCATTTAAATTACAGGTTGTAATGCAACAAAATAGGAAAAATGCCAAGGGGGGTGAATACTTTTGCAAGGCACTGTATATCCCATGTATAATAATGCACACAAAACCAGAAAGAGGATGTTGATCGCATAGCTCATCTCTTTGGCTATAGCTTTCAGGTCTCCTCACCCATCTTTATAGTTCATCACTGTTTATCTTTCTATGTACAGAGTTAGAGTATATCTTTGTGTTGGGCATAAAACACCAGGGATTACAGAGGAGACAGACAGACAAGGACCATCCGGAGACGATCATCAAGCACAATTGCTGCTTTGCTCCGATGGTTTTCAGTATGGGGGCTTGAATACAGAATACACACCATTAAGGTAGCGCCAGAGATATCTACCAGTCATGGAAATAAAATAATGAAAGGGAAATGAAAGTCTGTTGAGTGTTTGATGTACTTGTTTTAAGTTACATCTTCGACCACACCTGGATGTTTTAATGTGGGAAAGGGCATGTTTTCAAATGGATGTTACTCTACAAACCGATTTTGGAAAGTGAGATCCAGAGCACCCCTATTAGGTTATTGTCCGTTGACAGAGACTAAACAGAGGCTGTTACAGGGCCCAGACTTTGCTGTGTCAAGTGTGTTTATGTGTGTGTTTCAAGTTTCAGGTTTTATTATTTGTATGCTCAGGATACCTATCCTATACACTGCCCAATGAAATGCTGACTTGCAGGTTCCTTCTCGACAATGAAACCTCAATAGGAAATCATAGAAGATAAGAACACAAACACAAAGTAAATGGCTCAGTAGAATAGAATGAACATTTAAGCATAAGTATAACAAAGGAAGGTACAATTTATAGTCCAATATTTACCCTGTTTTGGGGAAGGGGGATTGAGCGGCAAGTGTTTAAATTGGGCAGTATTAGCAATAGTAAATAAGAGTTTGGTAGCAGCAGTTGTGATGTGTGTAGCATGAATGTGTGTATAGTGACTGAGTGACTGAGTGCATGTGTGCTAAGGTGCGGAGACTCAGTGCAGGTGGTCAGTCTTGTTCAATATGTGTGTGTGTCTGTCTGTCTTTTACTAACCCATCTCCAGGCACTTGCCTTTAAACATCCAACGAGGTCGATTCCCACGCCGCAATCAATGAGTAGCCTCAAGAGAAACCCAGCAACCGATCTCTCTAAGAGCACTTCATACCAGCTATCGAACAAAGTGCCTGTCCAGACTCCTTATCTATCTCACTCAGCTGATCTCACCCCTACAGTGGTCTTTGCTACATCACTGATATCATTACAGCCTGGGTTGATATTTCAGCCATTCCCACAGACAGAACGGGGAGAGATTACAGGGTAAAGCAGTCATTACACAAAGCATTAGTGCGACAAGGTGTTATTATGCAGGAGACGTCAGGTGAGATGTCAGACCCACTAGGCTGTCTGTGTCACTCCAGGCTTTGCATGCTCAGCACTCTCACCACAGAGGGTTAGCCTTGTGTTCTTTGGCTGAGTTCTCATGGGAATTGACAATGGCATTTGATATTGAACTGTCAATTATTCCAAATAGGACTTTTTATGATACTTTCTCATTACAAGATGTATTTATTCACTTAATGCCAACAATCCTGAGCTGATAGTTACTTCCACAGAATCCCTATGTTGAAGATGGTATTTTGACATTCTTACAGTAATAACTGGCAACATGTTACAGAGTTTTGCAACATGTTACAGATTTGCATTGTCTGACATTTCAACGCTGTTGAAATTTCACTTTTAGATTTCAAACCCCTAACAACTCTTCCCTAAAGTGTGTTAAAAGCATCAGGAAAATGCCCACTACCACAAATGTGAATGAGCACATAAATTACACCGCCCCTTTTTTCCTCATCTTTCTTCTTGTTGTGTCTACATTTTCCATGGCCGGCCTCCCAACTGCTGAGAGTGCTGTTCCTTGAAACCGCAGTGTATTTTGAAACAAGGTCGAGAGAAAGCCAGTGGCACCAAAAGCAGGCACAAGCCTCCCAGTGTTCCAGTGTTCAGGCTGGGGCTTGGCACTCGCCCTGACCAGAGGGGTCCAGCCTGAAGTGGCGCTTGCTGTGTTTGTGAGTGTTTGTGTGTGTGTGTCTCAGTGTGTTTTTTTTGCGTATGTGTGTGTGTGTGTGTGTGTGTGTGTGTGTGTGTGTGTGTGTGTGTGTGTGTGTGTGTGTGTGTGTGTGTGTGTGTGTGTGTGTGTGTGTGTGTGTGTGTGTGTGTGTGTGTGCGTGCGTGCGTGTGTGGACATGTTTAACTATTCTTGTGGGGACCAGAAGTCCCTACAAGAATAGTAAACAAACAAAATATTGACCAACTGGGGACATTTTGTTGGTCCACACAAAGTCAAATGCTATTTCTAGGGGGTTAAGGTTAGGATTAGTTGTAGAATTAGGTTTAGGAGCTAATGTTAGTTTAAGGGTTAGGGTTAGGAGCCATGGTTAGAATTAAGTTTTTGGGTTAATGTTAGGGTTTGGTTAAGAGTCCGCGTTAGGGTTAGGTTTAGGGATAGGGGAAAATAGGATCTTGAATGGGACTGAATTGTGTGTCCAAGACTGTGTGTGTGTGTGCGTGTGTGTGCGCGCGTGTGTGTGTGTGTGTGTGTGTGTGTGTGTGGGTGTGTGTGTGTGTGTGTGTGTGTGTGTGTGTGTGTGTGTGTGTGTGTGTGTGTGTGTGTGTGGGTGTGTGTGTGAGAGAGAGAGAGAGAGAGACACACTACAATTACACACTACAATTACGTAGGTTTAAAAATATGCTCAACTGGACACCTTAATGAGGCAGTGAATGAGCTGCGAGAGAAAGCACACAGGGCATTCTACGCCATTAAAAAGCTAATTCAAATTGAAATACCTATTAAAATTAGGCTAAAAACGAATTGAATATGTCATTGAACCAATTGCACCTTATGGCAGGGAGGTGTGGGGTCCGCTTGCAAAACAAGATTTCATCAAATGGGACAAACACCCCATTGAAACCCTGCATGCAGAGTTCTGTACGATTCTCCTACATGTCCAGGGGAAAACTACAAACAATGCATGCAGGGCAGAATTAGGCCAATATCCACTAATAATAAAAACTCAAAAAAGAGCAATTAGGTTTTGGAAACATCTCAAATACAGTGACCCCCCTCCCATATCATTACCAAGCCCTGCAATGCCAAGAGCTGAGCAAAGAAAATAGTCCCCTCATCCAGCTGGTCCTGAGTTCACAAACCTGTTCTACTAACACACTGAAGCCTCAGGACCAGAACATCCAATCAATCAGGATCAACCAAATTACAACACTGTCAAAACAAAACTATATTGCTTTTTGGGAAACACAAACAAGCACAAAGCAAAATGCAGTTCTATCTGGCCCTAAATCTACAGTACACCGTGGCTAAATATTTGATCATGGTTACTGATCAAAACCTTAGAAAAACCTTGACAAAGTACAGGCTCAGTGAGCACAGCCTTGCCATTGAGAAGGGTAGACACAGGAAAACCTGGCTCCTTGTAGAGGAAAGGCTGTGCAACCACTGCACAACAGCAGAACCTGAGACGGAGCTGCATTTCCTGACAAAATGTCAAAAAGATAAAACAATTAGAGAGTGTCATTTTCCCAAATTTGAAACCTTTATTCAAGGTTTCAAAGACCTCTCTGATGAGGATAGGCTACCCGTCCTGTTGGGGGAGGACGCAGAGAGCTGTGGGTTGGCAGCGCACTACATTGCTGCCTGCCATAAGTTGAGGGACAGTGTCTGACAGACCAATCAACCTGCACATGTACTCTACTGTATGCTTATTGTTATTGTTGAATGAATGTATGGTTATTTTGACCCTTGGTTATTGTTGATACTGTTGTCCCGTTGACCATTTTGATTCTCTTTTTTTATATATATATTGTAAATATCCAAAATAAGCTTTGGCAATATGTACATAGTTACGTCATGCCAATAAAGCAAATTGAATTGAATTGAGAGAGAGAGAGAGAGAGAGAAACAATTAGGCAATAACAAATTCAATCCCTTTTAGACAATTTCATTCCACTGTAATAGTGAAGGTGTACACTTGGCAGTAGAACATCTTAACAGTATATTTGACCCCTCAGCTTCCCTATCAAATCTATAAATCTCAAATAGAAAACCGAAGAAAATTAACAACAATGACAAATGGTTTAATGAAGATTGCAAAAATCTAAGAAAGAAATTGAGAAACCTGTCCAACCAAAAACATAGAGACCCGGAAAACCTGAGTCGACGCCTTCACTAGGGTGAATCACTAAAACAATACAGAAATACACAGCACGTCAGAAATCAGCTCAATCGAATTGAAGAATCCATAGACTCTAACCACTTCTGGGAAAATTGGATAACACTATACAAAGAACAACATGAAGAATTATCTATTCAAAATGGAGATGTATGGGTAAACCACTTCTCCAATCTTTTTGGCGCTATAACAAAGAATAAAGAGCAAAAACATATACAGGATCAAATACAAATCTTAGAATCAACTATTAAAGACTACCAGAACCCACTAGATTCTCCAATTACCTTGAATGAGCTACAATACAAAATAAAAACCCTCCAACCCAAAAAGGAATGTGGTGTTGATGACATCCTTAATGAAATTATCAAATATACAGACAACAAATTCCAATTGGCTACACTAAAACTCTTTAACATCATCCTTAGCTCTGGCTTCTTCCCCAATATTTGGAACCGAGGACTGAATACACCAATCCTCAAAAGTGGAGACAAATTTGACCCCAATAACTACCGTGGGATATGCAACCTTGAGAAAATCCTCTGCATTATCATTAACAGCAGACTTGTACATTTCCCCAAATGAAAACAATGTACAGAGCAAATGTCAAATTGTCTTTTTTTTAACCAAATTACCGTACAACAGACCATGTATTCACCCTGCACACCCTAATTGACAACCAAACAAACCAGAACAAAGGTAAAGTCTTCTCATGCTTTGTTGATTTCAAAAAAGCCTTCGACTCAATTTGGCATGAGGGTCTGCTATACAAATTGATGGAAAGTGGTGTTGGGGGTAAAACATACGACATTATAAAATCCATGTACACAAACAACAAGTGTGCAGTTAAAATGGGCAAAAAACACACAAATGTCTTCCCACAGGGCCGTGGGGTGAGACAGGGATGCAGCTTAAGCCCCACCCTCTTCAACATATATATCAACGAATTGGCGATGGCACTAGAAAAGTCTGCAGCACCCGGCCTCAACCTACTAGAATCTGAAGTCAAATGTCTACTGTTTGCTGATGATCTGGTGCTTCTGTCACCAACCAAGGTCTGCACAGATTCTGCCAGACCTGGGCCCTGACAGTAAATCTCAGTAGGACCAAAATTATGGTGTTCCAAAAAAGGTCCAGTCGCCAGGACCACAAATACAAATTCCATCTAGACACCATTGCCCTATGAGCACACAAAACTATACAAACCTTACCCTAAATATCAGCGCCACAGGTAACTTCCACAAAGCTGTGAACGATCTGAGAGACAAGGCAAGAAGGGCATTCTATGCCATCAAAAGGAACATAAAATTCAACATACCAATTAGGATCGTGCTAAAAATACTTGAATCAGTCATAGAGCCCATTGCCCTTTATGTTTGTGAGGTCTGGGGTCCGCTCACCAACCAAGATTTCACAAAATGGGACAAACACCAAATTGCAAAAACATCCTCTGTGTACAACGTAGAACACCAAATAATGCATGCAGAGTAGAATTAGGCCGATACCCACTAATTATCCAAATCCAGAGAAGAGCCATTAAATTCTACATCCACCTAAAAAGAAGTGATTCCCATACCTTCCATAACAAAGCCATCACCTACAGAGAGATGAACCTGGAGAAGAGTCCCCTAAGCAAGCTGGTCCTGGGGCTCTGTTCACAAACACAAACAGACCCCACAGAGCACCAGGACAGCAGCACAATTAGATCCAATCAAATCATGAGAAAACAAAAAGATAATTACTTCACACATTGTAAAGAATTAACAAAAAAACTGAGCAAACTAGAATGCTATTTGGCCCTGAACAGAGAGTACACAATGGCAGAATACCTGACCACTGTGACTGACCCAAACGTAAGGAAAGCTTTGACTATGTACAGACTCAGGGAGCATGGCCTTGCTATTGAGAAAGGCAGCCGTAGGCAGACATGGCTCTCAAGAGAAAACAGGCTATGTGCACACTGCCCACAAAATGAGGTGGAAACTGAGCTGCACTTCCTAACCTCCTGTCCAATGTATGACCATATTAGAGACACATATTTCCCTCAGATTACACAGATCCACAAAGAATTCCAAAACAAAACCCAACTTTGATAAACTCCCATATCTACTGGGTGAAATTCCACAGTGTGCCATCACAGCAGCAAGATTTGTGACCTGTTGCCCCAAGAAAAGGGCAACCAGTGAAGAACAAACACCATTGTAAATACAACCCATATTTATCCTTATTTATTTTCCCTTGTGTACGCTTAACCATTTGTACATCGTTACAACACTGTATATATATATGTAATAGGACATTTGTAATGCCTTTATTGTTTTGAAACTTCTGTATGTGTAATAAATGTCAACACCTGTGATTACTGTATGCCTTGCTATATGTCTCTCTCAAATGTCAATATGCCTTGTATACTGTTGTTCAGGTTAGTTATCATTGTTTTAGTTTACAATGGAGCCCCTAGTTCCACTCTTCATACCCCTGATACCACCTTTGTCCCACCTCCCACACATGTGGTGACCTCACCCATTTACAACCAGCATGTCCAGAGATACAACCTCTCTCATCATCACCCAGTGCCTGGGCTTACCTCCGCTGTACCCGCACCCCACCATACCCCTGTCTGCGCATTATGCCCTGAATATATTCTACCATGCCCAGAAATCTGCTCCTTTTATTCTCTGTCCCCAGAGAGGCGACCAGTTTTGATAGCCTTTAGCCGCACCCTCATACTACTACTGTCACGCCTTGGTCTTAGTATTTTGTGTTTTAGTTTATTAGTTAGTCAGACCAGGGTGTGACATGGGTTTATTATGTATTGTAGTTTCATATTGGGGTTTGTAGTGTTTGGGATTGTAGCTGATTAGGGGTGTGTGTGTGTTAATAGGTTGGCTGCCTGAGGCGGTTCTCAATCAGAGTCAGGTGATTCTCGTTGTCGCTGATTGGGAACCGTATTTAGGTAGCCTGGTTTTCGCTTTGTATTTCGTGGGTGATTGTTCCTGTCTCTGTGTAGTGTGCACCAGTCAGGCTGTATTAGGTTTCACGTTCTGTTTGTTGTTTTTTGTATTTATTAGTTATTCGTGTATAGTTCGTTTGTTTGTCTTCCTAATAAACATGAGTAACTTACACGCTGCATTTCGGTCCGACTTTCTTTCAACAAAAGAAGAACGCCGTTACAGAATCACCCACCACACTCGGACCGAGCAGCGTGTCAACAGGCAGGAGCAGCGCAAAGAGGAGCCGCGTATTAAGGATTCCTGGACATGGGAGGAAATCCTTGACGGAAGAGGACCCTGGGCTAAACCAGAGGAGTGTAGCCGCCCAAAGGTGCAGCAGGCGAAGAGGAAACAGGAGCAGCGTGTTAACAGGCAGCGACAGCTGGAGCAGCAAAGGGAGGAGGAATTATTCGGAGAATGGACATGGGAAGACGTGCTGGATGGTAAAGGTTGCTACACTTGGGAGGAGATATTGGCCGGAAGAGATCGCCTCCCATGGCAACAGGTGGAGGCACTAAGGAGAGCAGAGGCAGCCGGAGATAGGAGCCGACGATATGAGGGAACACGGTTGGCAAGGAAGCCCGAAAAGCAGCCCCAAAAATTGTTTTGGGGGGGGGCTATCAGGGAGTATGGCTGCGTCAGGTAGGAGACCTGCACAATCTCCCTGTGCGTACCGGGGGGCTAGAGAGACCGGGCAGGCACCGTGTTATGCAGTGGTGCGCACGGTGTCCCCAGTGCGGGTGCATAGCCCGGTGCGGTATATTTCAGCTCCGCGTATCGGCCGGGCTAGATTGAGCGTGGAGCCAAATGCCATGAAGCCGGCTCTACGCATCCGGTCTCCAGTGCGTCTCCTTGGGCCGGTTTACATGGCACCAGCCTTGCGCTCGGTGTCTCCGGTTCGCCTACATAGCCCAGTGCGGGCTATTGCTCCTCACAGCACTGGCAGGGTAACCGAGAGTATTCAACCAGGTAAGGTTGAGCAGGCTCGGTGCTCAAGAGCTCCAGTGCGCCTGCACGGTCCGGTTTATCCAGAACCACCTCCACACCCCAGCCCTCCAGTAGCAGCTCCCCGCACTAGGCTTCCTGTGCGTGTCCTCGGCCAAATACCACCAGTGCCAGCACCACGCATCAGGCCTTCAGTGCGCCTCGCCTGTTCAGCGCAGCCAGCGCTTCCTCCCTCTCCTGCGCTGTCGGAGTCTCCCGTCTGTTCAGCGGTTCTAGAGCCTTCCTCCTCTACAGCGCTGTCGGAGCCTCCTGTCTGTATAGAGCAGCCTGAGCTGCCAGTCTACATGGAGCAGCCAGAGCTGTCAGTTTGTATAGAGCAGCCTGAGCTGCCAGTCTACATTGAGCAGCCAGAGCTGTCAGTTTGCATAGAGCAGCCTGAGCTGCTAGTCTGCATGGAGCAGCTAGTCTGCATGGAGCAGCCAGAGCTGCCAGTCTGCAAAGAGCTGCCAGTCTGCATGGAGTTGCCAGTCTGCATAGAGCTGCCAGTCTGCAAGGAGCTGCCAGTCTCCATGAAGCCGCCAGAGCTGTCAGTCAGTATGGAGCAGCCAGAGCCGCCAGTCAGCATGGAGCAGCCAGAGCCGTCAGTCAGCATGAAGCAGCCAGATCTGCCAGTCAGCCAGACTCTTCCAGATCTGCCAGTCAGCCAGACTCTTCCAGATCTGCCAGTCAGCCAGACTCTTCCAGATCTGCCAGTCAACCAGACTCTTCCAGATCTGCCAGTCAACCAGACTCTTCCAGATCTGCTAGTCAGCCAGGATCCGCCAGTCAGCCAGGATCTGCCAGATCTGCTAGTCAGCCAGGATCCGCCAGTAGGCCAGGATCTGCCAGTCAGCCAGGATCCGCCAGTCAGCCAGGATCCGCCAGCCAGCCAGGATCCGCCAGTCAGCCAGGATCTGCCGGATTCTACTGCCTGGCTGGGCTTCATCTCAGTACTGGGCTTCTTCTCAGTGCTGGGCTTCTTCTCAGTACTAGGCTTCTTCTCAGTCCCGAGCTGCCCCTCAGTCCCGAGCTGCCCCTCAGTCCCGAGTTGCCCCTCAGTCCCGAGCTGCCCCTCAGTCCCGAGCTGCCTCAGTCCCGAGCTGCCCCTCAGTCACGAGCTGCTCCTCTGTTATGTAGGGTTCTGGGTGAGGACTATTTGGCCATGGTCGGCGGTTAGGGTGGATTATCCATGGACGCGAAGGGGAGGAACAATGACATTTATTAAGTGGGGTCCACGTCCGGAGCCGGAACCGCCACCATGGACAGACGCCCACCCGGACCCTCCCTATGGTTTTGAGGTGCGTTCGGGAGTCCGCACCTTAGGGGGGGGGGGGGTTCTGTCACGCCTTGGTCTTAGTATTTTGTGTTTTAGTTTATTAGTTATTCAGACCAGGGTGTGACATGGCTTTATTATGTATTGTAGTTTCATATTGGGGTTTGTAGTGTTTGGGATTGTAGCTGATTAGGGGTGTGTGTGTGTTAATAGGTTGGCTGCCTGAGGCGGTTCTCAATCAGAGTCAGGTGATTCTCGTTGTCGCTGATTGGGAACCGTATTTAGGTAGCCTGGTTTTCGCTTTGTATTTCGTGGATGATTGTTCCTGTCTCTGTGTGCACCAGTCAGGCTGTATTAGGTTTCACGTTCTGTTTGTTGTTTTTTGTATTTATTAGTTATTCGTGTATAGTTCGTTCGTTTGTCTTCCTAATAAACATGAGTAACTTACACGCTGCATTTCGGTCCGACTTTCTTTCAACAAAAGAAGAACGCCGTTACAACTACTCCTCTGTTCCGCGGGTGATGTGGAGGTAAACCCAGGCCCTGCATGTCCCCAGGCACCCTCATTTGTTGACTTCTGTGATCGAAAAAGCCTTGGTTTCATGCATGTCAACATCAGAAGCCTCCTCCCTAAGTTTGTCTTACTCACTGCTTTAGCACACTCTGCTAACCCTGATGTCCTTGCCGTGTCTGAATCCTGTCTCAGGAAGGCCACCAAAAATGTGGAGATTTCCATATCCAACTATAACATTTTCCGTCAAGATAGAACTGCCAAAGGGGGAGGAGTTGCAGTCTACTGCAGATAGCCTGCAAAGTAATGTCATACCTCCCAGGTCCATACCCAAACAGTTCAAACTACTAATTTTGAAAATTACTCTCTCCAGAAATAAGTCTCTCACTGGTGCCGCCTGCTACCGACCCCCTCAGCTCCCAGCTGTGCCCTGGACACCATTTGTGAATTGATCGCCCCCCATCTAGCTTCAGAGTTTGTTCTGTTCGGTGACCTAAACTGGGATATGCTTAACACCCCGGCAGTCCTACAATCTAAGCTAGATGCCCTCAATGGCACCCTCATAGACGTCATCCTGACCAACTGGCCCTCCAAATACACCTCCACTGTCTTCAGTCAGGATCTCAGCGATCACTGCCTCATTGCCTGTATCCGCTATGGAGCCGCAGTCAAACGACCACCCCTCATCACTGTCAAACGCTCCCTAAAACACTTCTGTGAGCAGGCCTTTCTAATCGACCTGGCCCGGGTATCCTGGAAGGACATTGACCTCATCCCGTCAGTTGAGGATGCCTGGTCATTCTTTAAAAGTAACTTCCTCACCATTTTAGATAAGCATGCTCCGTTCAAAAAATGCAGAACTAAGAAAAGATATAGCCTTTGTTCACTCCAGACCTGACTGCCCTCGACCAGCACAAAAACATCCTGTGGCGGACTGCAATAGCATCGAATAGTCCCCGCGATATGCAACTGTTCAGGGAAGTCAGGAACCAATACACGCAGTCAGTCAGGAAAGCTAAGGCCAGCTTCTTCAGGCAGAAATTTGCATCCTGTAGCTCCAACTCCAAAAGGCTCTGGGACACTGTGAAGTCCATGGAGAACAAGAGCACCTCCTCCCAGCTGTCACTGCACTGAGACTAGGTAACACGGTCACCACCGATAAATCCATGATTATCGAAAACTTCAACAAGCATTTCTCAACGGCTGGCCATGCCTTCCGCCTGGCTACTCCAACCTCGGCCAACAGCTCCGCCCCCCCCCCACAGCTACTCGCCCAAGCCTCTCCAGGTTCTCCTTTACCCAAATCCAAATAGCAGATGTTCTGAAAGAGCTGCAAAACCTGGACCCGTACAAATCAGCTGGGCTTGACAATCTGGACCCTCTATTTCTGAAACTATCCGCCGCCATTGTCTAACCCCTATTACCAGCCTGTTCAACCTCTCTTTCATATCGTCTGAGATCCCCAAGGATTGGAAAGCTGCCGCTGTCATCCCCCTCTTCAAAGGGGGAGACACCCTGGACCCAAACTGCTACAGACCTATATCCATCCTGCCCTGCCTATCTAAGGTCTTCGAAAGCCAAGTCAACAAACAGGTCACTGACCATCTCGAATCCCACCGTACCTTCTCCGCTGTGCAATCTGGTTTCTGAGCCGGTCACGGGTGCACCTCAGCCACGCTCAAGGTACTAAACGATATCATAACCGCCATCGATAAAAGACAGTACTATGCAGCCGTCTTCATCGACCTTGCCAAGGCTTTCGACTCTGTCAATCACCATATTCTTATCGGCAGACTCAGTAGCCACGCTTTTTCTGATGACTGCCTTGCCTGGTTCACCAACTACTTTGCAGACAGAGTTCAGTGTGTCAAATCGGAGGGCATGCTGTCCGGTCCTCTGGCAGTCTCTATGGGGGTGCCACAGGGTTCAATTCTCGGGCCGACTCTTTTCTCTGTATATATCAATGATGTTGCTCTTGCTGCGGGCGATTCCCTGATCCACCTCTACGCAGACGACACCATTCTATATACTTACGGCCCGTCCTTGGACACTGTGCTATCTAACCTCCAAACGAGCTACAATGCCATACAACACTCCTTCCGTGGCCTCCAACTGCTCTTAAACGCTAGTAAAACCAAATGCATGCTTTTCAACCGTTCGCTGCCACACAACCGCACACTAGCATCACCACCCTGCATGTTTCCGACCTTGAATATGTGGACATCTATAAGTACCTAGGTGTCTGGCTAGACTGTAAACTCTCCTTCCAGACTCATATCAAACATCTCCAATCGGAAATCAATTCTAGAGTCGGCTTTCTATTCCGCAACAAAGCCTCCTTCACTCACGCCGCCAAACTTACCCTAGTAAAACTGACTATTCTACCAATCCTCGACTTCGGCGACGTCATCTACAAAATTGCTTCCAACACTCTACTCAGCAAACTGGATGCAGTTTATCACAGTGCCATCCGTTTTGTCACTAAAGCACCTTATACCACCCACCACTGCGACCTGTATGCTCTAGTCGGCTGGCCCTCGCTACATATTTGTCGCCAGACCCACTGGCTCCAGGTCATCTACAAGTCCATGCTAGGTAAAGCTCCGCCTTATCTCAGTTCACTGGTCACGATGGCAACACCCACCCGTAGCACGCGCTCCAGCAGGTGTATCTCCTGATCATCCCTAAAGCCAACACCTCATTTGGCCGCCTTTCATTCCAGTTCTCTGCTGCCTGTGACTGGAACGAATTGCAAAAATCGCTGAAGTTGGAGACTTTTATCTCCCTCACCAACTTCAAACATCTGCTATCTGAGCAGCTAACCGATCGCTGCAGCTGTACATAGTCTATCGGTAAATAGCCCACCCATTTTTACCTACCTCATCCCCATACTGTTTTTATTTATTTACTTTTCTGCTCTTTTGCACACCAATATCTCTACCTGTACATGACCATGTGATCATTTATCACTCCAGTGTTAATCTGCAAAACTGTAATTATTCGCCTACCTCCTCATGCCTTTTGCACACAATATATATAGACTCCCGTTTTTTTCTCTACTCTGTTATTGACTTGTTAATTGTTTACTCCATGTGTAACTCTGTGTTGTCTGTTTACACTGCTATGCTTTATCTTGGCCAGGTCACAGTTGCAAATGAGAACTTGTTCTCAACTAGCCTACCTGGTTAAATAAAGGTTAAATAAAAAAATAAAAAAATGTTTACTTTTAATTTTTATTGCTTATTTCACTTTTGTATATTATCTACCTCACTTGCTTTGGCAATGTTAACACATTTCCCATGCCAATAAAGCCCTTGAATTTAATTGAATTGAGAGAGAGAGAGAGAGAGAGAGACAGTGTTTGAATTAGTCGTGTATATGTATAGAGTGGGGCAAAAAAGTATTTAGTCAGCCACCAATTGTGAAAGTTCTCCCACTTAAAAAGATGAGAGAGGCCTGTAATTTCCATCATAGGTACACTTCAACTATGACAGACAGAATGAGAGAAAAATCCAGAATATCACATTGTAGGATTTTTAATGAATTTATTTCTGGCTCTCTCAGACCTGTAACTTCTTCTTTAAGAGGCTCCTCTGTCCTCCACTCGTTACCTGTATTAATGGCACCTGTTTGAACATGTTATCAGTATAAAAGATACCTGTCCACAACCTCAAACAGTCACACTCCAAACTCCACTATGGCCAAGACCAAAGAGCTGTCAAAGGACACCAGAAACAAAATTGTAGACCTGCACCAGGCTGGGAAGACTGAATCTGCAATAGGTAAGCAGCTTGGTTTGAAGAAATCAACTGTGGGAGCAATTATTAGGAAATGGAAGACATACAAGACCACTGATAATCTCCCTCGATCTGGGGCTCCACGCAAGATGATCACAAGAACGGTGAGCAAAAATCCCAGAACCACACGGGGGGACCTGCAGAGAGCTGGGACCAAAGTAACAAAGCCTACCATCAGTAACACACTACGCCGCCAAGGACTCAAATCCTGCAGTGCCAGACGTCTCTCCCTGCTTAGCCAGTACATGACCAGGCCTGTCTGAAGTTTGCGAGAGAGCATTTGGATGATCCAGAAGAAGATTGGGAGAATGTCATATGGTCAGATGAAACCAAAATATAACTTTTTGGTAAAAACTCAACTCGTCATGTTTGGAGGACAAAGAATGCTGAGTTGCATCCAAAGAACACCATACCTACTGTGAATAATGGGGGTGGAAACATCATGCTTTGGGGCTATGTCTCTGCAAAGGGACCAGGACGACTGATCCGTGTAAAGGAAAGAATGAATGGGGCCATGTATCGTGAGATTTTGAGTGAAAACCTCCTTCCATCAGCAAGGGCATTGAAGATGAACGTGGCTGGGTCTTTCAGCATGACAATAATCCCAAACACACCGCCCGGGCAACGAAGGAGTTGCTTCGTAAGAAGCATTTCAAGGTCCTGGAGTGGCCTAGCCAGTCTCCAGATCTCAACCCCATAGAAAATCTTTGGAGGGAGTTGAAAGTCCGTGTTGCCCAGCAACAGCCCCAAAACATCACTGCTCTAGAGGAGATCTGCATGGAGGAATGGGCCAAAATACCAGCAACAGTGTGTGAAAACCTTGTGAAGACTTACAGAAAACGTTTGACCTCTGTCATTGCCAACAAAGGGTATATAACAAATATTGAGATAAACTTTTGTTATTGACCAAATACTTATTTTCCACCTTTAATTTGCAAATGAATTCATAAAAAAATCCTACAATGTGATTTTCTTATTTTTTTCTGATTTTGTCTGTCATAGTTGAAGTGTACCTATGATGAAAATTACAGACCTCTCTCATCTTTTTAAGTGGGAGAACATTCACAATTGGTGGCTGACTAAATACTTTTTTGCCCCACAGTAAGTGTTTGTTTATAGTTCCTATAAATATGGAACCTAACTGATTGTCACGGTTTTCTGTAGGTGAAAGAGAGTCGGACCAAAATGCGGCGTGTCTATTATGATCCATGTTTAATAAAACTGAAGTAAACACGAATCAATATGAAGAAACAATAAACAATACACGAAAACCGAAACAGCCTAATACTGGTGCAAACTAGCACACGACAGACCTAAGGACAAAAGGACAGGAAAAGGAACAATCACCCACCAAACCCAACACCAAACAGGCTACCTAAATATGGTTCCCAATCAGAGACAATGACTAACACCTGCCTCTGATTGAGAACCATATCAGGCCAAACACAGAAACAGACAAACCAGACACACAACATAGAATGCCCACTCAGATCACACCCTGACCAAACAAAACATATCAACATACAAAGCAAACTATGGTCAGGGTGTGACACTGATGAATGACTAAACACCAGCAACACCCTTCACCGAGTAAAGGTTTTACTCTGAGCCTCGGAGAGTCAGAGAGTCTCATGCTTGGTTTCTGTTTGAGGGTTTCTAAGTTTTTGTTAATAAGACCCCTCCTCCTCCATCCCCCATGGTGGTATCTGCTTGTTACCGAGCTGGAGGTTGGCCCAGATGTACAGCACAGGAATTGGACCGATCTACACAGGAGGTTACAGGGGGAGCATTGCTAAAATGGTTCCATACCTTGGCTGACAGTGGTGACGTCATTGAGCTCTGCAAAGAATGGCCTACACTGTTGATAAATAGTGAGCTGGTGACAATGACACTGCCACCCCCAAATTCCATAGCTGGTCTTTGGTTGTCATTAGAGCTACAACACAACATTGTTGAAACTAGAGAGTAGCTTGTCTTGAACTATATAGTGAGCTGTAAGTGATGCAGGGCCTACATCGGGTCGTTAGAGGGGGACCACAAATACAACCCTGAGTCGTACCGTTTACACACATGGATATGACATTAATCCGGAAGGCTCCATAAGTATGTCATTCAGCGTCTCAATGGAAACATATTCATCTGTCTTCGTCCTCCGTCGGAATATCCTCCCAGGGTCTGGAAGTCTAGAACGCAACACACAAAACCGCCGCGAAACATAAATAAATGGCAGTATTTCTTCTTCTTGTGCTTTTGTCAGGTCAGGACACTCTGCTGTGGCGTTGCCAAGTTGAGAATCTACATTTGGGTTTGTCTGCTCCCTCCTCCCTTCTGCTCGGTCGCCCCAGAAACCACAGGAAAAGGAAGCCGAAGACCTCTGAAGGCTCAGAAAATATTGTCCTGGGTAAAAATGGCCACTCAAATGGCAAAAGTAATCCCCCATCCACTACAAACAAAAGGACTTTGACAGCGAGAGAAAGAGATGTGCAGTTGTCTTTTTTGTGTCTGCTTTTGTAGCTACAGTTACACTTTCATTACCACTTTTATTTAACAGCTAATGTGAGTACAGTTTATGGTTGATATGTTTACAGCAACTATACTTTTTTTCCCCAAATGTTGTCTACTTGTGTTTGTATTCTACTATTGTCTGCTGGTGGTTACGTTTGTGGACTTCTAGGGAAGTTGAAACTTCATGCATAACGGGGTCAGGTCTGTCGCACTGTACCTGTAGTAGCTTAGCCTTGAAATGTACTTGAAATGTGATATAACTGTAGTCAATGTCTCTCCATTGCCATCTTTTTCCATACCACTACTATGGAACTTTATCCCCCAACAAACACACATAAAAACTAAATTTCCACCCCACACACACAGACACACACTTCCTGGGACTCAAGCACAAACACTCATACACATACAAACAGCCCTCCACAAACATACTGTCCCCTGTCCCCCCCCCACCTACACATGATTTTTGCATCTTTAATAGAAGCTAAGGCGTGGTCTATATACAGTAGGTGGTGTGTGTGTGAGTGTGTCTGTTTTTGTGTGTGTGTGTGTACACGTCCGTTTAAATGTGTGCGTGTGTGTGTGCTGCTGCGTGTGTTTATGTGTGCGTACATGTGTGTGCTCCCTCAGTGAGGAGGGCCATCTAGTCACCCCGCCATGCTGTTCGTGGTCGCTGTGAAGTGCTGTCAGCATAGCCGCTGTGGGCGACCGTGGCGACTGGAGGCTTGCTGAGCAGTACATCCAGGCTGGGCTCCCACCTCAGAAAAGGACATTTGGGTTTGCTCAAATTAAGGGGTTGCTCCTGAGCTATATACAGAACCCTGTACCAGTCCAGCACCACCCACGATATTCCACATGAGAACCTGTGTGTGTGTGTGTGTGTGTGTGTGTGTGTGTGCGTGCACGTGTGTGCACCTAATGTAGTGTTTGGTTCTGAAATACAATAACATAAAGTAAATAATACAAAATAAAATGGCCTATCATCACATCACTCCATTCATTAGCATTATGACTTGGCTACAGACCTGCAATGTGGTACAAGAGTCATTAGCGATTCTGAGCTCATTTACACCTTACACAAGCACTGACACATCTATTCACATGCCTTGCATAAAGCCAGGGCACACTCCAACTCATTCTTACGCCGACAATATGTACTGTAACGACAGTAAAACCACAAACTCAGATTCCACAAATCACACAAATGAAAGCATAGATCATTTTGACGCAACATCTAAATAGCGCATACCTAAGCTGAGACATTGTCAGTTCCTTCTCGCCTTGCTTGTATAAACAGTCATTAGGGCTTCGCTGTCTGATTGAAACAGTTGGTTGCAGATCAGATCGCAGATCATTTAAATATGATGAGTGGGGCAGAACAGCTTGATCCCGGAGATGAATGAGAAACCTGCTTGTAGGAAACTTTGGTTCAAGTGAGATCATACGCATTTTTCTTTCGATGCCCGTCAATTAGGTTTAGTGGTTAGCAACTGCCACAGCTCTTTAGACTGAGTAATCTGCTGAAACAGGGGCCTTGTGGATTTCCTTAGTTGCCTCAGAGTGAAGCAGTGCTGCTGTAGCCTACATTGACATCCTTAGCTACCGGACTGACTGCACACATGGTACACTGATAAACATTGCAGAAAGGGATCATAGTGATAAGACTGGGTTCTCTCATGATTAGTCAATCAATTGCTCAACATATAATCTTTGCTGAATATACATGTAGCTACTGCAAGTCAAATATAATTTCACTAATGTGCAGTACTCTAGCTGAAATATTGTAAGTACCTCCTCCCCTGCGTGTTTTAGATGTATCCAAGACGAAAGCAACCAAATAAACTCCCAAACGCCTACACGTTAAACAGCCAAACCACCCAAGTGGGGACGACCTCCAACAACTCCAAAGAAGTCTCTCTTGGTCATGAATATTAGGTTCAGGTTATTTTAGGCAACCCTGCCTTGCTCCAGGAGGAAATTACATTGGAGTGGGCTATTCCACTGTACAATTTTCCTGTTTCTCTTTTCAAAGGAAGCGGTAATTCCATCGAGAAAGACCTGTTGAATTTACGAGCCTTCCGGGCAGAAAGTTGACACCGGGTCAACTGCCGCCCCTCTTAAAGGGCCGAGGAAGACATGGCCATGGAGCTTTTCTGTCTATCGTCTGATGGAGCCGTAAACGTTTAGGACAGGACACTATCACCTCACTTACTCTCAGAAGTTATAGGGACGTGATCAATCAAAACAGATATCCGAAGGGTTTTTCGGGGGCGAAAACAGTCATCTTGCCTTTGAGATATACCATCATGCTTTAAAGGGCCCTGGATCAAAGTAAAACAGAAGCAATGTGTCCGAATTATATATGTCAACAGTTGTAACAGTTTACTGTGAGAATATGTTTTTTGACTCTCCAAACAATATATTTGAAGCAAAAATAAACTCAACCTGCAATCAATTACACTGCATGGGCCGAACGAACGTTGTTGCGTTGTCTGAACCCGGAAAAATTCTCAATATCATCTCCAGACGACCAACTGCACCAGAACTACAGCAGTTAGTTCCTCTTGCCTAGACAGGAGAAAGGCCTTGGAAGAATGAAGATGATCACTGCTTCCTCCTGTGGCGTTTACACAACTAGACGTCTACTGCTCTGCCATAATTATGCCAGTGGTGGAGAATCAAAGGTAAACTGGGCATTACTTTTGATACACACAGACAGGCGCCCGTACCTCCTCACAGACACAGACACGCACAAACACATACTTTCCTGTCCCATCCATGCTTGTGAGTTCATAAAGTCCCTCAGAAAACCATTTCATTTTATACTGCGCCTTTGATCTTGTCCCAAAAAGCACTGCTTGCTATAATTGCGTGCTAAATGTCACATGATAAAATACAACCAGGGAATTAATTACACCTGAAAGTAGCAGACGTGTGGTGTGCTGACATACAATGTTAGTGATGTATATGCTTATATCACTCCCCACATAATCATCATCAATTCATTTGAACAATAATACAAATCATGCTTCATGTCCCCTGAAGGCAAGTCAATATGCTGTATATCAACAATTCCTGTTGAATGTCATGAACAGTGGGCTCTTTCCGTGTTTCCGCGTCCAGTCCCAGGGCCCCTGCCTGCAGTATAGTGAGAGGAGGAAGGGTGGACTTGGGACTGGAGCGGTGCTCTCTCTGCTGTGCTGTGCTGGTTAATTATGGGTCTTGGGTCGGGAACTGTAGCTCTGCTCTGCTGGCCTGGCTGGGTGGGTGTTGGAGCCAGTGGGTCTGGCACAGGGAGGTCTGGCCACAGACCCTGGCGGTGACGGCATGAAGTCTGGGACGAGTCAGAACACCAGCTCAGAGGGTTTGGCGCATTCCTTGCATTCCCCTCCCTCCCTCCTTCCTCCTCCCTCTTCCCTACCAGGGCTGCCTGCCTCCTCTCTAGGTTAGAGCCTCCACTGTAAAAGGAAAAAAGAGAGCGAGCAGGGGCTTCCGTGTATGCGTGTGTAAGAGAGAGAGAGAGAGAGTGTGTGTGTGCACGCGTGCGCGTGTCCATGTATTTATGTGTGTCCACATGCATGTGTTTGGGTATTGGACATACTGTAAGTCTCAGGTGCAGGACAGTATCTGTACAGCCCAATCAAGCAATACTAGATCACTGGTTGATGCGCAAGCAGTCTGCCTGCCAAGGCATCTCACAGGGCAGGGCATGTGTTTGTTAATGTGTAGGACAGCTGAGTGGTTGCAGAAAGGAAAAGAAGCACTAAATATTTCCTAGGACAATCATCCCATGCCTTCTAATGACTATTCCTATGGAGATATACACGTGTCATTGGATTCAGCCTATAGTAATGGTAATGGTAAATTCAACCAAGGAAAGTTAGGCATGTGAAGACAATGTGGGATGTTGACATGAGGTGTCTTGATATGTGGTGTGTGTTTTGGAGACTGACATGCTGCAAGTACAGAGAGGTGTGTGGGCTGTGGGGAACCAGAGGCGTGGTTGCGGTCGGGATAGTAAAAACACAGATCAAAGCAGGTAGTACGTCAAACGGCTCCAGTGTGTACGCAGTCCAGAGTCGTCTTTACAAGCCTCCTAACTCTATCCCCATGACAAAACAATAAGGCATTTACCACCGTCGCAATGGAGACAAAAACATGGAACACTCGTTAGCATGTTAGCTTGAAAGAGTTTAAAAACCTTTGCTTTTGCTGGAAGGCCTGTAGCTTGTAGCATGTTGGTATGTTAGCATTGAGGAGTTGAATAACCTTTGCTGATGTTGGAAGGCCTGTAGCTTGTAGCATGTTAGCATGTTAGCATGAATAACCTTTGCTGATGTTGGAAGGCTTGTAGTTTGTAGCATGTTAGCATGTTAGCATGAATAACCTTTGCTATTGTTGGAAGGCTTGTAGCTTGTAGCATGTTAGTGTGACATGTCGGACCTTTTAGTTGTCCACCACTGTGGGGAAGTAATGAAAGGGTTAAATGACCTGCTTTCCCTTTAAAAGGCAACTGCAGTCTGAAACTTTATGAAACTACTATGGAGCCTACATCAGGTGGTTGTTTTGATGTCCATTGTTTGAAAGTGTCCTCATGGTCAGCTTTTCAAATAAGTAAGGATATTGAAATTGTTTGCTTGAATATATGATAACGCTTTACATTACATTTACTCTTATTATAATGATTTAACTAAACAGTAATAACTGTGGTAACAACATAGTAATAGCATAGTAGTTACATAGGTATTGCTACTTAATGCCATGATAATAGGGTTTAGCAGTATTGTAATTACACATCCACTTGCTGAAGGTTATTCCACCTGTGTAATTACTAATCATATTACACATTTATATAACTACTGTTCGTAATTGCATGTTTGAACGTCACCTGTGATTTACCATGTTAGTAACTCGAACCAAAATATGACCTTGTTACATGTTGCTACACAGTGTAGTTACATAGTAATAAGGAGCAATTTAATGTAAAGTGCAACTTTTAAATATATTAACCATGTTCAAAGGTCAACAACCTTTGCTGTTTTGCATGTTTGTTTTTCTTGCTTGTTGGAAGGAGTGTAGCATGTAAGGATATTAGCATGCAAGATGCTATGAAAGGATATTAGCATGAAATATGCCATTAAATGGTCCTCTGTAGCTCAGTTGGTAAAGCATTGTGCTTGCAACATCAGGACAGTGGGTTAGATTCCCGGGACCACCCATGCGTAAAATGTACGCACACATTACTTTGGATAAAATCGTCTGCTAAATGGAATATTATCATATTATAAACCGTTGAACTACCTTTGCTGTTGGTTATTCAACTTGCTTTCTTGTTGGAGGTCTTCCATCTTCATTTAGCCGTTCTTAACCTGATGTCAATTACTCAAAGAGCTGAAGACCTTCAGTAATTTATTGCATATATAGACACATGCTATAGTTATATTATATTTAAAGCTAAACTGTTTCAGTGTATAGGTAGAAGCGGCATGAAATAGGCCCCCGGGGTGGGGAGAGCACACAAACTTTATTTTGACAAAGCTGGGAGAAGTGGGTATATACCCTGAGTGTATAAAACATTAGGAACACCTTCCTGATATTGAGTTGCACCACCTTTTGCCCTCAGAACAGCCTCAATTTGTCAGGGCACGGACTCTACAAGGTGTCGAAATAGTTCCAGAGGGATGCTGGCCCATGTTGACTCAAATGCTTCCCACAATACGGTCAAGTTGCTGGATGTCCTTTGGGTGGTGGACCATTCTTGATATACACAGGAAACTGTTGAGCGTTCTTGACAGACTCCTGGCACCTACCACCATACCCATTCAAAGGCACTTCAATCTTTTGTCTTGCCCATTCGCCCTCTGATGAATACGCTGATTCGGTGAGCGGGTTTATTAGCAATTGCATCGTCGATGTCGGACCCACAGTGTCTATTAAAACATTCCCAAACCAGAAACCGTGGATTGATGGCAGCATTCGCGCAAAACTGAAAGCACGAACCACTGCTTTTAATCAGGGCAAAGTGACTGGAAACATGACCGAATACAAACAGTGTAGCTATTCCCTCCGCAAGGCAATCAAACAAGCTAAGCATCAGTATAGAGACAAAGTAGAGTCGCAATTCAAGGGCTCAGACACGAGAGGCATGTGGCAGGGTCTACAGTTAATCACGGACTATACAAGGAAAACCAGCCCTGTTGCGGACCAGGACGTCTTGCTCCCAGACAGACTAAACAACTTCTTTGCTCGCTTTGAGGACAATACAGTGCCACTGACACTGCCCACTACCAAAACCTGTGGGCTCTCCTTCACTGGAAAGATTTAAACGTGTCAACCCTCGCAAGGCTGCAGGCCCAGACGGCCTCCCCATGCGCAGACCAGCTGGCTGGTGTGTTTACGGACATTTTCAATCAATCCTTATCCCAGTCTGCTATCCCCATATGCTTCAAGATGGCCACCATTGTTCCTGTTCCCAAGAAAGCTAAGGTAACTGAGCTAAATGTCTACCGCCCCGTAGCACTCACTTCCGTCATCATGGAGTGCTTTGAGAGACGAGTCAAGGACCATATCACCTCCACCCTACCTACCCTAGACCCACTCCAATTTGCTTACCGCCCCAACAGGTCCACAGACGACACAACCGCAATCCCACTACACACTTCCCTAACCCATCTGGACAAGAGGAATACCTATGTGAGAATGCTGTTCATCGACTACAGCTCAGCATTTAACACCATAGTAACCTCCAAAATCGTCATCAAGCTCGAGACCCCGGGTCTCAACCCCGCCCTGTGCAACTGGGTACTTCACCCTCAGTTGGTGAAGGTAGGTGCAACATCTCCACCCTGCTGATCCTCAACACTGGGGCCCCACAAGGGTGCGTTCTCAGCCCTCTCCTGTACTCCCTGTTCACCCATGACTGCGTGGCCATGCACGCCTCCAACTAAATCATCAAGTTTGCAGACGGCACTACAGTGGTAGGCTCGATTACCAACAGCGAGGAGTTGAGGGCCCTCGGAGTGTGGTGTCAGGAAAATAACCTCACACTCAACAAAACAAAGGAGATGATCGTGGACTTCCTCCAGGACACCTACACCACCCGACACCCGATGTCACAGGAAGTCCATTAAGATCATCAAGGACAACAACCACCCGAGCCACTGCCTCCGCTATCATCCAGAAGGCAAGGTCAGTACAGGTGCATCAAAGCAGGGACCGAGAGACTGAAAAACAGCTTCTATCTCAAGGCCATCAGACTGTTAAACAGCCATCACTATCATTGAGTGGCTGCTGCGAACATTCTGACTCAACTCCAGCCACTGGAAAAAATTGATGTAGTAAATGTATCACTAGCCACTTTAAACAATGCCACTTCATATAATGTTTACATACCCTACATTACTCATCTCATATGTATATACTGTACTCTATACCATCCACTGCATCTTGCCTCTGCATATGCCGTTCTATACCATCACTCATTCATATATTCTTATTCATTCCTTTACACTTGTGTGTATAATGTAATTGTTGTGAAATTGTTAGGTTTGATTACTCGTTGGATATTACCGCATAGTCGGAACTGGAAGCACAAGCATTTCGCTACACTCGCATTAACATCTGCTAGCCATGTGTATGTGACAAATAACATTTTATTTGATTTGAATGGCACACATACACAATCCAAGTTCTAATTGTCTCAAGGCTTAAAAACCTTCTTTAACCTGTCTCCTCCTCTTCATCTACGCTGATTGAAGTGACATCAATAATAGATCCCAGCTTTCACCTGGATTCACCTGGTCAGCCTATGTCATGGAAAGAGAAGGCGTTCCTTATATTTTGTAAACTCAATGTATATTGAGCTGTGTGCTGTGGCAATTCCCCAATTACAGACCGTGACTCCCCAGACTCGGAGGTGTGCTGGAGGTTTTTAAGAGAGGCGGACCCAGTGGGGACATCAGGAGACCAGCCCTCTTGTAACTAACAACCTGACAGGCAGGCCTCACACCACATATTCATACACACTACCATACCACACAGTAACCAGGTTTCCATCCAACCTTTTAATATGCGAGTAAAGTACATGTCGGATAAAACATTTAATGACAGGCCTGATTGAAACAGAAACGTTTCCGGTAAGGTTTGAAAATGTCGACAAAACAAAATCAACCTGACACGGTAGGAAAAATGTATTATGCGAGACATGTCGGTGGAAACGCTTTTATGCGCAAATGTTGATATAATAACCGCTATATCGAAGTAAGTAGGGCTCCCAAGTGGCGCAGATGCCTAAGGATACTGCATCTCAGTGCAAGAGGTGCCACTACAGTCCCTGGTTTGATTGCAGGCTGTATTACATCTGGCCGTGATTGGGAGTTCCATAGGGCGGCACACAATTGACCCAGCTTCATCCGGGCTTGGCCGGAGTAGGCCGTCATTGTAAATAGGAATTTGTTCTTAACTGACTTGCCTCGTTGAATGAAGGTTACTTGTTTTTTATAAACTTGGAGTCACGCTGGATGTTGTGATGTCCTCTCACTGAGATATGTCAGGAAAGAATGCAGTTTATTAGGCTTCAGATGAAATCACTTATGATGAACTTCACAGGGTGGTGAAAGTGAATTTACCCACAAAAGGTATTTTTATGTGCACTACATCATCCACAGCCTTTTATCTTCATCAAGTCAATTTAATGGAAACACATTTCTGGTTGGAAAATACGCATGTTGTTTATATGCTGATATTTTAATATTCACATGAAAATCTATTGCCAATTGGATTGAAACGTAGCTACATCCCAGGGAAAAATAGAGTGTGTGGAAATGTATAGAACAGGGCCAACCATACTGGGGCCACCAGTGGGCCCTGGCCAAAAATAAAATAACAATTTACTGTTGAGCGATAACATAGTAGAATACCTAACGTGCCATCACAACATTTCGTAGTGTCACAAGTGTGACCGAGTTGCATTCAATCTAGATGAAAAAAATTATATTGTATAATTGATGAGTAATGTGATTTGGATTCTGTTTATTTAAACCCCCCTGTATTTGTGTTCTAGGCGACCGCCCACAGGAAGTGAATGCAGTCCAGAGGCATGGTGGATCGTAGGTTTTGCTAGTGGACGTAGTGCTTCGTTTAGTGACGGCGTGGCTAATGGAGGTTGTTTAAGATGAAATGGAAGTCTTGAGAAGATTGACGCCTGCCTTGCGGGCTGCACCACTTCCGGTGCCCCTTTGTTTTATTTGTTTTGGGTAAAAAGTTAATAAAATGATATTTATGGCAACAAAGCAATTGAATGGAAATGAGAAACTGGAATGTTCTGCTTATAACTATGACTATGAGAAATCTAAGATGTGTCAAATAAATGCCATGCAGCTCAGGGCTCCAGTTATGCATTTGGTTTGCTAACTTGCTAGCTAGGGTGGCTAGATGTTAAAAGCAAGCTTCTTGGTTACAGCAGAGATTCAATCCACTCCTGGGTCGAGATCCTTGATGCCTAAATAGTTTTGTGCATCATGTTTTCATATATACAATGTATATATACACTGTATATACAGTGTACAAACGCAACATGTAAAGTGTTGGTCTCATGTTTCATGAGCTGAAATAAAAGATCCCAGAAATTTTCCACATGCACAAAAACCTTATTTCTCTCAAATGTGAGTGAATGTTAAATTTCATTTCTCTACCATAAGCCGCCTCCAATGTCGTTTTAGAGAATTTGGCAGTACGTCCAACCGGCCTGACAACCGCAACCATGCCAGTCCTTATATGAACTGGAACTCAGAAAAAGCTTTGAAATTGTTACATGATACGTTTATATTTTTGTTCAGTGTATGCATATATATATATACATAGGGCTCCAGTTATGCATAGAGTGCATTCGGAAAGTATAGATATATAGAGTGAATTCAGAAAGTATTTATACCCCTTAACTTTTTCCACATTTACAACCTTATTCTAAAATGGATTAAGTAAAACATTTGTCTCAGCAATCTACAAACAACACCCCATAATGACAAAGTGAAAACAGGTTTTAGACATTCTTAGAAGATATATAAAAAAACAAACAGAAATACATTATTTACATAAGTATTCAAACCCTTTGCTATGAGACTCCAAACTTTTGACTGGTACTGTATATACAGTTGAAGTTGGAAGTGTACATACACCTTAGCCAAATACATTAAACTCAGTTTTTCACAATTCCTGACATTTAATCAGAGTAAAAATTCCCTATCTTAGGTCCAGTAGGATCCCCACTTCATTTTAAGAATGTGAAATGTCAGAATAATAGTAGAGAGAATGATTTATTTCAGCTTTTATTTCTTCATCACATTCCCAGTGAGTCAGAAGTTTACATACACTCAATTAGTATTTGGTATCATTGCCTTTAAATTGTTTAAATTGGGTCGAACATTTCGGGTAGCCTTCCACAAGCTTCCCACAATAAGTTGGATGAATGTTGGCCCATTCCTCCTGACAGAGCTGGTGTAACTGAGTCAGGTTTGTAGGCCTCTTTTCTTGCACACGCTTTCTCAGTTCTGCCCATACATTTTCTATAGGATTGAGGACAGGGCTTTGTGATGGCCACTCCAATACCTTGACTTTGTTGTCCTTAATTAAGCCATTTTTCCTTTGGAAGTAAGCTTTAACTTCTTGACTGATGTCTTGAGATGTTGCTTCAATGTATCCACATAATTCTCCTCCCTCATGATGCCATCTATTTTGTGAAGTGCACACGTCCCTCCTGCAGCAAAGCACCCCCACAACATGATGCTGCCACCCCCGTGTTTCATGGTTGGGATGTTGTTCTTCGGGCTTGAAAACCTCTCCCTTTTTCCTCCAAACATAACGATGGTATATAGTTCTAGTTCTATATCAGACCAGAGGACATTTCTCCAAAAATTACGATCTTTGTCCCCATGTGCATTGCAAACCGTAGTCTGGAGTTTTTATGGTGGTTTTGGAGCAGTTGCTTCTTCCTTGATGAGCGGCCTTTCGGGTTATGTCGATATAGGACTCCTTTTACTGTGGATATAGATACTTTTGTACCTGTTTCCTCCAGCGTCTTTGCAAGGTCCTTTGCTGTTGTTCTGGGATTGATTTGCACTTTTCGCACCAATGTACGGTCATCTCTAGGAGACAGAACGTGTCTCCTTCCTGAGCAGTATGACAACTGCGTGTTCCCATGGTGTTTATACCTGCGTACTATTGTTTGTACAGATGAACGTGGTACCTTCAGGGGTTTGGAAATTGCTCCCAAGGATGAACCAGACTTGTGGAGGTCTATAATTTTTTTTCTGAGGTCTTGGCTGATTTCCTTTGATTTTCCCATGATGTCAAGCAAAGAGGCACTGAGTTTGAAGGTAGGCCTTGAAATACATCCACATGTACACCTCCAATTGACTCAAATTATGTAAATTATCAGAAGCTTCTAAAGCTATGACATCATTTTCCGGAATTGTCCAAGCTGTTTAATTAAAGGCACAGTCAACTTAGTGTATGTAAACGTCTGACCCACTGGAATTGTGATATAGTGAATTATAGGTGAAATAATCTGTCTGTAAACAATTGTTGGAAAAATTACTTATGTCATGCACAAAGTAGATGTCCTAACCGACTTGCCTGTCTGTTAACAGGACATTTGTGGAGTGGTTGAAAAATGAGTTTTAATGACTCCAACCAAAGTGTATGTAAACTTCTGACTTCAACTGTATATACAGTGTATACAGTACCAGTCAAAAGTTTGGACACACCGACTCATTCAAGGGTTTCTCTTTATTTTTACATTTTTTCTACATTGTAGAATAATAGTGAAGACTTAAAAACTATGAAATAACACATGGAATCATGTAGAAACCAAAAAAGTGTTAAACAAATCAAAATATAGTTTAGACTTTAGATTCTTCAAAGTTGCCACCCTTTACATACTGTATAAATATTTTCTCTCTGCACCATGTAAAATAGTTTTAGAATTGCAGAGAATCTGCATTAAAACAACAACAATTAAAGCTGAAATTAGCACGTTATTAGCCTTATGAACATAGAAACTTGGTTGCAGTTTCTATGCTACAATGGTAAAATGTCTAATATATCTTTAATACTGGTAATCAGAATGTCTTTGGTGTCAGATTTTATGGTTACGATTTAATTCATGTTTGAAGGGAAATTGTATGATTCCTTTAAAAAATATAGATGGTTTCAAGACCCTAAAAAGCTATTGTTTCCCTGTTAACTATTTGTTCTAGGGGTGCCCAAAACTATAGTGTTTGAAAATATAAAGGGATGTTAAGTTTTGGAATTATGCTCGGGTGTACTAGAAATATATGAGGAGATGATGGCAGAAATATTGCAGTTGTGTCCTACATATAGGCCTTTTAGTTCAAAGCTTTAAGATTTGAACAGTTTCTCTCCAAAACACGATACATACACATTTTCAGAAATGTTGGTGAATTTGCTTATATTGTTTAAAAAAAGTTTTTGTGTTTTTATGGGGATTGTTGAATGACAGACATATTTGTTTGAAATCTATCAGTTTCATATTAGAGAGACAAATAATCATGTTTTCGTTTTGCAAAACATTATATATCCACCTCACACTCATAGAAGTATGTAGTACTGCTAGGTTTTACATATTGAAATGTAACATGTAAATATTTTATATTGAACTTTACAAGTGACACATTTGTGACATCAATATCATATATATTTTTAAATGTATCAATACAATCACATGAGATATGTAAGTAAAACATGTTTGACATGTTATTTGACATTTTAGTCGTTTAGCAGATGCTCTTATCCAGAGCAACTTACAGTTAGTGCATTCATCTTAAGATAGCTCGGTGAGAACCACATATCACAATCAAATATACCGTATACAAACATTCCATTCCGGCTAAACATTGGAGATATAGCATTTTTGCATGTATGCTATGATGAATATTCCTTGTGTCGACATTTTACGTTGTCATTCAAGTTTGTCTTTGTGGATCTACTGTATTGACGTTGGGATATAATCAAGGAGTTTCTACCAAGCTCTTCTTACACAACCTCTGTGAGCCACGTAGAATAGAACAGTGGGAGTTTGTGTTTGTTTCTTGGATGTTCTGTTGAATATGGCGCTGGTCACAGAGGCGAGTTGAGGGGGAAACCGGGGTTTGTGGTTATGTGGGGATGCCTGGAAGTCAGTCAGGGCGGTGGCTGAACCACCTTCCCTCCACGGCCCAACATTCACCCCACCTCCACCCCCAACACACACCACCCTCCTCGTTCCCCCAACTACACCCCGCTACACAAAAAAAGCACACACATACACACAAGCGTGCACACACACACACAGAACACAAGAACACACACACACACACACGGCTCCATCTCAACGTCTCCTCTCCAGCCAGGACAGTATAATATAGTCGGGCTTCCAGAAGAGTGTCGTGCCAAGCAGCAGGATATACTTGACGGCCTTGTTTACGAGGACTGCGTGTGATGCAATGCCACGTTCAACAGAAAGACTGATGCCACAAGACCAGAATTCATTAAACACCTCGCTGACAATGTCCAAAAATACATTCATCCAATTGGCTAAGGCACACCGCTAAACTAGTAAGCATACTGTGGCATTATGGGACGCTAGTAAAGTTTACTTGAATTTAGACGTACAAGACTATATGTAAGACTAGATATCTATTTTTTAATCAATGTATCGACTTGGAAACATGGTAGCTTACGTCTTTTGAGGTGTGAGGTTGCTGTGAGGCTGTTGTTGTAACTGGTCGTCTGACAGATAGCTGGGAATTGAAAACAAACAAGAAAGGTTGTGTTGATGGGACTCCACATACTTCCCCTGAGGATGAAGAGTCTGGCATCGCCTCTGTGGTGAAAACCAGTGTTGGCACCGGTACTACTACAGTACTGGTGTTATAGGACGTCTTTTGTAATCGCAAACCCTTTTATTCTTACTGTTTCAACCACGACTGGACTTGTTTCCAGGTATCTGCTCTCACACTGTCACCATAGCTGCATAACAAATAGTAGCGTTAAACTCACCATTCAAACGGAAAAGCTGTATTCTTCTCTGCCCACTGTTAAGGTATCAATGTTTCCGACTGGAAACAATGGGCCGCATACTGTCGGCCTATGAGAATGGTCTCTCTTACTGTGGGTTGCCTTTGTGGTCAGCACAGTCATGTGCATTGTAATGGACACAAGGTGGTTTTGAAAAGACAAATAGCGTACATGTACAGCAGTCATTTGTTCAGATGTCAGTGCCAATGTCGCAACCATATACACAACTTACCACTCAGAAAAGCTATTTTGGTCCACGTTTACACTACTTGTTTAAAACATACTAATGTCATTTCCATAATATTTTTTAATTTACTAGATAGGTACTGTAAAGCAATATTTACTTTTGAGGCAGACTTGTCACCTGTGACACACTATCAACATCACTACAGACAATATTTTCTTAGCCTCTTTTCCTGCTCTCTCTGCACACTTTTGCAGATCAAATGACTGCTGCTGTAGTCACCTGCCAGTGGAACGCTCCTAATCTCTCATCTATCAGCGGCTCCTCTCCCACAGCAGGCATGGCTGAGGCCTACCAACCCCGTGAAGCCCCGGGGCAGCAGAGCACCACAAAGGGCCTGACTGGTGGCATGACTTCTACTGCTAGAGGTGTGTGTGAATGCATGTGTGTGTGTGTTTGTTAGTGTGTCTGCGTGTGCATTCATGTGTGTGCATGCGCGTTCGTTAGGTTCCAAGCAAGCGGTACCGCCGACCACCTGACCAGACAAGTCTCGCTTAGCTCTGGGTCGGCCGGCGTGTCTGTCTGATGTCTGCGGTTGAGACAGGGCGTTTTACAGTGTCTCACCGCGTTCACAAGAAGCCGGCTTGACTGCGGCTGAGAAAGAAAGAAAAGGGATTTGGCATGTGTCAACAGGCATACCTGTTACCTGGGAGATCTACCCTCCAGGCACCTAGTGATTTTCTCATGATTGTCAAGGCCAGACGCAGACGACAGGTCTTGCAAAAGTATACTCCTCAGCAGGACTGGGGTGGCTTAGTATGGCGTCAGCCAGCACCACCACCACATTCCTAGGGGATGCTTTTAGTGTACAGGATAGGTTAGGGGAGGGATGTGTAAGTCACAATGACTGTTTTTGTTGGGCCCCTGAGGGATGGTGGTGGCATGGCGGTGAATAGGGATGGGACACATACAGGTGTATGTCTGTGTTTACATGTGTATTTACTTGTGTGTGTGTGTGTGTGTGTTTACGTGTGTGTGATGATTGTGTGTGTTCTCATCCTACCCATGAGAACCGAAGCAGACGTCAGGGGAATAGAAGAGTCCGAGGGCTTAGGAACTGGCCCCGAAAACAAACACTTTACTGCGCCTGTTGCCTCGGCTGCTGTGTACCGAAAAACAAGAGCTTTGGTGGAGATACACTGGATGCAATTTCACATCGTTTTTGGCTCCTTTTCTTCATATCGGGTTTATATGCCCTTATTATGTGTCTTTGTTCCCCTCCCTTAGAAGACTATACTTTAACTTGTGTTTGTTTTAGGTTTACTCATGTTGACTTTTTCCCATATAATTCAAAATCCACTTTCTGTCCCATGACACTGTTTTGTTTAATCTTCTTTTCACTAAGCTATCTTCTTTCAAGTGTGGCTCCCAAGTGACAAGGTGGCCTAAATTCCCAGGTTGGGTACTTTAAGGTATTGTTTATCACGGTCTCCGTGACAGCGCCGAAACAAAAGGAGGGGTTGTGTGTGAAAGTATGGGGGGTCGTAAGGCTGAACCTTGGCGTGGCGTGACAAACAATATAATAGCCATGATTACTGTCGGTTGTCTTGAAACAAAACATGAAAGGTTGCTCAAGACAGGTGAAGATGGAGCCAGAGAGGTGACGCCTCTACCCACCTACCACATTTTTACCAGGCTGAGTTTCTGTATAAGCACTTTGTGACATCTGCTGATGTTAAAGGGGCTTTATAAATACATTGGATTGATTGATTGATTGATTGATTGATTGATTGATTTAAGAGCCACTGTGTGTCTGACCCTGTCTGCTGCTGTTTGTCACTACTGTTATTAGACTCACTGGCATTACAACAGGGAATACCTATACTTCCTACTATCAAAAGGTGCCAAACAGATAGAACTGTGTGTGTGTTAGTGAGCGTGTGCATGTGTGGTGAGGGAACATAGTCAATTAGCATAAGGTTACAGGCCGCATAGTCATTGGCCTCATAATAGCAGTCATTATCATGTAATTACCTGTTTTTCACTTGTCAGTCATTTACATTAGCCACCCCATCTCCCCTTTCCCATTGGTACAAGTCTGTAATAGACTAATAGATGCATGGTCTAAGGTAGTTCACCTAATTGATGTGCGATGATTTAACCATGAAGATAAGCTGATAGTAGCTCCTACACCCTGGGGGACTACTACTAAAATAGCAGTGTTCTAATAATAGCAGGTTCTTCCAGGACTCACTGCAGATAGCAGAGGAATCTCTAATTGCCCTCAATTATCAACAACGAGAGACCTGCTACAGTTCATTACATTCCACCAGGTGGTTAGCAGAGTGTGTTAGTTAATGCTAATGGTGTTGAACGATATGTTGTTTAATATATCATTAGCTTGTTATTCGCCACCACATAGTGGAGGCTCCTCATAGGAGGAAAGGGAGGACCATCCTCTCCAGTGAATTTCATAAAAATAGTGAAACATTTAAAAAAGTTATCCTCTTTAGATAAAACTATACTAAATATATTCACGTCACCAAATAATTGACAAAAACACACTGTTTTACTATGAAGGTCTACAGTAGCCTCAACAGCATTCTGTATGGTAGCACCATGGTGTAGCCGGAGGACAGCTAGTTTCTATCCTCCTCTGGGTACATTGACTTCAATACAAAACCTAGGAGGTTTGTGGTTCTCACCCCCTTCCATAGACTTACACAGTAATTATGACAACATCCGGAGGACATCCTCTGTCCTATGAGAAATCTTGCAGCATGAACTGACCTGATGTCCACCCAATCAAAGGATTAAAGAATGAATCTATTACTGAAAGCCTATGCTACATCTAGCTAGCACTGCAGTGCATACAGTGTGGTGAGTAATTGTCTCAAAGAGATAGAAAGACAATAGTTGAATAGTTTTGAACAAATTCATGTTTTTTTAAATGAAGGAGAGGCAAGAGGGAGAGCGAGAGTGTTAGCTATACCACCCCCCCCAAGAAAAAAACCTTCCACTTTCACATATTTAGCCAGCCAATGAAGCTAGCTTGTTTAGCCTACTCAAACACCCAGCTCAAACATAGACGGATGCTATGTTAGTTAGCTGGTTATGGCTATCCAACACTGGAACTCTTCCTTGTCAAGGTAAGCTTTTGGTTTTATAAATGTATTGCCACTGGGGTGTAACTGATAAACTCTTTTGCTGCTGAGTACACTGTACTGCATTGTTGTAGGGGGTTTACTAATACGTTAGTTCGAGTAACTATTTTGACTTTAATATGGTGGCAACGATGTAGGCAGTGTATAGCGGTTAGTGGTTGTGATATGATTTTTTTCTCCTTCTCACAGACAGCTGATGTATTGTGCACTGAAGTCCACAAGCGAAGGGAAAAGGTGCGAGGAGGAGAGTGCGTAGATGCTAGAAGGAATTATACAACAATCAAAGGGATCATGCTGTTTGTATGCGGTTGCTTTTAAAGTGAACTGTTTAGTGAACTATTCATGCCCCTGATTCTGTTGGAAAACGTTTCTTAAACGGAAGCAAAGATATTGAAACGGGGATAAACATACCTGAATTTGTCCAATAGAAACTGTGGGACTAATGATTACACCCAACATCAGCTCGATACAGGCAAGAGTGTTCAAGCAGTAAAGGATGTGTCAATGTCTGTTGCCTTGATTACTAAAGTTTCTCTCGACCTGTTGTAAACATTAATTCGTAGGCTAGGTTGCAGTAATATCATGATGGATATAGGGGAAAATGTTGCATCATGCAGTAGCCTACAACTATCAATGTTACATTGAGCAGGGCGACCGCCACTGCCACCTTTCATTGACAATTTTCTATTAAAAGCAAAGGCAAAAGTTTTTAATACAGCAGATCGGTTACAATGTGTGCTTACACAAATGCATGATCAAACCTCTAAAGGCGTTTCTATGGTCTGAGCGGGTGTGGTGTTTCTAGTGTGACATAGAAGAGGCCTCACTTGCTACACTGCCAATAAAAGAAGGGATGGGAACATATTGTACTCTGAGCCTGTCCTTAGATGAACTCTGATTCTTTGAGTTTTTATGTAGGGTTCATGTCTTTGTAGACAAACTTGAGTGTTGAATTGGCAAGCCGTTACTTAACATGTTCTCAACTTAACTGGTTCAACAGCAAGCTACCTGGTTATATCAAATTTGGGAAATGCCAATATTGCACACACTCAGGTAGTCACACATGCACCCACACACACGCACACACAGAAACACACACCTAGGACATTCCCCTCCGGCGTAGAAGTAGGGAGGGTCAGCACTCAGAGGGCTAATGTTAGGGCTAAGCCTCAGCCTCTCGTGTCAAGAGGACGTGTCATGTGCCGGGATTAGTCATGCTCTGAGCAACCACTGGGACATCCATTATTCATCAGCAGCTCCCCTGTCCTGTCGTGTTGCATCATGTCCCCTGTACTCCGCCAGGAACAACGATTTATGCCCCAGCAACTAGCAGATAGCCTAGCTGCGGGACTCTAGGAGACACACACACGGCTTAACTAAGGAAATGGAGACAAAGTGCACATGGAAGCACATTGGCTAACTGACTCCACTTACTTACTGACACACACTTTGCATGTCTCATGCCGTGCTATCTATCACCTATGATCACTTCGCATCTATTTACTGTACTTTGAGATCTGTTGAGTTTGAATTGGTATGCCATTAACTCGATCGGCTATAAGATAGACCCATATCTCTACCATGTAGAGAGAGACACTTAGTTGTGTTGAAGTGACAAAGCAGCATTAGGCCAGAGGTCTTAGAGGGTCTAATCGAGACAGAGAGAGAGAGAGGTGAAGGGGTTTTTAGTGTTGCTGTGAATTATTGAATATGATCAGGTTTCCTGTGCTCTACACGCATGAGGGAAGATAAGGCTCTGCATTCCTTTTGCACGATGGAAAGAAAGACAACACCAGTAATCCCTATACACAATTTGTTGGAGGAGCCGCATAGTGGAGAGGCTAGTGTGTGTGTACTTGTGTGTGCGCACGGATGTATTCTAGCATGATTGTGTGTATTTCCAGCTGAGGGGATAGCGCTAGGCAGCCTTGCCCACCCAGCTCTCCTGTCTAAATGTTTCAACAGTCCCTCTCCCAGTATCACAGGTCTCCTCTATGTGTGATGGTCTCTCTCTCTCTCTCTCTCTCTCTCTCTCTCTCTCTCTCTCTCTCTCTCTCTCTCTCTCTCTCTCTCTCTCTCTCTCTCTCTCTCTCTCTCTCTTCAGCACTAATTACCTCAATACTGTACAACCCAGCCTTCTCAGGAAAGCCTCTTGTCTCTATTGGATAATACTAGAAAATGATGCACTAAAGGACTTCTGGGGCGAGACACAAGCTTTGTAAATCTGTCTCAAATGACTTCTGAGGTGCAATAATACCAAGTCAAGTTCATTGTCAAAATGGCTCATTCTAGAGGTAAGTGAATGGTGCCTACAGTTGCGGTCAAATATATTGGCACCCTTGCACAATTCACTATGTCTTCTAAAATAAATTGAAGTTGAGAAAACTTTTGTTTGATTTAGAACTGGACAGGACCCCCACATTTTTTGGCCTGGACATAATTAAAAATGAATTTGGTTGGAGGCAAGGGATTCCTGTTTACTGTGTACTTTATCTCACCTGTGGTAAGTTGCAGGTCCCTACAGGGTAAAAATAAAAAGGCCATTCAACTAGTTTGAAAAAGAGAAAATAGAACATTGTGCTCTATTGCATTGCATTGTAAAGTGCAAGGTTGCCAATATATTTGACCCCAACTGTATGTGGAGAGGAGAGTTCGAGGATGTCAATGTTACTGTGTATTGAGGGTATAAGACCAGTCTGTGTGGTATATTATAGTGGTGTTATATCAGCATTTCAATATTGTACATTGTGTTAGTTGCTTCACTTAAATTTAGTTGAGAGATGGAAATGCAGTATATTAGAGATGGATCAACATTTTCTGGGGGAAAAGGAAAGGGAAAGGTGGATACCTAGTCAGTTGTACAAAGGTGGTGGGGGGGGGGCTTTCCAACTCAAGATGTCAAAAAACAAAAATGCACCCCCCCTCCCTATGGTTAAAAATATTTTCACATGACCCTCCCCTGGTACTGTAAAATAAATTGAACACCCCCCTCATAGAATTAACTCCAAATAATGTTTACGACCACAAATATCAAAAACTGCGTTTATAAATGTGGATATCGACTTTGCCACTTCTGTAGGCTTTTGTGGCACAGTCGATGCCATGCAGGGTTACAGGCCAGAAGTTTGAGGGTTCACCGACCACCACAGATGAGCTCACATTCCCTGCAAACAATGATCAGCGAGAGGGAAATCAGATTTCCAACATTTTGATGTCATTTATATGTATATACACTATATATACAAAAGCATGTGGACACCCCTTCAAATGAGTGGAACAAGCCATTTCAGCCACATCTGTTGCTGACAGGTGTATAAATCGAGCACAGAGCCATACAATCTCCATAGACAAACATTGGCAGTAGAATGGCCTTACTGAGTTCAGTGACCTTCAACGTGGCACCGTCATAGGATGCCACCCTTCCAACAAGTCAGTTCGTCAAATTTCTGCCCTGCTAGAGCTGCCCCGGTCAGCTGTACTGTAAGTGCTGTTATTGTGAAGTTGAAACTTCTAGGAGCAACAACGGCTCAGCCTCGAAGTGGTAGCGCAGCACGTAAAAATTGTCTGTCGTCGGTTGCAACACTCACTAATGAGTTCCAAACTGGCTCTGGAAGCACAAGAACTGTTCGTTGGGAGGTTCATGAAATGGGTTTCCATCGCCGAGCAGCCGCACACAAACCTAAGATCACCATGCTCAATGCCAAGCGTCGGCTGGAGTGGTGTAAAGCTTGCCGCTATTGGACTCTGGAGCATTGGAAATGCTCTCTGGAGTGATGAATCATGCTTCACAAACTGGCAGCCTGACAGACAAATCTGGGTTCAGGAAAATGCTACCTGCCCCAATGCATAGTGCCTAGTGTAAAGTTCGCTGGAGGAGGAATAATGGTCTGAGGCTGTTTTTCAAGGTTCATCTAGGCCCCTTAGTTCCTGTGAAGGGAAATCTTAACGCTACAGCATACAATTACATTCTAGACAAAGTGCTTCCAACTTTGTGGCAACAGTTTGGGGAAGGCCCGTTCCCGTTCCTGTTTCAGCATGAAAGCATGTACAAAGCGAGGTGGTTTGTCGAGATTGGTGTGGAAGATTTTGATTGGCATGCACAGAGCCCTGACTTCAACCCCATCGAACACCTTTGGGATGAATTGGAACGCCGACTGTGTGCCAGGACTAATCTCCCAACATCAATGCCCAACCTCACTAATGCTCACTAGTGGCTGAATGTAAGCAAGTCTCTGCATCAATGCCCAACCTCACTAATGCTCATTAGTGGCTGAATGTAAGCAAGTCTCTGCATCAATGCCCAACCTCACTAATGCTCATTAGTGGCTGAATGTAAGCAAGTCTCTGCAACAATGTTCCAACATCTAGTGCAAAGCCTTCCCAGTAGAGTGGAGGTTGTTATAGCAACAAAAGGGGGGCAACTCCATATTAATGCCCATGATTTTGGAATGAGCTGTTTGACGAGCAGGTGTCTACATATTTTTGGTCATGTAGTGTAAAATATATGCAACTAATTTTACACCAACAGGTTTCTGTGCCAAAGCACCACACAACCAATAAACAAAGCATACCGACTTCGGGCACTTCAATATCATGGTTTGAGTTTTCAACACCACAATAAGTAGACTATGTTCTCTTGTCAAATAGAAAATACATCCCTCCCTACCTTGTTGGTTTACCCAGTATCGAAGGCTTGGCTTGACCATCTCCGAATGTCATTAAAGTTTTTGGTGTTTTGAAACAGATGTCTCCTTCCATTGTGACCCGGATTGCACAATAAAGTCAGGGGCTTATTTCCATTTTTGTCCCTATTTTGTACATAAATACAGTACCAGTCAAAGGTTTGGACACACTGACTCATTCAAGGGTTTTTCTTTATTTATACTGTTTTCTACATTGTAGAATAATAGTGAAGACATCAAAACTATGAAATAACACATGGAATCTTGTAGTAACTAAAAAAGTGTTAAACAAATCAAAACATATTTTATCATTCTTTGTCCCCATGTGCAGTTGCAAAGTATAGTTTTTGGAGCAGTGGCTTCTTCCTTGCTGTGCAGCCTTTCAGGTTATGACAATATAGGACTCATTTTACTGTGGCTATAGCTACTTTTGCACCTGTTTTCTCTAGCATCTTCACAAGGTCCTTTGCTGTTGTTCTGGGATTGATTTGCACTTTTCGCACCAAAGTACGGTCATCTCCGGGAGACAGAACGTGTCTCCTTCCTGAGCGGTATGACGTCTGTGTGGTCTCATGGTGTTTATACTTGCGTACTATTGTTTGTACAGATGAACGGGGGACCTTCAGGGGTTTGGAAATTGCCCCAAGGATGAACCAGACTTGTGGAGGTCTATAATTTTTTTTCTGAGGTCTTGGCTGATTTCTTTTGATTTTCCCATGATGTCAAGCAAAGAGGCACTGAGTTTGAAGGTAGGCCTTGAAATACATCCACAGGTACACCTCCAATTGACTCAAATTATGTAAATTATTAGAAGCTTCTAAAGCCATGACATAATTTTCTGGAATTGTACAAGCTGTTTACAGGCACAGTCAACTTAGTGTATGTAAACTTCTGACCCACTGGAATTGTGATACAGTGAATTATAAGTGAAATAATCTGTCTGTAAACAATTGTTGGAAAAATTACTTGTGTCATGCACAAAATAGATGTCCTAACCGACTTGCCAAAACTATAGTTTGTTAACAAGGAATTTGTGGAGTGGTTGAAAAACAAGTTTTAATGACTCCAACCTTAGTGTTTGTAAACTTCCGACTTCAACTGTCGGCACCTGGGGACCATACTGTGTACAATCTTATATACAAGAGACAAATTAATCTGAGAGATTCTCTTCTCCACTTTGAGCCGTCCATGGCTTTCAACGTGGGATTGGTTCAAAGTCGGCAGTAAACATAGCCCAGTCGTTAGAGCATTGGACTAGCAACCACAAGGCTGTAAGATCAAATCCCTGAGCGGACAAGGTAAGAATCTGTCCTTCTGCCTCTGAACAAGGCAGTTAACCCACTGTTCCTAGGCCACCAGTAAAAATAAGAATGAATTTGGTTTTAACTGACTTGTCTAGTTAAATAAAGGTACATTTAAACAAAAAAAGTAGCGTAAGTGCTGAACGTTTAAGAATAATCCTGATGAATTTGTTCTGCTATTCATTTTTTATTATCTTGGGAGCACTATTGTACCAGGAGGACATGCATAGTCAAAGTGGTACTGAACAAGAGCCCCTGCCAATGACCCCTTTGCATTCTTATCCAGATATTTGGAGGTTCTTTCCAGAACCAACATTTTATGGTTCACTTTGGAGAGAACCATCTGACAGGGGAGAGCATGGCACAAAAGGTTATCTAGCACACATCCAAGATAATTAACATAGTATTTTCCAAGACCAGTTGCCTTGGAATGGTCAAGTTCTTTATGCTTCTTCAGCACAGTTGACTCAGACACCTCTTCAAATGAAAAGGCATCTATTTGAATCCCCTGCTGTGAGTAAAACTGTTGGATGACTCTCCGCATGGCAACCTGATTGACAAGGTAATTGATAAATAATGTATTAGCTATAGTTATTCAGACTGTCTGTAATCATGGTCTTGTCTGATGTAACCTTTCATCCAATGTCCAAGCTAAGATTTGGTCTTTAATCTGTTTCTGTTACCTAACAGCTTCAGACACATCCATATTTTACACAGATTGTTCCTATGTTCAACTATTTGGTCATTAAAATCATCTTTCTTGACCTTATTTCGTAATTTCTTAAAGTCTATAAATGTATAATATGCCCACGATTTCCTGAACTGCAGAAAGCGCTCATTTCTACACTTCATTGCCTTTAAAATGTTATAGTTTATCCATGGTTCTGTACTTTGCTTAATTCTAAAAAAAAACAACTCTGGAGCCTTCTTATCTACAGCATCACAAAACAATTATTTAAAATTGCCCCAGGCATTTCCCACCTCATTGCATTTCAATACAGCAGACCAGTCCAATTTGCTCAAACAATTAACAAATATATCTGCACTATAATTCTTCATAGACCAATTTTTTATGAGATATGACAATTCAAAACTGTTTTCTGAACCTTCCTACTACAGAAATCATGGTATGAGCCCATAGTGTACAACCCCATTGTTTTCTATCGTTGATCTATCCTACACCAACACAAGGTTAGTGATGGTTTGGGTAGAAGGACAGATCCTGGTGGGAGCATTAATCAACTGGTATAAGGCAAACAGATTACAAAAATTCTTAAGAGCTTTAAATGCAGCATGGCCCTTTTTGAGCATATCTGTGTTAAAATCACCAGTAACAATAACCTCTGATTGACCAAAATCTGCACAGTTGGAGCAAGTCTCTCCAACAATTCATAACACTGGTCTGGCCTGGTGGTCTGTAACAGGTTACGACAATAATGGGTTTGCATTTTTGTAATAAAATGTCACACCACGCAGCTTCAATCTCATCATGGCTTAAATCTGATCTATAGTTGAACCCAATATCTGATCTTACATAAATAGAAACTCCGCCATCTTTTCGATTGCGGTCTCTAATTTACTGCATAATTTTCAACTTCAATCTCATAGTTGTTTATCGAACCATCTAACTATGTTTTTCTAAAGCAAAGCAAAGCACAACCACCTTACAGTTTCTGGAGAGTAGGCAAGTTTCCTTAATCTTGGGAAGAAGACTTCTAACGTTGAGATGAAGGATGTACGGTCCTCTCGTAGAAAACACATTTTCTAAAGTCAAGTTCTCCTCATGTCGACTTCATGCAGTCCAATCCGAGCAGTGAAGCTCCATCCAGGGTTCGCACTGGCGTCAGACCAGGGGATTGCCTTTCCGATCCCTTTCCCCTGCCACTATCCCTGGGCCGCTCCACGTCCATTCGGCACAACTGAGTGTCTCGACTGGGGCCTCCCTCTGCATCCTCTCCTGGTTTCCCCACCTCGCTAAGGACAGTAGATTGAAGCAGGAGGATTAAGTTGGTTGTCATGATCAAGGTCTATTTAATATGTATACTCGAAAGAGAGGGTCGTTGCTCTGTCCCTTCTGACCCTCTCTATTATAGCATGCCGCTGCTTCAATGGATTCATCGCTAGAAATCGGGCCGGGGCTCTGATGAACATCTCCAGACAGTAACAGGCATAGAGTAATAATGAGGTTTCCACCATCTATTTGGCATTTACCCCCGACCTTAATCGCCAGCTAGAATATGCAAACGTGTTAAAAACAGGGTGTATTTCCCGTGGCCAAAATGCTTAGTGCCAATCTGGTCCTTGAGCCCGATCTTCTGATTAAAACCACATACTTTGTCAAAAGGACATCGACTTGATGTACGAAAAGGGCCAGTATCTATAAACGTTAATATAAAAACATAAATTTAAAACGCTGCCAACATGCCAAACTTTCCTGCTGCCATCTTGTTTTCCAAGTAAAAAAAAGACACATCTCAACATCAACTGTTCAGAGGAGACTGTATGAATCAGGCCAAATTGCTACAATGAAATTAATACTAAGTGACACCAAAAAGAAGAAGATATTTGCTTGGGCCAAGAAACACGAGCAATGGACATAAGACCGGCGGAAATCTGTCAAAATTTTAGATTTTTGGTTCCAACCGCCGTGTCTTTGTGAGACACGGAGTAGGTGAACGGATGATCTCTGCATGTGTGGCTCTGCATGTGATGGTGTGGGGGTGATTTGCTGGTATCACTGTCTGGGATTATTTAGAATTCAAGGCACACTTGTTAACCAGCATGGCTACCGCAGCATTCTGCAGCGATACCCATCTGGTTTGCGCTTAGTGGGACTATAATTTATTTTTCAACAGGACAATGACCCAAAACACTCCTCCAGGTTGTGTAAGCGCTATTTGACCAATGAGGGTGATGGAGTGCTGCATCAGATTACCTGGCCTCCACAATCACCAAACTTCAACTCAATTGAAATGGTTTGTGCTCAGCATGTTTGGGAACTCCTTCAAGACTGTTGGAAAAGCATTCCAGGTGAAGCTGGTTGAGAGACTGCCAAGAGTGTGCAAAGCTGTCATGAAGGCAATGGGTGTCTACTTGAAGAATCTCAAATATAAAATATATTTTGGTTTGTTTAACCCTTTTTTGGTTACTACATGATTCCATATGTGTTATTTCATAGTTTTGATGTCTTCACTATTATTCTACAATGTAGAAAATTGTAAAATTAAATAAAAACCCTTGAATGAGTCGGTGTCAAAACTTTTGACTTGTAGTGTACATATACAGTTACATAGATACAGACACATGGCAGAAATAGAGATTAAAAAATGCTCAACCTCCAGTTGAGTATGAGGGGGGAGTTTAAGTACAATTCTTACAAGCTTATTCTTTAGATGTTTGGGGCTGATGTGACCCATGATGTGCAGCATAATCAAAGTGACACTGAACTATCACACTTGCCAGAGTCTTTAGGGTGTCGATGTCCAGATTTTCATTCAATTGGCAACACATTTTCATGTGAATATTCTAAAATCCACAATAAAACAATATGCCAGTTCCTTTAGAAACTGTTTCAGCTGTCAGAGATTTGAGCACAAAATGTATCAGGGCATTGCATGCAAAGGCCTATAGGCACCCCTCCCCCCAGTATGATATGAATATATACATATATTTATATATATATATATATATACAGTACTTGTCAAAAGTTTGGACACCTACTCATTCTAAGGTTTTTCTTTATTTTCACTATTTTCTACATTGTAGAAAAATAGTAAACACATCAAACTATGAAATAACACATATGGAATCATGTAGTAACCAAAAATGTGTTAAACAAAATCAAAATATATTTTATATTTCAGATTCTTCAAAGTAGCCACAATTTGCCTTGATGACACAGAAAAAAGCTTAATAATAGCCACACCATAACAAACCTTCACAAATGTTTCTAAAGTTTGTTTCCCCACACAATATATTGTGATTGGGATGTCTCTTGCAGCAACTTTATTTTCATTGTGACTCTTGTCTAAAACTGAAAGATGTATTGTGTGAAGATTGATTGTTTGAAAGCTGATATCATAGGCTACTAAGGTTTAGCATGATAGTCCCCTACAAGTAGAATGGCACCAACTCAATGTGTGTACCACTCACATAGTGTGTGTCCGAAATGGTACAGTTTATTCAAAGACCTCATACTTGGCATGGATCGCTAGCACTTTTGAAATGAAACAGCTAGTTTGTTCAGTGTCTGAATGATTTAGCGGCAAATTCATCGATTAATAAATTCATAGACCTCAGTGGAGGCTCCTCAGAGGAGGAAGGGGAGGATTGTCCTCCTCAGTGAATTTCATAAAAATAAAAATGGTTAAACATTAAAAAAGTGATCCTTATTAGAATAAAACTATGATAAATATATTTACATGTAACCAAATAATTGATTAAAACGGTTTTGCAATGAAGTTCTACAGTAGCCTGAACAGCAATCTGTAGGTTAGTACCATGGTGTAGCCGGAGGACAACTAGAGTATTTCTCATCCTCCTCGGGGTACATTGACTTCAATACAAAACCTAGGAGGCTCATGGTTGTCATCCCCTTCCATAGACTTACAAAGTAATTATGACAACTTCCAGAGGATGTTCTCCAACCTATCAGAGTTCTTGCAGCATGAACTGACATGTTGTCCACCCAATCAAAGGATCAGAGAGCGAATCTAGTACTTAAAGCAAAAGCTCCACCTAGCTAGCACTGCAGTGCAGAAAATGCGGTGAGTAGTTGACTCAAAGAGAGAGAAATACAATAGTTGAACAGTTTTAAACAAATTAATTTATTTTAAAAAATGAAGGCGAAGAAAGAGAGGGAGCGAGCGAGCGAGAGAGTTAGCTATATTTCGCAATATTTTTTGTTCACTTTCACTTAGCTAGATAATGCACCTAGCTAGTTTAGCCTACTCAAACACCTGGCTCAAAAACAGAGGGATGCTATGTTAGCTAGCTGGCTATGGCAATCCAACACTGGAAATCTACCATGTCAAGGTAAGCTTTTGGTTTTATATATTTATTGCCACCAGGGCCTGCCTGTTTAACTGCTTGTTGACTACACTGCACTGCATGATTGTAGCGAGTTTACTAAAGCATTAGTTCTAGTAGCTACAATGATGTAGGTAGGCTGTGTGTAGTGGTTATGAAATAAAGGTTTTGCTTTGATTTTTTTTTTGCCTGGTCCCAGATAGCTGATGTAATGTGCACTGAAGTTCACATGCAAAAGGAAAGGCGAGAGGATGAGAGCGTGTAGATTCAAGAAGGAATTCTACAAAGAGCAAAATGATCATGCTGTTTGTATGCGGCTGCTATGAAAGTGAACTGTGTTTGTGTGTGATCAGGGGTGTATTCATCTGATTCTGTATAAAAACTTTTCTTAAAAGGAAGCAAATGAAACGGGGATAAACATACCTGAATTTCTCCAATAGAAACTTTTGTTTGCAGCTATTGGACTAATGATTACACCCTAGATCAGCTAGATGCAGGCAATAGTGTGCAAGGCGGTATTGAATGTGTCACCCTCTGTCATCTTGATTACTCACATTTTTCTACCAACCCTTGCACCTATGTTATTAACTTTCATTCATAGGCTAAGTTGTAGCGGTCTCATGATGAGTGTAGGGAAAATTTGAGTATCATGTAGTAGCCTAAACCTTTCAACGTTACATTAAGCTGGGTGAATGGAATGTGAATGACAGTCATCCAATATGCTGTAATAGAAATAAGGCCATGCTCATTAAAAACATGTTGTCCTCCCTCATTTTAAATGTCGCTGACCTCCACTGATAGACCTGTAGTACTGTCAAAATGATATTCCAGTGCAAGAAATCAAAATAATACACATCCATTCAAAAAAAGTATGCTATTTTAACCTTGAAGCATTTTTAGGGGTATCCAATTTTATGTTTCGGTCTGTTTCCCTTCCCTTTATTACCTTGCGGGGTAGAGTATAAGGGCCTAAGCATTCTCCCTCCAGGGTGCAATGGAAAATCCCATGCTGTCCTACAGAGTGTATTTCCCTTCCAGTGAGCTCATCTTGTGAGCCTAACCACAACACAGCCAGGCAGGAGAAAGCCACACTCCCTCAGGCATCAACTCTCCCAGCCATATTTTGTTCAGTGTTTTACCACTAGGAGGGAGTGTTGAGTCAGTTAGGACCTACAGTATGTATGAGATGTACTGTATGGTAGATCAGAGTAAAGCAAAGTAAGGAAAGGAGAAGAATACGGCGATGTGGATGATCTACATGTGGAATATAGTATCTAGCCCAAAGATAATTGGGCCAACTTAACAGTGCATTTCATCACATCTTCGAACAAAGAAACATAAACAATAACTCTGTTTTTTTCTCTCCAGTTAATCTCAAGGCACTACATACTGGTAGTGGTAGACATTACGTTTTTCCAAAAGAGGAAGCCACTGGGGTCAAAATGTGTTATTTACCCAACAACCACCTGCATTTAAGTGTGACGTTCCGCCAATTGAGCACATTGAGCACAGGACAATAGTAAGTGCCTATTAAGTGCCTATTATGTGCCAAATAAAGTAACAGGGTTGACCGTAACAGGGTTGACCGTAACAGGGTTGACGATTTCATTTTCAATAAGCCATAAATCCACTTGTGACAGGGGATATGGAAGCTTGTTGTGTGCAACAGGGAGTGGCAATTGAATGGAAGCTTCAGCATAACATTTTTTAAAATGTGTTAAATCATTTCTAGCCTGTCTATTTATGGGTGACAGGGTTGACGACCCGCTCAGTTTTCCACTGCAAAAATAGTAGAACCAGCTCACCTGCTCTTACTCTATGATTTAACTATTAGATGTTCAATGTTTCTTTATATATTTTTTTTAAGGAATAGTTTCCCCATGTTAAAACGAGAGTTCAGTTGACATAACAGGGTTGACCTTAAAATGAGAAGGAAGACGTAAATGATTCACTAATCACATCAATCAACAAATAATATTCAGGAATGAGTTTGTCAAAGCAACAACATAAATAGGGGTTTACAATGAGAAATGTGGAAACATTTTGAGATTAACTGGTAAAAATCTTCCCAGTAGTGATAAAGACAGATGGACATGTGAAAATGCTTCATCTTGGCACTTTAGCAAGCCCTTTATTCATATTAGAAATCTGTTTTATTGAATTCACCATGTGGTCTTTTTTGAAGGGCACTTAACTTAATATAACAGGCGTTTAAATGTAAATATTTGAGCACAATTTCAACTTTCTATACCAAAGGGAGGCAAAGGGCACTCTTTTGCTGGAACGACCCATGTGTAAAGGCACTCAGGGGAATATAGAATGTCCCCACCTCCCCTCGTATCCCCTTACCCCCCATTGTAACTGAGTGACCCCATTGTTCCCAATGTGCCCAGCGCCCACAGAGATTAGAGGCATTGTCCCCTGACCAGTGACCAGTGGACTCACCAGGGGACTCACCTGTCTGTCACCATCCCAGGGACACAAAGCCACATCTCCGCACTTTCAAAGGAAGCCTGTTTGAACGGTCTGATGATCATTGTATGACCCAGTCTGGATTCAGTGGTGTTGATGGTTGACATCATCACTTCTCTGATGGGCGACTGTGACTGTCACATAGATCCTAGTGGTTAGTAGTGTGGGAAGAATAGGGCAACCTTTTGGCATAGCCAGTTACAAGTATAAGTATTTTTAATTTTCAATTTATTTCACCGTTATTTAACCAGGTAGGCTAGTTGAAAACATGTTCTCATTTACAACTGCGACCATGACCAAGATAAAGCAAATCAGTGTGACACAAACAACACAGAGTTACATATGGAATAAACAAATGTACAGTCAATAACACAATAGAAAACATCTATATACAGTGTGTGCAAATGTAGTAAGATTAGGGATAAAAAAATAGGCCTTAGTGGTGAAATAATTACAATTTAGCAATTAACACTGGAGTGATAGATGTGCAGAAGATGAATGTTCAAGTAGTGATACTGGGCTGCAAAGGAGACGAAGAAAAACAAGTGTGACGGTGAAGGAGTCAAAAGATACTGATATTGCTTGGCACACGTATGCTCATGTACCCATCTCGTCTACTAAACACATTTGAATTGATTCAACTTGGTTCATGTCCATTCCTTGTTTTCTCTGAAGTCAGAACCCTCTGAAGTGGACAGTGAACACTTCCCGTAAACTTCTATCAGTCGTCTGCATCCTGCAGTGTTGACATGCCTTCTCCTACCATAAAGGCCCTTTGTTCCACCTGCAGGCTCTGGAGGCCAGGGGTCATCTACACCTGAGGCCAGTTCCCACAGACAAAGGTCCTGTGTGTGTCATGGCCACCAGTTGACTGTCACGTACACCCAGCAGGCAGGTATGCAGAGTGGACAGAGGAACACAAAGAGAGGTCCATTCACACGCTGACACCTCAGCTGAATTCAGACTCCTATTGGCTGAATAATACCATAGAACTGTAGGACAAAGATGGTGGATAAATGAAGATGTCTTACTCAGGCCATTTACTATTAAAAAAAAGGCAGCGGCTACAGATACAGGGTTTTTGCGCATCCAAAATCCTCTTTCTGAAAGCTAAGGATCCGGATCATGTTTTGCGCACATGTTATTTTACGCACACATTTGTTTTTTCTAACGTAGCTGCTGCTCACACTCCCCGTCCCTTCGCGGTTCTCTCTTTACTCCCCCTTTTTGGCACCACCAAAATGTAGCTGCCTCATATTTCTGAACAGCTGCAATAAAAACCTGGCTCCGATGAACATTCCAAAACATAACCTATATATTATGAAGGCTCCAATCTGTTCTATCTGTCTATTGTAATGGATATGGCAGTTGCACAAGCAGGACTCAATCCCTACACTTTGGAGCATAAACAATCTGCGTTTTGTGTGATGATGTGTGGTCACTGTTATGGTCTGCTTACCACTGTGATAGCAGCTGGGTCTGGTCTGGTCTGCTTAGTTCTTTGACTTTATATGAACCAGAAAAAAGGAGTGAGTGAGATGTCTTGCTTCCTCATCCGTCCCTGTGTAGGATACTGGAACAGCTTTCTAGCAACGTATGTGCAGCATGCAAAAAAAGTGGTTTTCATCATATAACAATAACTCATACTTTTGTTTACTATGAACTACTAGGTGGAATGACACCATTTTAAATGTAGGAAAAATCAATACATTCGCAGAAACACTGCAAAGGTACAGTGTCTCCACACTTTGAATTTCATGCAACAGTATTCAAATCCACTCATCTGTATTCTGCACTAAATGCATTCCCTGTATTTCTTCCAGCAGTTCCCAGCTCCTCTGGCAGCTAGTGAATGCCGGCAGATGGGAACCTTTCTAAGTCCAGCGTCATGTTCCCGTGTGCGAAGAGATGTTGGCCCATGTAGGAGCAGAGAGAGTACTGGCCAGAAGCTGTTGTGCACAGGAGGTGTGTCTCTGTGTGCGTGTGTGTGTGTGTGTGTGTGTGTGTGTGTGTGTGTGTGTGTGTGTGTGTGTGTGTGTGTGTGTGTGTGTGTGTGTGTGTGTGTGTGTGTGTGTGTGTGTGTGTGTGTGTGTGTGTGTGAACGGGGGGCGGCTACCTGTCCAGACATGAGTGGAACAGGTGAGACCCACTGTCCCTGTTGCCTGACAAGGCTTGGAGCCAGAGTCGTTTCCCCCACCCCCTGGCTGCAACCTCCCCTTGGTCTCCCCATTCTGTCCCCCACCCATCCACCATACTCCCTGCCAACCCTCCTCCACCTGTTGGTACTGTCACCTGGGTTGGGAACCGGCTGGGTCCCTCCCTCTCTTCCTCCTTCCTTCCCCAACCCCCAAACCTGGCTGAAGCTTGGCTGCAATTGGATCTTCCAGCAAGACAACAACCCCAAGCACACATCAAATTCCACAACGAAATTGTTAATTGACCACAAAACCAACATTTTGTAATGGTTATCTTAGTCTCAGTGAATTGAAGAGGGCAGTCCATAGACAGACAGATATCCCTTTCAATGTGTTCTCCAATTTCGTAAAACATTTTAGAAAAAGGCTCAGTGCCGTTATGCTCGCAAGGAAAGGTATTGAAAGATACTAAAAACAGTGGGGGCAATAATTTTGACCCTTCTATTTTTGTGATTTTAAAAAAATGTTACTTGTTAAACAAAATGTATTTCTCTGAGCAATTGTATTAGTTTAAATGACATATTTTTAATTGTTTTGAATATTTTCAATATAGCTCAGTATTTGTATTATTATTTGATAGTCTTTTTTGCTCATCTTTCTGAAGGGTGCCAATCATTTTGGTCATGACTGTCTGAGTCACCAGTGTCCAGCATGGCGGTTATACCCGGCAGTGGGGATGTGATGATGATGGTGTGAGCCACTTCCCTGCTGTTTGGTCTAACTGACTGACTGACCATTGAACTGCAATGTAATATGTTACTGTAAGTTACAGAATATGAGGCCATTTTGAACCACACATGCTCATACTTCTACACAATGGGATTTATGTGTGAAATATCACAGATGCCACAGCCCAAAAACGTACCAGTGAACTCTGGCGCTGAACTGGGCTAGCCACCAAACTTACCAGTGAACTCTGGCGTTGAACTGGGCGAGCCACCAAAACGTACCAGTGAACTCTGGCGTTGAACTGGGCTAGCCACCAAACTTACCAGTGAACTCTGGCGTTGAACTGGGCTAGCCACCAAACTTACCAGTGAACTCTGGCACTGAACTGGGCTAGCCACCAAACGTACCAGTGAACTCTGGCGCTGAACTGGGCTAGCCACCAAACATACCAGTGAACTCTAGCGTTGAACTGGGCTAGCCACCAAACGTACCAGTGAACTCTGGCGTTGAACTGGGCTAGCCTCCAAACTTACCAGTGAACTCTGGCGTTGAACTGGGCTAGCCTCCAAACTTACCAGTGAACTCTGGCGTTGAACTGGGCTAGCCTCCAAACTTACCAGTGAACTCTGGCGTTGAACTGGGCGAGCCACCAAAACGTACCAGTGAACTCTGGCGTTGAACTGGGCTAGCCACCAAACTTACCAGTGAACTCTGGCGTTGAACTGGGCTAGCCACCAAACTTACCAGTGAACTCTGGCACTGAACTGGGCTAGCCACCAAACGTACCAGTGAACTCTGCGCTGAACTGGGCTAGCCACCAAACATACCAGTGAACTCTAGCGTTGAACTGGGCTAGCCACCAAACGTACCAGTGAACTCTGGCGTTGAACTGGGCTAGCCTCCAAACTTACCAGTGAACTCTGGCGTTGAACTGGGCTAGCCACCAAAAGTACCAGTGAACTCTGGCGTTGAACTGGGCTAGCCACCAAACTTACCAGTGAACTCTGGCGTTGAACTGGGCTAGCCACCAAACTTACCAGTGAACTCTGGCGTTGAACTGGGCTAGCCACCAAACGTACCAGTGAACTCTGGCGTTGAACTGGGCTAGCCTCCAAACTTACCAGTGAACTCTGGCGTTGAACTGGGCTAGCCACCAAAAGTACCAGTGAACTCTGGCGTTGAACTGGGCTAGCCACCAAACTTACCAGTGAACTCTGGCGTTGAACTGGGCTAGCCACCAAACTTACCAGTGAACTCTGGCGTTGAACTGGGCTAGCCACCAAACGTACCAGTGAACTCTGGCGCTGAACTGGGCTAGCCACCAAACGTACCAGTGAACTCTGGCGCTGAACTGGGCTAGCCACCAAATTTACCAGTGAACTCTGGCGTTGAACTGGGCTAGCCACCAAATTTACCAATGAACTCTGGCGTTGAACTGGGCTAGCCACCAAACGTACCAGTGAACTCTGGCGTTGAACTGGGCTAGCCACCAAATTTACCAATGAACTCTGGCGTTGAACTGGGCTAGCCACCAAATTTACCAATGAACTCTGGCGTTGAACTGGGCTAGCCACCAAATTTACCAATGAACTCTGGCGTTGAACTGGGCTAGCCACCAAATTTACCAGTGAACTCTGGCGTTGAACTGGGCTAGCCACCAAATTTACCAATGAACTCTGGCGTTGAACTGGGCTAGCCACCAAATTTACCAGTGAACTCTGGCGTTGAACTGGGCTAGCCACCATTGTAATCCTACATGTACATGGCTTTTTACAGGTTCTTTGGGATTAAAAGAGTTTAGCTTGCTGCTATTTCCCTGAGGCAGGACAGGAACCTTTTGACTTCCTACTGAAACTCCTTCTCAAGTCACGCAACCTCATCAGAGCAGGCATGCAGACACACATACGCAGCATATGAGTCAGAGGAGACTCTGGATAGACTGATGCGTAATGTGGTTTCATGTCGTTGTCAGAAACGGATGTACTGTAGTTTAATGTAGGTTCTGTGAGAATGTTGAACTGTTTTGTTACTTGTATAGATATTGCAGTCTAAATTCACACTGGCGGCTTTAGTCTCTATTCAATCGAATGTAAAATCCGGAGAGAGAAATAACAACACTCCTCTTTGCACTGCAGGAGTCTGAGTTTTGAACTCCATTTATAGACAATAAAGCCACGCCACTTAGTGAAATAAAAAGACCCTCAAATGGATATCAACATCAACAGAATGTTATTCAAACTTTGAAAATGGCAGAAACTTCCAAATACTAGATGATGAATTAGAGCCACATAAATGACCCTCCCACTGGTATTCACTACTTCCCTGCTCCTGTCCAAAGTTTTGTGCTGGCTGGGCGGTATAGTGTGGGCTGGAGCCAGGGAGTAGAGGGCTTGGGTAGGAAGAGCTGCTCACACACACACACAAACAGGCAGCCAGCCCCAGTCAAACTGACAGGCTGGGAACATGCTGCAGGGCATTGCTGACTGACTGATAGGAGAGATGTTAACCTTTTCAACACCGCTGCGGTGACACACACACATTTATGTTGTACATACTCACACATTATGCACAAACACACGCAAGCATGGAGGCCCACGCAAGTGCCTGCACACACACACACATGCCCACACACCAACACACTCACACACTTTTACCTATTGGAAAACCCTTCCGACCTGTGTACAAATATTGATGATAATGTCTGTCTTGAGTTAGTCTTGTGCAGTCATCACAGTAGGTAGATATTATTGGGAACTTTTAGCTCAATAGTTCACAGCCCAATAGGCCAATGTAAATGTTCTCATGAAAACTAAACCCATCCAAAATAATTCACGTCAATCACATGGAGACAAAAGCTGGTTTCTTCAGCACTCATCGTCCATCCAGCCACGGGCACACAACAGGCCTGCCATGCGCCAACTGCCAGCGGCAGCCTGTGTGGTATGGGCGTTGCACTGGTGATGGGCGGCGTTTGTTGTTCCTGGCATAGAGTCAACACGGAGTGAACGTGTCATGTCAGCTTTGTATTCTTCTATGGCATTTAGCTGGCGAAGAATCAGTGATTGTGTCTCGGGGTCTTGGGCATGCTCTGTTCATTTAACCCCAAAAGGCCTTGGCTCTATCCCCCATGTCATCTGCCAGGCGTGGGGTAGTCTCCCAGACCGGTTCCTACCCTGCGTAAGTGCTCTCATATGCTTTGGGTGAGGGGGGGAGAAGGGATAGTGCCTTGGGTCTTGGAAATCCTAAATGGTGTACCGTGTGTGTGTGAGCGTGTGTGTGTGTGTGTGTGTGTGTGTGTGTGTGTGTGTGTGTGTGTGTGTGTGTGTGTGTGTGTGTGTGTGTGTGTGTGTGTGTGTGTGTGTGTGTGTGTGTGTGTGTGTGTATTCTTGGTGGGGGTCGGCTGAAAACTCCAATCCTTTGTGAGGCTACAAGACTTTTGTAAGACTGACAGAATTTTCCAATTAAAAGTCACAACAAGCCAGCCATGGGTCGGAACCAGACCCATAGAGCCAGATAGATGTGCATTAATGTAAACTCATTGCAAGCTGGCTTACTGTAAGAAATTGTCCTCCTTGTCAGCCAAAGAAAGCTTGTTTGGACATACTACACATGCAATTCATCAAAAATTGAATAATCACAATAAAACATCAAGCCCTATGCCAGATAAGAAAAGCACTACTGCACTATTTAGAGATAACCATGCATCCTGTCATTGGAGGGGATCCCACTAAGCCTTAAGTCGAGTTCCCCCCCCTCATCGTCATAGTAGGGCAGGATTGTGAGATTATAAGATGGCCGCTCCTCCTCCTTCCTCTCCCCTGTGTCACGGTGCTGTAGTTCATGTACAGTGTTCAGGAAGTGATTAACAGTAAGAGATCAAAGGCGGTGGAAAGGATAAACATTCCTCCCTCCCTCCGTCTATCCCTGGGACTGGGTTGGCCTCCTCCAGGCTACAGCAGCCCTCCCTCTCTTCCTCGACTTCCTCCTTTTACAGTACTTACACCACAGCAACACATTGTCCCCACATGAGGCACGGCCGACCGATGGGCCCGGACAATTCATTGTGTGTGTATGTGTGCTGGGGGATGTGTGTGTGTATGTGCGTGTGTAGTGGTATTTTGGTATTTTATTAGGATCCCCATTAGCTGTTGCGAAAGCCGCAGCTACTCTTCCTGGATCCACACAGAACATGAAACATCACATAATACAGAACGTTAATAGAGAACAGCCCAAGGACAGAACTACACATATAGCCTACATATCAATACATACACGCAAAACATCTAGATCAAATAGGGGAGAGGCGTTGTGCGGTGAGGTCTTGCTTTTATCTGTTTTTTGAAACCAGGTTTGCCGTTCATTTGAGCAATATGAGATGCAAAGGAGATCCATATAACACTATATGCTTTCTGTCATTTGTTCTGGATTTGGGACTATGAAAAGACCCCTGGTGGCATGTCTGGTGGGATAAGTGTACTATGTTAGAGTTGTGTGTAATTTTACTATGGAAGCAGTTAGGGATTTTCAACACATTCATGTTTCTTGTAAAAAGAAGAAGTGATGCAGTCAGTCTCTCCTCAACTCTGAGCCAAGAGAGACTGACATGCATTGTATTAATATCAGCCCTCTGACTACAATGAAGAGCAAGACGTGCCGCTCTGTAATTGGCCAGCTGCATCTTAACTAGGTCTTTCTTTACAGCAGTTGACCATATGACTGGACAATAATCAAGAGAAGACAAAACTAGAGCCTGCAGGACTTGCTTTGTGGAGTGTGGTGTCAAAAAAGCAGAGCATCTCTTTATTACGGCTCGACATCTCCCCAGCTTTACAACCATTGAATCGATATGTTTGACCATGACAGTTCACAATCTAAGGAAACACCAAGTAATTGAGTCTCCTCAGCTTGTTCAACAGCCACACCATTAATTACCAGATTCAGCTGAGCTCTAGAACTTAGGGAATGACTTGTGTGCGTGTGCATGCATACGTGCAAGCACATGTGGTCGGTGAGTGGAGTCAAAAATGTATGGGATGGCATCAGGAGTCAATACATGACACATTAGGCGTGGACTGTACAGTGGATTTGTGGGGTGGAGGAACCCAACGCTAATGGCAGCTTTCATGGTTGACAGTATATACACAAGACATAAATCCATCAGTTTGCCTGGGAACTATACATTATTTGACTATGTGTTATAGTGTGTTGATGTCAGTAGGTTTAAAGTACCTGGCAAATGCTAATTTCACACATGCTGCACTGGTTGGTGGTGCAGCACACAGCTGGTGGGTTAACTGACTCTTGTTGGGAGTCTATTATCTGACCAGCTGTAGGTGTTGAGGAGGGGAGAGGAAATTCAGGAAGGGAAATCTCTCGTCTCTAGCCCACTGACGTCTATCCGGCTGAATGCAAATTCCAACACAAACCATTTCCACATTGTACAGAGTAGGTGTGTGTGGTGGCTGTGATTGTCTGTGTGTGTGTGCAGGGCCGGTTCAAGGCATAAGCGACATAAGCGGTCACTTAGGGCTCCTAGCCGCTCTGGGGCCCCCGACCAAAAAATAAACTTTGTCTAGGTTTGTGTCGATATTTAGAACGTTTGCATAGAAAATAGATGCGACAATTGCCTTCTACGTAGCGTTTCCATTTAACTATCTTGTGTTGATGAAAACAGCTGGACGTAATGACATCACAGCAACCCCAAAAAAAACATATTCTCAAAAACCAAGTGTCGAATAAAATGATGTGTTTGAAGTTTTTCCATTACCCATTTAGGCAAATTGCGCATAAAAAAATTGCAGACAGCTTGTATGCCTTGCCACCTAACTGTTTCATGTCTCAGGTAGCCCGCGAAAGCCAGCATGGATAGAATGCATGAATTTACTAATATTTTGTCACATTGTGATAATTCTCATGTGCCAACATATCGCCATGGCCCATGCCATGGCAAGTGAAACTTGCATTCCTGTAGATCTGAAATAATTGGATGGTGAAACTTGCATCCAGGCAACCTGAAAAGCATGGCAAAGCAATTCAGCTATTCTTGAAAGTTGGGACAATCCTTATCTTGCAAAGAAACATTATGGTTGAATTATGTTTTTTATGGTTTAAAAAGTTGATTTCGCAAGGAGTAAGCTTTTAAATTAAATGTGGATTGGAGCTTATACTTACTTGATGACATCACGTGCCCTGCGTTCCTTAAAAATTATTCAAAAATCATCTATAAAAAAAATAACAGTTTAAGTCATCATTTGTCGCAATAAGGAAAGTTTGACAGAAGAAAAATCCACCCTTGTCTAACAGATTAATTAGCCCTGTCAGCAAACAATGTTTTGAATGGTAGTTAGTCTAGCAAGCTTTCTAAACTTAATCATGGCCGAATACTGACCGGGCATGCAGAGTACATGCTCAGGGGCCCTGATATCAAGGGGGACCCCATTGACTTTGTTAGTCATTCTCACTCAGATATCATATAAGTCATGACAAATGTGTAGAATTGCAGGAAATTAGCTCTAAAATACTATCTAAATTTCTATCCCATGGAAAAATGAGTAGAATTGCATGACATGTTTTATAAAATTGCAACATTTCCTCTACTCTTCATGGCAAAATGTGTAGAATTACCTTTAAAACGAAAACATTTCTCTCCATTGTCAAGAGGGGGGCCACTAAAATGTTTTGCCGCGAAGTGGGGTGCCCCCCCAACCAAATCTCGCTTAGGGCTTCCGAAAAGGCTAGAGCCAGTCCGGTGTGTGCATGTGTGCGTGTATGTGCGTGTATGTATGTGTGTGTGTGTGTGTGTGTGTGCATGCGTGTGCTATGCGTGCGCTTGCGCAGGTTGTGTGTGTGTGTACTCTCTGAGCCTGTCTAATCTTCACCTGTGTGTGTGTGTGTGTGTGTGTGTGTGTGTGTGTGTGTGTGTGTGTGTGTGTGTGTGTGTGTGTGTGTGTGTGTGTGTGTGTGTGTGTGTGTGTGTGTGTGTGTGTGTGTGTGTGTGTGTGTGTGTGTGTGTGTGTGTGTGTGTGAAGGAGAGAGTGACAGACAGAAACAATAGAAGATAATAAATCCCACACATTTCCCATCACCACGGAGTGGAGCATATTTTGCATATAATCGTTTGAACTCTGACGTGAAATATGCCTTGACCTGAATACCTGCTTGACTGAACACACAGTGAACCCACCGAATTTGCATATAGTCGTTTGAACTGTGACGTGGAATATGCTATGGCCTGAATACCTGCATGACTGAACCCTGTTGAATCCATGGATGTTGCACTGTTCGTCAGTGACTGATATTATGTGACAGAACATTTAAACTGTAAACTCTCAAGGTTAACCTTTATCTATGACATTAGATCAACATATTGACATTACTAAATCAAGTCTAAACGGACAGTTTTTAATCTGTACGTTATTACTTATTTTTAACACAATCCAAACCTTCCCCAAAGAGACTTGTTGCCTCCTTCATGTTTAATGGATGGGAGATCACAGAGCCCTAGCATCTGAAAGAGACAATTATCCTGAATTGGGGCCTGCCAGGAAGAACAAACGTTTAATAAGTGGCATGGGGGTCTGCTTGCCAGGGACAGGGTCCACACAGGCGGATGGATGAGTGACCACGTCATTGCATGGCCAGGGTGCAGGTGCCCCCTGTAACCCCCAGCCCCTTCCCCAAATATTTGGGCTATGTCTGGGTGATCTAAATTCCGGCGCCGCCAGTGTTATTTCTTACATTGGTACCCCAGGTAATCTTAGGTATTATTACATACAATCGGGAGGAACTACTGGATATAAGAGCAACGTCAACTCACCATCATTACGACCAGGAATACAACTTTCCAGAAGCGGATCCTGTGTTTTGCCCACCACCCAGGACAATGGATCGGATCCCAGCCAACAAACCAAAACAACGACACCGTAAAAGGGGCAGACGAAGCGGTCTTCTGGTCAGGCTCCGGAGACGGGCACATCGCGCACCCGAGCATACTACTCGCCAGTATCTTGACAACAAGGTTGATGAAATCCGAGCAAGGTTAGCATTCCAGAGAGACATAAGAGACGGTAACGCTCTTTGCTTCACGGATACATGACTTACTCGAGACACGCTATCGGAGTCGTTACAGCCAGCTGGTTTCTTCACGCATCGCACCGACAGAAACAAGCATCTTTCTGGTAAGAAGAGGGGCGGGGGGTTATGCCTTATGATTAACGAGACATGGTGTGATCATTTCAACATACAGGAACTAGAGTCCTTCTGTTCACCTGACTTAGAATTCCTCACAATCAAATGTCGACCACATTATCATCCAAGAGAATTCTCATCGATTATAATCACAGCCGCATATATTCCCCCCAAGCAGACACATCGATGGCCCTGAACAAACTTTATTTGACTCTATGTAAACTGGAAACCACATATCTGGAGGCTGCATTCATTGTGGTAGGGGATTTTAACAAGGCTAATCTGAAATCAAGACTCCCTAAATTCTATCAGCATATCGATTGTGCTACCAGGGCTGGTAAAACCCTGGATCATTGTTATTCTAACTTCCGCGACGCATATAAGGCCCCCCTCCTCCCTCCTTTCAGAAAAGCTGACCACGACTCCATTTTGTTGCTTCCAGCCTATAGACAGAGACTAAAACAGGAAGCTCCCGTGCTCAGGTCTGTTCACCTCTGGTCCGACCAATCTGATTCCACGCTTCAAGATTGCTTCGATCACGTGGACTGGGATATGTTCCGCATTGCGTCAAACAACAACATTGATGAATACGCTGATTCGGTGAGCGAGTTTATTAGCAAGTGCATCAGTGATGTCGTACCCACAGCAACTATTAAAACATTCCCCAACCAGAAACCGTGGATTGATGGCAGCATTCGCGCAAAACTGAAAGCGCGAACCACTGCTATTAATCAGGGCAAGGTGACCGGAAACATGACCGAATACAAACAGTGTAGTTATTCCCTCCACAAGGTAATCAAACAAGCTAAGCGTGAGGATAGAGACAAAGTAGAATCGCAATTCAAGGGCTCAAACACAAGAGGTATGTGGCAGGGTCTACAGTCAATCACGGATTACAAAATGAAAACCAGCCCAGTCTCGGACCAGGATGTCATGATACCAGACAGACCAAACAACTTCTTTGCTCGCTTTGAGGACAATACAGTGCCACTGACACGGCCCGCTACCAAAACCTGCGGACTCTCCTTCACTGCAGCCGACGTGAGTAAAACATTTAAATGTGTTAAACCTCGCAAGGCTGCAGGCCCAGACAGCATCCCAAGCCGCGTCCTCAGAGCATGTGCAGACCAGCTGGCTGGTGTGTTTACGGACATATTCAATCAATCCTTATCCCAGTCTGCTATCCCCACATGCTTCAAGATGGCAACTATTGTTTCTTTTCCCAAGAAAGCTAAGGTAACTGATGCCTACCGCCCCATAGCACGCACTTACGTCATCATGAAGTGCTATGAGAAACTAGTCAAGGACCATATCACCTCCACCCTACCTACCCTAGACCCACTCCAATTTGGTTACCGCCCCAACAGGTCCACAGATGACGCAATCGCAACCACACTGCCCTAACCCATCTGGACAAGAGGAATACCTATGTGAGAATGCTGTTCATCGACTACAGCTCAGCATTTAACACCATAGTACCCTCCAAACGTGTCATCAAACTCGAGACCCTGGGTCTCGACCCCGCCCTGTGCAACTGGGTACTGGACTTCCTGACGGGCCACTTCCAAGTGGTGAGGGTAGGTAACAACATCTCCACCCCGCTGATCCTCAACATTGGGGCCCCACAAGGGTGCGTTCTGAGCCCTCTCCTGTACTCCCTGTTCACCAAAGACTGCGTGGCCATGCACGCCTCCAACTCAATCATCAGGTTTGCAGACGACACTACAGTGGTAGGCTTGATCATCAACAACGATGAGACGGCCTACAGGGAGGAGCTGAGGGCCCTCGGAGTGTTGTGTCAGGAAAAAACCTCACACACAACATCAACAAAACAAAGGAGATGATCGTGAACTTCAGGAAAGAGCAGAGGGAGCAACACCCTATCCACATCGATGGGACAGTAGTGGAGAGGGTAGTAAAGTTTTAAGTTCCTCGGCATTCACATCACGGACAAACTTAATTGGTCCACCCACACAGACAGCGTGGTGAAGAAGGCGCAGCTGCGCCTCTTCACCCTCAGGAGCCTGAAGAAATTTGGCTTGTCACCAAAAGCACTTAAACTTTTACAGATGCACAATCGAGAGCATCCTGTCGTACTGTATCATCGCCTGGTACGGCAACTGCTCCGCCCACAACCGCAAGGCTCTCCAGAGAGTAGTGAGGTCTGCACAACGCATCACCGGGGGCAAAATACCTGCCCTCCAGGACACCTACACCACCCGATGTCACAGGAAGGACATAAAGATCATCAAGGACAACAAACACCCAAGCCACTGCCTGTTCACCCTGCTATCATCCAGAAGGTGAGGTCAGTACAGGTGCATCGAAGCAGGGACCGAGAGACTGAAAAACAGCTTCTATCTAAAGGCCATCAGACTGTTAAACAGCCACCACTAACATTGAGTGGCTGCTGCCAACATACTGACTCAACTCCAGTCACTTTAATAATGGAAAAATTGACGTACAAAAATGTATCACTAGCCACTTTAAAATGTTTACATACCCTACAATACTCATCTCATATGTACTGTATATACTATATGTATGTACTCTATACCATCTACTGCATCTTGCCATCTTGATGTAATACATGTATCACTAGCCATTTTAAACAATGCCACTTTTACATGTTTACATACCCTACATTACTCATCTCATATGTATATACTGTACTCTATACCATCTACTGCATCTTGCCTATGCCGTTCTGTACCATCACTCATTCATATATCTTTATGTACATATTCTTCATCCCTTTACACTTGTGTGTACAAGGTGGTAGATGTAAAATTGTTAGGTTTGATTACTCGTTGGTTATTACTGCATTGTCGGAACCTGAAGCACAAGCATTTTGCTACACTCGCATTAACATCTGCTAAGCATGTGTATGTGACAAATAAAATGGTTTGATTTGATTTGATTTGATCCTAGGTAAGATATGTCTGTGCGTGTGGTTTATTCTTGGTGGCAGTCGCCTAAAAACTCCCATCCTTCTTGAGGCTACAATTCTTTTGTACTGCGAACAGAATTTTACAATTAAAAAGCCACAACAAGCCAGCTATGGGTGCGGGCCTGTGCCTGTGTGCGTGTGTGAGAGAGTGAGGGCATGAGAGAGTGAGAGAGACAGCTCCATGAGCTTTTTTAATTAAGACACTCCAATCATTGCTTGCTGAGTGCCTAGTCCTAATGATACCATTCTGGCTAGACAGTGTCTATTAGATTTAGTTCACTAAGAACTATAAATACAGAACTTGACCTTGGTGCTCCTTTGAAGCCTCAGCTAACCTCAGCTACATGAATATCTCTTTGTGTTCGTATGGATGAAGGCTCCAACAGCCTTTGCTGTGGCCTGCGCCAAGCTCTCCAAGTCCAAGTTGAGTTGAAAATAGCAATGCAGTTTGGATATGTGGTTTTTCTTGCTGTTGGTTTGCTGTTTCTTCTAGAGGCTTGAGGTCAGAACATATTGCTCATAATCCACTTCATGTGCTACATGACATGATATAATTCATAGTCCTTCTAGCTTATCTGGGGAATTCACATTTTAAATGAACAATTATTTTACATGCTTTGGCTCTATTTAGTTTATGGTCAAGCAATATTGACAATAGTATTTTCTATGTTGTGGGTCTGTGTCTGTGTTGTTCCTGGACCAACAAACAACTCTACCTCATATTGGCCCAGCTCAGTTGGAGTTTAACCCTCCATTCACATATTGGCTACAAATTAGTCTAATTTGGAATAATAATCAGAGAAATGCTCACATGGCTTCTCTTCCAGCAAAGCCCACATTTGGTCTGTGCCTGCCATTAAAAAACATTTAATAATCTCAACGAATCATTTGTCTTTGTGTCTGGGCCAGGCAAAGCCAAGGGCAGCTTCGAGCCCTGTGATTGGCTGGCAGATACATTGACATCACCAGGGGTCAGAGTTCGATCCAGGACAACCTTGCAGGTCCTTTGGTGCCAAGTTCTGTGTTGAGAGTTTCCAGGTGTGAAAGGGTCTCCTTGTTGTTCTTGGGCTTATTTGAACATCTGCACAGGACATCTAGCCAGCTCAGTGGAATGGATTCAAGCTGAATCTGGCTGCAAATTCCAGTGAAACAAGGAGAGTAATTTAGCAAAAGTAAGCTTTTTTTGGGTGGGGAGGTGGATTGGGGAATTGAAAGGCCCAGTGTTAAGAATAAGCTTTTTGGTTCCTAAAGCAAACTCACTATCATATTTTCCTTTCATATTTTTTTCCCTTTTTCATACAACTTGATATGCTGTTGGAGACCCACCAAAAAGTTGACACACATTTATTTGGAGGATGAGCTTTGATGGGAAACCACCAAGGCCTCTTGCAAGCTCTGATCCCAGCAATGCACCTTGGGTAAATTATTTCAAAGTATACTCCTGTTTCGATCTTTAGATAATAATTGACACTTGCGATAGCTTTCCTTACAATGCTCCAGTCTATGCCATGACCCCTAGCGTAAACGCAACATAGATCCATTCCCCTGTGACTGGGTCCTAGTTGGGGGCAGGTGGCCCACACGGACACCTCTATGGGGTTCAAACCCAAAGGTCAAAGGTCAGACCCCTAAAATGACGGGCTTCCTCTCCGCCCCCTAATTGCCTGTTTATTTTTAGTCGCAACAGGGAAATGTGGAGCTATTAAAGAAACATGAACATGAGGACTGCCGTCTAATTACCACTGGCCAGGCAGACCCCTCTCTTTCCCACCGATTGTTACCACATGCTACCAGAGAGAGTCTACCCTGTCTCCCCTATTCCTTCTGTCTCCCACTTACCTTTTTTTGGTAAGTGGAACTCACAATCTGGGGTCTCTCTCAGAGAAGTGAGTTTGTATCAATTAATAGACACTTCCGTTGTCATGTTTTTATCAGGTTGCTAACTGAAAATGTTACCTTTGTGAAGAACAGGTAAATAAAAAAATGCATATTCAGTTATTGTCTTTGAAATGCTAAACATGTTTCTTTTATAAAAGGATTTGGCCCATGGGAGAAGGAGGGAGACCTCTGAAGATTTTCATAATCGTCTCAAAATCCAATATGAAACGTCCAAAAATAGTGTCTTCAAAAGTCATTGAAATGTCTGCAGATCACATGTGGATGTGGCTGTACAGGAAGAGAAGGAGATAAACAAATAAACCAAATGAGCAGTTATCACTGGGCCATTGCTGTCAGAGTCGTGTGTATAGGTGGCAGGGAAGTCAGGCGCAGGAATCAAGCTGAGTGTAATGGAGGTATTTAATAACAAATAAATGAAACATACTCCAAACACTAAATGTAACAAATAAACAAAGTGGGTACGAGGACCCGTCACTCACCAATACAAAACACAACACTGAATAACAAACAATCTCTGACAAAGACATGAGGGGAAACAGAGGGTTAAATACACAACAGAGGTCCTGGATGGCAGGAAGCTTGGCCCCAGTGATGTACTGGGCTGTACGCACTACCCTCTGTAGTGCCTTGCGGTCGGAGGCCAAGCAGTTGCCATACCAGGCAGTGCAACCAATCAGGATGCTCTCGATGGTGCAGCTGTCAAACGTTTTGAGGATTTGAGGGTCCATGCCAAATCTTTTCAGTCTCCTGAGGGGGAATAGGTTTTGTTGTGCTCACTTCATGACTCTCATGGAGTGCTTTGGTCCATGTTTTTTTCTTTCTTTTTTTTCTAAAGGGGTGGATCAGCTAAATATTGTGGAAAGAATATTGGTTCCATCAATGTAATTGTCTGCATCATTTGCAATCCCCCATATACCTTTTTGGTAAATATATATATCCATACACACATGCATACATATACACATATATACATACCTATATATATATATATATACATACCTATATATATATATACATACACCTATATATATATATATACATACCTATATATATATATACATATATATATATATATATATACATACATATATATATACATATACATATATACATATACATATATACATACACACACATATATATATATATATACACACACACACACACACACACATATATATATATATATATATATATATATATATATATATATATATACATATATACATATATATATATATATATATACATATATATATATATATACATATATATATATACATATTATATATATAAACTTTTTAAAAGAATATGCCTTTATTATTATTTCCCGCAAACCCTTCCACCGATCCCCCAATTGGAGTGAACAAATAAACACTTTGGCTTTTACCTTCAATTTATACACATTTTACATTCACAGTCTATTTTACAATAGTTATATTTTGTTTGTTTTTAGTCCTTCTTCTATTTCTGATGTCCATCCAGTTTGATTTCTATTTGTAACTGTGCGATTTCACAAAGGTTCTGAACATATACACATTTTACAGACCCCGTATGTTCTACATGTTCTACCTTGCTATTAGTCCCATCCTTCAGCTCCATTCAACACCTCCCATCTATCTCTCAACATCATCCATTTTGGATTTCTATTTGCCATATACAGTGCCTTGCGAAAGTATTCGGCCCCCTTGAACTTTGCGACCTTTTGCCACATTTCAGGCTTCAAACATAAAGATATAAAACTGTATTTTTTGTGAAGAATCAACAACAAGTGGGACACAATCATGAAGTGGAACAACATTTATTGGATATTTCAAACTTTTTTAACAAATCAAAAACTGAAAAATTGGGCGTGCAAAATTATTCAGCCCCTTTACTTTCAGTGCAGCAAACTCTCTCCAGAAGTTCAGTGAGGATCTCTGAATAATCCAATGTTGACCTAAATGACTAATGATGATAAATAAAATCCACCTGTGTGTAATCATGTCTCCGTATAAATGCACCTGCACTGTGATAGTCTCAGAGGTCCGTTAAAAGCGCAGATAGCATCATGAAGAACAAGGAACACACCAGGCAGGTCCGAGATACTGTTGTGAAGAAGTTTAAAGCCGGATTTGGATACAAAACAATTTCCCAAGCTTTAAACATCCCAAGGAGCACTGTGCAAGCGATAATATTGAAATGGAAGGAGTATCAGACCACTGCAAATCTACCATGACCTGGCCGTCCCTCTAAACTTTCAGCTCATACAAGGAGAAGACTGATCAGAGATGCAGCCAAGAGGCCCATGATCACTCTGGATGAACTGCAGAGATCTACAGCTGAGGTTGGAGACTCTGTCCATAGGACAACAATCAGTTGTATATTGCACAAATCTGGCCTTTATGGAAGAGTGGCAAGAAGAAAGCCATTTCTTAAAGATATCCATAAAAAGTGCCGTTTAAAGTTTGCCACACACCACCTGGGAGACACACCAAACATGTGGAAGAAGGTGCTCTGGTCAGATGAAACCAAAATTGAACTTTTTGGCAACAATGCAAAACGTTATGTTTGGCGTAAAAGCAACACAGCTCATCATCCTGAAAACACCATCCCCACTGTCAAACATGGTGGTGGCAGCATCATGGTTTGGGTCTGCTTTTCTTCAGCAGGGACAGGGAAGATGGTTAAAATCGATGGGAAGATGGATGGAGCCAAATACAGGACCATTCTGGAAGAAAACCTGATGGAGTCTGCAAAAGACCTGAGACTGGGACGGAGATTTGTCTTCCAACAAGACAATGATCCAAAACATAAAGCAAAATCTACAATGGAATGGTTCAAAAATAAACATATCCAGGTGTTAGAATGGCCAAGTCAAAGTCCAGACCTGAATCCAATCGAGAATCTGTGGAAAGAACTGAAAACTGCTGTTCACAAATGCTCTCCATCCAACCTCACTGAGCTCGAGCTGTTTTACAAGGAGGAATGGGAAAAAATTTCAGTCTCTCGATGTGCAAAACTGATAGAGACATACCCCAAGCGACTTACAGCTGTAATCGCAGCAAAAGGTGGCGCTACAAAGTATTAACTTAAGGGGGCTGAATAATTTTGCACGCCCAATTTTTCAGTTTTTGATTTGTTAAAAAAGTTTGAAATATCCAATAAATGTCGTTCCACTTCATGATTGTGTCCCACTTGTTGTTGATTCTTCACAAAAAAATACAGTTTTATATCTTTATGTTTGAAGCCTGAAATGTGGCAAAAGGTCGCAAAGTTCAAGGGGGCCGAATACTTTCGCAAGGCACTTTATTGTTCAACTGTGCTGTGATGCTTCAAATATAAACATTTTTGCTAAAATAATTATTATATTATTGATTATTGACTATGGCTTTTCAAATCACCCAGTATTGCTGTCTGCAGCGTTAGTTCTAGGCAAATGATGCAATTCTTCAGCCATTCCTGGACCTGTGACCAAAAACGAGATACATATGGATAATACCAAAATAAATGATCTAATGACTCTGCCTCCTCACAGCAGAATCTGCAGAGCTGGGAAGATTGTATCCCCCATATATTTAACATTCTATTATTTGCAAGAATTTTGTATAGTAATTTAAATAGTTTTTTTTTGCGTAACGATTCATAAACCATGTGCAAAGGAATAGGTACATCAAAACTCTCTTCCCAACTATTTTGCAATTTATATGACACAGCTGTCAGTCTTTTGATCCTTAAATGAAATTGGTATATGTTTTTATTTATCACACTTTTTTTAACCATTTATGTTCTTTAATACAGCGCCGACATACAGGTTCCTTACTTTTTCCCCCTTCTACTTGCCTCTTCCATTTTTGTGGTAATGCTGCAATTAATTGGTTGCAATGTTGGGTAGAGCAGATATTTCCATATGTCTGTGTTAACTCCTATTTATGATATCATTCACATATTGTATACTGTTTTATCAATAAGTATATTTGAATTTAACCACAATATTTGTTGTATTATTTGTTCCGTCTTTTCAGGTGGATTAAACTGAAATTGCAACCAACTTTCTAAGGCTTGTTTAAAAAATAAAGATATTTTGGAGATTATTTCCTTTTCAAACAATCGAAAGTGGGCCGGTGTAATCTGAATAAAGGCCCTTCTTGGACCATGTTAGTTTATTGGTGATGTGGACACCAAGGAACTTGAAGCTCTCAAGCTGCTCCACTGCAGCCCCGTGGATGAGAATGGGGGCGTGCTCGGTCCTCTTTTTCCTGTAGTCCACAATCATCTCCTTTGTCTTGATCATGTTGAGGGGGAGGTTGTTGTCCTGGTACCTCACGGCCAGGTTTCTGTATAGGTCATCAGTTATTGTTTTCCTATTTGGATTTTGTCATATTTGTGGAATCGCTTAGATAATGTGATCTTGTTCCATTTCTTTCAAAGTATGTAATCAAACCAGATCTATTTCAAAATCCAAATGCAAGACACTGTCTGTCTACCCAGCATTCTGCTTCAGATTTCTATATGCTTCCTTTATCCTTAGTCCTAATCTGTGTTTTTGGTAGCACGTACGTGTGTGTGTGTGTGTGTGTGTGTGTGTGTGTGTGTGTGTGTGTGTGTGTGTGTGTGTGTGTGTGTGTGTGTGTGTGTAAGGCTTCTGGTTATCTTCAGACACCCCGGGCCCACCCGCCTAGCTAGCAGCTAACACTGACCTGATGGATTGGTTTTTCCTCCCTCCCCACCTAGCGGAGCAGCAACCATCCTGAGGCTTCCTTACTAGATCCTCCAACTTCATGAATCACTAGCATTGAAGAAAATAGAAACTAGACAGCAATGAATTCATGCAAAAAGGTTGTAAGAATATATTTTTTTTTATATAGTGTACAAAACATTAGGACCACCTTCCTAATATTGAGTTGCAGCCCTTTTTTCCCTCAGAACAGCCTCAATTCGTTGGGGCATTGACCACAAGGTGTCGAAAGCGTTCCACAGGGATGCTGGCCCATGTTGACTCCAACGCTTCACACAATTGTTTCAAGTTGAATGGATGTCCTTAGGGTAGTGGACTATTCTTCATGCACACGGGAAACTGTTGAGCATGAAAAACCCATCAGCGTTGCAGTTCTTCACACACTCAAACCGGTGCGCCTGGTACCTACCACCATACCATGTTCAATGGCACTTACAACTTTTGTCTTGCCCATTCACCCTCTGAATGGCGCACATACACAATCCATGTCTCAAACGTCTCAATGCTTAAAAATCCTTCTTTAACCTGTCACCTACCCTTCATTTACACTGATTGAAGTGGATTTAACAGGTGACACAAATAAGGTATCACATAGCTTTCAACTGGATTCACCTGGTCAGTCTGTTGTATACACTCAGTGTGTATAAAAAAATATATATATATATATATATATATATATGCAAGAAAGTTAGTGGCCCCTTAATTGGGGAGGATGGGCTCATGGTAATGACTGGAACAGAATAAGTGGAATGGTATCAAATATATCAAACACGTAGTTTCCATGTGTTTGACGTCGTTCCATTCGCTCCGTTCTGGCCATTATTATGAGCCGTCCTCCCCTCAGCAGCCTCCTGTGGCAAGAGCTGACTATGAAAGGCCATGGTGGTCACGTCCCTGGCTTGGAAGCTGCTCTCCTGGAAAGGTTTTGAAAATCCTGTATTTTCGTTAGCTTCTTTGCGTAATGCATTTGAGAGATACCAGGGGGAAAAAAATCTACTACGCGCTACTAACCTGCTACATGCTGAGTTTTATTCTCTGACTGTTGTATGCATATAAACATGTCTTCAGAACAGCTACCACATCACAGGAAAATACCCTATTGTACACCTTGAAATCCAGATCCCTGTCCACAGTGTAATGTTATCCATGTACAGCTGTCGCTCAGCTGTAGATTATGAATACGGAGAGATAGTATATGGTGTTGTTCCTGTACGACCCTGTCTAGGCTCTTAATTAAGTATTACAGTAGTGGTCCATGGGCACGGCTCTCCAATGGACAAGCTATTAAATACCCCTGGCCAAGTCTTTAGAGTCCACGTGACTAATTCAAATGTTTTTAAAACAGGATCGTGGCATTGACAGCTAACTGACCACTTAAACTACAGGAATCCTTTTGTTTCCAACATTCAAAATCGACATTGGTCAAATGTGATCTTCTAAATTCAGTTTTAGATTATGCACCCTTTCTTCATTGGAAGTAGGAGGCACAATCACTCCCTCTCATGCTTGGTTGCCTAAAAAATTACTTGTCGTGATCCCAAACCCTTCCCTTATTCATTCATCAGTCCTCTTTCCTGACAGCTTAAGACACGGGGCCTCCAGATGCCTTGGAGAGATTTTGGGGTGGTTTTGAGCGATGGAGGGTGGAGGACGGGGAGGGGGCTTTAGGCCCGTTATTACCCTGTTATTACTCTCTCAATCCCCTTCCCCTGGGCTGTGCCCCTACCCAACTGTCAGTCAGTTTGATACAAACAAGATCCCCAGATTGGTCAGTCACATGTGGGCCCCATTCAACTGAGTGTGACCAACACCTCCCTTGGGAAGAGCATAGATAGTCTCACTTACAACAACCCTGTCACAACCATGTCTTTTCTTGAGTTGTTTAAATCTTTTCACCGCTGTCAGTTTGCTAAATGTATAATGCAAATAATGAGAAGGATCTTCTTGCAAAGTCTCTATATTTGTCATATTGAGGACCCATTTGTTAGGCATGCAGACAAAGGGAGGTACATTTCATCCCCCTGAAAAGATAGAACAAATAATACAACAAATATTATGGCTGAACTCAAATGTGCTGGTTGATAAAATACCTGTATTTATGGGAAAGATGTTTGAAAAGGGTATTTTGTTTTTAAACTATATTGTAAATTGGAATGGTAGAGTTATGTCTTTCATGGAGTCATCAGAATTGTACAGGAAGGTCTTCTCAATCCAAGAGTACAACCAATTGATTACAGCATTACCCCAAAAATGGAGGAGGCAGGTGGCAGCGGGAGGAGGTACGGAACTGGTCTGTCTGCCCAATATAAAAGATCCAAACTTACGGAGGAATAAAAATAGCATACATAGGAAAGTATACCAGTTTCATTTGAGTACCAGGATGTTGACAGCTGTGCCATACAGATTGAAAAATTGTTGGGAAGAGATTTTTGATCTACCGATTCCATGGTACAGTGTGTATGAGTTGATATGTAAAATGAGGGAAGATTCAAGACTTCGTGCTTTTCAGCTAAAATTATAATATAGAATTCTTTCCCCCAAGAATTTTATATTTTGGGCATACAACCATCGAAACTCTGAAGATTTTGTTGTGAGGAATCAATAGACCATTTATTTTGGTATTGCCCTCAGGTAGCCTCTTTCTGGTCTCAGGTTCAGGAATGGATGAAAATGCATAACATGGATCTAAAATTGACCCTAGAAATATTAGTTCTATTGGGAGATCTGGAGAGACCGGGTCAGTCAATTACTAATATACTAATACTGTTAGTAAAAGTACTTACCTTCAACTCGCAATCTGTGGATTCTATTCGATTAGATAGAAATTGGATGTTAAACATCACAGCACAGTTGAAAGATACATGGTGTATAGAAATCTGAAAAAGGTGGCCAGCAGAGAAAGATGGGCTGGGCTGAGGGAAGCTGAGGGTTGGGATGTGGAATATGAGACAAGTGGGAGGGGAGTTGCTAGGTGGGGGATGGAATGACGGTCAAAGATAAAAGTATAAAAAAAATAAAGTCAAAATAAAACATTACAAGTAGTTAGTTTGAATGACACTGAGGGGCAGTGTTTTTACAGCGAATGCCGGTTTGCCTGACACGGAACTCAAACCGGCTGCGCATATGCGCCATCCTGCATAAATGTGTTTTGTCCCCCCACACCAAACCCGACCACGACACGCAGGTTAAAATATCAAAACAGGTCGAAAAGCATTAAACATTTATGGCAATTTAGCTAGTTAGCTTGAACTTGCTTGCTAATTTGTCCTATTTAGCTAGCTTGCTGTTGCTAGCTAATTTATCCAATTAATCCACACATAAAACGGTCAACCGAATCATTTTTAGTCATCTCTATTCCTTCCAGGCTTTTTCTTCTCGACTTTATATTGGGATTGGCAACTTTCATAAATTAGGTGCATTACCGACACTGGCCTCGTTCGTCTTTCAGTCACTCACGTGGATATAACCAATGAGGAGATGGCACGTGGGTAACTGCTTCTATAAACCAATGAGGAGATGGGAGAGGCAGGACTTGCAGCTCGATCTGCGTCAGAAATAGAACTGATTTCTATTTTAGCCCTTGGCAACACAGACGCTCGTTGGCGCGCGTGACCAGTGTGGGTGCAATAATTGAATAACAGATTTCTAAATTTATTTTGCAACGCACGCGACACGAGCGGTGTAGTCAGTCTGTGAGGCTGATGCCATGCAGGTGTTTGTACACATGCATACATACACACGTGCACATACACAGACATACGCACAGGTAAATAGTGCCACACATGCATTCAAACATATTCAGTTGGTCTTGCTGTTATGATTTTTGTTGTCCTTCATGTCTTTGTTTTTTGCATTGTTGTTTTCCTTTGTCTTTCTCTTTTTCTATTTTGTTAATTTTGTTGGTTGTTGGTGCATTTGGGAGTCTTGGAGGTGGGGAATGGAATTATTATTTTTTTTTTAAATTGGGGGGGCTCGAATGGTTGAGGGGATGCTCTTGGGGAATCTTGGAGGGCTGGCGCTTGGGAGCTTGGGTCGGTGGCTGATGGATCGCTGGTTCGGGTCCCCGTTTTTGACCTTGTGGGAGATCTGTTGACGTGCCCTTGAGCAGGGCGTTGACCCTGGTTGCTTGTGTGTGCCGCTCTGGATGGGAGTCTAGTCATCTAACAATGTGATGTAGTTATTGAGCGGCTTCACTGCAAGAATATTGTGTGTTTTAAACATTCAATTAAAAAAATACAAAAAATATACACAAACAAATGTAAAAACAAAGGGGGGGGTACAATAGATGCTCCCTATAGGAAACTGATGGGCATGTAGAGAGCCTCAGCCCCAGTGCCGGGTCTGTTTATAATATAAATAGAGTGAAATGGGATCAGAGAATAATCTTCTCAAATTAGAGCTATGCAACGTTAAATGAGAGTCTAGGATTCGTCCACCAGCAAAACAGGTAGTATCCACTATAGTTGGAATTTTAATTCAAGTATGAAAATAGGGCCAAAATGAGTTGTCCAAAATAGGTTGGGTTTAATATTGATTTACTTGCCCATTGAAGGCAATGGAGCATGGGGTAGATGTGATGTGTGGAAAATAAAGCGTAAAGATACGATAACCTCTCTGTGACCATGCTATTGAACCATCTGGTAACATTTTAGAATAATGGCTGTTCACCCTGGTTATCAGGAGTGTGTTTTACGTATATTCCTCTTTTATCTTTGGCTTGGAATTTGAAACTTTCTGCCATTTAAAACGCTTAATTGTGGAAAATTCAGAGTTGTTTTTTTTTGTTGTTGGTCTGTTCGAGTAACACCCAAAAGCTGCACACGCAGTGTTGGTCTCTTCTGTTCGAGTAACACCCAAACGCTGAACACGCAGACGTGTTTCATTTCCTGTGTGTTTGTGCGGCTGGCATTCTTTGTTGTCACTTTTGTTGTTGGTTTTTGTTTCTCCCTTTGTGACGTGGTCAGACTTTACGATGGTTAACGGTTAGACTAATCCTGAGAATGTGTTGTGCACATGTATCTACAGTAAGGTGTACTGTCCAGGCTCTGGCACAGTTTGTAGCGTAAAGACTTTCATTTGCAAAATGGGTCTCGTGTTCTCCTAAGACAAATGAGTTCATATTTGCAACATACAAATAGTTTTGTTGGATAGTAAGTAGCCCTCAAAGTGTATACCATTCATAATCAGATCTTCTATAAATACAGTTAAAGAGATGTCTTGGCAGGAGTACTCAAGAAAGTATTTCATGAGCCTATAACATTTATGGGAAATGGATACATGGAATATTATTCACACATTAAAATCAACTCATCTCTGCCAAAACGCAGTTTTGCTATCCAAATGTGTTTTTTTATTGAACAAATTATTGACAATTACCAAAACTATTAATGTAGTGGCGTTATGCCAAATGCCTATTAATTAATGAATGGGTTTGTGTAAAGATGAAATACATTGTACTCACATGCTCAGATCTTAATTGTGTTGACGTGGGCCTCTGTTGTCCCAACAGATGATGGTCATCAGCTCACTGCCAATCAAGAACCAATAAAATGTTGATTCTCTTTCTAATTGGTGATGTCACCAGCTGGTGGGCCACTGTTACCACCCATAGTACAGCTGTTCTAGGTCTCAGTCTCTGTTGAGTTTTTGAAACGTAACCCCAAGTAATATGAAAAGGCTGTAACGTCATCTGGTTTCATGCTTGAATAATAGACAAACCAATGAGAAGTTAAAACCCTGAAAAGTTTTTGCAGTCTGGCATGAAATTCTAGATGTGCCTGTGCTAAACCAAGCATCTGGTCCTTCTGTCTTGACGTCTTACCGAAATCCTCTCAAACTGTGTTGGGAGGGAGCTACGGCTAGCAGCTTGGGACACTCCCCTATTCCAATTGGTAATCTTCCTGAGAAATCCAAGGTGGGATGCTGGTTAAGGGAAATGCGGCTATCCCCTCAGTGTCTCGGAGCATTCTGAAGTTTGCAGGGGGTCAAGGGTTGGGCCGAGATGGAGAGCAGGGTTAAGCATTGAGGTGAACCAGTAGCATTGTCTGCTGAGGGGCGGCCACTCAATTGGGCTGGGCCCATTCCTTTTGTTGATGTGTTTTGTTGTCATTGTCAACTGGGCTTATAATACACATTCCATTCTGGCGGCATTATGAGGGTACACTGGAGCTAGGTAGCTGTAAGGGGGTTGGCAGGGTGGTGGGATGGTGGGATGGTAGGGGGATGGGATGGAGAAGAAGTTGGGTTTGTAAATTGCGGAGGCTTTGGGGGAGACAATAGCGGGTGACTCCCTGAGCCATATGGGCCCTTAGAGGTCCTTAGGGCCCCGAGCTGAGCAGTGCATGACAATGAGTCAGTTCCAAGATAGGTAGAGTAGAAAAGGTATCCTCAGGTGTGTGCCACAGAGGGATTTACTTGAGGTAAAGGTTATCTTTCAACAAGTCCTGAAATGTATTATGACATTGCAGACAATGATGAAACAATCATTTCCATGGAACGAGAACTACTCTAAACTGTTATGAGTGTGGTGACAAAAAAAAGTGTACACTTGTAATGCATAATATTCAAGCGTCAACATCAGTCCGAGCTTAAGTCAAGTGGAGAATCAGTGTTTTTACCAAGTTGCTGTGACCATAACATTCTAAAATCAAGTCCCTTCCTTTGTACTCATGCCAGAGGAGAGCCAATGCTTAGCTTACATGCTTCACCAGTATCAGAAATGGAGATCATGTATTACCTGCTACCTGAGTATGTTAGGAGACCAAACAGGCTATGTTAATACTAGGTATTGTCTGTGCATTCTCACCAGCTCTTGGTTAACTCTCCTTGGGCCATTCTGTTCATTGCGAAGGCATGAGGGGGCAGAGCCTGACCTTTACTACACAGGTGTGTACGAACCAAGAATCGTTCAAAGTCCTCAAGTCAATCCACCAGTTAGTGAGAGGTGACTCGTCAACAACAAAAGATGTCAACTTTTGGTCAATTGAAAGTTCACCTATGGTTCACCTCTTTGCCCTTTTATCTGTCTTGTGTTCACAGTCACTGACATGGTCTCCCCTGCTAGCTACTGGATTATTCCAGACCACTTGCTCATACTTCACATCTTCCCTGTGTCTTCTGGTCCCCTTCTTAGACTTTTAAAGCACATTCCAGGTAAATGGGTTGTTCTTTCCTGGAGCCTCTTGTCACTGAAATATGGATGCCGTTTGAAGTAGGTAGCCCCTGTACAGCTGACACAGAGGTAACATGTTTGGGGTAGGAGGGAGATCAGTCAGACAGTGTTATCAGCCCCAGTCCATCATGTCTGCCAAACCTCAGCAGATTTCCTCCGCTCCGAGTCAGTCGGCCTAGATTGCCGTCCTCAGGTCATTGCTTGCCTTTCGCTCTCTTTGGCTGTCTTGAAAAGGCTGATGCATAACTGTGCAGTGGTGCGCTAGCAAATGAAAACCTTAATAGTATACCACAGTTATTCAACTAATTGTAGGTGTAGTCATTCATACATAATCACAAGTACCACACACTCACAAAAAGGTGATAAAGTTAATGACTTGGATGATGTGCTGCACATACAGTACTGTAGGGAGCCACTGATTTCAATCTACAATATTTGTTAACGCCACAGATTTTAGTAGCTATTTCTGACACAGTAAGCTCAACTTCGTGAGAGTGATTTTCCTTTCCCTGCTAGCAGTCAGTGCAGGGAACTGCCAAAGCTAGGTCAGTCAATCAGATAAAACTTTGTTCTCTTTTTTTCCCCCTTTAGGTCATGCACATAAAGTCACGTAGATCACATCATTAAGCTCTTTTTTGTTTACAAAGCGCTGCACCACAAGATTCCAACTTACCTAACTTCCCTGTTAAGGGTTGGTTTACACTGGAGATTCCTTTGGCGTCTACAGAGTAAGGTTAATCAGCCGTTAGGTTCCTTGCAACCTATGTTTTGAATAATCTGCAAAACATTTTTCGAGTGGATGCTTTGGTGTCCTTATGTAACAGTATTGCTTCTGTCCCTCTCCTCGCCCCGAACCAGGGACCCTCTGCACACATCAACAACTGACACCCACGAAGAATCCACAAAAGTCATTGCCCTTGCAGAGCAAGGGGAACAACTACTTCGAGGTCTCAGAGCGAGTGACGTCACCGATTGAAACGCTATTAGCGTGCACCACCACTAACTAGCTAGCCATTTCACATCGGTTACACTCAGGCCAATTCAGACAGCTGACAGATGATTTTTATGATGATGTGTTTTGTATTTCATGTGTATTTAATATGTATATTGTGTAAACTTATGGTTATCCATACTTGCCTATTGATGTTTTTGTATTGTGCAGGGCTCATTTGCAAAAGACACTTTAGTCTCAATATGACTTCCCTGTTGAAATAAAAGGGAAATACAAAGAGCTTTTTATTCAGCACTATTTTGCAGTTGCCAGGCAGGGTTTTCCAAGCCCGGCCTTGGGGACTAGATTATGACTAATGGAGCCATGTTAACGTGACCCAAGTAGGCAGCTGGCGAGGATGAGGAGTAGTCGGGCCCTACACTTTATCAGCCAATCTTTCCTGAGCCAGACTAGGCGGGGGAGATTCGAGGGGACAAACCCACAGGAAATGCATCATCACTGACTGACCCTGGTCACGTCCACGACAAAGGCTCAGAGCCTAGTTATATATGGAAAAGATGGAAATGTTGGAGATGTGATAGAGACATAATTAGTGATGTAAAATGGGGTTGTACAACATATTTAGATTGTTATTGTCTCTGGATTTCCATGCAGACTCCAATACCCTTTTCCATCAGCATTACTGTTGATTTCAACATGCTAACCACAAATCGGTGATTAAGTCTCCAGATATTACTTCTTTTTTTACCTTCATTTAACTAGGCAAGTCAGTTATGAACAAATTCTTATTTACAATGACTGCCTACCCCGGCCAAACCTGGACGACGCTGGGCCAATTTTGCGCTGCCCTATGGGACTTCCAATCACGGCCGGATGTGATACAGCCTGGATTCAAACCAGGGACTGTAGTGACTGAAGTGAATATAGAGGCAGGAATTTGATGTGAGGCTTTTATTTGCCACAATTGATATTGCTATAGGTACAATGTTTAATATACAACCAGCCACCTTTCTAGCTGCGGACATGTGTACTGATATTTTGTTACCACCTCTTGCTTGCCTCATTGAACCCCCTGTGGTCATAGCTCACAACAGTTAGATTATCTAAGTCAGTAATCATTATTTTGTGGTTCCCTCTCCCTGACAATACTTTCTGTGACTGATTTCAACACTTGCTCCCACTAGGTAAGTCATCAAGGTTGATTGCGACTTGGAAAGCCTGGGTCTTCTCCATCTCTTAAGACATACTGGTGGTTTCCTAGTGGTTAGGTGTTGTGGCTTTAAGGGGTGTTGCATTAATGGCATTAGCATCGTATCTCCCTTTTGTAATATTTCAATAGATATATTTATATATCCACACACAACTTGAAGAAAATAATGTATATTTTCATATTCAATTCTAAAATCAGAACATTAACTAAAGATTAAAGTCTTCCCCATCTGAATTCAGAAGTCCCTTCAACAGCTCAGCTATGTTCTGTCTATATTTACATTCTTGATTGTGTTCGGGTAAAACATGCCCAGTCACAGAGCCTTTACTTACCTTCCCTCCTCCACAGTGGAAGTCACAGATGGCCATTCATAGTGCATCGGTGAGAACAGTAGGTGTGAGAATCATCTGGATTCTAGAAACCCTCCCAGTTCGCTTTGTCCCTTATTCACCGTTAGTCTGACAAGCTGCTACCCATTGTGCCCTCTCCCTGTGGCAGACAGTGGAGCAGGGATGATTATAACATTAGAAGCCAGTGGCTGAGCAGAGCAGACGTTTCAGCTAGTGAGAAAGACATGGCTGTAAAAAAGGAAGGGGGACCAGAGAGAGGCTGCTCTGTTCTCAGCACAGAGACCAGTCAGACCACACTGTGGCTCCCATCTGTTTATCATCTCCTCTCTCATTTTCTCTGTCACTATGACAGGATATAGGCATCTGCTGGGAGACTTTCTCAAAGTGTCTGTTTTGGGGTTTGGGGGACGACCTTGATGCTATCCTGTTATTTATGACGCAGGTTAACTTTCATGGCATGGAAAATAACACAAATGAAGTAGTGTTACTAGTAGCTAATTGGTAGCTAATTTTGCTGTCATGTCAAAGCCTCCATCGAACTCATGACATGTGCATCATACTATAATATTGCTTGGTTTAACACATTCCGTAGTGCGACAATCTGACCCGCCCCCCTTTAGTTCCACTCAGGTGTACAGCCCTTTGCGTCTACCTGCGTCAATGCCACATTCAAACCTGGCCACTCTAACATCAAAGCTCAGGGGGTGTTCCCAGTCAGGGTTGGGTGTCATGGGAGAATGACCCCGAGAGAGGCCACTCTGGCCCTAGGACAGCGTAGAGCCAGCTGAGAGGATAGCAGTGCTCAATCAGTGCATTCCACAGTCCAGTCCCCATGTAAAAACCGACCTCAGTAGAAGGGACAGACCGTGTCTGATGGTTTGACTCTCAATCACACCTGAGCTGCGGACTGCAGCTTGGTCTGCATAGTGGGGGGGCTCCAACTGGTGGTAGAAGCCTGCCATGTAAATTACTCAGTTCAAATCCAACTTTATTGGTCAAATACACATATTTAGCAGATGTTATTGCGGGTTTAGCTAAATGTTTTTGTTCCTAGGTCCAATAGCGAAGTAGCATTTAACAATTCACAACAAACAAATCTCACAGTAAAATAATAGACTTAAGAAATATATAAGTACTAGGTCAAACAATGTCGGAGAGGCGCATTGACTAGAATACAGGATATACAGTGGGGCAAAAAAGTATTTAGTCAGCCACCAATTGTGCAAGTTCTCCCACTTAAAAAGATGAGGCCTGTAATTTTCATCATAGGAACACTTCAACTATGACAGACAAAAAGAGAAGAAAAAAAAATCCAGAAAATGACATTGTAGGATTTTTAATGAATTTATTTGCAAATTATGGTGGAAAATAAGTATTTGGTCAATAACAAATGTTTCTCAATACTTTGTTATATACTCTTTGTTGACAATGACAGAGGTGAAGACATTCGACAAGGTTCACACACACTGTTGCTGGTATTTTGGCCCATTCCTCCATGCAGATCTCCTCTAGAGCAATGATGTTTTGGGGCTGTTGCTGAGCAACAGACTTTCAACTCCCTCCAAAGATTTTCTATGGGGTTGAGATCTGGAGACTGGCTAGGCCACTCCAGGACCTTGAAATGCTTCTTACGAAGCCACTCCTTCGTTGCCCGGGCGGTGTGTTTGGGATCATTGTCATGCTGAAAGACCCAGCCACGTTTCATCTTCAATGCCCTTGCTGATGAAAGGAGGTTTTCACTCAAAATCTTACGATACATGGCCCCATTCATTATTTCCTTTACACGGGTCAGTCGTCCTGGTCCCTTTGCAGGAAAACAGCCCCAAAGCATGATGTTTCCACCTCCATGCTTCACAGTAGGTATGGTGTTCTTTGAATGCAACTCAGTATTCTTTGACCTCCAAACACGACGAGTTGAGTTTTTACCAAAAAGTTATATTTTGGTTTCATCTGACCATATGACATTCTCCCAATCTTCTTCTGGTCATCCAAATCCACTCTAGCAAACTGGCTGTACGTACTGGCTTAAGCAGGGGGACACATCTGGCACTGCAGGATTTGAGTCCCTGGCGGCGTAGTGTGTTACTGATGGTAGGTTTTGTTACTTTGGTCCCAGCTCTCTGCAGGTCATTCACTAGGTCCCCCCGTGTGGTTCTGAGATTTTTGCTCACCGTTCCTGTGATCATTTTGACCCCACAGGGTGAGATCTTGCGTAGAGCCCCAGATCGAGGGAGATTATCAGTGTTCTTGTATGTCTTCCATTTCCTAATAATTGCTCCCACAGTTGATTTCTTCAAACCAAGCTGCTTACCCATTGCAGATTCAGTCTTCCCAGCCTGGTGCAGGTCTACAATTTTGTTTCTGGTGTCCTTTGACAGCTCTTTGGTCTTGGCCATAGTGGAGTTTGGAGTGTGACTGTTTGAGGAAGTGGACAGGTGTCTTTTATACTGATAACATGTTCAAACAGGTGCCATTAATACAGGTAACGAGTGGAGGACAGAGGAGCCTCTTAAAGTAGAAGTTACAGGTCTGTGAGAGCCAGAAATCGTGCTTGTTTGTAGGTGACCAAATACTTATTTTCCACCATAATTTGCAAATAAATTAATTTTAAAAATCCTACATTGTGATTTTCTGGATTTTTTTCTTCTAATTTTGTCTGTCATAGTTGAAGTGTGCCTATGATGAAAATTACAGGCCTCATCTTTTTAAGTGGGAGAACTTGCACAATTGGTGGCTGACAATACTTTTTTGCCCCACGGTACATATGAAATGAGTAAAACAGTATGTAAACAGTATTAAAGTGTCCAGTGATTCCATGTCTATGTACATAGTGCAGCAGCATCTAAGGTGCAGGGTTGAGTAACCTGGTGGTAGCCAGCTAGTGACAGTGACTTAGTTCAGGGCATTGGGGGGAGGTGATAGCTATTTAACAGTCAGATGTTCTTGCAATAGAAGCTCACGGTCCCAGCTTTGATGTACCTGTATTGACCTTACCTTCTGGAAAACAGGTCCATTGCTGGAAGCTGGGGCAGCTTCAGAGGGGTCAGTGTGTCTGCCCTCTGCTCTGCCCAGTTGAATACCTGAACTGAAGGTGCAGGCAATAAAGTGTAAACTCCTTTGATGTGATGCTCCACCCAAGGGCTTCTTCTCCCTCCCAGCAGACAATACACAAATTAATTACTGGACCCTGTCTGTCCCTGCTCTTCAAAGCATTAGCAGGCACTAGACGCTGCATAGGAAACTCTAAGCTCATGCACCAGACAGGCCTTTAAACTGCCGCTCACCCCTGGGCACTGAGGTGGTTTGGATGAGTCCAAATAAATCACAGTAGCCTGCAACATATTCCCTCACACAGTGCCTGGAGCACCACACTCATCCCCTAAGGTGAATGGGTGACTGGATTGTTGGGAGTTGGCGTGACTGCATTCCCCTGCCCACCTCCTGCCACAGAAAATTATGATTTTGGGGGAATGTTAGGGCATTACTGTGAAAGACTGCACCCTCTGGTATATTACCAGAGGTCAGACGTTCAATCAATTAAGTGTTGGAATGAATTCACAAAAATGGCCAATCATGCCCCAATTCTAATACATCGTAAAAATGTGACTAAATGTAAAAAGTGATATGAAACATGGCTGGATGCATTTGTCATTGAGGTGTAAGTCAACAACAACAAATATCACCAATATCATGGGTCACATAACCACAAACCTTGCAACCAATTATTGGAATGATATTCAAAGCAGTGTATCAGACATGCAATCTTCGTTGTTCCTTAATGTAATCCCTTGTTTTGGCCTCAAGTGAAGAGTATGGCTGGTTGGGAGAAAATTGACCCACTTGTGTAATGGCAGGAAGACAACAGTGTGGTTAAGGGACTTGTTAGCAGAGTTGCTACTTAAGATATGCTTGGAAGCAAATGTCACAACCTGGCAGAGGGACTGTGCCTAAAATGGCTCAACTAACGGACTACACCAGTTCCTGTTCAGTGAGGCGGAACACCTCAACCAGTAGAAGACAGGCCACCTATTGGATCACAAGGACTGTAATGGCCTAGGCAGCGCATTATACCGTTTCATTACAAAGATCTTTGCAGTTACAAGAGTAAAACCCAACTGGCAATTTGCATTTAGCTTTACCAGCATAACCATTACATACACAGATGGTAGCTTGCACACTACTCAAGACAATACCAAGGACTACAATAACATTACGGTCTCTAATAGCAATAAGTTACTTTATTTCCTCAAAATAGCGAATCTACCTGGCAGAGCACCATCACAGCAATCATGGGGGAGTGACACTTGGAGCAAGACCTACAGAAAACAGATAACAACCCTGAACGCAGGGCGAATTACATTTAGGACAGACACCACCACATGCTAACTCAGACCTTTGACCAAGAGCTTGCATCTTGTACACCACAGCCACGTTCCTAATCCCCGCACCACCCTAACAGGGGCACTCGACCCCAAACACATGCGCACCGCAGTTTATAAAGGAGGCAGAGGGCACAGGAAGAGGGTCATTAAAAAAGTTTGTACAATTAAGCACAGCATATCTGCAAGTCACAGCACACATGCAATCAATTAAGGGCAATCAGCAATCAATTAAGGCCAATCATTTGTGAGTGGATGCATAGATCAGTGAGAATTCAATTAATAGACGAGCTAAAGTCTTCCCATTGACACATAGCTTATTCACAACATGTTCCACACTCTTAGTTATTTTGGCTTGTCATTTTAATACCCACTCATTTTGGTCATTTTCAAAAGTCCTTATAATCAGAAAAGGTATATGCATTTTTCCTCTGTTGTGTTAAATGTATTCACTGTGGCACATCCAGAGAGGTGAAAAAAACAAATTCCTCAAAAGTGTTTTTTCTCTATATTCATTCACTTATGCTAAGAAAGATAAAGATAAATATGCTCTTACAGCATTTGATATCTTATATAGAATTGCTCAACCCCTGGGGATAGAAAGACATAGAAAGACCAAAGTCCCCCAAAAACCTGCACATCTCAGCTTCTTCTCATCTTTCCCACTCTCTCTTTCCCACCTGTCCTGTTTGACCCCCTACTACATGACAAATTTAATGGGAGCCGATTGACCCACTTGTGTAATATAGTGGGTCAATGTAATAGCATCCACAGTTGATAAGCAACCCTGGATGTTTAGGGGGGTGGTGGGGGTGGTAGATAGAGATATGTGGGAGTGGGGACTGACAAACAACCTGTGTTGCTACAGTAGCTGGGGTGGGAATTGGTGGAAAACATGGTTTCAGGGTGGTGGGTTGGACGGAGACATGTTGGGAAAGGGAGTTGGTTGTCTAGGCCCACCTCTATTTGTTTCTCTTTTCTTTACATAGCAATTTTGTTATTCCAAAATCAAGTGTGATCAATATGATCATTTCTCTGTATGCATTTCTTCATTTTTTTCTACATGTGGCATATACTGTGTAAATTGACATGGACATTGTACCAGTAGCCCTCCAACCAAAAAATGACAAAGGCAACACAGGTGGAAAAACCATCCCTGGTCTGAATCTCCAGGTGTTTTCCCTTCTCATCAATGAAGATGTTTACTGAGGGGCCTGGTCACAAATACTCAAATCGTTAAGAAAACAAATGCTGCTCTGCAGGACCAGGTAGTGTTTTTACAGATGGGGGTGGGAGAACCTGTGTTTCCTTGTTTGCAGTGACTCAGGTATGGAGCCTATCTGAGGACCAGGCGGGGGTTCGACCCTAATCTTCTCCTCTGCTCTGTGTGTCCAATTTGTAAGTCGCTCTGGATAAGAGCGTCTGCTAAATGACTTAAATGTTAAATGTTAAAATGTATGCCTGGGCCTGGCACACATGGGGCTGTGCAGCTGCAGCATGAGCCGCCATCGATCCTGGCTGGCTGGAAGGAAATAGATCGGAGGGGAAATGGCTTAATTGCCCTCACTCTCACTGCTGGAATGCAAATAGCCCTACACTACTAATACAGGCCTCCAATGTGAGGAGGAGAGACCCACACCAAAGAACCTGAACTAGCCTATTTGTTGTGGTATAATAGATGGCTTGGTGTGAAAGCTGAGGTGTATGAGACTGCCTCTTGTCCTATCCTATGGTTTGGCTTGTCTCTACATTGACTTGAGTGTAGAATCTTACTATGGTGTGAATTCTCAATAAATATGGTTGCTGTGTTTCCAACCTGGACTCAGGGGTAGATGTAACATAGTAAACAAAAATCTGGGACACTCAAATTAGTATGATATGTTACGTTTGGTATGGTCTGAGTTAAATTGTGGATGTGCATCATCCATGTGTTACTAATCACAATTCATATGATATCATGCAAATTGTAATTTGTAACAAATTGAAATTTGTACATGTGTTACACATTTGAAATAGATATGTTAGGAATTCCAATTAGCTTTTGCTAACATTAGCTAGGTGGCTAATGCTATCACTAGCTTGGTGGCTTACGTTAGCTAGGCTAGGGGTTAAGGTTAAGGTTGGGGTTAAAGTTAACATTAGGGTTAGGAGTTAGGCTAAAGCGTTAAGAGTTAGAGGAACGGTTAGATAACATGCTATGTAGTTGCAAAGTATTTAAAAAGTAGCAAGTAGTTGCAAAGTTGCTAAAGTTGCCCATGATTAGATTTGAACAAACAACCTTTAGGTTGCTAGACGTTTGCATTATACGCTCAACCATCCTCCTTTTGTTTTTGCTTTTAAGTAACCTTCTGTCTTATGTAACCCAAATGTAACATACCATACTAATTTGAGTGTCCCGGATATTAGTCTACTATTGTTACAGGTTTTGGACTTTTAGCACGTATAGCATCGAGGGCGCACATATTGGTGTCACCTTGTCAGTCATTATGTGTTACACCTGTGCTGGTTGCCATCTCATTAGTGGGAAGGTTTTTCACCTGTGTTGGCCCAGCTGCTATTTAGGAGTGGCTGGCCCAGTGCTCCAGTTGAGCTTGAGAGAGGTTGGGCTCATGTTAGCTGAGTTGTAATGTCAAGCTCAAACTATATAAAGAAGCCTGAGTTTTGCTTTTGCCTGTTTGTTTTGCTCCATATTCTTTTTACCTCCTATCCTAAGTCGTTGTGGTTTTTTAGTTTGTCTTTGTGGAGGCAAACCTAGTGGGCATCCATGGTGGCTCTCTTAGAACCCCTTACTAGTAGCTTTGCCAACTTTCAGTGGGCACCCACATGGGTGCCTTTCAGAAACCCCTTTGAATCCATTTTGTATAGTTGTCAGTGAATTTCTTTGTTAGTTCCCTTTGTTGTGAGCAACATTTTGAGTTTGTCTTGTGGGAATGTAACACTGTTACGTCTAGCTGGTATATCATTCACTGTTTGAATTTGAATGCACAGGTGCCTTCTCTGTTAACCATCTGAGGGTCAACCAGATCGACAGGGAAGGGTTGTGACTCAACGTAGATGGGCTGAGATGACAGAGTTAAACGGTGAGGCGTATGTCTCCTGCCGGACTTTGATCTCTCCTTCGTCTAACTCTTTCATACCCAACAATCTCGACTGACAGTTGATGGGTGGGCTACTCTGTCAGAGAAGGCTTGCTCATACCAAGAACACCTCTACTTCTCTCTGAGGGAATAGTGTGGTCATATCTTACATATCCTCTGAGCTAGCGAATGGTGTTGAACTCAAGTCCATAGAATGATAATCAGATGCAATTTAGCTGTTAGTCATGCTTTTTGAGGAAGAGAATGTTTTAGACTGCTGTGGGCTGTCCCCCAAAAATGTGTTTGTTTGAGATTGTTCAAAAGACAAAAGACACACTTTGCGTAAAGCAATAAAGAACATAGTACAGGCCTACAATGGTTAACATCATGAAAGGAAAACTACAACTGATGTAGGTCAAGAATGCAGGAAGGGGTGGGGGGTGTTTTAGGTTCAAAGATGGTATAAAGGAATGACTGAGCCTTTGAAGTCTTCTGGCAGCTAGACCTCAGACAGACAGCCGTAGACAATCTGACAATCAGGAGCACCACACCCCTCTACCTTCCTGGCCACAGTAGTCTCTCACTCTCCAGTAACAAGCACTTTAATATCATATGGTTAAACACCTGAAGCAGTTCAGCAAAAAGGCTGCTGCAGAGCAGGGTTTAGAGATCAGGAGGTCAGCTTGCAACACTGTGCTCCTTGGAAATTCATTATGCCTGTTACGGACATTTTTATGGTCATGCATGGGTCTAAATGTTTTGACTTTTGATTTGTGTGGGGAATAATTGATATTATATAACAGGTGGGTCTAATCCTGAATGCTGATTGGTTAAAACCGTGTTCCAGACGGTGTCTATCCCACAAGTTACCACATAGAATTAGCCTATTTATTCTGTTCCATCTGACTGAGCAGTCCACTGTCTCATCAGCCCAGCCAGGCACTTTATAAATGTGATCTCTACTATTAAAAGCATCTATACGTTAGTCTAAAAGAAATTAGATAATATTTAGATTTCAACAGTGGAGATTTGTATAAACCTTGGTGTCTGTCTCCAACATTCTGCGACATTGTTTCATTATTCAAATTCAATCTTCAGCTCTCCAGCTGTCCCATAGTAATGAACGTGTCGGGGCGAGACATAGTCAGGCAACGTTTCCCAACCATTCGAAATCATGAATCAGCTGGCATAATTTTTTATGGATATACAGAAAGAAATGTCAATTGAAAAAAGTCCAAACGAAATGAAGTGCAGCGAGTTTGCAGTCTTTCCAGCTTCAGCTTGAAGTGATTGTGTTGTGTTGTTGGCTAGTTCCTCTGAACAACCGTGTCCTGACGAGTGAGCACATTTTCTATGCCAGACAAAATCACACCTCATTAGCTCATTGTTATGGATGTATCCAAATTAACGTAACTAGAAAACAGATTAAACAAATGCAAATGCAGCTACTCTGACTGCTATTCTGGCTGCACTTTTTGAAGTGACTAAGCTAGCCGTAGTTGGCTAGCTAGCAAGCAAGGGATAAGAACATTGCCAGCCAGTGTCGGGACTATATTTTGTGGAAGGATGAAATAGTATGAATACATTTATCAATACATTTTTCAATGAAAATATTTCAATCATTATTTAAATATGTTGGTAACCCATTGTATAAAAGTGATAATGCCCTTGAAGCTGGGGTTTGGAGAATATATTGGAATGTGCCAAAATATCCTCAAAACAATGGCTTCTCAGCCATTATCACTTAATTACAAAGCATATGCGCACACACATACACACTTTATACACATTAGCACATATAAAATGGATCTATAGAGCCATAATAACTATCAGCATTTCAATGTTTAAACAGCAGTAGTTAATAAAAACATATCAAGGGAAATTGTATTTGTCATGAGCCGAATACAACTGGTGCAGACATTACCTTGAAATGCTTACTTACAGGCCCTTAACCAACAATGCAGTTCAATAAATAGTTCATAAAATATTTACTAAATATAACAAAGTAAAAAATAATTCTAAAAGTAACACAAATGTACCTAACAACAACAAGGGGGTACAGGGGGTACCGGTACCGAGTCAATATGCGGAGGTACAGGATATACAGGTATTTGTGAAGTGACTATGCATAGATAATAAACAGCAGGTTTTGCAACAATGTAAAAAAAAAAAAATAGAGGGGGTCAACGTAAATAGTCCGGGTGGCCATTTCATTAGTTGTTCAGCAGTCTTTTGGCTTGGGAGTAGAAGCTGTTAAGGAGCCTTTTGGTCCTAGACCTGGCTCTCTGGTACCACTTGCATTGCGGTAGCAGAGATATCAGTCTATGACTTGGGTGACTGGAGTCTTTGACAATGTTTTGGGCCTTTCTCTAACACCGCCTGTATATAGGTCCTGGATGTCAGGAAGCTTGGCCCCAGTGATGTACTGGGCCATACGCACTACCCTCTGTAGTGCCTTATGTTCAGATGCTGAGTTGTTGCCATACCTGGCAGTGATGCAACAGGTCAGAATGCTCTTGATGGTGCAGCTGTAGAACGTTTTGAGGATCTGGGGACCTTTTCAGTCTCCTGAGAGGAAAACATTTTGTGTCCTATGTCATAGTGTGTTTGGACCATGATAGTTTATTGGTGATGTGGACACCAAGGAACTTGAAACTCTCTACCCTCTCCCCCTCAGTCCCATCGACGTTAACAGGGGCCTGTTCGGCCCTCCTTTTCATATAGTCCACGATCAGCTACTGTGTCTTGCTCACAATGAGAGAGAGGTTGTTGTCCTGGCACCACACTGCCAGGTCTCTGACCTCCTCCCTATAAGCTGTCTCATCATTGTCTCATCATTGTTGGTGATCAAACAAACACATGACAATCATATTTCAACCCGCCAGGTGTGACACAAAACTCAGAAATAGCTGTCAGGATTTGGCCAGGGTTGTTCCGGGTTTTGGTCAGTAGATGCCCCCATTGTGCTTTTTGTCCCTATGTTTTTCCCTTGATCCCCATTATTATTTGCACCTGTGTCTCGTTTTCCCCTGATTGTATTTAAACCCTTTGTTTCCCTCAGTTCTGTGCTCTGTGTTTGTATGTTAGCACCCTGCCCTAGTGTTTGTGTGCTCTTGTCGATTCCGGGTGACGTTCTTGTGGTATTCTGTTTTTTGTTTTTGTTTATTTTTGGTGAGTTTCTTTTGAGGTCTTTTTGTGTTTTACCTACCACCTTTTGGATTTGCCATTTTTTTTGTATTTTAGGATTTTTCTTTATTAAATACACCGTCTTAAGTACTGCTGTGTCTGCCTCATCTTCTGGGTTCTGCTGTCTATTCGTGGCTCAGTTGGTTAAGCGACTGTTTCTCACTCCGGAGACCCAGGTTCGTAACCGGGTCCTGACAGAAACACAGAGCCAAAAATGAACCCAGAGGCAGCCAGTTCCCAGGACCTTTTTGCCACGCTGTCCCACCACCAGGAGACTGTCCAACGCCACGAAGCCGCCCTGGTTCAGCAAGAGGCCTTAATGGCTAGACATTCTCATCTTCTGTCGGAGATGCTGACTTCCATTAAGCAAATATCTGATCGACTTACCCCGGCAACAGTTCCCGTCCCAGTACCTCAAGTTCACGTACCCATGGCAGTTAACCCCCTGGCTGAACCTCGTCTTCCACCTCCCCAACGGTTCTCAGGTGATCCAAGTGCTTGTAAAGGGTTTCTCACTCAATGTTCTCTCTCCTTTGAGCTGCAACCCTCGTCGTTTCCCACCGACCGGTCTAAGATCGCATATATCATCACCCTGCTGTCGGAAAAAGCCCTGGCCTGGGCTACTGCTGTGTGGGATGCCCATAGTTCCTGCTGTGCCAGCTACTCTGCCTTTGCTGAGGAATTCAAACGAGTGTTTCAAGGCCCAAGCAGTGGTTCTGACTCAGCCAAACAGCTCCTGACTCTCCATCAAGGTTGGCGCAGCGTGACGGACTATGCCATCCAGTTCCGCACGGTGGCAGCAGCGAGTGGCTGGAACAACGAGGCGCTCACGGTGTGCTTTCTGAAAGGCCTTTCCGACACTATCCAAGATGAACTGGCCACTCGGGAACCACCGGACAATCTCGAGTCCCTGATCAAGTTGGCCTCACGCATTGACCAGCGTCTGAGAGAGAGAACTCAACCGTAGACCTCTAGCCCCTATCAGTCCCAGCTCCGAGTCCCCACCTTTATCATCGCTGGCTCCACCGGAACCCATGCAGATTGGACGCATCTCCCAGGCTGAGAGAGACCGCCGGATGAGGGAGCGACGCTGTCTATATTGCGGCAAACCGGGCCATTTCCGTTCCACGTGTCCCGGGCTCCAGGGAAACGCTCTGTCCCGTACAGACCGGGGGGAACTGTAACGGGAAACATAACCTCCTCCCATCCGTCCAACTCCCGTCTGCTCATTCCAGTCACCCTCTCCTGGGACAACCACAAGCTTCACCTTCAAGCCTTGGTAGACTCTGGAGCCGCAGGTAACTTCATGGATGGTGTCTGGGCGAAGGAGAATGGCGTTCCTCTGAACCTCTAAGTGACCCCATGAGGGTTACTACATTGGATGGAAGCCCTTTGGGATCTGGACTTGTCACTCATGTCACTACCTCCTTGAGACTTTCAGTTTCACAACACCAGGAATTGATGAACTTTCATTTGATCTCCTGTTCCGAGTTCCCTCTCGTCCTTGGATACCCCTGGCTTCACAGCCATAACCCTCACATCGACTGGTCTGTGGGCACTATCAAGCAGTGGGGTCCTACGTGCCAAGCTACTTGTATTTTCCAGAATTCCCCGAGTTCTACTCCCGAGTCTTTAGAATCCATCGACCTGACCCGAGTTCCCGAGTGTTACCATGACCTCAAACTGGTGTTTAGCAAACAGAGGGCCACCATGCTACCACCCCATAGACCTTACGATTGCCCCATCGACCTGTTTCCGGGCACTTGCCCCCCAGGGGTCGGATCTTTTCCCTATCTCCACCCGAACGAGCTGCTATGGATACCTACATCAAGGACGCTCTGGAAGCAGGCCTCATGCGTCCATCCACCTCCCCGGCGGGAGCAGGGTTTTTCTTTGTGGCCAAGAAAGACGGTGGATTACGTCCTTGCATCGACTACCGGGACTCAATGACATAACCGTCCGTAACCGTTACCCGCTACCCCTTATGGCCACAGCCTTCGAGCTGCTCCAGGAAGCAGTTGTTTTCACTAAGCTTGACCTGCGGAACGCATACCATCTTGTGCGGATCAGACCTGGTGACGAGTGGAAGACCGCTTTCAACACGCCTACTGGTCACTATGAATACTTGGTGATGCCCTTCTGCCTGACCAACGCCCCAGCGGTGTTCCAAGCGCTCATAAACGATGTGCTTAGGGATATGCTTAACATATTTGTGTTCGTTTACTTGGATGACATCCTCATCTTTTCGAGCTCCCTTCAAGAACACACTAAGCATGTCAGACAAGTACTCAAACGCCTCCTGGACAGCCATCTGTACGTTAAGCCGGAAAAATGTGAATTCCATTCATCCCAGTACAATTCCTGGGATTTGTAGTGGAACCCGGTCGAGTCCAAATGGACCCTAGGAAGGTAGGGGCGGTAGCGGATTGGCCCACCCCCAAATCCGTTAAGGAAGTTCAGCGTTTCCTGGGCTTCACAAACTTTTACCGCAAGTTCATCAAGAACTTCAGTTTGGTGGCAGCTCCTCTCTCAGCTTTAACCAAAGGTGGCAATGCAAGGTTTTTTGGGGAAGAGAAGCTGAGACGGCCTTCCAAGGACTCAAGCAGCGCGTCCTCTCTGCTCCCATCCTGATACTACCGACTACGGATGAACCATTTGTGGTGGAGGTAGACGCATCAGAGGTTGGTGTTGGAGCTGTCCTGTCTCAGAGGGGTGAAGACAAGAAGCTTCATCCGTGAGCATTCTTCTCACACCGGCTTACCCCGACTGAGAGGAACTACGATGTGGGGGATCGTGAACTCCTAGCGGTTAAGATGGCATTGAAGGAATGGAGACACTGGCTCGAGGGGGCTTCTCACCCATTTCAAGTGCTTACGGACCACAAAAATCTGGAGTATATCCAGCAGGCGAAGCGATTGAACTCTAGACAAGCTAGATGGTCTCTTTTCTTCAATCGATTCCAGTTTATCCTCACCTATCGGCCCGGGTCGAAGAATCTCAAACCGGATGCCCTGTCCCGAGACTACGCTCCTGCCATTCGAGATGACACGGACATGCCTGTCCTTCCTGCTGCTAAGATTGTGGCTCCGATCTTGTGGCAAGTTGAGGATACCGTGAGACGTGCTCAAGCTAGCGAACCGGACCCTAAAGGAGGCCCTGCCAATCGGTTGTTTGTCCCCAAGGCAGTGAGGACTCAGGTCCTTCTGTGGGGGCACTCCTCTCGCCTCACCTGTCATCCGGGCGTAGGTCGCACCTTGGAGTTCATCCAGCGTAAGTTCTGGTGGCCTACCATAAGAGAAGACGTTGCCACTTTCGTCAATGCCTGCCCCGTGTGCTGCCAGGGCAAATCTTCTCACCTCCGCCCTCAAGGACTCCTTCAACCTTTACCTGTTCCCCACAGACCCTGGTCCCATATCTCATTGGACTTTATTACTGGACTTCCTCCATCCCATGGCAATACTACTATCCTAGTCATAATCGACAGGTTTTCAAAGGCGGCCAGGTTCGTCCCTCTGACTAAGTTACCTTCTGCCAAGGAAACGGCTGAGTTGGTAATTAATCATGTGTTCCGAGTCTTCGGCATTCCTCAAGATGTGGTTTCTGACAGAGGTCCCCAGTTCGCCTCAAGGTTTTGGAAGGCCTTCTGCCAACTCATGGGAGCTTCTGCCAGTCTATCTTCAGGGTACCATCCGGAGTCCAACGGCCAAACAGAGAGGATGAATCAAGAGCTGGAAACCACCCTCCGATGTATGACTCGTGACAACCCGTCCACATGGTCATCCTTTATTGTTTGGGCCGAATACGCGCACAACACCTTGCGCTCCTCCTCCACTGGTATGTCCCCGCACGAGTGTCAGTTTGGCTATGCTCCTCCATTGTTCCCGGACCAGGAGGCAGAAGTCAGAGTGCCTTCAGCCTTGAGGTTCGTCAGACGCTGTCGGCTTATGTGGAGGAAGACCCGTCTTAATCTGATGCGTTCCTCACAGAGGTATCAACAACAAGCCAACAGACGTCGCCGTCCCGGGCCTACCCTGCGCCCCGGCCAGAGAGTCTGGCTCTCCACAAGAGACTTACCTCTACGGGTGGAGTCTCGCAAGCTGTCCCAAAATACATCGGTCCCTTCAAGGTTGCCAGGAGAGTTAACCCAGTTTCTTATCGCCTACACTTACCCAGATCCCTTAAGATTAATCCCACATTTCATGTGTCATTGTTAAAACCTGTTGTTTTCTCCCCTTGTCCCGGCAGACAGACCTCCCCCTCCGCCTCGTGTCATTGGAGGCCAGCCGGCTTATACCGTCCACCGGATACTGGATTCCCGCCGGGTGCAGCGGTCCTGGCAGTATCTGGTGGACTGGGAAGGCTACGGTCCTGAGGAGCGCTCCTGGGTTCCTGCCAAAGACATCCTGGACCCTGACCTCATTCGTCAGTTCAGGGTCCTCCACCCTGAGAGAGCTGGTAGGAACGTCAGGAGCCGTTCCTAGGGGGATTCTGTCAGGATTTGGCCAGGGTTGTTCCGGGTTTTGGTCAGTAGATGCCCCCATTGTGCTTTTTGTCCCTATGTTTTTCCCTTGATCCCCATTATTATTTGCACCTGTGTCTCGTTTTCCCCTGATTGTATTTAAACCCTTTGTTTCCCTCAGTTCTGTGCTCTGTGTTTGTATGTTAGCACCCTGCCCTAGTGTTCTGTGTGCTCTTGTCGATTCCGGGTGACGTTCTTGTGGTATTCTGTTTTTTGTTTTTGTTTATTTTTGGTGAGTTTCTTTTGAGGTCTTTTTGTGTTTTACCTACCACCTTTTGGATTTGCCATTTTTTGTATTTTAGGATTTTTTCTTTATTAAATACACCGTCTTAAGTACTGCTGTGTCTGCCTCATCTTCTGGGTACTGCTGTCTATTCGTGGCTCAGTTGGTTAAGTGACTGTTTCGCACTCCGGAGACCCAGGTTCGTAACCAGGTCCTGACAATAGCGATATAATTCATGCCTTACCTTTGAAGATCTTCTTCTGTTAGCACGCCAAGAGGTCCCAGTTACATCACAAATGGTCCTTTTGTTTGGTTAATTCCGTCGTTATATCTCCAAATGTCAATTTATCTGGCGCGTTTGATTCAGTAAAACACAGGTTCCAACTAGCCCAACATTACTACACATTATGTAATAAGTTACTTGTAATCTTGGTCCAAACATTTCAAACAACTTTCCTAATACAACTTTAGGTATTTTATACAGTAAATAATCAATACAATTTAAGACGGAATAAACCGTGTTCAATAGCGGATAAAATGAAAGTGGAGCAAGCACTAGGTACTCACAGACATAATGTAGAGTGTTTTCTACCCAAATCTTCCAATTATATGCATATACTAGCTTCTGGGCCTGAGTAGCAGGCAGTTTACTTTGGGCACACTTTTCATCCGGACGTGAAAATACAGCCCCCTATCCCAAACAGGTATAAACGATTACAGCCCACATTTAACAGCATAGTACCCTCCAAACTTGTCATTAAGCTTGAGACCCTGGGTCTCGACCCCACCCTGTGTAACTGGGTCCTGGCCTTTATGACAGGATGACCCCAGGTGGTGAGGGTAGGAAACAACATCTCCACCCTGCTGATCCTCATCACTGGGGCCTCACAAGGGTGCATTCTCAGCCCTCTCCTGTACTCCCTGTTCACCCATGACTGCGTGGCCATGCACGCCTCCAACTCAATCGTCAAGTTTGCAGACAACAGCACCTCTTGGATCTCAGGAGGCTGAAGAAATTTGGCTTGTCACCAAAAACACTCACAAACTTTTACAGATGCAATATCGAGAGCATCCTGACGGCTATATCACTGCCTGGTATGGCAACTGCTCCGCCCATAACCGTAAGGCTCTCCAGAGGGTACTGAGGTCTGCAAAACACCGGGGGCAAACTACCTGCCCTCCAGTACACCTACACCACCCGATGTCACAAGTAGGCCATAAAAATCATCAACGACAACAACTACCCGAGCCACTGCCTGTTCACCCCGCTATCATCCAGAAGGCGAGGTCAGTACAGGTGCATCAAAGCAGGGACCGAGAGAATGAAAAACTGCTTCTATCTCAAGGCCATCAGACTGTTAAACAGCCATCACTAACATTGAGTGGCTCCTGCCAACATACTAACTCAATCTCTAGCCAATCTCTACTCAATAATTACAACTTGTATGTAATAAATGTATCACTAGTCACTTTAAACAATACCACTTCATATAATGTTTACATACCCTACATTACTCGTCTCATATGTTTATACTGTACTCTATACCATCTACTGCATCTTGCCTACGCCGCACGACCATCACTCATCCATATCTTTATACAGTTAAAGTCGGAAGTTTACATACACCTTAGCCAAATACATTAAAACTCAGTTTGTCACAATTCCTGACTTTTAATCCTAGTAAAAAAATCCCTTTTTTAGGTCAGGTAGGATCACCACTTTCTTTTAAGAATGGGTAATGTCAGAATAATAGTAGAGAGAATTATTTATTTCAGCTTTTATTTCTTTCATCACATTCCCAGTGGGCCAGAGGTTTACATACACTTAATTAGTATTTCATAGCATTGCCTTTAAAGTGTTTAACTTGGGTCAAATGTTTCAGGTAGCCTTCCACAAGCTTCCCACAATAAGTTGGGTGAATTTTGGCCCCTTCCTCCTAACAGAGCTGGTGTAACTGAGTCAGGTTTGTAGGCCTTGTGGCTCGCACATTTTAAGTTCGACCCACAAATTGTATTTAGGATTGAGGACAGGGCTTTGTGACGGCCACTCCAAAACATTGAATTTGTTGTCCTTAAGCCATTTTGCAAGAAGTTTGTAAGTATGCCTGGGGTCATTGTCCATTTGAAAGACCCATTCTGTCACGACTTCCACCGAAGTCGGTCCCTCTCCTTGTTATGGCGGTGTTCGGCGGTTGATGTCACCGATCTTCTAGCCGTCACTGATCCATTTTTAATTTTCCATTCGTTTTGTTTTGTCTTTCTTCACATCTGGTTCCAATCCCATCAATTACTTGTTGTGTATTTAACCCTCTGTTTCCCCTCATGTCCTTGTCGGAGATTGTTTGATTGTTTATTTGTATTTTATGTGTTGGTGCGCGATGGGTTTTGCACCCACTTTTTATTATTTTGTCATTTTGGTTTTGGAATTTTGGAGTTTTGGAGTTTTGTGAAGCACTGATTAAACAACTCTGTTTATTCTTTGTTCAATTCTCCTGCGCCTGACTGCCCTGCCACCAACACGCACCCATTACAGAATCTCCGACCAACTATGGAGTCAGCAGGAGAAGGTACCCCGGCCATGGAGGTGAAGGAGCGCATCCAGGAGCATGCGGTTGTAATTCACCATCTTGGCGTCACCATGGATCGCGTTGTCCAGACAATGGACCGCTGGGAGAGGCAAGGAGTTCTTCCAGCGCCTCCACCAGCACAACCGGGGTCTATCCTGAGTGCCCCTTTCCCGCCTGAGCCCAGTGGGATCTGTCTCTCCTTGCCACAGGAGTACAACGGGAGTGCTGCCAACTGCCAGGGGTTCCACCTTCAACTAAACCTCTATCTGGCCACGGTCCACCCAGCTCCATCAGACAATGAGAGGGTCTCGTGCCTCACCGGGAAAGCCCTGGAGTGGGCCAACGCCGTGTGGAGAGAGGGAGATGCGGTGTTGGACCACCGTTTACGGGCAGTCTTCAACCACCCACCAAGGTTCGAGCGGAGGGTGAGCGCCTCTACCATCTGAGGCAGGAGACGAGGAGCACCCAGGAGTTTGACCTGGTGTTTAGAACCCTGGCTGCCGGTGTGGGACGGAACAACAGGGCCCTGATCGACCACTACCGCTGCAGTCTGCACGAGGAGGTCCGTCGGGAGCCTGCAGAGACACCACCCTCACTTTCAACCAGCTGGTGGACCTGTCCATCACGCTGGACAACCTGCTGGCTGCTGGTGGTTCCATCCTCCCGCACCTCCTCTCTGATACCCATGGAGCTGAGAGGGGCGGTGCACAGGGAGACCGGAGGGGGTTTTCATCTCGTGCACCATCTGTGGCCGCAGAGGTCACACTGCTGGTCGGTGCCGGGTTGGTTCCTCTGGGAATTGAGACAGCAGGCAGGGCACTTTGGCGTAATTCCAGTGGAGCTGGCACCATTCTCACACAGATTCCTCTGTTGCACATATGTTTGTGTCTGTCACTTTTCCTGAGTTTTCGCCGCATTCTCAGCATGAGGCGCTTGTAGATTCAGGCGCGGCTGGGAATTTAATTGAAAGAGCATTAGCTCATAGTTTGGGACCCCATTGTTCCCGTGGATGTGCCCTTCCAATTTAATGCCTTAGATAGTCGACCATTAGGGTCAGGGTTAATTAGTTAGCTTGTCATAACCCCCACTCTTGGCCACAGAGGACTCTCACGGGGTGGTCGTGAGAGTGCACAGGTAGGTGTGCAGTGATTTCTGTTGGTGCTACTACGGTGGAAAGTCCAGACCAGGTCATCACCTTGCGCATTCCCCCTGAATATGCCGATTTGTCTCTTGCCTTCTCTAAAATTAAGGCGACCCAATTACAACCTCATCGAAGGGGCGATTGTGCGATAGACGCTGCACTTCCCAGGAGTCACGTGTATCCCCTCTCACAGGCGGAGACGGAGGCTATGGAAGCATAAGTCTCCGAATCCCTGCGTCAGGGGTACATTCAGTCCTCCACTTAACCCGTTTCCTCAAGTTTATTTTGTGTGAAGAAGGAGAAGGGAGGTCTGCTACCTGGGTCTAAATCATGTATTGTATAGTATAGTTACCTGCTACCGCTCATAGCCACAGCGATAGAGTCAATGCATGGGGCACGCATCACCAAACTAGATCTCATAAGCGCTTACAATCTGGTGCGTATCCGAGAGGGAGACGAGTGGAAGACGGCTTTCAGTATCACCTCTGGGCATTATGAGTACCTAGTCATTCGGGTTGATGAATGCACCATCAGTCTTCCAAGCTTTTGTTGATGAGATTTTCAGGGACCTGCATGGGCAGGGTGTAGTGGTGTATATTGTTGAAATTTTGATATACTCTGCTACACGTGCCGAGCATGTGTCCCAGGTGCGCAAAGTGCTTGGTCGCCTGTTGGAGCATGACCTGTATGTCAAGTCTGAGAAATACCTGTTCTTCCTACAGTCCATCTCCTTCCTAGGGTATCGCATTTCCACGTCAGGATTGGAGATGGAGAGTGACCGCATTGCCGTGCGTAATTGGCCGACTCCCACCACTGTAACGGAGGTGCAGCGATTCTTAGGGTTTGCCAACTACTACCGAAGGTTTATCCAGGGTTTTGGTCAGGTAGCGGCTCCCATTACTTCACTGCTGAAGGGGGGCCTGGTGCACTTGCAGTGGACAGCTGAGGCAGACAGGTCTTTCAGTCACCTGAGGGCTTTGTTTCCCTCGGCTCCCGTGCTTGCCCATCCGGATCCCTCTTTGGCGTTCATAGTGGATGTGGACGCGTCCGAGACTGGGATAGGAGCGGTGCTCTCTCAGCGCTCGGGTACGCCATCGAAGCTCCGCACTTGTGCCTTCTTCTCGAAGAAGCTCAGCCCGGAGGAGCGAAACTATGAAGTGGTGGATCGAGGGTTGTTGGCTGTCCTCAAGGCTTTGAAGGCTTGGAGACATTAGCTTGAGGGGGCTAGACACCCTTTTCTCATCTGGACTGACCACCGCAATCTGGAGTACATCTGCGCGGTGAGGAGACTGAAACCTCGCCAGGCAAGGTGGGCCATGTTTATCACCCGTTTTGTGTTTACCCTTTCTTACAGACCAGGTTCCTAGAATGTTAAGGCAGACGCACTGTCCCGGCTGTATGACACAGAGGAGCGGCCCATGGATCCCACTCTCATACTCCCCGCCTCTTGTTTGGTGGCGCCTGTAGTGTGAGAGCTGGACGTGGACACTGAGCGGGCGTCACGTGCAGAGCCCGCTCCCCCTCAGTGTCCAGCTGGGCGTCTGTACGTTCCGTCTCTTGTCCGCGACAGGCTGATCTATCGGGCCCACATGTCACCCTCCTCTGATCCTCCTGGGATAGGTCGGACTGTGCGCTGTCTTAGTGGGAAGTACTGGTGGCCCACTTTAGCTACGTACTTGAGCGTTTATGTTTCCTCCTGCTCGGTGTGCGCCCAGTGCAAGGCTCCTAGACACCTGCCCAGAGGGAAGTTACAACCCTTACCCATTCCACATTGGCAGTGGGCGCACCTGTCGGTGGATTTCCTAACCGATCTTCCACCTTCACAGGGCAACAACACGATCCTGGTCATTGTGGATTGTTTTTCTAAGTCCTGTCATCTCCTCCCTTTGCCCGGTTTCCCTACGGCCCTACAGACTGCAGAGGCCCTGTTAACACACGTCTTCCGGCACTACGGGGTGCCTGAGGATATATTGTCTGATAAGGGGTTCCCAGTTCACGTCAAGTCAAGGGTCTGGAAGGCATTCATGGAACGCCTGGGGGTCTCGGTCAGCCTTGCCTTAGGTTTTCAGGTGGAGAGCGTTAACCAGGATGTGAGTAGGTTTTTGCGGCCATATTGCCAGGCCCGGCCCGGGGGAGTGTGCAGCGTTCATCCCCTGGGCAGAGATGGTCCAAAACTCACTCCGCCACCCCTCCACTAACCTCTCTCCCTTCCAGTGCGTGTTGGTGTGTGTTGAGGTATCAGCAGGTTCTGGCACTTTGGCATCAGAGCCAGATAGAAGCTCCTGTGGACCGTACTACATAGAAACAATTACTCACAAACAGACATGGGGGAACTGAGGGTTAATCTTTCTAGCACAGGGGCTTGGGGTCCACCGCACAATCTCCGCTAGTGGAACCCCTCGACAACATTCCTCTGAAAAAAATTCACAAATATTTTTGGGAAATATGTACCTTTCACACATTAACCTCTCTGGGACCGTTCGGGGCGTGAGCGTCCCACCTCTCAACAGCCAGTGAAACTGCAGTGTGCCAAATTCAAAACAACAGAAATCCCATAATTACAATTCCTCAAACATAGAAGTATTTTACACCATTATAAAGATGAAATTCCTCCAATCACAGTGTCAGATTTCAAAAACGCTTTTCGGCGAAAGCAGAACATATCATTATGTTAGGTCAGAGCCAAGTCACATAAAGCATTCAGCCATTTTCCAACCAAAAAGTGGAGTCACAAAAAGCAGAACTTTTGATAAAATGAATCCCTAACCTTTGATGATCTTCATCCGATGACACTCATAGGACTTCATGTTACACAATACATGTACGTTTTCTTCGATAAAGTTAATATTTATATACAAAAATCTGAGTTTACATTGGCGCGTTACGTTCAGTAGTTCCAAAACATCCGGTGATTTTTGCAGAGCCATATCAAGTTACAGAAATGCTCGTAATAAATGTTGATGAAAATACAAGTATTATGCACGGAATTATAGATACATTTCTCCTTAATGCAACCACTGTGTCAGATTTCAAAAAAACTTTACAGAAAAAGCAATAATCTGAGTACGGCGCTCAGAGACCAAATCAAGCCAAACAGGTACCCGGCATGTTGGAGTCAACAGATGTCAGAAATAGTATTAGAAGTATTCACTTACCTTTGATGATCTTCATCAGATTGCACTCCCAGGAATCCCAGGTCCATGTGGACATGTGTATGTGACAAATACATTTTATTTGATTTGGTCCACAATAAATGCTTGTTCGATAATGTCCATCATTTATGTCAAACCCAGGCTACCTAAGTATGATTCTCAATCAGAGACAAGTAATGACACCTGCCTCTGATTGAGAACCATACTAGGCCGAAACATAGAAATACCCAAATCATAGAAAAACAAACATAGACTGCCCACCCCAACTCACGCCCTGACCATACTAAATAATGACAAAACAAAGGAAATAAAGGTCAGAAAGTGACAGTACCCCCCCCCCAAAACAAAATCCGGCTGCAAAACCTTAACCTATAGGGGAGGGTCTGGGTGGGCGTCTGTCCGCGGTGGCGGCTCTGGCGCAGGACGCGGACCCCACTTCACCATCGTCTTAGTCCGCCTTCTTGTCCGCTTCCGTGGCCTCCTAACCACGGTGACTCTACTAAATGACCCCACTGGACTGAGGGGCAGCTCAGGACAGAGGGGCAGCTCGGGACAGAGGGGCGGAAGCTCTGGAGAGAGGGGCGGAAGCTCTGGAGAGAGGGGCGGAAGCTCTGGAGAGAGGGGCGGAAGCTCTGGACAGAGGGGCGGAGGCTCTGGACAGAAGGGCAGGGGCTCTGGGCTGAGGGGCTCTGGCGCCTCTGGGCTGAGGGGCCCTGGCGCCTCTGGCCTGCCCTGGCTGACTGGCGGCACTGGCGGCCCCTGGCTGACTGGTGGGCACTGGCGGCCCCTGGCTGACTGGCGGCCCCTGGCTGACTGGCGGCACTGGCGGCACTGGCGGCCCCTGGCTGACTGGCGGCACTGGCGGCCCCTTGCAGACTGGCGGCACTGGTGGCTCCTTGGGACGGCTTACATGGCACCAGCCTTGCGCACGGTGTCTCCGGTTCGCCTGCATAGCCCAGTGCGGGCTATTCCACCTCGCCGCACTGGCAGGGCGACCGGGAGCATTCAACCGGGTAAGGTTGGGCAGGCTCGGTGTTCAAGAGCTCCAGTGCGCCTGCACGGTCCGGTCTATCCGGTACCACCTCCACACACCAGCCCTCCGGTGGCAGCCCCCCGCACCAGGCTGTCTCTCCGTCTCATCCCTACAGGTGCTACCGCCTGTCAAGCGCTGTCGGAGCCTTCCTCCTCTCCAGCGCAGCCAGAGCTCCCGCCCCTCATTCCAGAGGCGCCAGAGCTCCTCAGTCCAGAGGCGCAGAGCATTGCTCAGTCCAGCCTTCCTCTCAAAGCACTGCCAGTGGAGTCTGCCCAGCCCGCCTGTTCGGGCGCTCCCGCCCTCAGTCCAGCGCCAGGAGCCCAGATCCAGAGGCGCCAGATTCAGCCAGGATCCCCCAGGATCTGCCAGAACTGCCAGTCAGCCAGGCTGCCAGAGCCGTCAGTCAACCAGGATCTGCCAGTCTCAGGTCCAGCGCCGCCAGGATCTGCCAGAACTGCCAGTCAGCCAGGATCTCCGCCAGTCAGCCAGGATCTTCCCAGTCAGCCAGGATCTGCCAGAGCTGCCAGTCAGCCAGATCTGCCGGAACCACCAGTCAGCCAGGTCTGCCAGTCAGCCAGGATCTGCCAGAACTGCCAGTCAGCCAGGATCGGCCGGAACCACCAGTCAGCCAGGATCTGCCGGAACCACCAGCCAGCCAGGAGATTCATCAACCGCCTGCCAGAGCTTCATCTGCCCCTCAGTCCGTCCAGTGGGGCCCAGTCAGTCCAGAGACAATTATGGAGTGGGTCTGCTAGAGAGTCCGCACCTTGGGGGGGGGTACTGTCATTCTGACCATCATTCAGGCGCATTCATATATCAATCAGAGGCAGGTGTTAGTCAGTCCAGCGCATTTCTTGTTTTGTAGATTGTTCATTGTTCATCCAGTGCCGCCAGAATCCTCTAAATACTGTTGAAGCCCAGTGCTGTATCTTCAGGGGCAAAACTACAAACCTCAGATTTCCCAATCTGCCACATGAGTTCTGTTATACTCCAGGATCTGTTCTATCCAGAACGGCCAGTCAGCCAGGATCTGCTAGAACATGCATATAATTAGTAAATAAGGATAGAACACAATCTGGAGTTTATAAAACTGTTTGAATGATGTCTGTGAGTATAACAGAACTCATGTGGCAGGCAAAAACCTGAGAAAAAATCCAACCAGGAAGTGGGAAATCTGAGGTTTGTAGTTTTTCAACTCAGCCCCTATTGAAGATACAGTGGGATATTAGTTATGTTTCACTTCCTAAGGCTTCGATTAAGGCTTCAACAGTATTTAGAGGATTCTTGTAATGGTTTTCTTCTGGGGAAAGAGAGGCGGACTAAAACGCAGCGTGGTTACTTGTAAACATCTTTAATAAAGATGAACAATGAACAATCTACAAAACAAGAAATGTGAAAAAAGCGAAACAGCCCTATCTGGTGCAACAAACACAGAGACAGGAACAATCACCCACGATGTGTCATATTTCAAAAAAACTTTACGGAAAAAGCATAATCTGAGAATGGCGCTCAGAACCAAAAACAGCCAGAGGAATATCCGCCATTTTGGAATCAACAAAGTTAGAAGCAACACCATAAATATTCACTTACCTTTGATGATCTTCATCAGAAGGCACTCCCAGGAATCCCAGGTCGACAATAAATTACTGATTGGTTCCATAAAGTCCATAATTTATGTCCAAATAGCCACTTGTTGTTAGAGTGTTCAGCCCAGTAATCCATCTTCATGAGGCGCAGGCACCTTATCCAGACAAACTCGGAAAGTTCCGTTACATTCCTTTAGAAACATGTCAAATGATGTATGGAATCAATTGTTAGGATGTTTTTAACATAACACATCAATAATGTTCCAACCGGAGAATTCCTTTGTCTTCAGAAAAGCATTGTAACGAGAGGTAACTCTGTCGGGAGCGCGCATCATGAGACCGAGGCTCTCTGCCAGACCACTGACTCAAAGAGGTCTCATGAGCCCCTCCTTTATAGTAGAATCCTCAAACCAGTGTCTAAAGACGGTTGACATCTAGTGGAAGCCCTAGGAAGTGCAACCTCATCCATATCTCAATGTGTATTCGGTAGGCCAAGCTTTGAAAAACTACTAACCTCAGATGTCCCACTTCCTGGTTGGATTTTTCTCAGGTTTTCGCCTGCTATATGAGTTCTGTTATACAGACACAGACACAGACACAGACACAGACACAGACACTTCAGAGGGTTTTCTATCCAATGCTACTAATAATATACATATAATAGCATCTGGGACAGAGTAGGAGTCAGTTCATTCTGGGCACGCTATTCATACAAAAGTGAAAATGCTGCCCCCTATCCCAAAAAGGTAAATAATGAACAAGTAATTGGGGAATTGAAACCAGGTGTGTAAGACAAAGACAAAACAAATGGAAAATGAAAAGTGGCTCGGCGATGGCTAGAAGGCCGGTGACGTCGACCTCCGAACACCGCCCGAATAAGGAGAGGGACCGATTTCGGGAGAAGTCGTAACAATGTGAGTCATGAACAGACTTTCAAAGTACTTCATGGCTACCGACATGAGTGCTATAAGGCGATAATAATTTAGGCAGGTTAACTTCACTTTCTTGGGCACAGGGACTATGGTGGTCTGTTTGGAACATGTAGGTATTACAGACTCAGCAAGGGAGAGGTTGAAAATGTCAGTGAAGTGTCAGTTTCTGTTGTGTATTTCTGGTATCAGTTTCTGTAGTGTTTCTGGTTGTGCAAGACAGCAGATATCATTCCACCTGTTGTCATTTTATTCCACATCATTATATAACACAGGAGACACTGATTGTATCATGGTTTCTTTTTTAGGTTGACCAAAATGATATTTGGTTCATGAGTTCACAGTAACTTAACATCCTGTTGCTTATCACTCCAAACATATGTCACAATGACAGTGAAAATGGCAACGGAGGAGATGGCTGCCGTTTTACGGGCTCCTAACAAATTGTGATATTATGTGGGGTTTTTCGCGATATTTGTAAATTATTTTGTACGTAATGTTTCTGCAACCGTATCTTACGGCAGAAAAGATCTTCTAGATATCAGGACAGTGATCACTCACCTTGGATTAGATGAAGATTTTTTCAACAACAACAACAACAGCAGCAAGCAGGACTCACGCGATATTCTCCAAACACCCCACAGGGCAGACGTCCCAATTATTTGCAAAAGGAAAAGACGCAGAGAAAGAAGAGCCAGATGCCTCGTCCGGATCCGCAGAAGGCAACCAGGAAAGCTGCCTTTACCGTCAAAATTACTCGCCAACGTGCAATCATTGGACTAGATGAGGTACGATCACAAATATCCGACCAACGGGACATCAAAAACTATAATATCCTATGTTTCACGGAATCGTGGCATAAAGACGACATGGATATTCAGCTAGCGGGATACACGCTGCACCGGCAGGACAGAATAGCACACTTTGGTAAGACCACGGGGGGCAGTCTGTGCATATTTGTAAACAACACCTGGTGCACGAAATCTAAGGAAGTCTCTAGATTTTGCTCGCCTGAAGTAGAGTATATTATGATAAATTGCAGGCCACACTACTTGCCTAGAGAGGTATCAGCTATACTTTTCGTGGCTGTTTATTTACCACCACAGACAGATGCTGGCACTAAGACCGCACTCAGTCAGCTGTATAAGGAAATAAGCAAACAGGAAACCACTCACCCTAGTGGTCGGAGACTTTAATGCAGGGAAACTTAAATCAGTTCTACCAAATCTCTATCAACATGTTAAATGTGCAACCAGAGGGAAAAAAATTCTAGATCACTTGTACTCCACACACAGAGATGCATACAGAGCTCTCCCTCGCCCTCCATTTGGTAAATCCGACCGCAACTCCATCCTCCTGATTCGTACTTACAAGCAATAATGAAAGCAGGAAGCACCAGTGACTCGGTCTATAAAAAAAATGGTCAGATGAAGCAGTTGCTAAACTACAGGACTGTTTTGCTATCACAGACTGGAACATGTTCCGGGATTCTTTCAACGACATTGAGGAATACACCACATCAGTCACTGGATTTATCAATAAGTGCATTGAGGACGTCGTCCCCACAGTGACTGTACGTACATACCCCAACCAGAAGCCATGGATTACAGGCAACATTCGCACTGAGCTAAAGGGTAGAGCTGCCGCTTTCAAGGTGCGAGACTCTAACCCGGAAGCTTACAATAAATCAGGCAAAGCGTCAATACAGGGCTAAGATTGAATAATCCTACACCGGCTCCAATGCTCGTCGGATGTGGCAGGGATTGCAAACTATTACAGACTACAAAGGGAAGAACAGCCGCGAGCTGCCCAGTGACACGAGCCTACCAGACGGGCTAAATCACTTCTATGCTCGCTTCGAGGCAAGCAACACTGAGGCATGCATGAGAGCATCAGCTGTTCCGGACGACTGTGTGATCTCGCTCTCCGTAGCCGACGAAAGACCTTTAAACAGGTCAACATTCACAAGGCTGCGGGGCCAGATGTATTACCAGGACGTGTGCTCCAGGCATGTGCTGACCAACTGGCAGGTGTCTTCACTGACATTTTCAACATGTCCCTGATTGAGTCTGTAATACCAACATGCTTCAAGCAGACCACCATAGTCCCTGTGCCCAAGAACACAAAGACAACCTGCCTAAATGACTACAGACGCGTGGCACTCACGTCCGTAGCCATGAAGTGCTTTGAAAGGCTGGTAATGTCTCACATCAACACCATTATCCCAGAAACCCTAGACCCACTACAATTTGCATACCACCCAAACAGATCCACAGATGATGCAATCTCTATTGCACTCCACACTGCCCTTTCACACCTGAACAAAAAGAACGCCTTTGTGAGAATGCTATTCATTGACTACAGCTCAGCGTTCAACACCATAGTCCCCTCAAAGATCATCACTAAGCTAAGGAACCTAGGACTAAACACTACCTTCTGCAACTGGATCCTGGACTTCCTGACGGGCCGCCCCCAGATGGTGAGGGTAGGTGGAAACACATCTGCCACACTCATCCTCAACACTGGAGCTCCCCTGGGGTGCGTGCTCAGTTCCCTCCTAAACTCCCTGTTCACCCATGACTGCATGGCCAGGCACGACTCCAACACCTTCATTAAGTTTGCTGACAACACACTGACAACGACGAGACAGCCTGTAGGGAGGAAGTCAGAGACTTGGCCGGGTGGTGCCAGAATAACAACCTATCCCTCAACGTAACCAAGACCAAGGAGATAATTGTGGACTACAGAAAAAGGAGCACAGAGCACACCCCCATTCTCATCGACGGGGCTGTAGTGGAGCAGGTTGAGAGCTTCAAATTCATTGGTGTCCACATCAATAACAAAGTAGAATTGTCCAAACACACCAAGACAGTCATGAAAAGGGCACGACAAAGCCTATTCCCCCTCAGGAAACTAAAAAAATTTGGCACGGGTCCTGAGATACTCAAAAGGTTCTACAGCTGCAACATCGAGATTATCCTGACTGGTTGCATCACTGCATGGTACGGCAATTGCTTGGCCTCCGACCGCAAGGCACTTCAGAGGGTAGTGCGTACGGCCCAGTACATCACTGGGGCAAAGCTGCCTGCCATCCAGGACCACTATACCAGGCGGTGTCAGAGGAAGGCCCTGAAAATTGTCAACGACCCCAGCCACCACAGTCATAGAGTGTTCTCTCTACTATCGCATAGCAAGCGGTACCAGAGTGTCAAGTCTAGGACAAAAAGGCTTCTCAACAGTTTTACCCTCAAGCCATAAGACTCCTGAACAGGTAACCAAATGGTTACCCGGACTATTTGCATTGTGTGCCACCCCCCAACCCCTGTTTTACGCTGCTGCTACTCTCTGTTTATCTTATATGCATAGTCACTTTAACTATACATTCATGTACATACTACCTCAATAGGCACGACCAACCAGTGCTCCCGCACATTGGTTAACTGGGCTATCTGCATTGCGTCCCACCACCCGCCAACCCCTCTTTTTACACCACTGCTACTCTCTGTTCATCATATGCAGTGGGGCAAAAAAGTATTTAGTCAGCCACCAATTGTGCAAGTTCTCCCACTTAAAAAGATTAGAGAGGCCTGTAATTTTCATCATAGGTACATTTCAACTATGACAAAACAAAATGAGAAGAAAAAAATCCAGAAAATCACATTGTAGGATTTTTTATGAATTTATTTGCAAATCATGGTGGAAAATAAGTATTTGGTCAATAACAAAGGTTTATCTCAATACTTTGTAAAATACCCTTTGGTGGCACTGACAGAAGATAACTTTTTCTGTAAGTCTTCACAAGTTTTTCGCACACTGTTGCTGGTATTTTGTCCCATTCCTCCATGCAGATCTCCTCTAGAGCAATGATGTTTTGGGGCTGTTGCAGGGCAACACAGACCTTCAACTCCCTCCAAAGATTTTCTATGGGGTTGAGATCTGGAGATGCCACTCCAGGACCTTGAAATGCTTCTTACGAAGCCACTCCTTCGTTGCCCGGGCAGTGTGTTTGGGATCATTGTCATGCTGAAAGACCCGGCCACGTTTCATCTTCAATGCCCTTGCTGATGGAAGGAGGTTTTCACTCAAAATCTCACAATACATGGCCCCATTCATTCTTTCCTTTACACGGATCAGTCATCCTGGTTCCTTTGCAGGAAAACAGCCCCAAACCATGATGTTTCCACCCCAAGCCTCACAGTAGGTATGGTGTTCTTTGGATACTACTCAGCATTCTTTGTCCTCCAAACACGACAAGTGGAGTTTTTACCAAAAAGTTATATTTTGGTTTCATCTGACCATATGACATTCTCCCAATCTTCTTCTGGTCATCCAAATGCTCTCTAGCAAACTTCAGTCGTGCCTGGACATGTACTGGCTTAAGCAGGGTGACACGTCTGGCACTGCAGGATTTGAGTCTCTGGTGGCGTAGTGTGTTACTGATGGTAGGCTTTGTTACTTTGGTCCCAGCTCTCTGCAGGTCATTCACTAGGTCCACCCGTGTGGTTCTGGGATTTTTGCTCACCGTGATCATTTTGACCCCACGGGGTGAGATCTTGCATGGAGCCCCAGATCGAGGGAGTTTATCAGTTGTCTTGTATGTCTTCCATTTCCTAATAATTGCTAATAATTGATTTCTTCAAACCAAGCTGCTTACCGATTGCAGATTCAGTCTTCCCAGCCTGGTGCAGGTCTACAATTTTGTTTCTGGTGTCCTTTGACGGCTCTTTGGTCTTGGACATAGTGGAGTTTGGAGTGTGACTCTTTGAGGTTGTGGACAGGCGTCTTTTATACTGATAACATGTTCAAACAGGTGCCATTAATACAGGTATCGAGTGGAGGACAGAGGAGCCTCTTAAAGAAGAAGTTACAGGTCTGTGAGAGCCAGAAATCTTGCTTGTTTGTAGGTGACCAAATACTTATTTTCCACCATAATTTGCAAATAAATTCATTACAAATCCTACAATGTGATTTTCTGGATTTTTTCCCTTCATTTTGTCTGTCATGGTTGAAGTGTACCTATGATGAAAATTACAGGCCTCTCTCATCTTTTTAAGTGGGAGAACATGCACAATTGGTGGCTGACTAAATACTTTTTTGCCCCACTGTATGCATAGTCAATTTAACCATACCCACATGTACATACTACCTCAATAAGCCTGACTAACCGGTGTCTGTATACAGCCTTGCTACTCTTATTTTCAAATGTCTCTTTACTGTTGTTTTATTTCTCAACTTACCTACACACACACACACATACCTTTTTTTCTGGTTAGAGCCTGTAAGTAAGAATTTCACTGTATGGTCTACCTACAACTGTTGTATTCGGCGCACGTGACAAATAAACTTTGATTTGATTTGAATGACGTGACTACCGTGCAGAAACCCTTTTGACATCAGTTTGACATGTTTCCTTGTCTCATTGCCGAGCAACAATGTGTGTTATTCATTGGGCAGTAGGGACAGGCCAAGTGCTGTGGGGACCATTGTGTGTCATTGTAGGTCACAATGGAACTTAACACTTGACATAGCTGGGGTTTCTTGTCAGCAGCTAAACTTGATCCTATTGTTTTGTTCCTGGTGAAGAGCTATAAAGAGAGGGATTTGACCCTGTGGCAGTTAGTCTTCATGTCACATTGACTCTAAACACAGTGATACTGCATGTACAGTAAGAAAGATGATCACATGTAGGATATCTAAAGAGTTGTCTTGCTAGACAACTGCATACATTATTACTAAAGACAGGAAGTGGGGATTTCCAAAGTAACGTTCTAAACATAATTTCAAATACTATAGTGTTGGATAGCTTTATAGAACATAATCTATTTAGAGGAACATTTTATCTATTTTCTGGTGCTGTCATCTATCCCCATAGCCAGCAGCTCTTGAGGTTGACCTGTCCGGTCATTTTCATCCAGACAGATGTCTTCCTCCATCCTTCAAGACACCATTACGCTAGACGTTTACATGAACGCTTATGGAACCCCTACAGTGCCCTGTGGACCACAAAGGGGGCGGTCACATTACCAGAGGTGTAGCTACCTCGGTAACTTCAGAAGGATAATCCGTGGACCTGGTAAACCGGTCTTTGCAGAGCCTACTGTCTTTACAAGGCAACACCTAGCAACCTCAAGCCGTGCAGTATTGTCTGTTGATTGGGTCTGCATGTGTTCCCTTAGTCCAAGTCCCCTCGGTCAGTCATTGTTCTCTTGCTGGAGTATTTCATCTCTGTCCGTTGTCTCAACTGCTCTGTAACGAGGATACAAACAAGGAAGAGGAGAATGAGAAATGGGGAAAGTTCCGAACTACTGAGTGTGTAACTGTGTTACTGAACAGTATACCCTGATAGTGCTACCCAACACCTGTAGCATATCAAATACTGATATAAACTGGTTTACTGGTATAAGGATTTGTTAAAAACGGTCTGTTATTCTCTTTGGTTGCCTTCTCATTGTCCCAGAGGAATCAAATTCTTCAGATGTTTTTTCTCAGCTCCATTGATGCCTCCTCAATGTCTATAAACAAACATTTAACAGTCATGCCACCCTTCCTGTTGGCGTGAACTCAGAGCCACAGAGATGGATTGGATGGATTCTCAGTTTCTCAGACATGTCTCTAAGAATACTCCAGGCCACTGCCACACTCTGATGCACTGCTGATTCAAGGTAGACACCCAGACCACCACCCTCCCCTTTATATTAAAATATACCAGCCGCCACTGGCATGAGGCTGGATTTAAGATTTACAGTGGAAAAGGCATATATATTTCTACACCATGTTGAGCTGGTGTGTCTGGAATGTTTGTTGGGACTGGAGTTTTGCGAGGGGTGTGAGAAAACAACATAGTGTTGTAAACACTGAGGGTAGCCTCAGCCCCAATCTCTGTTCCAGATGTAATGCAGGTGTGGAGACTGGAGAGAGAGAGAAGACTGCTGTAACCTAATCCAGAGCTACTGGTGTCACATTGCCAGTCCATCACCTCTCTCTCTCTTCTCTTGCTCTCGTTCTGGCCATAAATGTTAATTATGTTAAATAAACTACTCTAGCCTTGTTTTAAGGCATGTTGGGTAGAATCTCTTCTAAAAACAGGTATGTTATCTATCATTTGGCTATTCTATAGCCTATTGAAATTAGTCATTTCCATGTGCCTATTCCAATAGATTATAAATACGTTAGTTTATGTGCATGCATTAGTATTTGTACAAACAAGCTCTGACTGGGAAAACATATTTTGAAGCCCGCCCGACGTCAAGACCACTAACTTAGCTCATTTTTTCAGAGTTCCAATTTGTCTTAAAATCACCGTAAGATACGGTCCTTTACACAGCCAATCAATTACAAATGTAAGTCTATCAGTGGCGAGGTTGAGGTGCGTTGCAGAAGTCTCTCCTCACTCTGCTTTCTGGCAACAATTACTCCAACGATGAATTCAAAGCTTTGGCCCAAAACCAGACGTACTCTGGTATTTCCCATGTATAGAGGTATTCCGGGAACTCGTCAGTCACTTAGGTTTGGAGGCTTGCTATAGGTTCATTTCACCCTCTTACACTCGATGCAGGTGTTGGTCGTTGGTCCTGCTGTTGGTAAGCGAGATCTGAATCCGTCATATTGATGTGCGTAAAATTATGGTTTGGTCCAGGCCGCAGGAGTCAGTCGTTCATGAATATTCAAAGCTTGATTTCAACATGTTAAATTATCCCTTTTGGTCAGACATCAAAATATTGACAGATTTTAATTATCTGCAAATAATCAATTTAGTGAAAGCCTACCAGGCAAATAATACATTTCTCAGAGCTGAAATGTGCATTTATGCATTTGTTTCAGTCTGGCAAAATGCTGATTCTGTTTCTTTTTGTGTTTACAAATTGTGTAATATTAGTTTATTTTCTGGTTGTTTGTTTAAGAATTGCAATTGTATTTCGTGCTGTATAAATGTAGAGTTGTTGGCCTATATATATTATGCCTACAAAATAATAAAGTATCGAATTGAGGGGAAAGCACTGCATTACTGGAATTCTACAATGAATCCTGACAATATAAGTGTACATGTCTTTTCAGTTGCACAGACATTTTACCATAATTTTGTATGCACATAAACTAGGAATATGTGCCTGCATTCATAATACCAAAGTTCTGCTGGTCATCAGGGTGCAGGGTAGCCTAGTGGTTAGAGTGTTGGACTAGTAACTGAAAGGTTGCAAGTTCAAATTCCCAAGGTTCAAATCTGTTGTTCTCCCCATGAAACAGGCAGTTAACCCACTGTTCTGAGGCTGTCATTGAAAATAAGAATTTGTTCTTAACTGACTTGCCAATTTTTATCATTCTGCTGTGATACACAATGCGGGAACGGTGTGCTTTAGGACCATTCGGATGCTTCTGAGCGGTTAGGTAGACTGTTTTCCGGTTTCAGCTGGCTGGATTTAGGACTACACTGACACCACAGAGTGTGCAGACAGGCTGTGTGAAAGCAAAGCTTCTGAAAGGCTGGCATATAGGACCAGCACAGAAAAGGCAGCCTATGTCTGTGTGTTGCGCTTTTTCTCTGAATTGTAAAAGCAAACAGAGCAGAAACTGGCTACTCTTTAGTTGACTGATCTAGCTGGCAATATAACTGCTGTTTGACAGAAAACATTGTTATTATTCCAAGTGCTTAGCTAGCAGCATAACTGACATGTTACTTTAGCTAATGTTCATCCCTTCTCGACTAAAGTGAATAAACTGGCAGCTAGTTGGCTAGCTAGTAGCTACCACAGTTAGTTCAGTTCTAGCTAGCCTCTAGCTAGCTATCAAATAAAACATCTAATCAAATTTTATTGTGCCGAATACAACAGCTGTAGACCTTGCAGTGAAATGCTTACTCACAAGCCCTTAACCAACAACGCAGTTTTAAGAAAATCTCTAAACAAGTAAGAGATATGAATAACAAATAACTAAAGAGCAACAGTAAATAACAATAGCGGTGTTATATACAGGGGGTACCGGTACAGAGTCAATGTGTCAATGTGCGGGGGCACCAGTGTCGAGGTAATTGAGATAATTACGTACATGTAGGTAGAGTTATTAAAGTGACTATGCATAGATAATAACAGAATAGCAGCAGCATGGGGGGTGGGGAATGCAAATAGTCTGGGTACCCATTTGATTAGCTGTTCAGGAGTCTTTTGGCTTGGGGGTAGAAGTTGTTTAGAAGCCTCTTGGACCTAGACTTGGCGCTCTGGTACCGCTTGCCATGCGGTAGCAGAGAGAACAGTCTATGACTGGGGTGGCTGGAGTCTTTGACAGTTTTTTAAGGCCTTCCTCCGCCTGCTATAGAGGTCCTAGATGGCTGGGAGCTTGGTCCCAGTGATGTACTGGGCCCGTATGCACTACCCTCTGTAGTGCCTTGCAGTCAGAGGCAGAGCAGTTGCCATACCAGGTAGTGATGCAAACCATCAGGATGCTCTCGATAGTGCAGCTGTAAAAAATGTGAGTATCTGAGGACCCATGCCAAATCTTTTCAATCTCCCGAGGGGGAATAGGTTTTGTCGTGCCCTCTTCACGACTGTCTTGGTGTGCTTGGACCATGTTAGTTTGTTGGTGATGTGAACGCCAAGGAACTTGTAGTCCACAATCATCTCCTTTGTCTTGATCACGCTGAGGGAGAGTTTGTTGTCCTTACACCACATGGTCAGGTCTCTGACCTCCTCCCTATAGGCTGTCTCATCGTGGTCGGTGATCAGGCCTACCATTGTTTTGTCATCAGCAAACTTTATGATGGTGTTGGAGTCGTATCTGGCCATGCAGCCATGAGTGAACAGGGAGTAGAGGAGGGGACTGAGTACACACCCCTGATGGGCACCCGTGTTGAGGATCAGCGTGACGGATGTGTTGTTACCTAAAGCATTTCATGGCTACAGACGTGAGTGCTACGGGTCGGTAGTCATTTAGGCAGGTTACCTTAGTGTTCTTGGGCACAGGGACTATGGTGGTCTGCTTGAAATATGTTGGTATTACAGACTCAGAAAGGGACAGGTTGAAAATGTCAGTGAAGACACTTGCCAGTTGGTCAGCGCAAGCTCGGAGTACACGTCCTGGTAATCCGGCTGGCCCAGCGGCCTTGTGAATGTTGACCTGTTTAAAGGTCTTACTCACGTCGGCTGCGGAGTGAGTGATCACACAGACGTCCAGAACATCTGATGCTTTGCATCATGCATGTTTCAGTGTTTCTTTCCTCGAAGCGAGCATAGAAGTGATTTACAGTGCCTTGCGAAAGTATTCGGCCCCCTTGAAATTTGCGACCTTTTGCCACATTTCAGGCTTCAAACATAAAGATATAAAACTGTATTTTTTTTGTGAAGAATCAACAACAAGTGGGACACAATCATGAAGTGGAACGACATTTATTGGATATTTCAAACTTTTTTAACAAATAAAAAACTGAAAAATTGGGCGTGCAAAATTATTCAGCCCCTTTACTTTCAGTGCAGCAAACTCTCTCCAGAAGTACAGTGAGGATCTCTGAATGATCCAATGTTGACCTAAATGACTAATGATGATAAATACAATCCACCTGTGTGTAATCAAGTCTCCGTATAAATGCACCTGCACTGTGATAGTCTCAGAGGTCCATTAAAAGAGCAGAGAGCATCATGAAGAACAAGGAACACACCAGGCAGGTCCGAGACACTGTTGTGAAGAAGTTTAAAGCCGGATTTGGATACAAAATGATTTCCCAAGCTTTAAACATCCCAAAGAACACTGTGCATAATATTGAAATGGAAGGAGTATCAGACCACTGTAAATCTACCAAGACCTGGCCGTCCCTCTAAACTTTCAGCTCATACAAGGAGAAGACTGATCAGAGATGCAGCCAAGAGGCCCATGATCACTCTGGATGAACTGCAGAGATCTACAGCTGAGGTGGGAGACTCTGTCCATAGGACAACAATCAGTCGTATATTGCACAAATCTGGCCTTTATGAAAGAGTGGCAAGAAGAAAGCCATTTCTTAAAGATATCCATAAAAGTGTTGTTTAAAGTTTGCCACAAGCCACCTGGGAGACACACCAAACATGTGGAAGAAGGTCCTCTGGTCAGATGAAACCAAAATTGAACTTTTTGGCAACAATGCAAAACGTTATGTTCGGCGTAAAAGCAACACAGCTCATCACCTTGAACACACCATCCCCACTGTCAAACATGGTGGTGGCAGCATCATGGTTTGTGCCTGCATTTCTTCAGCAGGGACAGGGAAGATGGTTAAAATTGATGGGAAGATGGATGGAGCCAAATACAGGACCATTCTGGAAGAAAACCTGATGGAGTCTGCAAAAGACCTGAGACTGGGAAGGAGATTTGTCTTCCAACAAGACAATGATCCAAAACATAAAGCAAAATCTACAATGGAATGGTTCAAAAAGAAACATATCCAGGTGTTAGAATGGCCAAGTCAAAGTCCAGACCTGAATCCAATCGAGAATCTGTGGAAAGAACTGAAAACTGCTGTTCACAAATGCTCTCCACGCAACCTCACTGAGCTCGAGCTGTTTTGCAAGGAGGAATGGGAAAAAATTCAGTTTTTCGATGTGCAAAACTGATAGAGACATACCCCAAGCGACTTACAGCTGTAATCGCAGCAAAAGGTGGCGCTACAAAGTATTAACTTAAGGGGGCTGAATCATTTTTTGATTTGTTAAAAAAGTTTGGAATATCCAATAAATGTCATTCCACTTCATGATTGTGTCCCACTTGTTGTTGATTCTTCACAAAAAAATACAGTTTTATATCTTTATGTTTGAAGCCTGAAATGTGGCAAAAGGTCGCAAAGTTCAAGGGGGCCGAATACTTTCGCAAGGCACTGTAGCTCGTCTGGTAGGCTCGTGTCACTGGGCAGCTCTCAGCTGTGCTTCCCTTTGTAGTCTGTAATGGTTTGCGAGCCTTGCCACATCTGACAAGCGTCGGAGCCGGTGTAGTACAATTCAATCTTAGTCTTGTATTGATGCTTTGCCGGTTTGATGGTTCATTGCAGGGCATAGCAGGATTTCTTATAAGCTTCTGGGTTAGAGTCCCACTCCTTGAAAGCGGCAACTCTACCATTTTACCTCAGTGCGGATGTTTCCTGTAATCCATGGCTTCTGATTCAGGTATGTACGTACAATCACTGTGATGACAACATCCTCAATGCACTTATTGATAAAGACAGTAATTGATGTGGTCTACTTCTCAATGCCATCGGAAGAATCCCGGAACATATTCTGTTTTGCTATTGATCTAGTCACTGGTGTTCCTGCTTTAATTTTTGCTTGTAAGAAGGAATCAGGTTTTCCAAATGGATAGGGAGAAGAGTTATGGTTGGTGTAAAGGTGGTCTGGAATGGTTTTCCAAATGGAGGGCTAGGGAGAGCTATTCATGAAAATCGCAAATGAAATTAATTAAATATATTCGAACACAAGCTTAGTCTCTATGTGTATGGAGTAAAAGGTGGTCTGGCAACATTTTCACAAAAATGGTCATTTACCTTTGAAGAACCCTCTGGTTATACATGTTCCTTTTTTTTTAACCTCTCATCCTGCGGCTGAGAAATCGACAGAAAAATACTTCAATCCCGTATCCAAATGAAATGGAAACACAAGAGCGTAATCATAGCCTCATTAAGCGCATTACCATCACAAAAACGCACCTTTGAAGAACGATGTTTTTTCCTATTCATGAAAATCGCAAATGAAATTAATTAAATATATTCGAACACAAGCTTAGCCTTTTGTTAACATGCTGATAGACAAAATATCTTGTTTAAAATGGGAACATTTTTCATCCAAAAATTAAAATATCGCCCCCTATAAATAACATGCTGATAGAAATTAGGAAAGACTGATTTAAGTTTCCCTGCATTAAAGTCTCCGGCCACTAGGAGTGCCACCTCTGGATGAGCATTTTCCTGTTTGCTCATGGCTGAATACAGCTCTCTGAGTGCGGTTTTAGTGCCAGCTTCTGTCTGTGGTGGTATGTAGACAGCTATGAAAAATACAGATGAAAACTCTATAGGTAGATAGTGTGGTCTACAGCTAATCATGAGATACTCTACCTCAGGAGAGCAAAACCCTGAGACTTCCTTAGATATCGTGCACCAGCTATTGTTTATAAAAATGCATAGGCTCCCGCCCCTTGTCTTACCACAGGCTGCTGTTCTGTCCTGCCGATGGAGTGTATAACCCGCCAGCTGTATGTTCTTAATGTCGTCGTTCAGCCACGACTCGGTGAAACATAAGATATTACAGTTTTTAATGTTACGTTGGTAGGATATACGTGCTGTCAGTTCATCCCATTTATTTTCCAGCAATTGAACGTTAGCTAGCAAAATGGAAGGCAAGGGCAGATTAGCCACTCTTTGCCTGATCCTCACAAGGCATCCTGATCTCTTTCCACAACACCTACATGTCCTTTTTCCAGCGAATCATGGGGATCTGGGCCTGGTCGGGTGTCGGTAGTATATCCCTCACGTCCGACTCATGGAAGAAGAACTCCTCCTCCAATTTGAGGTGAGTAATCCCAGTTCTGATGTCCAGAAGCTCTTTTTGGTCATAAGAGACGGTAGCAGCAACATTGTGTACAAAACAAGAAACGAACAATGTGAAAAAAATAATAATTGCATGGTTGGTTAACCTCTCTGGTAAAAGTGGGACGCTAGCGTCAAATTCAAAACAACATAGATACCATAATTAAAATTCCTCAAACATACAAGTATTTTGCACCATTTTAACAATAAACTACTAAATCCAGCCACAGTGTCCGTTTTCAAATAGGCTTTACGGAGAAAGCACACCAAACGATTATGTTAGGTCAGCACCTAGTCACAGAAAACCGTACAGCCATTTTCCAGCCAAGGAGAGGGCTCATAAAAGTAAGAAATAGCGATTAAATAAATCACTAATTTTGATGATCTTCATCAGATGGCACTCACAGGACTTTATGTTACATAATAAATGTGCGTTTTGTTCGATAAAGTTCATCTTTATGTCCAAAAACCTCATTTGAATATGGTGTGCTGTGTTCAGAAATGCATTGTCTCAAACATCCTGTGAAAGTGCAGAGAGCCACATCAAATAACAGAAATACTCATCATAAACATTGATAAAAGATACAAGTGTTAAACCTACGACTACAGATAAACTAAACTTCTCCTTAATGCAACCGCTGTGTCAGATTTCAAAAAGGCTTTACGGTGAAAGCACACTTTGTGATTATGTTAGGTCAGCGACTAGACACAGACACCCATACAGCCATTTTCCAACCAAGGAGAGTTTCACAAAAGTCAGAAATAGCATTAAAATGAATCACTTACCTTTGATGATCTTCATCTGGTGGCACGCCCAGGTCTCCATGTTAGACAACAAATGTTTGTTTGGTTCGATAAAGTTAATCTTTATGTCCAAATACCTCTGTTTTGTTGGTGCGTTTAGTTCAGAAATCCAAAGTCACAATGCGCGCTCTCAAAACCAAGACGAAATGTAAACAATGTACAATAAAAGATAGCAGAAACATGTCAAACGATGTTTAAAATCAATCCTCAGGTTGTTTTTGTCATAAATAATAAATAATATTTCAACCAGACAAAAGCTTTGACAATGGAAAAGGTAAACAAGAAATGTTTGGTTGGTCTTGGGCTTGGTTCATGTCTGGAAATGTCCACTGTCCTCTCATTGAAAGCGGTGTATCTCCCTCATTTTTCAGAGTAAATGCCTGAAACAATGCCTAAAGACTGGCCACATGTTGAGGAAGCCATAGAGGTTGTGAACTGGATTCTCAGTCTTTGTATGGTGGATAGGTTTTCAATGGAAAAACAGCCTTTCAAAATAATAATGATTTGCGACAGATATTCTGATGTTTTTTCGGGGCAATGTGAGTTTTTATTAGTCAGTATAGCAATATAACATTATTGATCTGTCAGTTTCCCTAGCTAATTCCCTACTTTTCACACTGGCATGGTATAAACAGCTCTACAGGCTTCTCTGTCATGGTGCACAGTCAGAACTCATCATAATGCTCATCATGTCTTAGCAGGATGAGATGGTGACAGGTGTCCCTGCAGTGTCAAACAGCCAGGAAGACCAGCCTATGGAGGTCAGGTGAATTTTGGCAGTATATTATAACAAACAGTGAATGGATACAAAGTTCCATATTGAGTTGATGGGTGGGCTACAGTCTGGGATCTGGGAATGATGGTCATTTTCGATTGTTGAACAATTGATTCTATTCTTGGATAATGTTATGTATAAATGTCCACCAAGGTAATTATTCATCATGCCTCATCTGGGCAGGATCAGATGGTGACAGGGGTCTCATCAGGGTCAGGTAGCCAGGGATGACCAGTCTGTGATAGAGCAGAGGGGAACTTTTGCAGATACAACACTTTATTCTCTCTGTGCAGCAAACACTGGACAAGCAAGAAGCTTCAAAGATTGAAACTATTTTAAGGCAGTCTGACAAACCTCTAAAGTTGATTTCCAAACTGTATTAGGGGTTGAGAGGCTTTTCAAGGACACAAAACATGTAAAACAAAAATGTGAGGAAGACTTGGGAGATGCTATTGATGATGATGAATGGATACAGATATGTTAGAATGCCCAGTCATGGTCATATCATCTCAGACAGAAATTACTGCATTTTAAGACCGTCAATAGAATGTACTATGTGCCAGTGAAACTGAATATCATGCACTCAGACATGGAATTCCTCTGCTGGAGGTGTAAAACACAAAAGGTAATATATTTGTTATGGTATTGTGAAGGATGGTTGAATTCTGGCAGAGAATGTTATTTTATTTTTGCTTGCTTGAAAATGTTGAAAATACTGCTGTGTAACCCAGCATTTATAGCGGCTAAGAAATGAATTGCCATTCATTGGAAGGTTGGTTATCATCCCACAATGGATGGCAGAATGTCAAGTTTTGTATCACTAGATTTGATTTATTACCAGATTAAGGGTATACTGTGCAACTTTCATAAGGTCTGGATGCCTTATATGGAATACTGTACGACAAAATGAGTCTGCATTGAAAACATGCCCACATCAGTGGAGATACCTATTAAGACAATCCCTGGGGGTCTGCCGCACTGTTGGTTGTCACTCTGGTCTTGGCCTAACATACCTGAAATCAATAATGAATGTTTCACTATGATCCTAAAGCTTAGGGGGGTGTTGGGTTGGGGTGCTGCAAGGCCGTGTCCCCCTAGGGGTAGGACGGGATAATCCAGCTATATTGTGGATAAGTAAACAGAGCTCTACAGTACTATTAGGCCTATGATGTTAATTATATGGAGGATGTACTGTTTCTGTGTTATTGTGTAGGTGTATGTGTGTTTTTATTAAACTTTTGTTTTCCAAACCTTTTTCCTGAGACAGAAAAAAAATGTGGAAAAGAAGTTGCTGGGCTGGCTGAAATTTGATATATACATTTGATATATAAGATATCTTAATAAAGACAACCAAGTTAAATCTTTGCACTTTATTTGTAAGAGTTGTTCACTTGTTAGGATGTTGGTTAAAGGTGCAACACACCATTGATAATTTAATTAACATTGAACTAGATCAGTCTTATGAATCATTTAAACGTATTTAATAATGATCTCTTACCGAACTTGATGACTGTGGGTGTCATGACTGTGGGGGTCACGAAGTCGATCCCTCTCCTTGTTCGGGCAACGTTCGGCGGTCGACGTTATCGGTCTTCTAGCCATCGCCGCTTCACCTTTCATTTTCCATTTGTTTTGCCTTGTTTTCCTGCACACCTGGTTCACATTCCCTCATCAGACCTAATGTATATTACCCTCTGTTTCCCCCATGTCTGTGTGTGGAATTGTTCTTTGTGTAGGGTGTTACGCTACAGGCTGGCTTGCGCTAGGTTTGTTACAAACCTAGGTTTGTTTGTTTTGTTATATCCGGTTCATGTTACCGTGGTTGTGCTTTGTGCTGCCTCGCCTGTGCCTTTGGGCCAGGGTGTATATTAAAGTTCTCCTGTTATCACCCATCTCTGCTCTCCTGTGCCTGACTTCCCGACAACCAGTCACTTACCCCGTTACAGTGGGAATTTTTGCTTACTTTTTGTTGTTCTAAATAGAGACGGCTAGAAGGGCCATGGGTCTTATTAGATTGTGTAGAAAGGCAGGATTTTTTAGGTGCCCCAAAAAATGGGAGTACACCCAGACCCCCCCCCCTGCCAAGTTATGTCCCACACACTTCTAAAACCAAAGTTGAACCCCTGACACAATGTAGAGGCTACTGTGTATACTTTACAGTAGGAATACTTTTCATTAGTTGATCAATATAAAACCATATATAAAAACATAATGCATAAAGAAAATATTGTTTCCCATCAGCTTGGACCACATTTTATGAGCCAAATAATAGTCATTTCAATTAATGTATCCAATTATCAATACTGCAGATTTTTATAACATCATATGAGTATGTTGAGTGTTTCTTATAATTGGCTTAGGACTTTGAATAGCTAATAGAGGAATAAACACGCACACCAGATGTATTTATTGTTCACAGAATAGCCCCAGTCCTCAAACAGCCTCAGAGGAAGCACCCATCAGAAACATCATGGCTGCACAGTCTGAAGCGATGGGCTAAGCAGGCAGATATGAGTGTTATGCTCAATCAAATGGTGCCTGAAGGAGATATTAAGAGTTCATCCTCTGTGACATAAACTCTTGTTCTGTTCTTGTTTTCACTCCTAGGACGAGAACATGAATGGAAAACAGCAAATCCGGTTGAGTGGTATGTGCACTGTACAGTATATGCAAAATAGTTCTGTTTCAAAATAGAGGTTCTGATATCTCTGCCTCAAGTAAAACTACAAATACACAATATTAACTGTTAAAATGAAGTGGATATTTACCATAGACTATCTACAATTGTAGATATATTTTGGGTGTAATTTAACTATTGGAAGGGGGAGAACAGCCTACAAAAGTTCAAAAGCTTTAATTTGGGACAATTAGCATTTCAGCTTCATGTTCAAAACTGATACACATAATGTGCACAATCTACATAATGTTCTATGTTGTCGTTGTGATCTGATCCCAGGCATTCATGATGTTCTCTCAGGGGCAGTGGTGTGACAGTCAGTCTAACACCAGGCCTCACTATTCTAACAGAGCCCCGCTTGTAAAACATGACGTGCCAAGGGGGAAGATCACAGCCACAGCAGTTACATGAGAATGTGCATTTGATTTGTACATGGGGAATGTTGTCATTCTGTATCAGTGCAGTGTGATGGACAAAACGGACTGACAGACACACACACACAAACACATGCCCATGCACACCTTGTGGACAAGGGAGACGCCAGTGAGTCTGGGCCTTGCTCAGGAGTATTGTTATTAACATTTTCCCTTGCGTGTATTAAGGCAGCCACAGCGAGGACTCATCCCAGTGCTATGACTGCAGGGCTCGCCTTTGTTCTTCTCCTGTAATGCAGACATGATTACAAGCCTTAAAGAGCGTCTACCTTTCCTTTTCTCTCACTCGCACGTCTGCCTCACACCCTGGCCCTCAACCTGTACGGTTATGACAGACATTCAGATCAGAGCTCAGCCCTATGGATTGAGCAACTAAGTGCCTTGAAAGCGGCGAGGTACATGCCCATAGGCTTCAGTCCCAAAGCCTTTATTTTCTCTTTCTGTTCATTTGACCTATTGATCCATTCGTGCATCAAGCTGTCAGTTCCACGTGTAGGATTTCCATAATGGTTGTTTTGCTGTGATGAATTAAGAGTCTAGGAGTATCACATGCTAATCTGTCCAATGAGTACTGATCCCACGGTCTACCATAGTCGAGGTTCCTTTTTATGACTAGCTATTGTTTTCGTCACAACAAAAATAATGCACTATTTTCCGTAACAGGTTGAACAGATACTGCAGGTAACAGTACAGCAGTTTGCCATATTATTGCTCCATTTTACATCGCGCTACAGGTCATTTCACCAAGCTTCCCAAATCGAAAGCCTATGCAGCTGAGGTGTTGTATGGAGCTATAGCAGTACTCGATTACAAAGCCTGCATGCAATTCAGCTTGGCGGTCGTTTTTCTGACTAATTTCTCTGACAATAATTGGTGGCTTTGTTCAGGCTGGTTTGCTGTGTCGGGGGTTACAGGGAGGGACACAGTTGTTCCAGCCCTAACCCAGTGGTTGAGTACTCTCAGTATGCATATACACTCAAAAAACTGCTAGTTAAAAGCAACCCAATTTGGGTTATTTGGTAACCCAGCACTCTGTAAATATTGGACAAAACACACGTTCGGTAATTTTGACCCAGCCAGTTGGGTTGCGTGAATAATTTGGGTAATTTAACCCTTAGTTAAATAACCCTTAACCGTCATTTTTACTCTCATGCTGGGTTGACCAAGCAGCTGGGACATTTTGAATGCAATCCTTATTTTATTTTTATTTTATTTATTTATCTTATTATATTTTCAGGAGGTGTGGTGTATTAGGGCTGTGGCTTTCAGCTTGATCTTATTGGCCACCAATAAGGGTAAATGTTATTCATGTTCATCATGTTAAGTATACAGGATTTTTTCTGCAAAGAAATTTTTGGGCAGGCCAAGGTAGCCTAGTGGTTAGAGTGTTGTACTAGTAACCGGAAGGCTGACAAGTTACAAATCTGTCATTCTGCCCCTGAACAGGCAGTTAGCCCACTATTCCTAGGCTGTCATTGAAAATAGGAAATTGTTCTTAACTGACTTGCCTGTTTAAATAAAGGTTAAGAAGTCCAAACAGTAACAATGCAGAGAAGTTTTTCCATCCTGCAAATTTTATGTATCAAATGTCATTTGTCATATGTGTCGAATCGAAATATTACTAAATAAACTAGAGTAAAAATGTAATAAATTTAACACAATAGTCCGGTTGGCCATTTGATTAATTGTTCAGCAGTCTTAAGGCTTGTGGGTAGAAGCTGTTAAGGAGCCTTTTGACCTAGACTTGGCGCTCCAGTACCGCTTGCCGTGCGGTTGCAGAGAGAACAGTCTGTTGGAAAAGCATTCCAGGTGAAACTGGTTGAGAGAATGCCAACAGTATGCAAAGCTGTCATCGAGGCAAAGGGTGGCTACTTTGAAGAATCTAAAATATGAAAAATATTTTGATTTGTTTAACGCTTTTTTGGTTACTACATGATTCCACATGTGTTATTTCATAGTTTTGGTGTCTTTACTATTATTCTACAATGTAGAAAGTAAAAATGAAGAAAAAGCCTTGATTGAGTAGAGGTCCAAACCTTTGACTTGCACTGTATATACAGTAGGTATGTCATGGTAAAACTTTTTTTATGTAAAAGTAACCTTTTACTACAATGGGCTTCATCGGGATCACACAGTGTTCCTTGGTAGCCTTAAAACAAATCTACTTTGAAACAAAAGTATACAACTCACCCACATGGTTATGGGCTTACGTAAAGAAGAAACCTGTACCATGTCAGATATAGAGTTGAATTGTATTCATTTTTTAGTTTGCATCCCAATATTACACATTATATACTGTACATCACAGAAGATGGAAATATAGGATAACCGTTTAACATAGAAACAGTCTTTTCAACAGGTTTTTTAAATCATGTTTATGAATTATGAAATTATGAAAAATATTTCACATTCCACCCATGAAGCCACCAGAGGATGATCTGGTCATTTGCCTGCAGGAAAGGTCTACATGACTTAAACCAGATAGAAAACATGTTGAAAGATAATGGACCTATATCTTTTTTAAATTAGATAACCTTTTGAGAACTAAATCACAAAAGCTAGACAGTCACGGAGAATCAAAAATGATGCATTCAGAAGTAACTCCATTGATTTTCTTATCATGTTTGAGCATAATAACACAGCATAATCCATGGCAAAATGCAAGGAATCAGCCTTAAAGAATAACTTTGCATATTTTTCATTGAACACCAGATGTTTTAGCCTTAGTTATAGTAAAACACATCAATTCTGGTCTTAATTTTGACAGTTCGTAACAAAAAGGATATTTTGGTCTTTTAGTAGTAAAGCTAGCTGTTTTTACCCCTAGTGGTTCAACTCTACCATTGAAATCATTATATGGAGTCCTCTCTGTCATCTCAAGGGAAGGGCTCAGTATGAAATATGCAGCTTCAAAATGTGCTGTATGCTGTCACTTGAAAAGTTATTATAAAAGCCTCATTTGACAATGGACTAGCTAAAGTGGAATGGTGCCAATATATTTTGCATGATGCTTCCTTGACTCGACTACTGATATTACACAAATTTCAAAAGGCAATTGTGCTTTCAAGAGAACTGGGAACTCTGAAAATAATTATGTCATGTGATCTCCAAGTCGGAAAGTCAGACCTCTACAAAGATGCCAAAGTTTCCGACTTGGAATTCAAAGTTGCGTGACCGTTAAAAATAATTTTTCCCAGTCAGAGCTATTTTTTTTCCGAGTTCCCAGTTGTCTTGAACGCACTGAAGTTGGAAATCTGAGATTTCCGATTTCCCAGTTGTTTTGAAGGCGGCATCAGGAACATTTCTGCTTATGCCCAAATTCAACTTTTTGCTTACCGTTTTCACAAAGAAGAAAAAAACATGAAGACTATACAATTATATTCGTAGATACATCCATCGTAACAAGATACATATGACACTGGTGGTCATGTCAAATCATTGTATTTTCTCCCTACCCGCTATGACTGATTGGTGTTGCAGTCCTTTATAATAGTTGGCTCATAGTTCGATGGTTGAGAATTCTTATCACAAATGGTGGAGTTATCTTTTCCCCCAAATCCTTTATTTACAACATTCATCCCATTCCCACACACTTTTAATTCTGAAAAGTGAAAGCATACCTGGGAGAGGGGTCGCCCTGGTGGTAGTTGTAGGTTTTTATACAGTACCCAAAACCTATATCAATTGGAAAAATAACTACTGCATAAATATTGCCATGCGGGTTGGATTGAATTGAGCTCCTAATCTTCATTTTCAAGGTAATGATTGCACTTTTATTCCCAACAAAATACTGTGAGTCCACATTTCAAAGATATGTTTTGCATCCAAAAGAGGATTCAAACTAACGCAGGAACTCGGTGCCATGACATGGTGAGCTAACAGAGCCGTACTTGCACATAAGGTTATTATCAGTGTGTGCCAGTGGACTCCTGTTAAGTAGGCTTCTCACTTGAATGCATTTTTTAAGTGGTTGGGCAAAGACTGAGATGGGGGTTGTGATTTACCCTTTAAAACCGCAAAATTCTCTCAGCCCAATGGCAAAATGTGTGGAATTGCAGTAAATTCGTTTTAAAAAGGCAACATTTTCTCTTAGCTCTATGGCAAAATGTGCAGGAAATTAGATTTAAAGCAGCAAATGTTGCTCTCCCCCGCCAAGATGGGGGCTCTAAAATGTTTTTGCAAGGTCCCAGACCGGATTCAGCTGCAATGACAGACCGACCATGCCCATTGCCATACTCAACACCTAAAACTCTGGTTTATATATGACAAATTCAAAATCTTCTTCATTTTTTTGTTTGACACATTATTCTATAACAGTGATGAGCAACTTTGATGGGGGTGGGGGCCACAAAAAAACTTTGTGTACCTGCGGGCCTGTGTACCGACATCCATGTTTTACAGCTAATTTCCTGCATTTCCACACATTTTGCCATAGAGTGGAGAGATGTTTGCAGTTTTAAATACGGTATCTGAGTGAGACTGACTAACCAAATTAAACAGGGATCCCGCCGACTGGTAATTCGACCATGATAACAAGTTTTAGACAGCTGGCCAGTAAACAAATTTTGCAATCAAAAAATTGGATGCTTACATGGGTTAAGTGACTGACAAAACAAGAGAAATGCTGATGCACAACCAAATTTCGAAATTGCACCTTGTGGGGGCTAAAAAGAACTATCTGAAGAAAAAATAATTATGTAACATTAAAAACATGACCAAATGGATGCTTGATGCTACGTTTTACATACACCATCTGTTTACATTTTGTCCATATGATTGAGTTCAGGTACAAGACGAATGTGCAGTTTTGGTTTTGCTATAAACTTAAATAGATTACAGTTCTCATCAGCACAGGTTTTTCTTGAATATTTATGAAACGTGTTGAAATTTGACAAAATAGGCAGGGTAAACTGTTTCCAAAAGCATCCTTATATTTGCTTTTACAAAACCTTCAGAAAGTATTCACAACCCTTGACTTTTTCCACATTTTGTTGTATTACAGCCTGAATTTAAAATGGATGAATTTAGATTTACAAATTTAAAATGAAAAGCTGAAATGTCTTGAGTCAATAAGTATTCAACCCCTTAGTCATGGCAAACCTAAATATATTCAAGATTAAACGTGCTTAACAAGTCACACTAAGTTGCATGGGATTCACTCTGTGTGCAATAATAGTGTTTAACATGATTTTTGAATGACTACATCATCTCTGTACCCCACACATACAATTATTTGTAAGGTCCATCAGTCGAGCAGTGCATTTCAAACACAGATTCAACTACAAAGACCAGGGAAGTTTTACATTACCTCGCAAAGAAAGGCACCTACTGGTAGACGGGTTTGAGCATGGTGAAGTTATTAATTACACTTTGGACGGTGTATCAATACACCCAGTCACTACAACGATACAGGCGTCCTCCCTAACTCAGTTGCCGGAGAGGAAGGAAACCACTTAGAGATTTTACCAATGGTGACAGAGTTTAATGGCTGTGATAGGAGAAAACTGAAGATAGATCAACAACATTGTAGTTACTCCACAATACTAACCTAATTGACAGAGTGAAAAGAAGGAAGCCTGTACAGAATAAAACATGTTCCAAAACATGTGCCCCGTTTGCAACAAGCCAATAAAGTAATACTGCAAAAAAACGTGCGGCAAAGCAATGAATACAAACTGTATACAACACATTACTGAGTACCATTCTCCATATTTTCAAGCATAATGCTGGAGTCATCATGTTATGTATGCTTGTAATCGTTAAGGACTGGGGGAGTTTTTCAGGATAATAACAAATGGAATAGAGATAAGCACAGGCAAAATCTTAGATAAAAACCTGGCTCAGTCTGCTTTCCAACAGACACTGGGAGATCAATTCACTTTTTTTTACCAACTGTTCGTGAGTGGCCGAGTTACAGTTTTGACTTAAATCTACCTGAAAATCTATGGCAAGACCTGAAAATGGTTGTCTAACAATGATCAGCAACCAATTTGACAGAGCTTGAAGATATTTGAATATAATAATGGGCAAATGTTGAACCATCCAGGTGTGCAAAACTCTTAGAGACTTACCCAGAAAGACTCACAGCTGGAATTATTGCCAAAGGTGCTTCTACAAGGTTTTGACTCAGGGGTGTGAATGCTTATGTAAATTAGATATGTATGCATTTAATTTTCAATCAATTAGCAAAAATGTTCCATTTCTGTACACTTTTTCATTATGGCAGATTGTTTGTTGATGAGTCCATTTTATATTCAGGCTGTAACACAACAAAATAAGTCAAGGCGGTATGAATACTTTCTGAAATTACTGTACATACACTAAACTGCCAAAAGTATGTGGAAACCTGCTCGTCAAAAATCTAATTCAAAGATCATAGGCATTAATATGGAGTTGGTCCCCCATATGCTACTTTAACAGTCTCCACTCTCCTGGCAAGGCTTTTCACTAGATGTCGGAAACATTACTGAGCATTAGTGAGGTCGAGGACTGATGATGGGCGATTAGGCCTTGTTCGCAGTCGCCGTTCCAATTCATCCCAAAAGTGTTCGATGGAGTTGAGGTCAGGGCTCTGTGCAGGCCAGTCAAGGTCTTCCACATCAATCTCAACAAACCGTTTCTGTGTGGACTTCGCTTTGTGCACGGGGGCATTATCATACTGAAACAGGAAAGGGCCTTCCCCAAACTGTTGCCACAAAGCTGGAAGCAGAGTATCATCTAGAATGTAATTGTATACTGTAGCGTTAAGATTTCCTTCACTAGAACTAAGGGACCTACAGTAGCCCAAACCATGAACAACAGCCCAGACCATTATTCCTCCTCCACCAAACTTTAGTTGGCACTATGCATTCGGACAGGTAGCATTCTCCTGGCATTCGCCAAACCCAGATTCGTCCGTCGAACTGCCAGATGGTGAAGCGTGATTCATCACTCCAGAGAACGCGCTTCCATTGCTCCAGAGTCCAGTAGTGGTGAGCTTTACACCACTCCAGCCGACGCTTGGCATTGCACATGGTGATCTTAGGCTGCTCGGCCTTGGAAACCAATTTCATGAAGCTCCAGACGAACAGTTATTATGCTGATGTTGCTTCCAGAGGCAGCTTGGAACTCAGTAGTGAGCGTTGCCCCCTTCACTCGCCGGGTGTGTTCTGTAAGCTTGTGTAGCCTACCACTTCATAGCTGAGCCATTGTTCCTCCTAGACATCTCCACTTCACAATAACTGCACTTAAAATTGACCAGGGCAGCTCTAGCAGGGCATAAATGTGACGAACTGACTTGTTGGAAAGGTGGCATCTTATGACGGTACCACTTTGAAAGTCACTGAGCTCTGCAGTGAGGCAAATTTTACTCCCAATGTTTGTCTACGGAGAATGTATGGCTGTGTGCTTGATTTTATACATCTGTCAGCCACAGGGATTACGTATCACTGCAGAATGCTGTAGTAGCCATGTTGGTTAAGTGTGCCTTGAATTCTAAATAAATCACTGACATTGTCAACAGCAAAGCACCTTCACACCTCCTCCTCCATGCTTCACGGTGGGAACCACACATGCTGAGATCATCCATTCACCTACTCTGCGTCTCAAAGACCGAAAATCTCAAATTTGGACTCATCAGACCAAAGGACAGATTTCCACTGGTCTAATGTCCATTGCTCCTTTTTCTTGGCCTAAGCAAGTCTCTTCTTATTATTGGTGTCCTTTTGTAGTGGTTTCTTTGCAGCAATTCGACCATGAAGGCCTGATTCACGCAGTCTCCTCAAAACAGTTGATTTTGAGATGTGTCTGTCGCTACTCTGGACGGTTCTGACCTAGAACATGTGGACAACTACAAATACCTAGGTGTCTGGTTAGACTGTAAACTCTTCTTCCAGACTCACATTAAGCACCTCCAATCCAACATTAAATCTAGAATCAGCTTCCTATTTTGCAACAAAGCCTCCTTCACTCATGCTGCCAAACATACCCTCGTAAAACTGACTATCCTACCGATCCTTGACTTCGGCAATGTCATTTACAAAATAGCCCCCAAAACTCTACTTAGCAAAATGTATGTAGTCTATCACAATGCCATCCGTTTTGTCACCAAAGCCCCATATACTACCCAGCACTGCAACCTGTATGCTCTCGTTGGCTGGTCCTCACTACATATCCGTCGCCAAACCCACTGGCTCCAGGTCATCTATAAGTCTTTGCTAGGTAAAGTGCCGCCTTATCTCAGCTCACTAGTCACAATAGCAACGCCCACCTGTAGCACACGCTCCAGCAGGTATATTGCATTGGTCATCCCCAAAGCCAACTCCTCCTTTGGCTGCCTTTCCTTCCAGTTGTCTGCTGCCAATGACTGGAATGAATTGCAAAAATCTCTGAAGCTGGAGTCTAAAATCTCCCTCTCTAACATTAAGCATCAGCTGTCAAAGCAGCTTACTGATCACTGTACCTGTGCACAGACAATCTGTAAATATGACACACACTCTTGCTCTTTTGCACCCCAGTATCTCTACTTACACATCATCATCTGCACATCTATCACTCCAGTATTAATGCTACATTGTAACTATTTCGCCTCTATGGCCTATTTATTGCCTTCCTCCCTACTCTTTGACATTTGCACACACTTTACATAGATTTTTCAATTTTTCTTTTCTACTGTGTTATTGACTATACATTTGATTATGTGTAACTCTGTGTTGTTGTTTTTGTCGCACTGATTTGCTTTATCTTGGCCAGGTCGCAGTTGTAAATGAGAACTTGCCTACCTGTTTTTTTACCCCCTTTTCTTCCCTTGTCTCATCGCTGCAACTCCCGCACAGACGAAGGTTGAGAGCCATGCATCCAAAACACAACCACACTGCTTCTTGACACAACGCACATCCAACCCAGGAGCTAGCCACACCAATGTGTTGGGGGAAACATCGTACACCTAGCGAGCTGGCCAGCTTGCACTGCACCCAGCCTACCACAGGAGTCACTAGTGCGCAATGAGACAAGGATATCCCTGCCAGCCAAACCCTCCCTTACCCAGAAGACGCTGGGCCAATTGTGCATCGCCACATGAGCCTCCCAGTCGCAGCCGGCAGCAGCAGAGCCTGGGCTCGTACCCATAATCTCTGGTGGCACAGCTGGCACTGCAATACAGTGCCTTAGACCACTGCACCACCCTGGAGGGCTATCTGTGCTGTTTTTGCCATATTATGGACTTGGTGTTTTACCAAATAGCGCTATCTTCTGTATATGACCCCTACCTTGTCACAACACAACTGATATGCTCAAACGCATTAAGAAGGAAGGAAATTCCACAAATTAACTTTAACCAGGCACACCTGTTAATTGAATTGCATTCCAGGTGACTACCTCGTGAAGCTGGTTGAGAGAATGCCAAGAGTATTCAAAGCTGTCAAGGCAAAGGGTGACTACTTTGAAGAATCTCAAATATAAAATATATTTTGATATGTTTAACACTTTTTTTGTTACTACATGATTCTATATGTGTTATTTCATAGTTTTGATGGCGTCACTATTATTCTACAATGTAGAAAATAGTTTAAATGAGTAGCTGTGTCCAAACTTTGGACTGGTACTGAATAGTGTATGTGAATTTGCTCAGTGTTTGAGTTCAGTATGTCAGAGGCTGAGATGTTGAGACAAGTTTGCTCTGAGCCTGTGGTCAGGAATTGTATACTTTCTTGAACATGTCCCATCAAATGTGTTTTGCTGACTGTCCACTGATTAGGTCTAAGCAACAAGCCATTAGTCCCTGTCATGTTTTAGATAATATGAGTGTGTTTAAATGTTTCTGTTTTTGTTATAGTTTAATTATCGATCTAAGAATAAAACAAATATATTCCGACATAATCATTTTAGTCCCTATTTTATGAAAATGATCCCATTGCATTTTTTTTTACATTATGAAAATAACCAAAAAGCACATCTTCAACAATGGGTTGAAGTTTAGGCTCAATAAAGGTTGGGTGAATCTTGGCACTTGATAAAAGGCCACACCTTATCCTTGAGACGTAGCCCCTTGTTAAAGCAGGCTCTGCAGCAGTTACCGGTTAGCAACGAGTGAACCTTTACCTTTGCCCGAACCTTTGCCCGTTACCTTGTAGTCTGCATCGCTCTACTGACTCAAACTGTTATGTGTAGGTCAATATCTAATGATAGAATTAGTACACGCATGTAAACATCATTGTCACGTTGCGCTCCTTTAGTTCCTTTTTTTCTTCACACTTGCTGCCAGAGATGACAGAGGGATGTTCTGGGCTATTTTATTGTTCCTGATACCATCATGTGGACCCCATAATTAATAGAATGACAAAAATATAAGTACATCTATAGAAAACCGTAAGTGGTTGTGCGCCATTCAAAAACTAGGCCTTACATATGCGATTAAGTGTCACCTTGATGTGAAAGAAAGGCTTTGCTGGTACTTAAATTGCTTTCACTTTAACTGGCGCCACGATGAGAATTACAGACACTGACATTAAAACAGCTGTCAAACTGCTGAGATTAAGAAACTATTTTGCCTAGGGGGGGGGCAATTAAATCACCAGGATCAGATATTTATACCGTTCATTCGATTGAGTCAGAATTGGCCGTTCTGATGGGAATTTGATCCTTCCTTATAAACCAAGTAGCCCATAGGGTAGACCTATTTGGATAAGATTTCCGTTAGTGAATATTAGTTATAACGTTTATTATTGAGGGTTAATTATGACCTACTATTGCGTTATAATAGTGTAAAATACTGGATGTTTGAAAACGCATGTGCCTATCTAGATTATTGTGTTAGTTAAACTAAGATCAATAATGCACCTGCCATGTTTTCCATGTCTATATGCTTTTTAAATAGCCCATGGCTGAGGTTTATCATTTGACGGTCAAAGTGTTTCATTCAATGAAGTATATACAATGAATATGCCAATATTTGGTCAATTTCCCTTGTAGGCATGTGTTGTCAACATAAACAAATAGCTTATCTATCTGCATCTACTCAAATGAGAGTGACATGGAAATAGCCTTAGGCCTAATACTACACGTGTTTGGTATCTGACCCTTAGCGGGGCTTGAAGCCTATTGGCACCAAGTGACCGCTCAAACCCCAAATCACTGCTTGTCTATTATGAACGTTTCTAAAAAATGTTGTTCTGTTTTGGTAACACAATCTAAATCAATCTTACAAAGGATGGCCAATTTCGCAAACTTTTAGACCACCTAATTGATTTGCTTAAATTTTTATTTTAAACAACGTTTTAATAAAAATATGCGATTAATCAATGTTATTTGCACTTTGAGTTAATGGAAGGAAACTTTTACTGCAAAAATAGTTATAAATAACATTAGGCTATATTTAAATTACTGGACTTTCTGTTTCAAAATAAATGATTTATTATGTTACGTAAATCGAGCAGCGCACTGTGCGCAAATGATTGTTTATCAAATCGTTTGAGTGACATTACATTAGTGGCTGAAGGAGTGCATTCACGAAACATATGTTAATGAACTTAATGAGTCTTTCCTGCAGGCTCGAGTGACATCGTAGGTATTCGAGACCAATCAGAGCGCACGCTGATGGAAGGCAGTGGGGTTTGAGGCACACCGGGTCTACATGAGTGTCTGGAGGATATTGTGAGGTTTACGAATGATGTAAAGAAGGGTTGACTTTTATGTGGTTCTTTTTTTTCCGTTTCACAGATCCCTGGATGTACATTTTCTTCGTTTGGAATAACTTTTTTTATACAGGCAATGTTATTGACTTGATGGTGGATACAGTTAAACTTTTACTCGCTCTCCAACACTTCTCAATGCATCCCTTTTTAGACGGACGGTTTTATGGACTTCTGTATTAGCTAATGATGTCTATAGGTTTCATGCCTGATAGTTTGAATTCTTCAGATCCCTCCAAATCGACCTTTTTCGAGTTTGGGCACGGGCACCCTGCGCACCAGCAGCATTCCCAAGGACACTCTCACATCTACCCCGTTAGTGGTTTACAATCTGCCGGACACTCTCAACACGGTAGTCCCTTCTCCCCCAGCGCGTCCTCCTATGGCCGCTCCCTGGGCTACGCCTACCCCAGAGCGGTGAACACTCATCACCCGAGTGCCTACATGCCCTACCAGCACAACAATCACAGTTTGGCGCACTCCAGATTAGATGAGACAGGTACGTGTAATATATATATCTGTTAGTTCCTCACAGCTCTTGGCCTATCACACCACCATATCATTTTTTAAATAAATAAAACGCGTCGTCTACAATGAAAGTGTGCAATGTGTAAAATGAGTGTGGATTGTATGGAACTGTGCTTTAAAATGTAGGCCTATTGCAATTGAAGGCTACATATTATCAGATGTAGGCTAAATTATCAGACGGTTCTTTGTAGGCTATGGTAGGCCTATACCTCAGATGTACATGCATTATACCTGTCAGTGTGTACATATTTGTTGTTTACAAAAATTGTCCTAATCAAATCAATACAATCAAACGCAATTTACAGTCAGTGCTACGGTAATCAAAATGTTTTCCTACTTTAAATGCATGTCAGGCATTTTGGGGTTATCTTTACTACTCGTGTTCCGTAATGAACACAGATGGAGTCATTCATTTTATTAACCATCATTTTCTGTGGGTTAGCCCGATTATGCATGAGTACTTCAAACAGTCGTTTACTCCCATTATTAGTCAAGATAACAAAGCAATTCCAGAAAAGAAGAACCATTTCATCCATGCACCGCACTATAGTGGTGTCTATTTATTGTTCAACTGTGGCATTTTCATAGGAGACACAGCCTGACATTTGGGCATGCAGCCTGAATTCCAGGCCGTGAATTTCAAAGTAGCCTAGGCATAGGCCTATGTTGATACAAACTCTTACATAGATACTAGGCCTTATCTTCTGCCCTGACGTAAAGTGGAAAGTTGTAAATCAAAGTGAATGTAGGCTACACCCGATTGGGCTACTGTTCAGCGCAGTTTGACTGAAATTCTCTCTTCTATCCACAGACCATGAGAAGTCTACAGTGATTGAGAACGGGGAAATTCGTTTGAATGGTAAAGGAAAGAAAATACGCAAACCACGGACCATCTACTCCAGTCTTCAGCTACAGGCGCTCCAACATAGGTTTCAGCAGACCCAGTACCTGGCTTTACCCGAGCGCGCAGATTTGGCGGCTAAATTAGGGCTGACCCAAACACAGGTGGGCTAAATTAAACTTGACATAATAGCCGTCAACAGTAGGAAATGTGATTTTAAAACTATCTTATACTATCTTAGTAGACCAATTACCAAATTATAATACATTATTTGTTAAGTGTTGTATTTCTAGGTCATCCTTATGTTCAGGCCTAAGAAACCAAATAGTTTATAACAATTAAAGTGAAGTGCAGACGGGTTAGATAGGTACAAAACACCTCATTAATCGTTTTAAATACACATTGTATTTATTTCACTTTTTCCCTATTAATTTCAATAAATTCCCAATCTGGCCCTCAAACCACCACGGTCACCTAATAATCCCCAGTTTGCAATTGGCTCATTCATCCCCTTCCTCTACCCTGTAACTATTCCCCAGGTTGTTGCTGCAAATGAGAACGTGTTCTCAGTCAATTTACCTGATAAAATAACGGATAAATTAAATAAAATTAAAGATCCAAAGGCCTCTCATAACTTAATGCTACTGCAAGACTGGACTATTTGAATTTATGCACAGATCCACTTACTAGCCTTCTTGATAGACGTGACAGATACTTAAATATTATGCAATGCTGTCTACTAGCATTTTGACAATTTTTTCCAGAAATGTTGACATGAAACCCTTGAATCTGTCTCACACAGGTTAACATTTGAAAATGTAACACCAATACTGCCACAAGTTCATGTTTATGTTTGATTGTAGAAAAACACAAAACAACCTTCCCCTATAGTTGTATGGAGAGGGTTTACATAGATCACAGATCTGTGGGTATTATTGTGGCTTTCTGCACTGCTCAAGACCAACTGAAAAGGCTAATTGAGAGCTTTGTTAAGTCAATTTCTTAATGCAGCTTTATTCTTAGTCTTAAATTACCATTGCGGCTAAAACCTTCTCACAGAGAGCTCTCTGTGACTTAAAGCAAACATAGCTCAATTGCAATATTGCAAGTCCAAATAGGCTTAACAGAGTAACAGAAAGACTGAAATACATGCTGCCACTCTAAACTATAGGCCGATGTATTGTCTTTATAAACATCCGTGTCTAATTACCAACAATCTTTTGGTCAAAGTCATGTTAAAGCACACTTATACATTACCACAGAAATGGGCATAGAGCAGTGCAATGAAGGCTGTGGGAACACACACACACAGTTTACAGATTGTAACTGAAGAAAATAGGACAAGTAGGCTGTCATGCAGATGGTCTATTTTCAAAGTCATTGTTGGCATTATTCATTTATGTCAGGTGAAATTCTGAAATCTAAGGTTGAAATAGAGATTATGGCAACCATTTCCCTTGGACCTATAAACATAATGAAAGGCAAATAAACAGGTGGTGAGCATAATGTTTGGGTCTAACATCTCACCATGCACATCTGTCTTTTATGGGAAACATTTTCAAGCCTTTAAACATTGTTTTGCTCAATATATTTTAGCTATACTGTATCGGCAACACTTCTATTCAATTTCTAAAATCAATAAAATTAATATGTTTTTAAATGATAGGCAATCCTAGGTTGATTGAATTAAATTGTCATTCAAAACAGTCCCTGGCAAAATCTCTGAACTACACCATCCTGTCTGGGTCTGATTTGGCTTTGTGTCTTGTTGCTATATATGAGAATGGTTTGACTTTGTCCACCTCAGGCTCTGTGGCTTTTATTTAATATTTTATACCGTCGTAAAATCGATCAGAATAGCATCTTGTTCTGACTAAGTAGAATACATCATACATAGAAATGCATCTGACCTCCCTCCTTGTTTACAGTGTTATATTCAAGCTCGCTGGGGCTATTCTATTTTACTATATTTTTAGCATTGGATTGTTGTCAGACTCATGCATCATTGGACTCATAAAATGTTGAACAATAGGGGAGCTAGCATTTAATGAACTAGTGAAGTGTCGCTCATCCATTTTGCTGAATTGCAATAGGCCTAATGGTTCTGGATCCATGCACTGACTGGCAAAGTTGAAGAAATGTGTTAAAATTATAAGAAGTGTAAGAACGAATGCCACTTTCTGGGCTATTTTCCTTTTAAACGTATAAAATTGTTCCAATTTTCAATGTAATTTCAAAATTATAAAATGTGAATATGACAAGCCTTTACGAGTTTGCAAGCCATGACGAATGTAAATCATTTCTATTGTGTGGAAGATAATTGTTTAATGATTGTTGTGGTGGTGGAGAGAGGGATGTCATAGCATACGCTGTAATATGCTGCTTTCCCCTCATATTTTCACTTTCTAAACATCTATTTGATCTTTTTAGATTAAAATATGGTTTCAAAACAAGCGCTCGAAATATAAGAAGATACTGAAGCATGGCAGCGGGCCAGAGGGGGAACATCTCCACAGTACGTCATCTATTTCTCCTTGTTCACCCGGAATGCCTCAACTTTGGGAGGTGTCAATGGCAAACAAAGGGACCCCTACGCACCCCAACAATTACATGAACAATTTTGGTCACTGGTACCCAAACCATCTCCAGGATCCTATGTCCAGACCTCAAATGATGTAAGCAGACCATCTCAACACACTGCACGGTGCTGCAAAACTCACCCGGCCATTTCTAACTTTTCAAGGGCCATAAGGCTATATCTGCCTACCCCACACCCGAACACGTCTCATCTAGCCTATCAAGTTTGATTTGCGTGTTTAATTAATGTCAATTATCTTTTTTTCTTTCATTGCAATGTAGCCTATGTTTTTGGGTGACGATTTGTATTTCTTGTGTCCACTTTACGCACTGTTCTTAATTTTTGGAATGGCTTTGGTGAGAAATGTGCTGTCAGGTGGCAACATGCTTATGGTTTGATTCCAGCAAGGGACATGCACCTGAATATGTGTGGCAATTGGTTATGACCGTATTATTAATGTGATTAACAGTAGTGTCCCAGGCAGTCCATGTTTGGATAGCTTCGTCACAGCAAATATGAATTTATTGTGCATATACATTTCAGAATTGTTTGATATGCACTGATGGATCTCAACGTCTATTATTGTGAAGGTGTCAATAGTTATTGAACGTTTTAAAGTGCTTTCTTTGATATACAGAGCCTTCAGAAAGTATTCACACCCCTTTACTTTTTCCACATGTTTTTGTGTTACAGCCTGAATTTACAATGGATTAAATTGGGATTGTGTGTCCCTGGCCTACATGCAATATCTCATAGTGTCAAAGTGGAATTTTGTTTGTAGAAAAATGTTGAAAGTGAATTAAACATTTAAAGCTGAAATCTCTTGAGTCAATAAGTATTCAACTCATTTGTTATGGCAAGCCTAAATGAGCACAGGAGTAAAATGTGCTTAACAAATTGTATAGTAAGTTGCAGGGAATTATTCCAAGTTCAATAATAGTGGTTAACATGATTTTTGAAAAACTACCCCATCTCTGTACCGCACACATACAAATATCTGTAAGGTCCCTTTAATCGAGTAGTGAATTTCAAGCACAGATTCAACAACAAAGGCCAGGGAGGTTATTCAATGCCTGGCAAAGATTAAATAACTTTGCCTATTGGTAGATGGGTAAAAAAAATAATCTAACGCTGAATATCCCATTTAGTATGTTGACGTTATTAATTAGACTTTGGACGGTGTATCAATACACCCAGTCACTACAAAGATACAGGCGTCCTTCCTAACTCAGTTGCCGGAGAGGAAGGAAAACGCTCAGAGATTTCACCATGAGGCCAATGGTGACTTTAAAACCTCTTAAGGACCCAACCCTTTTTTGAATTTAAAGACCTAAAATGACATCCAAATCTAACTGCCTGTAGCTCAGGACCTGAAGCAAGAATTTGCATATTTGAAGTTTGCGGAAATGTGAAATGAATGTAGGAGAATATAACACATTACATCTGGTAAAAGATAATACAAAGAAAAAAACATGAATTTTTTTGTGCCGTGATATATTATTCCAGCCCAGGTGCAATTTAGACTTTGGCCACTAGACAGCAGAAGTGTATGTTCAAAGTTTTATACTGATCCAATGAACCATGCATATCTATTCAAAATGTCGTATCAAAACTGCCCAAATGTGCCTAATTGGTTTATTAATACATTTTCCAGTTCATAGTTGTTCACTCTTCTCAAACATTAGCATGGTATTATTTCACTGTAATGCCTACTGTAAATTGGACAGTGCAGTTACATTAACAAGAATTTAAGCTTTCTGCCCATATCAGATATGTCTATGTACTGGGATTTTTTTTTGTTTCTTACAACCCCATGCTAATCACATTAGCCTACATTAGCTCAACCGTCCCGCGGGGGGACACCGATCCTGTAGAGGTTTAAATCAGTTACAACGTTTAATGGCTGTGATAGGAGAAAACTTAAGATGGATCAATAACATTGTAGTTACTCCACAATACTAATCTAAATGACTCGGTGAAAAGAAGGACGCTTGTACAGAATAAAAATGTTCCAAAACACGCATTCTGTTTGCAATGAGGCACTAAAATAAAACTGCAACAAAGAAATGTGGCAAAGAAATTAACTCCATGTCCTGAGTACCTCTCTTCATATTTTCAAGCATGGTGGTGGTTGCATCATGTTATGGGTATGCTTGTCATTAGCAAGAACTTGGATGTTGTTTTTTTTTATAAAATGAAATGGATTAAAGCTAAGCACATGCACACTGGGAGACAAATGGACCTTTCAGAGGGTCAATAAACTAAAACACAAGGCCAAATATACACTGGAGTTGCTTATCAAAACAACTTGAATGTTCCGGGTTTGACTTAAATGATCTTGAAAATCTATGGAAAGACTTGAAAATGGCTGTCTAGCAATGATCAACAACCAACTTGATAGCCCTTGAAAAAGAATAATGTGCAAATGTTGTGCAGGTGTGCAAAGCTTCTAGAGACTTACCCAGAAAGAATCAGCTTTAATTGCTGCCAAAAGTGATTCTAACTTGTATTGACTCAGAGGTGTGAATACATAGGCCTATGTGAATTAGATATTTCTGTGTTTCATTTTCAATACACATTTCTAAAAACCTGTTTTCACTTTGTCATTGTGGGATATTGTGTGTAGATGGGTGGGAATGTTTAATTTGATCCATTTAGAATTCTGGCTGTAACACAGCAAAATGTGGAATAAATTAAGGGGTATGAATATTTTCTGCATGGTGAAAATATGATAATTACAAACCTGTATGAAAATGTAATTTAATCAAATGCATGAGTAGACCTATAATCACTTATTGCAATTAAAATAAATCACCCGCAAGCCAATGTGGGGTAATACTAGTATTTTCTATAAAATTATAATCCTATTATTTTCAAAACATCCCTTTTGCCGTGACATTGTATTCGCAATGCCGTGACCCGGATTCGAACCGGGGTTGCTGCGGCCACAACGCAGAGTACTAACCACTATACGATCACGGCGAGCTACCAGGGCTGCGGACAATTTGCGGGGGATACTACGCAATTAACTGGAGCCTGCAGTGACGTTTATCGACCTGCAAATATCTGCAGCTGTTCGAGTCCAATTTTGAAATGCTTGTCTTGATATTCTATTGTCTTCATAGTAGCATATCTATCTTAACACTATAGTAGGCCTATATGCTATACAGTCTACCATCCTATATATAGGCCTACCATTGAAGCATTCTTCTAGAGCGATTGAAATGTATTTTAAAGACCTTTGACAGTGAGTGATAGTTAGATTTCCAAACAATTCATATTCAGGTGAGGTCTATGATTATACGCGTGGGTAGACCTATGATAGGTCTGAGCTTCTTCCAGTATAGTTCAGCCTACAATATTGGAACCCATCTTTGTTCCGAATATTGCATTTTGTTAGATATTTATTTTATTGACATTATGAATATGACAAGTGCTATTGGTATTAAATCTGAATTGCAAAAAAACTTCTATCAACAGTTCCAATCTACACTCTTTGAAAAGGAGAATCAAAAAATGGCTCTAATTGCTTGCTTCGTATATTAGGGCATTTACATTTACATTTACATTTAAGTCATTTAGCAGACGCTCTTATCCAGAGCACCCCTTAAGGTTCTATATAGAACCCGTTGAAGGGTTATTTTATCAGAACCCCCAGGGGTTCTTCTTCACTGAACCAAAATTGGTTCTATATAGAACCCTTGAGATCCATATAGGGTTCTATATGGCACCAATGTAGGTCATGTATAGAACCTTAAGGGATGCCATAAAGGAAGCAAGCATTTAACCTTTTTTTTAAGGGTGTATAAGAAAAAACAATCAAATATTGTCATACTCGAGTAAAAGTAAAGATACCATGACATGAAATGACTAAAGTAAAAGTGAAAGTTACCCAGTAAAATACCAATTGAGTAAAAGTAAACAAGTATTTGGTTTTAAATATACTTAAGTATCAACATCAAATGGAATTGCTAAAATGTACTTAAGTATCAAGTAAAAGTATAAATAATTTATTGTTCCGTAATTAAGCAAACCGGACGGCACAATTTTGTTATTTTTCTATTTATTGACGGATAGCCAGGGGCACACTCCAACACTCAGACATAATTTACAAACGAAGCATTTGTGTTTAGTGAGTCCGCCAGATCAGAGGCAGTAGAGATGACCATGGATCTTCTCTTGATAAGAAGGTGAATTGGACCATTTTCCTGTCAAAATGTAACGAGTATACTTTTGGGTGTCAGGGAAAATGTATGGAGTAAAAAGTACATCATTTTCTTTAGGAATGTAGTGAAGTAAAAGTAAAAGTTGTCAAAAATATAAATTGAAACTACAGATACCCTAAAAAACTACATAAATCGTACTTTAATTATTTTTACTTAAGTACATCACACCACTGTCAAATATTCGTTTTGAAACATCGTACATTCGTATTTGTGTTGCTTATTGGTGTACACAGTATGCTTGTTTAGCTTGCACGGAATTTCAAATGCGAGCTATCCCCTCTCGATTGGCCTACAACTAAGGAGGTCAAAGCCTTAGCTAGGCCTACTCTAAGAACATCTGAACGAGCGAGAAATCGTCGGTGCTTCGTTGAATGGGCCCACCTATTAAGGTCATTTCGACATTGTTTGTTGAATAAAGCTTCTATTCGTGCGGGATAAACCTAGTCAAAGTCTACAAAATATACATCCTCATTAAGTGGTAGAAAGAACGAATGTCCATGAGAAGATAACTAGTTATACTGGCGGGGACATGGAACATTTGCCACCATTTGCACGAGACAGGTGTTCGATTATACCAGCAGGGCAGTGCTAGCATGTCACATTATATGAATTTTTTTAATCGATCATGAATAGCCATTACATAGTTACCGATAAATAAAGCTTTTCCGGTAAGGAGTGGACATTTCCGTGTAGCAGCCTTTGAGAAAACGGACAATTAAAGCATGCTCATTAAATTGCAGTGGACGAGGAATCGTTTACTGCATATTTTCGTTTTCAATTATAAGAGCACACTTTCTGCTTTGTATGTTGCAAGGGACGTATAAAGAAGTAGGTTTTCCTTAATCTTTCCCACACTTTTTTTGCGTTGTATTCCTTCTTCATGACATGAGTAGAAGGGAGCGAGCGGGCATTGCCAAAATTCTCTCGGTATTTCCCCCCCTCCCACTCCCGGAATAAAACTGCCTGTTGTCATAATAAAATTATACATGGGTGCATTATTCGACCACGAAGCAGTTTCTGATTGATAGTACTTCCAACTGATTTGCACACCCTTGCGTTTAAACTGTTTAAACATCCTGAAAAAAGCTATTTGTATTACTTTATACAGTATCCATTGGAGCGAGCTGATGTTAATTCAGTACGGTGCAAGTTGCGTTGTAGTGAGCTTGCTTAATGACATCGAATGCATGCGTCTTCGAAGAAGAAAAACAACGACCATTTTTTTATTTTTCACACAGCCTCTTGCTTTCAGTGTCTTGGCAAAAAAGTATCAGTTATGTAAAATCCATTATGAACATATGCATTTTCGCCATAAGGAATTCGTTTTGGACTTTACTTGTAGCCTAAATATCATATAAATATAATTTTACTTGAATTAACAATTACATTCAGAGTTGTTTTTGTCATAAATAATTTTAAGAATATTATATGCTGGTTGTATTTGAGCGTTTCTGTTTTCTCTGCACAACATTTAGAAGTTGTTCCTTTTCAGGTTTAAACGTGAGTGCTAAATGCTAACTCCCGTTCGTATAAGCTAGTAGCATAGCTAGCATTCATAAATCGGTAGTGGTAGTCAAAGTTGTTTTTAACTGCAATGCAGTTGATTAATGGCGATAACATAAACGTGTAGGCTTTTGGGTTTGACATCCACACATATATTAGGCTAATTTTGCCAGGCGACAATGAGGAGATTTGGGATCATTCCCGGATGGCATTTGACCCCCACGCGTTTCCATGGCATTTCCATCGTTTGGGTCGAGTTCCATTGACCTCTTACCACATCTATGGTAACATATGAATATATTATAACATTACACGAATCTCTCTATGCCTTGCTGTTGATCCCTAATAAACCCATACCACCACTGCCTCAGCGATTGTCATAGACATACTGTACAGACTTACCTTTAACAGGGGTCTCGCGAGGCCATAAACTAGAAAGAGTGGAAAAACCAAAGAGCCTTATATTCCCCCACCTGAAGTAAGATAAATATTGTTTTTAATATTTACATGTCCTCGCCCCTGCTTTATTTCTTTATACAATGAACAAACATATAAACTAGTCCCATGTTTCATCAACTGAAATAGAAAATCCCATACATTTTCCATGCACACTTAGAGATTATTTCTCTCAGACTTTGTGCGTAAATGTGTTTACATCCCTGTTAGTGAGCATTTCTCCTTTGCCAAGAAAATGTATCCACCTGACAGGTGTGACATATCAAGAAAATGATTAAACAGCATGATCATTACACCACCTTGTGCTGGGACAATAAAAGGCCACTTTAAAATGAGCAGTTTTGTCACACAACACAATGCCACAGATGTCTCAAGTTTTGAGGGTGTGTGCAATTGGCATGCTGACTGCAGGAATGTCCACCAGAGCTGTTGCCAGAGAATTGAATGCTAATTTGTCTACCATGAGCTGCCTCAAATGTCATTTTAGAGAATTTGGCAGTAGGTCCAACCGGCCTCACAATCGCAGACCACGCGTAACCACGCCAACCCAGGTCCTCCACACCACCTGCGTGATCATCTGATGGGGGAGGGGGTGATGCTGAATAGCATTTCTGTCTGTAATAAAGCCCTTTTGTGTGGAAAAACGTATTCTGATTGGCTGGGCCTGGTTCCCCAGTGGGTGGCCCTGGCTGCCAAATGGGTGGGCATATGCCCTCCAAGGCCCACCCATGGCTGCACTGCTGCCCAGTCATGTGAAATCCATAGATTAGGATCTAATGAATTTATTTAAAAAAGACTGATTTCCTTATATGAACTGTAACTCAGTAAAATCTTAGAAATTGTTGCATGCTGAGTTTGTATTTTATTCAGTGTACGGTAAGTGTACAGCATTCGGAAAGTATTCAGACCTTTGACTTTTTCCATATTTTGTTACATTATAGCCTTATTCTAAAAAAAAAATATTTTTTTAAATCCCCCTCATCAATCCACACACAATACCCCATAATGACAAAGCGAAAACAGGTTATACATTTTTAACGAAAATATTATATTTCATAACTGTTCAGCCCCTTTGCTATGACACTCGAAATTGAGCTCATGTGCATCCTGTTTCCATTGATCATCCTTGAGATGTTTGTAAACCTTGATTGGAGTCCACCTGTGGTAAATTCAATTGATTGGACATGATTTGGAAAGGCACACACCTGTCTATATAAGGTCCCACGGTTGACAGTGCATGTCACAGCAAAAACCAAGCTATGAGGTTGAAGGAATTGTCCGTTGAGCTCCGAGATAGGATTGCATCAAGGCACAGATCTGGGGAAGGGTATCAAAGCATTTCTGCAGCATTGAAGGTCCCCAAGAACACTAGAGCTGGCCGCCAAATTGAGCAATCGGAGGAGAAGGGCCTTGGTCATGGAGGTTACCAAGAACCCGATGGTCACTCTGACAGAGCTCCAGAGTTCCTCTGTGGAGATAGGAGAAACATCCAGAATGACAACCATCTCTGCAGCACTCCACCTATCAGGCCTTTATGGTAGAGTGGTCAGGCGGAAGCCACTCCTCAGTAAAACGCACATGACAGCCCGCTTGGAGTTAGCCAAAAGACACCTAAATTACTCTCAGGCTATGAGAAACAAGATTTTGTGGTCTGATGAAACTAAGACTAACTCTTTTGCTTGAATGCCAAGCGTCACGACTGGAGGAAACATGGCACCATCCCTACGGTGAAGCATGGTGGCAGCATCATGCTGTGGGGAAGTTTTACAGCGGCACGGACTGGGAGACTAGTAAGGATCGAGGGAAAGATGAACTGAGCAAAGTACAGAGATCCTTGATGAAAACCTGTTCCAGAGTGCTCAGGACCTCAGACTGGGGTGAAGGTTCACCTTTCAACATGACAACAACCCTAAGCACATACAGTGCCTTGCGAAAGTATTCAGCCCCCTTGAACTTTGCGACCTTTTGCCACATTTCAGGCTTCAAACATAAAGATATAAAACTGTATTTTTTTGTGACGAATCAACAACAAGTGGGACACAATCATGAAGTGGAACGACATTTATTGGATATTTCAAACTTTTTTAACAAATCAAAAACTGAAAAATTGGGCGTGCAAAATTATTCAGCCCCCTTAAGTTAATACTTTGTAGCGCCACCTTTTGCTGCGATTACAACTGTAAGTCGCTTGGGGTATGTCTCTATCAGTTTTGCACATCGAGAGACTGAAATGTTTTCCCATTCCTTTAAACTTCTTCACATCAGTATCTCGGACCTGCCTGGTGTGTTCCTTGTTCTTCATGATGCTCTCTGCGCTTTTAACGGACCTCTGAGACTATCACAGTGCAGGTGCATTTATACGGAGACTTGATTACACACAGGTGGATTGTATTTATCATCATTAGTCATTTAGGTCAACATTGGATCATTCAGAGATCCTCACTGAACTTCTGGAGAGAGTTTGCTGCACTGAAAGTAAAGGGGCTGAATAATTTTGCACGCCCAATATTTCAGTTTTTGATTTGTTAAAAAAGTTTGAAATATCCAATAAATGTAGTTCCACTTCATAATTGTGTCCCACTTGTTGTTGATTCTTCACAAAAAAATACAGTTTTATATCTTTATGTTTGAAGCCTGAAATGTGGCAAAGGTCGCAAAGTTCAAGGGGGCCGAATACTTTCGCAAGGCACTGTAGCAAAGACAATGCAGACGGGGCTTCGGGACAAGTCTCTGAATGTCCTTGAGTGGCCAAGCCAAAGCCCGGACCTGAACCTGATCGAACATCTCTGGAGAGACCTGAAAATAGCTGTTAGCAACGCTCCCGATCCAACCTGACAGAGCTTTAGAGGATCTGCAGAGAAGAATGGGAGAAACTTCTCAAATACAGGTGTGCCAAGCTTGTAGAGTCATACCCAAGAAGACTTGAGGCTGTCATACCCAAGAAGACTCAACAAAGTACTGAGAAAAGGGTCCGAATAGTTATGTAAATCTGATATTTCCAGCTTTGAAAAAAATTGATTTGAAAAATTGTCAAAAAACTGTTTTTGCTTTGTCATTATGGGGTATTGTGTGTAGATTGATGAGTGGGAAAAAACAATTTTATCCATTTTAGAATAAGGCTGTAACATAACAAAATGTGGAAAAAGTCACAAGTTTTGAATACTTTCCGAATGCACTGTAGTTGCTGAATGAAGTGACAAGGCATCTTATATGCAATTTCACATCTCAAGATTAGAATAATGGGTAATCAAGTTAGAGAGAGAGAGTATGGCCTTTTAAACAGTGCAATCAGGAAGACTCAAGGGAAACTCAAAAGAACGTTCCTGTGAGAGACAGAGTAGGCTGCAGAAGGGGAAGGGAGAGTGCAAGATGGGTTATGATATGGATACAATAAGTTCTAATGGATCAATGCTATGGAGGCTTGCTTGGTTTATGAGCATCAGAGGTGTCTGATGGATTTGAATCGCAGGATAGCAATGAGAGGGAAAATGGGGATGTTATTGCAGTAAATCCCAGTTCCTTCAGTGGTGGGCGAATAGCAAAGCTGCTCTATGGTGATTATTGTTATTAACTTGAGTGATCTGACATCTAGTGTAATTGTGTGCAACTTCCTGTTTGGATAGAATGCCCCTGTTTCATTTGAGGGAATGATTGACTCCTAGGCACAATGCTAGGGCTTAGAACTACACTGCTCAAAAAAATAAAGGGAACATTAAATAACACATCCTAGATCTGAATGAATGAAATATTCTTATTTAATACTTTTTTCTTTACATAGTTTAATGTGCTGACAACAATATCACACAAAAGTTATCAATGGAAATCAAATTTATCAACCCATGGAGGTCTGGTTTTGGAGTCACACTCAAAATTAAAGTGGAAAACCACACTACAGGCTGATCCAACTTTGATGTAATGTCCTTAAAACAAGTCAAAATGAGGCTCAGTAGTGTGTGTGGCCTCCACGTGCCTGTATGACCTCCCTACAACGCCTGGGCATGCCCCTGATGAGGTGGCGGATGGTCTCCTGAGGGATCTCCTCCCAGACCTGGACTAAAGCATCCGCCAACTCCTGGACAGTCTGTGGTGCAATGGAGCAATGGATTGGTGGATGGAGCGAGACATGATGTCCCAGATGTGCTCAATTGGATTCAGGTCTGGGGAACGGGTGGGCCAGTCCATAGCATCAATGCCTTCCTCTTGCAGGAACTGCTGACACACTCCAGCCACATGAGGTCCAGCATTGTCTTGCATTAGGAGGAACCCAGGGCCAACCGCACCACCATATGGTCTCACAAGGGGTCTGAGGATCTCATCTCGGTACCTAATGGCAGTCAGGCTACCGCTGCCAAGCACATGGAGGGCTGTATGGCTGCCAGCCTACACCATGACTAACCCACCGCAAAACCGGTCATGCTGGAGGATGTTGCAGGCAGCAGAACGTTCTCCACGGCGTCTCCAGACTCTGTCACGTCTGTTACATGTGCTCAGTGTGAACCTGCTTTCATCTGTGAAGAGCACAGGGCGCCAGTGGCGAATTTGCCAATCTTGGTGTTCTCTGGCAAATGCCAAACGTCCTGCACGGTGTTGGGCTGTAAGCACAACCCCCACCTGTGGACGTCGGGCCCTCATACCACTCACATGGAGTCTGTTTCTGACCGTTTGAGCAGACACATGCACATTTGTGGCCTGCTGGAGGTCATTTTGCAGGGCTCTGGCAGTGCTCCTCCTGCTCCTCCTTGCACAAAGGCGGAGGTAGCGGTCCTGCTGCTGGGTTGTTGCCCTCCTACGGCCTCCTCCACGTCTCCTGATGTACTGACCTGTCTCTTGGTAGCGCCTCCATGCTCTGGACACTACGCTGACAGACACAGCAAACCTTCTTGCCACAGCTCGCATTGATGTGCTATTCTGGATGAGCTACACTACCTGAGCCATTTGTGTGGGTTGTACTCCGTCTCATGCTACCACTAGAGTGAAAGCACTGCCAGCATTCAAAAGTGACCAAAACATCAGCCAGGAAGCATAGGAACAGAGAAGTGGTCTGTGGTCACCACCTGCAGAACCACTCCTTTATTGGGGGTGTCTTGCTAATTGCCTATAATTTCCACCTGTTGTCTATTTCATTTGCACAACAGCATGTGAAATGTATTGTCAATCAATGTTGCTTCCTAAGTGGACAGTTTGATTTCACAGAAGTGTGATTGACTTGGAGTTACATTGTGCTGTTTAAGTGTTCCCTTTATTTTTTTGAGCAGTGTATAACAAACACACCGAGATAGAGAAAGAAAACAGAGGCAGACTTCAAACGGCTTTGACCACAGCAAAAGTAAACAATATGATGACACTCCCATCAATGTGTATGCTGGCAGCCTACCAAGTAAATTCCATGATCACGCGTTATTGAATCCACCACCAGTCAGGATCTGACTGGCTTGGGTACCACCAACCTCCATAGCCCTGAGGTCAACTGGGGTTCACGAGTCCACAGCTGTCAAGAATGCCTTTCTCATTTAATTTAATTGACATTTGTAGCAAAATGGCTCTGGTGAGTGATTCCAATGCAAGGGGGAGGCATGAGGCTTTGAATACTTGTGGGACAGCTGCAAACAGTCTTTCCATGGCTACATTTGCCATCCTGATTACATGTCAACCCCCAGTTCAACCCATACCCCAGAACCCCAGAGACCTCTGTGACACTATGCTGTTGACTGTTAGTTACTGTGCTAGAGAAGAAGAGTGCAGGATCCTTGGCACAATCTCTATTTAGGGCTGTTCTGAAGTGTTGCCATGGCGTATTACATTCAAGTTCAACAGTTCACGACCAGCCAGGGCACTTACACTTGCTAAAGTTTGGAGATTATAAGGAGACCTTTGTAACCTCTACAGCCCACACACACCAGTCTAGAGCCCTATAGCCACCAGGTGCATTTGTCTTCAGCAGAAATAGATCCCCTGGTGACACATAAGCAGCTAGTCATGACCATGGGCCACACACGGTGAGGGAGGCACAGAGGGAAGGTCATATGTGTATTTCTGAGCTGTCAAAGATAGCAGAGGTATGTAAAGGTTGTGTCATGTCATTTTGAATAATGAGACATACAGTAAAAACCCAAAGTAAAGTCATGTTACTGTAATTACAAACAAATATAGACAGTGATGCTATAGGCCTTTAATGGATGGTAGCCTATATATCAATATGACTGAAGTGCTGTATGTGGCATAACTGGTTTTTGAAAGTGAACAGTCTTAAGTGTATGTTGCATTTGAATAGTAATCTGTTGTGGGGGTTTAATTCCAAAATGCAATAGTTAAATACATATATTTTATTTCTACTAAGCTTACAGAATTATCACATCTTTCCCAAATAAATGTACATTGTCTGAGAATGTAACATCACATTCAAATGCAGTATGTTAATATTCAATCAACATAAAAATGTCCCTGTCATTCAAGACGTCATAGGTTACATAAAATACATCGATATTACATAGATCGGAATAGTCAATATTATATTATGCCCTTCGGATTCCAAAGGGTGTTTGATCTATGCGTATATTACATCTGTGTTCAATGGGGCCCATGCATTGCAATAGCGGATCATTGGTGGTCCATGGTTACATGAACCTCAGCATTAGCGGTTTGTATATCGTATGATTTTACCAAGATACTTCATAATCTTGGGTTTATGTGGCCAGTGTTAAGGGTATGCAGGTTCTGTCAGAATTAAAATTACGAGAGAAACAGAGACACAAAAAAGTAAAAACACAAAACAATTGCCTAGAGAAGGAGAAAGGTAGGCCTAAATCGTCTGGGAGTAACATAAATGCACCAATGATTGTTGTTTATGATATGAAGTCAAATCCTTATTATTGAAAATACTTACTCTTTGGCACAACCCAAGGGGGGGCACCAACCCAGACAGGATGACCACATCAGTGAATCAACCCACTCAGGTGACGCACCCCTTCCAGGGACGGCATGAGAGAGCCCCAGTAAGCCAGTGACTCAGCCCCTGTAATAGGGTTAGAGGCAGAGAATCCCAGTGGAAAGAGGGGAACCGGCCAGGCAGAGACAGCAAGGGCGGTTCGTTGCTCCAGAGCCTTTCCGTTCACCTTCACACTCCTGGGCCAGACTACACTCAATCATATGACACCCTGAAGAGATGAGTCTTCAGTAAAGACTTAAAGGTTGAGACCGAGTTTGCGTCTCTGACATGGGTAGGCAGACCGTTCCATAAAAATGGAGCTCTATAGGAGAAAGCCCTGTCTCCAGCTGTTTGCTTAGAAATTCTAGGGACAATTAGGAGGCCTGCGTTACAGGACTATAAAAAGTTTGGGAACCACTGAGCTAGAGCATTGAGAAGGTTTGGGGGGGGGGGGGTTGATAGTGGGGAACAATGGGGAAACAAACAAAACACATTTTCTAGGCTACATATACGATTTGTATTTTATATTTCTGTCTTTGAGTGTTCGATCTGGTCAATAACATCAATTTACTGCATTGGACCAAATTCTCCTTTCAAAAACATCTAATCTCTGCTTCAAGACCCCAAAATTGCGTGTCTTGACTGTTGACCAATGACCAGTCATCAGCATTGGCGCGCAAAGGCGGGCGCACATCACCAGATTAGTGACCAGAAAGACCTTGTTTAATTTTCTCGGGTTTTGACTGGCAAAACAGAGTAGCCTACCTATGTTAATATTATCCATATAAAGTAGACTAACCATTTACCAATCTGCTACAGATGCATCTTTGCCACAGCAATACCTGGGGCCTAATTTATATCCGCGGCATAAATGTAACACTAAATATCTGGGTGCACAAGGATTTCTCTATTTGGTGCAAGACGTACAACCGCATGTTTCCCGTTATAAATCAGACCTGTCCTCTTAACTGTGCACGTGTGAACGAGCATTATAACCTCCCGAAAACCCCCCATACTTGTACCCTTTATGGTGACAATAACGCCCTTATTTGCTGATGTATAGTTTGGAAGTATTGGAATTAGGCCAAGACAGTAGGCTATCTAAAGGAAATAGCAATGTCGAATTTGATGAAATGTCTTTGGAGGTGTTGGCAGAATGTTTTCTTTTGCAGTGACATTTGCGGTATCTGACCGTTTCTGAAAGACTAAAACAATTGCAAATTGTTGTGGACCTGTAAACAGATCGTTTGAATGGAAAAATGTGTTGCATTCACTTTTGCCCGAATTTAAATATGCTGCACTGCCCGCTAATTCTGAAAAAAAAAATGTAATCTACAGTGGTAGCCTACACACTTCAACGCAAAATATGTTTAAAAAAAACGCGCACCCTATCGGATGCATAGAGCAAAAAACTTGAATTTATAATAGCCTAACTAATAGTCCCAGGTAATTGAGAGACGCGCATGGTAATTTGGTGTATGGCTACTATGGGAATATCAACTCATGGCCAGAAAAAGGAGAGGAATTTATTCCGCAATATTCCGTTATGATACAATACCGTTCAAAAGTTTGGGGTCACTTATAAATGTCCTTGTTTTTTGGGAAAACATGCATGAAATTAGTTGCAAAATGTTTTGGAAATATAGTCAAGACGTTGACAAGGTTATAAATAGTAATTGTGTCCTTCAAACTTTGATTTCGTCAAAGATTCCTCAATTTGCAGCATTCACCCCATGTTTCCTGAAGCACCTCCCACAAGTTGGATTGGCTTGATGGGCACTTCTTAGGTCAAGTTGCTCCCACAACAGCTCAATAGGGTTGAGATCTGGTGACTGTGCTGGCCACTCCATTATAGACAGAATATCAGCTGACTGCTTCTTTCCTAAATAGTTCTTGCATAGTTTGGAGCTGTGCTTTGGGTCATTGTCCTGTTGTAGGAGGAAATTGGCTCCATTTAAGCTCTGTCCACAGGGTACGGCATGGCGTTGCAAAATGATGGAGTGATAGCCTTCCTTCTTCAAGATCCCTTTTACCCTGTACAAATATCCCACTTTACTACCACCAAAGCACCCCCAGACCATCACATTGCCTCTGTCATGCTTGACAGATGGCATCAAGCACTCTTCGAGCATCTTTTCATTTTTTCTGCGTTTCATGAATGTTCTTTGTTGTGATCCAAACACCTCAAACTTAGATTCGCCTGTCCATAACACTTTTTTCCAATCTTCCTCTGTCCAGTGTCTGTGTTCTTTTGCCCATCATAAATATTTTATTTTTATTGGCCAGTCTGAGATATGGCGTTTTCTTTGCTACTCTGCCTCGAAGGCCAGCATCCCGGAGTCACCTCTTCACTGTTGACGTTGCTACGGGTGTTTTGCGGGTATTATTTAATGAAGCTGCCAGTTGAGGACTTGTGAGGTGCCTGTTTCTCAAACTAGACACAAATGTACTTGTCCTCTTGTTCAGTTGTACACCAGGGCCTCCCACTCTTTGTATTCTTGTTAGAACCAGTTTGCGCTGTTCTGTGAAGGAAGTAGTTTGAGATCTTCAGTTTCTTGGCAATTTCTCGCATGGAATAGCCTTCATTTCTCAGAACAAGAATAGATTGACTAGTTTCAGAAGAAAATTATTTGTTTCTGGCCATTTTGAGCCTGTAATCTAACTCACAAATGCTGATGCTCCAGATACTCAACTAGTCTAAAGGCCAGTTTTATTGCTTCTTTAATCAGGACAAAGGTTTTTCAGCTATGCTAACATAATTGCAAAACGGTTTTCTAATGATCACTTAGCCTTTTAAAATTATAAACTTGGATTAGCTAACACAATTTGCCATTGGAACACAGGAGTGTGTAAGGACCAACGAGTCAACATTTAAGAAGGAACAGACATGAAACACGACAGGCACAGCGTCAGCACATGGGCAAAACAACGGCATACGACAATCAATGCAGCAGCGGGGAACAGAGATGGGGAACTGAAAAATATAGGGGAGGTAAATAAACAGGGGATTGAGACCAGGTGAGTCCAATAATACGCTGATGCACATGATGGGGAAAGGCAGGTGTGCCTAATGCTGGGGAGCCTGGCGGGCGCCAGGGAGTGGGAGCGGGAGCAGGCGTGACAGAGTGATGGTTGTTGATAATGGGCCGCTGTACGCCTATGTAGATATTCCATTAAATATCATCCGTTTTCAATAGTCATTTAAGATATTTAACGATGTCTACACGGTATTTCTAGTCAATTTGATGTTATTTTAATGGCCAACAAAATGTGCTTTTCTTTCAAAAACAAGAACATTTCTAAGTGACCCCAAACTTTTTGAACGGTACTGTAAGTATTACGTTCATAAATGAAATATTGCCTACGCTAGAAATCACATTACAGTACTCAGACGTAGCCTACAAACGTCAATGGAAAAGGTGAACCGTCTGTTCTACCGTAGGATCGGATCGCATAGAGCAAAATAGACTACTAGAAAGACCTTATCTATTTACTACTGTGTAGTGGGTCCAATTAAATGAGAGATGGGACGAATGGTAGTCTATCCAAATCTGTTGTTGGCCTATAGGCTATTTTGTGAGTAGCCTATGAAACCATCATAGTCAGAAATGGTGAGGACTGTATTCTGCAATGATCATGGGCATGAAATAAATAATAGGAAATATATTCCTATTTCAAATTCTTTTAGAATTCAAAGAATGTACTCATGGCAAATGATTGCACCTTGTATTTTACATTTAACTAGACCTACCTGTTTTTTTGTTGTTGTTATGAATAAGTGTCATCATATATTCCTAATTTGCAAAAGGCTACCAGGCTACTTTTTTTTGCCTTGAAATGCAAGACTTCAACCACTAGAAACTGTGAGTACGCATGGTCTAGAAACTGTGAGTACGCATGGTCGAAGCAGTATAAGCACATCCCCACTTCAAGTTCAGTTTTCATAAATGCCAACTTTTGCGTTCACGCATGTTTTGGGGCATATTTTGTTAATTTGCAAAGTTTATAAATGATGGCTGTAACATTCAACCTTCAATACTTATGGGATGAAGATGTAACATACTCTGGCGAATTAATTGCGATATTTGTGAGGAAGAAAAAGGCTACAAACAGAGAGCATGCTTTCCATCCGATCCTGCACCTCCGCTGCATAGGCCCACAGGTAGGCCATATGATCCTGCAACCTTCGCTGCATAGGCCCACAGGTAGGCCATATGATCCTGCAACCTCCGCTGCATAGGCTCACAGGTGGGCCATATGATCCTGCAACCTCCGCTGCATAGGCCCACAGGTAGGACATATGATCCTGCAACCTCCGCTGCATAGGCCCACAGGTAGGCCATATGATCCTGCAACCTCCGCTGCATAGGCCCACAGGTAGGCCATATGATCCTGCAACCTCCGCTGCATAGGCCCACAGGTAGGCCATATGATCCTGCAACCTCCGCTGCATAGGCCCACAGGTAGGCCATATGATCCTGCTAGCTCTGCTGCATCGGCCCACAGGTAGGCCATATGATCCTGCTACCTCCGCTGCATAGGCCCACAGGTAGGCCATATGATCCTGCAAGCTCTGAACTCCAAAGTGACAATGTGACATAATATCCCTAGTTGATATTGACTGCTAACATGAATGACTTTCAGCTCAAAATCCAGGTGTAAAACGCTGTTTATTTTTCTGTATCTTGCATTTTGTAAATGCTTGATCGTTTATGGCTGTCAGGATATGCTGCATTTGCGCAGAGGTGTTCGCCCTGTGCGCGCGTGCATGTGCGTGCAATGGGGCCGCTTTGAACCACTCCTTTTTGGGGGTTGTGGATCAAAAAGTGTGAAAACCACTGAGCTCGTGAACAATTGCTGATTTGATGTACAGTTATAGGAACCGGTACAGCCAAACGTTAAATTGTAAGGAGAGAGGATTACCATAATGTTAAATAAGCAGGTTCAAAAATTGTTTTAATGATCAAGAATATGAACCGTTTACTTTGCAAGCTCACCAGCAATGGGGCAAAACCCTAACCCAAACACAAGACTAACGGTCTTTTGGTATGTTCAAATTGCTTGAAATTAATCATTTAGTTATGAAGCTGGAATTTTGAATTTGTTGTTAAAATGAATTATTACATAATCAAAATGTGTTGTAGACAAAATAATGAAAAGGGCTGTCTGGTAGCCTCTATAAATAGACAAAGATTTGTATTTGAAGAAGTTATTGCCTGAAGCCTATATATTTTTTTACTTGACTTGAGACTTGACTTGAAAAAACTTGTGACTCGAATCGACTTGCTCTTAGAATGCACGACTTGGACTTGAGTCAAGAATCGACCGGTTGTAATTGGACTTGGACCTTGTGACTTGAGACTTGCTCTATTCTTTCTTGTACTCTGACAACAGAATACTAATAAAATTAAGAGACTCAAGCATTTCTGTTTGCCTTTCTCCTCCAATGGCCTCTTTGCACGCAGCCCTAAAAACCAAACCTGAAGCGATTATGACTGTATCAACCTTCAGGGAAGCAGGCAAACTGTCACACAGACCGACAACCCTTTCCTGGCGTTGGCCATTTGGTGCAACACTCAGCATTGAAGAAAACAGTTATTTCAATTTTACGAGATAGTATCAACAAATCTGAAATACACGTAGAATTAAGCTGCCACGTTTGTTTTATTATTTCATGTCGACTGGACAAGCCAAATACAGAGGAAACAATTCATATATGTGATTAATTAAAAGTGAGGAAAAACGTTGAAGAAAATGGACAAGTGAAAAACAATATTCAATTGATAATCTTTATTTGTTTTGACAGAAAGACAATAAAAACATACTAATTGCAACAATAATATAAAAAGGTTTGCAGCACCACAGTGCAGTACTTCCATTCCAAACAAATATGATCTTAGTGGTTCTGCTTTCTATTAACACCTATGTACAGCCTTCGACATTTTGTCGGCTACAAATCGATATAAATTATGACCTGAGTTTCTGACGTGCGCTCTGCAAACCCATAACCATGATATGGATCAACTGCACAGTTTTTCATGATTCAGTTTTGGATCTTGTTAAAATATGATTTTGCATAGTCATTTACAAAAAGAAAAAAAGAAATACAATGGAAGTGAGAAATAATTTAAAACCACGCCAGACTTCCTTTAAATAGGCTACAAGTGATTCGACATCTCTTATGTGCTTGTGAATTTGAGACTGAGTTTTGAAATATTCCCATGGTAGGTAGCCTGCAGGAGAAATGGTTTTACCCAACGTTTCAGGGAAATGCCTACTGCGCTCAACTTTATCCAAAATAACCAATGTTTCACCTTTGTCAAGTCTACGTCCAAAACCGGCCAGTTTATACTTTTAGATCTCTATTAAATTCCGTTGATTTGGAAGGGCCTCGTATTAAAACTCTATAGTCTTTGTTAATAAGCAGCCCCAACGCTTTGCTGTGGTACTACTGGGTGGTGCACTGCGCCGGGGTGCTGTAGATGCGATCCCTGTTGGTACCAGTGGTTGTTATAATCCTCCAGGTAGGGGGGCGACGAGCTGAGGGGTGGCTGCGGGATTTGGGGCCTGCTGGGCGGGGAAGTGAGAGAGTTATTGTCCCAGACCGTCGGGGATGGCGGGGAGTTGCACGCCATGGAGTCGCTGGCGTTTGGGCTGTGGTCAAGGGGAACCTCTCCGTTCTTGTAGAGCTTCTTGAATTTGGACCTCCGGTTTTGGAACCAAATCTTGACCTGTTAGGGAAAATATTAACGTTGTTAGTCTAAATGTCATGTCAAAAGAGGAAAATGTAATTTTCAACAAAACATCTGCATTTTAAATAGTCAAATAATCATAGTGGCCTCGGTCTAAATATAAAGCTAGGCCTATAGGCCTACATTATAAGGACATCTGGCCAAGATCACACAAAAACTAATTGCGTGAAAAAATGTGGCCAATATTCAAGTGCAATGTAATAACCAATGCTATTTGACAATACAAACATTTATCAATGAGAAATAGCCTATAGGCTTCCGATGATTAATTTGGCGAGGTATGCTAGATATGAGACATTTCACTATTTGAGGACAACCTACAGAAGTCAAAGCAAGTTGTTATGAGTGACTGCACTTACAATGTGTGTAATCGTCATGATATTTACCTGTGTCTGCGTCAGTCCCATTTGAGCAGCAAGTTCGGCTCTCTCGGGGAGGGCGAGGTACTGCGCTTTCTGAAAACGTCTCTGCAACGCTGCTAGTTGGTAGCTGGAGTAAATTGTTCTCGGCTTGCGGATTTTCTTTGGTTTTCCATTCACCATACGAACTTCAGGCTCGGGTTCTTCTTTCACTATAAAGAAAGAAGCAACAATTGTTTCATTAGTTCTTAGTATTAGTTATGGAAAACATTTAAACAATGTATTAATAATAATGACAATAAGTCATCATCATGATAAACTTCATGTTATTATTGTGTTAATTAATATATTATTACTATAATCTTTATTACATTGTTATAGGCTAGTTGAAGTTGCAATAGCAATGTTTTCATGAGTGGTGCAACGCTCAAATAAATGGAACAAGTCTTGATCATGCTCAACCTGCAATAATAGCCTCAAATAATCGGTCAGTGATTTGCATAATAACACTAAATATCTGCCCAGTGATTCGCAGACAGTTGCTATCAGTACAATTACTAACCATAATGGTTTTACGACTACCTAATAGCTGTCTATTCTTTATCAAAAGCCATCAATTAGCAGCATGGTTCCAACTTCAGTATTGTAGTTTTACTAGTAACTTGTAATACATCCCACCTTTACAAAATATACATTTAACAATTTAAATTAATGTCTGAAACCCAAATATGACTTTTCACCCTTACAATGTTTTCGCTATCTCTGCTATCTCTGCTATCTCTGCTATCTCATTCGATTTCTTTCAGCTGTAACAGTCTACCAGTATAGATTACACCAATGCAAATGTTTCTCAATTGAGCGGGCCTATATAATATAAAACTTCCCAAGACACTAATGTTTTTCCAGAGTATGCATGCATTCGTCTCTCTCTCTTTACACATACAACGACACAGGACAAATATAACACAGGAATCATTCAAATATGTTTAAGTATTTACCTGAGCTTTGAGGCGAAGCCTGGAGATGATCTCTGTTGTAATGTCCATATTGTCTGTAGGAATTTGTGTAAGGATATTCAGACTTGGTGGGATAAACTCCTGCACCACCCATTCCATTCAGGTTAAATTGGTGATGGTAGGCATTCATTTGTTGCCCGTAGGTTTGACTCTGGTAATATTCGTGATGGCTGTGAGCCGTCTGTCCGCTGTAGTAGCCCATGTCCGTGACGGAGGACTCGGGGAGAGTCGGAGAGTCCTTGGAGCTCGGATGGCAACTCATAGATCCGGGGAGATCGGTCAAAATGCTCGCTACCTTCTTCTCATAAGTCTGTCCGCTCATCATGGGTCGCAGCCCTCCAAAGAAAATAAAGTCCACGATAATTCGTAAACACAGGACGTTTGTGTAGTAGTGTTCAAAGAAATCGCAGTGAATAGATGTAGTCAGTCGTGCCCTGAACGCAAGTCCTTGGAGAGCAAGTCCTTCTCAAACTCTCCTAGCTGTAGTAACTCGATTGTGGCAGCACTACACCAGTGAAACTGAATTATAGAGTGCTGGGATGGATGCTGCGTTCTCATTGGCTCCAGTCAATCCTTTTTTTATTTTTTTTATCTCTCCCTCTTGCCCTCAAGGCGAAATGGTGGCGCTCAATAAATCCTACCCTTGGACTAAAGTGCCAAAACACACATGTCTTTTGGCGCTCCAGGTTTGTCTTTTCAACCTGGACCCAGGGGTAGATGTAACATAGCAAATGTAAATCCACAACACTCCAATTAGCATGATTTGTTACCTTTCACATGGTATGTATTAATTTGTGGATGTCCATCATCCATTTCGTATGATATAATACGAATTCCAATTCGCATGATATGTTACCAATTGCAAGTATTACAATATGTTATGAATTGCAATTTGTACTATATGTTACAAATTTGCCAAATGTATAATATGTTACAAATTCCATTTTTTTTGTGGCTAAAGCTAGCCAGGTGGATAACACTAATGTTAGCTAGGCTAGGGGTTGGGGTTAGGACTTAGGTGAAGGATATGCTAACATGCTAAATAGTTGAAAAGTAGCTAAAAAGTAGTAAGTCGTTGCATACTAAGATACTAATTAGCTAAAATTCAAAAGTTGTCTGTGATGAGATTTGAACACGCAACCTTTTGGATGTTAGATCTTTGAGTTACATGTCCACCCATACTTTTGTTTTTGCCTTAAGTAACCTATTGTCATATGTAACCTTACCAAACATAACATATCATACTAATTTGAATGTCCTGGATTTACGTTTACTATTTTATGTCTAGTCTATGAGACCAGGCTGGTCTTTTAGAGACAATTTAGAGTTATTTAGCTGTTTACAGCATCACTCAAAAGCATATAACTACAAACAAACTTTGCATGGATTCTCCAGTGATCCTGTGCTTTGTTTGAAATGGAGCTCAGAGTACTGACACTCTTATGGCCTACTACTTATCCCACTGTAGCCAGAACGTCTGTCTCATTCCTTGTCCTTATTCTTGAGAAGAGCTAAGATACAGAGTTAAGGCTAATTATTCAAAGCCGCCAAACTGTGCCCTTAGCCTATTCATTCTAATTCAACATTCAGAAGTGTCCTAGGACAGTGAGCTTGGGGTGAAAGAGATCAAAATGATAAGAAAACCATTCCACTGAATGCCTTTGGGGTGAATTCTTTTCTTTTGTTGTGTGTGTGTTTTCCAAAATCTATTTAAAACAAACAAACAAAAACTGTTAGGCCTACTGTAATTGTCATGCTTAATGAAAGGAGTGCTCATTGATTCAGTCTCAAAAATGATGTGAAGTAGGTGTATGAAGTAACACTACATCCAGGCTCTGTAGAGTTTATCTTTGGTGATATTGTCATCATCCATGGTCATTATGTGGAGGCCATTAGGCTACCCCAAGGTGTTAGTAATTTTGAAAACCAATGATATTCTTTGCCATTTTTTTTATATAACAAAAAACACATATAGTGCATGTTCACTTCTGCTCTTGCAAGTCATATAAGAGTGAAAGGTATAGAACATTTCTTATTTAGTTTTTTTTATGTAGTTAATTATTATACTTTAATTTTTTTTTTACATACAGTTACACTGCTCCGTAGTGTTTGGTTTTATGATTGTGATAAAAGTTGAGGTGCTAACATAAAAACACTTATTTTACCAGACTATAGTGACACCATTCACCTCTATGCATTCATACTCCTGTCGGTGTTACTCACATAAGATATGTATTTTTTTTTCATATGTTACTCAGGCAGTCCAGTCCAAGCCTAACATTTTCCACAAATTAATTCCTCCAAGTACAGTATTACATTGCATTTTCAGTACAACACATTGAACCACACCAGTTAAAGAATGAGGTTATACTACCCCCTTGTGGTGTATTCATGGAAGGTTCAGCAGTAGATGCAAACTGTCGTAACTGGGAGGAGGGGGGAAGTAATTCATTCGTTTATAAAGCTGATTCTGGGAAACTCATCACCAGAGAAGATTACATTGTGTAACTTGACTTTGTTAATTCTTGCTCACCATTTACAGAAAAATGTATATGATTTTTTTTAAATGCATAGAAAATAGCATTCAAAAAAAACTCACAAAAAAAACCAATACATGGCATGAATAGAATACAGGACACTTAGAAACATATATCAGGACATTCTTTTCATGATGGAAAACTGAATTGTTAAAAGAGATCACATCATAAACATTTAAATGCTAGAGTTATTGTCCCGTCTGACAGCAGTAGAGTGGAATTCTCAGGCGGTTCGTACGGTCAGGATTACACAACAGTTTGTGGCTGTTTCTCAGGAGCCTAGTGATGTAATCACCTTTTTTTGTAGGCAGCAGTGGGTGTTGAAGAGTGTGTCTGTCCTTCACCAGATGCATTGCAGCCTGCGCTCACCTTGACTTTCGGATGTGTGACTGCAATTTTGCAATAGAATGACACCACATGCTTTATTGGGGTGAAATAAATGAATATATTTGGCTATTATGAGAAGTAGGCCTAAAGATAATTACTTCTTAAGGCCTCTTCGTCCCACAGCTTGTGCCCCATGAGAGACCCATCTTTTCCAGCTCAGCCACCTGTCTGACGCCATGTTGCTTTTGGCCTGCCTTGCTTGCGCTCTCCAATTGGTGACATTCTGGGCCGTTTTTCAAACTTTTCTGATTGGATTTCTGCAATCAGATTGCATTAAGGCCTAGATTCAATCAGTATTGCAGAAGATGAACGCTAGAGCGCGATTTAAATTGAAAGGTTATGTTCCTGCGTTTGCATTCGTGGTAATTGCTGCACATGTCGGCTCAATCGTAAATGACCTTTACATTCAAATCAAGCAATAAATGTGGATCTTCCGCGATACGGATTGAATCTAGCCCTAAATGTTAAAATTGGGTATTTAAAAACTGAAACGTTTGATTCTGATCCTCTGAATAGGGATCAGATTTGGTAATTCAATCTGTCCTGTACAGTTTTTTTAAACTCGCTTTGGTACTGTTTTCACAAGTATAGTGCTGAATTTTCTAAACTCTTAGCACGAAACTCAAAACTGCACTTGCAATACAGATAGTCTTACATTCAATACCTTTCATTGTGCATTCATTTAGTTTGCAGACATCTTTCACCACACAACCACTGATCCAAAATCTAAGTTTACTGTGAAATATAATAAGTACAGTGGTTTAATTGCCAAAACACAACAAAATTATATCTTCTCAATTTAGTTATTTGAACAAAAAGTTAATCCAATGCAAAACATGTTTCTAAATTTCCCTTTGACTGTAGTATGTTACAGTATTGTAAATTACACTGTTTTCACATTAGGCAATACATGTGCAGAACCCATTACATGGCTAAAGAGTAGAACATTGTAGTAGTCCAATCTTGAAGTGACAAAAGCATGGATTCGGTTTTTAGCATCATTTTTGGACAAAAAGTTAGATTTTTACAATGTTACGAAGACGGAAAGAAGCTGCTCTTGAAATATTTTTGATATGTTAGTCAAAAGAGAGATCAGGGTCCAGAGGAACGCCAAGGTCCTTCAGTTTTAATTGAGACGACTGTACAACCGTCAAGATTATTTGTCAGCTCAAATAGCAGATATCTTTGTTTTTTGGGGCCTAGAACTAGCCTCTCTGTTTTGTCCGAATTTAAAAGTAAACCATTTGCCGACATCCACCTCCTTATGTCTAAAACTCAGACTTCCAGTGTAAGTGATTTTGAAGCTTCATCATGTTTCTTTGAAGTTGCAAGATCAAAAGGTTGCAAGATTGAAAGGTTGCAAGATCGAATCCCCGAGCTGAAAAGGTAAAAGTCTGTCGTTCTGCCCCTGAACAAGGCAGTTAACCCACTGTTCCTGGCCGTTATTGAAAATAAGAATTTGTTCTTAACTGACTTGCCTAGTTAGATAAAGGTAAAACATTTTTTTTAAAGGTACAGCTGTGAAAATTTGACAATGTGTTCCAAATGACATCCCCAAGAGGAATAATATATAGTGTAAACAATAGTGGTTCTAAATCGGAACCTTGAGGAACACCTAAATGTACCATTTATTTTTTCAGAGGACAAGCCATCCAGGGTCCAGTAGGCAGCTGGAAGGTTTAGAGGCCATTCTTTTTTTAGTGAATGTGTCGAGCGATACAGGATTAAAGAACTAGAATGTCTCCATTGATCCGAGGTCCTGGCTGTTCTGTGCAGACTCAGGACAACTGAGTGTTGGAGAAATACGCATATTCAAATATTTGCTTTCTAATGATCATGATCTTTTCGTCGAAGAAGTTTATGAATTCATCACTGCTGAAGTGAATGCCATCCTCACTTGGGGAATGCTGCCTTTTTGTGCATTCATTTTGTTTGTAGACATCTTTCACCACACAACCACACTGTTTTCACATTAGGCAGTACACTTGCACTACCCATTAAAATTGACTGAACAAATTTCCATCCCATGTGTGATCAAATGTGAGATCATTGAATTTAAAAAAACACATTTATTTAATCTATATTTACCTAGGCAAGTCAGTTAAGAACAAGTTCTTATTTACAATGACGGCCTACACACAACACGTGCTTCGAGTTAAGACATTAAGTTCACAATGTAATCAAATGAAAGAAATGAAAGAAACATGTTTAGCAGGAGCTAGTTTGCATCAAGCCTGTCTTGAGCATTTGGCCATAGGTTCTCATCAAAATCGCAGCAAACATCGTCATTGTTCATACACCTGGGGAAAAACCTTTTGGCATAGCAAATTCAACCTGACATAGTTCTGCATTGAAATCATTGCATGCCTCGTCCTTGGCCTGAAGGAGGGTGGTACGCTCATGGGGATGGCAATAATACATATTTCATCTGTATTGTAATCGTGTATTGTATTTTACAGTATTGCATTGTACTTATGTATTGTAGAGTTAATCTACCTGGCTCAGTTAATAAGAGCATGGAACCAGCAACATCAGAGTTCTGGGTTCAATTCCCACTGGGGTCACACACTAAAATGTGTGGACCGTTGTGTAACTTTGGATAAAAGTATCTGCTACATAAATGGCATATATTACAGTATTGTATTGGCTTATGCAATTTTAGTATAAGCAAAATGACCCCAGAAACTTCATTTTGTATACATGTTTATTACTGTATAGGGGATGCATTTCTTTCTTAATGGACTTTCTGGATTATTTGCATATTGGTATTGATATTATATTTGTGCACTGTAGTAGAAGTAGAACAATACATTTCACTGCACCTGCTGCAACATCTGCTAGAGTTGTGAAAATGTACCACATGCTTGTGAAAATGTACCACATGCTTGTGAAAATGTACCACATGCTTGTGAAAAAGTACCAAAGTGATTACAAAAACTGCAATCAGGATTAAATGTTGTTTTTCAATATTTCAGAACTCAAAGGAACTGATTATGATAGTTTTGATGCCGCAAATCAGAATTACGTTGATCCCACTGCGTGGATTCAGGGGGTTATACTGTATTACTAACCCGAGAAATGTCAATCTAACTAAGATGTGGAGGTTTTAAAAAACATTGTGTTATATTGACTGCAGTATAGGTATGGGGTAAGTTATTATATTGAGAAGTGTCAAATAAAAGCATGTAATAACTTATAAGTGATATTCCGTCTCTATTATTTTTTTATCTTAGTTTTAAACTTAGTTTTAAATCATGTAGTTTACTCATCTTTATTTACCTGACAGTGTAGAAGTAGTAACATGACCTGTCCAGTAGATGGCAAGGTGTAGGCCTATGATCCTTTATTGAAAACCTCTCTCACAATAATCAGAATCTATCGCACCCCCAATCCTAGTCAGAATCCACAGCACCCTCAATCCTAGTCAGAATCCACAGCACCCCCAATCCTAGTCAGAATCCACAGCACACCCAATCCTAGTCAGAATCTACAGTACACCCAATCCTAGTCAGAAACCACAGCACCCCCAATCCTAGTCAGAATCTACAGCACACCCAATCCTAGTCAGAATCTACAGCACACCCAATCCTAGTCAGAATCTACAGCACACCCAATCCTAGTCAGAATCTACAGCACACCCAATCCTAATCAGAATCTACGGCACTCCCAATCCTAGTCAGAATCCACAGCACACCCAATCCTAATCAGAATCTACAGTACACCCAATCCTAGTCAGAATCCACAGCACCCCCAATCCTAGTCAGAATCCACAGCACACCCAATCCTAGTCAGAATCCACAGCACACCCAATCCTAGTCAGAATCCACAGCACCCCCAATCCTAGTCAGAATCCACAGCACACCCAATCCTAGTCAGAATCCACTGCACACCCAATCCTAGTCAGAATCCACAGCACACCAAATAAAGTGAAGGTACTGGAGGCAAAATGCAAAACTGGAGAAACAGGAAAAAGTCTCTGCACACTTCCAGTCACATGCAATGAGATTACAGAACAACACTGTAGTGATATAGACCATCCAACAGGTGGTATAGACGTCACATTATTTTGCTTTACATACCCCTGTCTCGAACGCGAATGAACACACACACAATGAAGTCAAGGACCTCAGCCACCCGAGACATGGCCTGTTCACCTGCTATCATCGAGAAGGCGGAGAGTGTACAGGTACATCAAATATGGGACAGAGAGACTGCTTCTAAAACAGCTTCTATTTCCAGGCCATCCGACTGTTAAATAGTCACCACCAGCTGGCCTCGCCCAGTACTCTACCCTACACCTTAGAGACTGTTACGAACCGGCCACCACCAGGGACTCTACCCTGCACCTTAGAGACTGTTACTAACCGGCTCCCACCAGGTACTCTACCCTGCACCTTAGAGACTGTTACTAACCGGCTACCACTAGGTACTCTACCCTGCACCTTAGAGACTGCTACTAACCGGCTACCAAAAGGTACTCTACCCTGCACCTTAGAAACTGTTACTAACCGGCGACCACCAGGTACTCTACCTTGCACCGTAGAGGCTGTTACTAACCGGCTACCACCAGGTACTCTACCCTGCACCTTATAGACTGTTACTAACCGGCTACCACCAGGTACTCTACCCTGCACCTTGGAGACTGTTACTAACCAGCTACCACCAGGTACTCTACCCTGCACCTTATAGACTGTTACTAACCGGCTACCACCAGGTACTCTACCCTGCACCTTAGAAACTGTTACTAACCGGCTCCCACCAGGTTCTCTACCCTGCACCTTAGAGAATGTTACTAACCAGCTACCACCAGGTACTCTACCCTGCACCTTAGAGACTGTTACTAACCGGCTACCACTAGGTACTCTACCCTGCACCTTAGAAACTGTTACTAACCGGCTACCACCAGGTACTCTACCCTGCACCTTAGAGACTGTTACTAACCGGCTACCACTAGGTACTCTACCCTGCACCTTAGACATTGTTACTAACCGGCTACAACCAGGTACTCATTACATTTACATTTAAGTCATTTAGCAGATGCTCTTATCCAGAGCGACTTATAAAATTGGTGAATTCACCTTCTGACATCAGTGGAACAGCCACTTTACAATAGTGCATCTAAATAATTTAAGGCGGGGGGGGTGAGAAGGATTGCTTTATCCTATCCTAGGTATTCCTTGAAGAGGTGGGGTTTCAGGTGTCTCCGGAAGGTGGTGATTGACTCCGCTGTCCTGGCGTCGTGAGGGAGTTTGTTCCACCATTGGGGGCCAGAGCAGCGAACAGTTTTGACTGGGCTGAGCGGGAACTGTACTTCCTCAGTGGTAGGGAGGCGAGCAGGCCAGAGGTGGATGAACGCAGTGCCCTTGTTTGGGTGTAGGGCCTGATCAGAGCCTGGAGGTACTGCGGTGCCGTTCCCCTCACAGCTCCGTAGGCAAGCACCATGGTCTTGTAGCGGATGCGAGCTTCAACTGGAAGCCAGTGGAGAGAGCGGAGGAGCGGGGTGACGTGAGAGAACTTGGGAAGGTTGAACACCAGACGGGCTGCGGCGTTCTGGATGAGTTGTAGGGGTTTAATGGCACAGGCAGGGAGCCCAGCCAACAGCGAGTTGCAGTAATCCAGACGGGAGATGACAAGTGCCTGGATTAGGACCTGCGCCACTTCCTGTGTGAGGCAGGGGCGTACTCTGCGGATGTTGTAGAGCATGAACCTACAGGAACGGGCCACCGCCTTGATGTTAGTTGAGAACGACAGGGTGTTGTCCAGGATCACGCCAAGGTTCTTAGCGCTCTGGGAGGAGGAAACAATGGAGTTGTCAACCGTGATGGCGAGATCATGGAACGGGCAGTCCTTCCCCGGGAGGAAGAGCAGCTCTGTCTTGCCGAGGTTCAGCTTGAGGTGGTGATCCGTCATCCACACTGATATGTCTGCCAGACATGCAGAGATGCGATTCGCCACCTGGTCATCAGAAGGGGGAAAGGAGAAGATTAATTGTGTGTCGTCTGCATAGCAATGATAGGAGAGACCATGTGAGGTTATGACAGAGCCAAGTGACTTGGTGTATAGCGAGAATAGGAGAGGGCCTAGAACAGAGCCCTGGGGGACACCAGTGGTGAGCGCGTGGCGAGGAGACAGATTCTCGCCACGCCACCTGGTAGGAGCGACCTGTCAGGTAGGACGCAATCCAAGCGTGGGCCGCACCGGAGATGCCCAACTCGGAGAGGGTGGAGAGGAGGATCTGATGGTTCACAGTGTCGAAGGCAGCCGATAGGTCTAGAAGGATGAGAGCAGAGGAGAGAGAGTTAGCTTTAGCAGTGCGGAGCGCCTCCGTGATACAGAGAAGAGCAGTCTCAGTTGAATGACTAGTCTTGAAACCTGACTGATTTGGATCAAGAAGGTCATTCTGAGAGAGATAGCGGGAGAGCTGGCCAAGGACGGCACGTTCAAGAGTTTTGGAGAGAAAAGAAAGAAGGGATACTGGTCTGTAGTTGTTGACATCGGAGGGATCGAGTGTAGGTTTTTTCAGAAGGGGTGCAACTCTCGCTCTCTTGAAAACGGAAGGGACGTAGCCAGCGGTCAGGGATGAGTTGATGAGCGAGGTGAGGTAAGGGAGAAGGTCTCCGGAAATGGTCTGGAGAAGAGAGGAGGGGATAGGGTCAAGCGGGCAGGTTGTTGGGCGGCCGGCCGTCACAAGAAGCGAGATTTCATCTGGAGAGAGAGGGGAGAAAGAGGTCAGAGCACAGGGTAGGGCAGTGTGAGCAGAACCAGCGGTGTCGTTTGACTTAGCAAACGAGGATCGGATGTCGTCGACCTTCTTTTCAAAATGGTTGACGAAGTCATCTGCAGAGAGGGAGGAGGGGGGGGGGGAGGAGGATTCAGGAGGGAGGAGAAGGTGGCAAAGAGCTTCCTAGGGTTAGAGGCAGATGCTTGGAATTTAGAGTGGAAGAAAGTGGCTTTAGCAGCAGAGACAGAGGAGGAAAATGTAGAGAGGAGGGAGTGAAAGGATGCCAGGTCCGCAGGGAGGCGAGTTTTCCTCCATTTCCGCTCGGCTGCCCGGAGCACTGTTCTGTGAGCTCGCAATGAGTCGTCGAGCCACGGAGCGGGAGGGGAGGACCGAGCCGGCCTGGAGGATAGGGGACATAGAGAGTCAAAGGATGCAGAAAGGGAAGAGAGGAGGGTTGAGGAGGCAGAATCAGGAGATAGGTTGGAGAAGGTATGAGCAGAGGGAAGAAATGATAGGATGGAAGAGGAGAGAGTAGCGGGGGAGAGAGAGCGAAGGTTGGGACGGCGCGATACCATCCGAGTAGGGGCAGTGTGGGAAGTGTTGGATGAGAGCGAGAGGGAAAAGGATACAAGGTAGTGGTCGGAGACTTGGAGGGGAGTTGCAATGAGGTTAGTGGAAGAACAGCATCTAGTAAAGATGAGGTCGAGCGTATTGCTTGCCTTGTGAGTAGGGGGGGAAGGTGAGAGGGTGAGGTCAAAAGAGGAGAGGAGTGGAAAGAAGGAGGCAGAGAGGAATGAGTCAAAGGTAGACGTGGGGAGGTTAAAGTCGCCCAGGACTGTGAGAGGTGAGCCGTCCTCAGGAAAGGAGCTTATCAAGGCATCAAGATCATTGATGAACTCTCCGAGGGAACCTGGAGGGCGATAAATTATAAGGATGTTAAGCTTGAAAGGGCTGGTAACTGTGACAGCATGGAATTCAAAGGAGGCGATAGACAGATGGGTAAGGGGAGAAAGAGAGAATGACCACTTGGGAGAGATGAGGATCCCGGTGCCACCACCCCGCTGACCAGAAGCTCTCGGGGTGTGCGAGAACACGTGGGCGGACGAAGAGAGCAGTAGGAGTAGCAGTGTTGTCTGTGGTGATCCATGTTTCCGTCAGTGCCAAGAAGTCGAGGGACTGGAGGGAGGCATAGGCTGAGATGAACTCTGCCTTGTTGGCCGCAGATCGGCAGTTCCAGAGGCTACCGGAGACCTGGAACTCCACGTGGGTCGTGCGCGCTGGGACCACCAGATTAGGGTGGCCGCGGCCACGCGGTGTGGAGCGTTTGTATGGTCTGTGCAGAGAGGAGAGAACAGGGATAGAGAGACACATAGTTGACAGGCTACAGAAGAGGCTACGCTAATGCAAAGGAGATTGGAATGACAAGTGGACTACACTTATCGAATGTTCAGAACGTTAAGCTTACGTAGCAAGAATCTTATTGACTAAAATTATTGAAATGATACAGTACTGCTGGAGTAGGCTAGCTGGCAGTGGCTACGTTGTTGACACTACACTAATCAAGTCGTTCCGTCGAGTGTAATAGTTTCTACAGTGCTGCTATTCGGGGGCTAGCTGGCTAGCTAGCAGTGTTGATTACGTAACGTTACGTTAAAAGAACGACAATAGCTGGCTAGCTAACCTAGAAAATCGCTCCAGACTACACAATTGTCTTAGATACAAAGACGGCTATGTAGCTAGCTAGCTACGATCAAACAAATCAAACCGTTGTACTGTAATGAAGTGAAATGAAAATGTGATACTACCTGTGGAGCGAGGCGGAATGTTGACCGGGTTGTTGAAGTTCAATTCGGAAGACGTTGGCTAGCTGTTGGCTAGCTAGCTAGCAGTGACTCCTACGTTAAGGACGACAAATAGCTGGCTAGCTAACCTCGGTAAATTAAGATAATCACTCTAAGTCTACACACTCTAAACTACACAATTACCTTGGATACGAAGACAGCAAAGACAACTATGTAGCTAGCTAACACTACACTAATCGAGTCGTTGAGTGTAATAGTTTCTACAGTGCTAGTGGACGTTAGCTAGCTGCTGTGCTAGTGGACGTTAGCTAGCTGCTGGGCAGAAAGCAGTGTAGACTACGTTAGGACGACGAAATACGATAATTACGCAATTATCTTTGATACAAAGACGGCTATGTAGCTAGCTAAGAAGAAATTGCTAAGATTAGACAAATCAAACCGTTGTACTATAATGAAATGTAATGAAAGGTTATAAAAAGTTATACTACCTGCGGACCGAAGTGTAGATGCGACCGCTCGCTCCAACCCGGAACCGGAAATCGGTTCTGCACCTACCCTGCACCTTAGAAACTGTTACTAACCGGCGACCACCAGGTACTCTACCCTGCACCGTAGAGACTGTTACTAACCGGCTACCAACAGGTACTCTACCCTGCACCGTAGAGGCTGTTACTAACCGGCTACCACCAGGTACTCTACCCTGCACCGTAGAGGCTGTTACTAACCGGCTACCACCAGGTACTCTACCCTGCACCTTATAGACTGTTACTAACCGGCTACCACCAGGTACTCTACCCTGCACCTTATAGATTGTTACTAACCGGCTACCACCAGGTACTCTACCCTGCACCTTAGAAACTGTTACTAACCGGCAATTTCAATTTCACCTTTATTTAGACAGGTAAGCTAGTTGAGAACAAGTTCTCATTTACATCTGAGACATGTCCAAGATAAAGCAAAGCAGTGCGACACAAAAAACAACACAGAGTTACACATGTAATAAACAAGCGTACAGTCAATAACACAATAGGAAAAAATAAGAAAGTCTATAAACAGTGTGTGCAAATGGCGTGTGGAGGTAAGGCAATTAATATGCCATAGTAGCGAAGTAATTACAATTTAGCAAATTAACACTGGAGTGATAGATGAGCAGATGATGATGTGCAAGTAGAAATACTAGTGTGCAAAAGAGCAGAAAAGTAAATAAAATCAATATGGGGATGAGGTAGGTAGATTGGGTGGGCTATTTACAGATGGGCTATGTACAGCTGCAACGATCGGTTAGCTGCTCAGATAGCTGATGTTTAAAGTTAGTGAGGGAAATATAAGTCTCCAGCTTCAGCGATTTTTGCAATTCGTTCAGGTCAGTGGCAGCAGAAAACTGGAAGGAAAGGCGGCCAAAGGTGGTGTTGGCTTTTGGGATGACCAGTGAGATATATCTGCTGGAGTGAGTGCTACGGGTGGGTGTTGTTATAATGACCAGTGAGCTGAGATAAGGCGGAGCTTTACCGAGCATAGATTTATAGATGACCTGGAGCCAGTGGGTCTGGCGACGAATATGTTTGGCCCTGTCCGAGGGTGTCCTCGGATGGGGCCACAGTGTCACCTGACCCCTCCTGTCTCAGCCTCCAGTATTTATGCTGCAGTGGTTTATGTGTCGAGGGGCTGAGGTCAGTTTGTTATATCTGGAGTACTTCTCCTGTCCTATTCGGTGTCCTGTGTGAATTTAAGTGTGCTCTCTCTAATTCCCTCTTTCTCTCTTTCTTTCTCTCTCTCGGAGGACCTGAGCCCTAGGACCATGCCTCAGGACTACCTGACATGATGACTCCTTGCTGTCCCCAGTTCACCTGGCCGTGCTGCTGCTCCAGTTTCAACTGTTCTGCCTTATTATTATATTATTATTATTATTTATGAATATTTGAACATCTTGGCCATGTTCTGTTATAATCTCAACCCGGCACAGTCAGAAGAGGACTGGCCACCCCACATAGCCTGGTTCCTCTCTAGGTTTCTTCCTAGGTTTTGGCCTTGCTATGGAGTCTTTCCTAGCCGCCGTGCTTCTACACCTGCATTGCTTGCTGTTTGGGGTTTTAGGCCGGGTTTCTGTACAGCACCTTGACATATCAGCTGATGTACGAAGGGCTATATAAATACATTTGATTTGATTTGATTTGATATGTAGCGAGTGCCAGCTGACTAGAACATACAGTTTGCAATGGTGGGTGGTATAAGGGGCTTTGGTGACAAAACGGATGGCATTGTGATAGACTGCACCCAGTTTGCTGAGTAGAGTGTTGGAAGCTATTCTGTAAATGACATTGCTGAAGTCGAGGATCGGTAGGATAATCAGTTTTACGAGGGTATGTTTGGCGGCATGCGTGAAGGAGGCTTTGTTTTGCCAAATAGGAAGCCGAATCTAGATTTCATTTTGGATTGGAGATGATTCATATGTGTCTGGAAGGAGAGTTTACTGTCTAGCCAGACACCTAGGTAATTGTAGTTGTCCACATATTCTAAGTCAGAACCGTCCAGAGTAGTGATGCTAGTCGGGCGGGCGGATGCGGGCAGCGAACGGTTGAAGAGCATGCATTTGGTTTTACTAGCATTTACGAGCAGTTGGAGGCCACAGAAGGAGTGTGGTATGGCATTGAAGTTCGTTTGGAGGTTAGTTAACACAGTGTCCAAAGAAGGGCCAGAATGGTGTCATCTGCTTAGAGGTGGATCAGGGAATCACCCGCAGCAAGAGCAACATCGTTGATATATACAGAGAAAAGAGTCAGTCCGAGAATTGAACCCTGTGGTACCCCCATAGAGATTGTCAGAGGTCCGGACAACAGGCCCTCCGATTTGACACACTGAACTCTATCTGAGAAGTAGTTGGTGAACCAGGCGAGGCAGTCATTTCAGAAACCGAGGCTGTTGAGTCTGCCGATAAGAATACGGTGATTGACAGAGTCAAAAGCCTTGGCCAGGTCGATGAAGATTGCTGCACAGTACTGTCTTTTATCGATGGCGGTTATGATATCGTTTAGTACCCTGAGCGTGGCTGAGGTGCACCCGTGGCCAGCTCTGAAACCGGATTGCACATGGTATTCAAAATGGTCAGTGATCTGTTTATTAACATTGCTTTTGAAGACTTTTTAAAGGCAGGGCAGGATGGATAAAGGTCTATAACAGATTGGGTCTAGAGTGTCACCCCCTTTGAAGAGTTGGATGACCACGGCAGCTTTACAATCTTTAGGGATCTTGGACAATACGAAAGAGAGTTGAACAGACTGGTAATAGGGGTTGCAACAATGGCGGCTGATAATTTTAGAAAGAGAGGGTCGAGCTTGTCTAGCCCAGCTGATTAGTACGGGTCCAGGTTTTGCAGCTCTTTCAGAACATCTGCTATCTGGATTTGGGTGAAGGAGAAGCTAGGGAGGCTTGGGCAAGTAGCTGCGGCGGGTGTTGAAGCTGTTAGCCAGGGTTGGGGTATCTGTGTGACAATGTGCTCTCCCGTCCATTAGACATTTTGTCTGCGGGAACTCGCTAATTTTTCCCTCTGTCCCCTCGTCCAAGTGCCGATGCATTTGTGGCATTTTGTTTGTTTTACCTTTATTTTACTAGGCAAGTCAGTTAAGAACAAATTCAACCAAACCCTGGCCCTGATACGCATTGTCTCCAAAACCCCTCTGATTTTAAATCTAGTTCTGGTTTTGGTATTTTTCATTTAAATGTACGCAGCCTGTTGTCAAAAATGGATGGGGTTAGGATTTGGGCTAAATCAACTGATACTGATGTAATTGTGTTTTCTGAAACCTGGCTCAGCATGTCTGTTCTTGATAAGGACATTTGTAAAAAATGGTTAGTTACAATGTATATCACACTGATCGAGTTAAGAAAGGTGGGGATGTGGCTATATATGTAACGACTAAATTCCTTGTCAGTATGTCAAATTCTGAAACTATTTATAAACAGTTGGAATTTCTTGTTTGAATATTGAGGTTTAAAAGGGTCTCTCTATAACTGTGATTGGCTGTTATAGACCTCCCCCCCTCTGCTCTATATGATGCATTTTCTTCTTTGACGCAACTTATGTCTAAACTTCTTTACAGTGAAATGATCTTGATTGGTGTTGGTTAAAGCCAGCGTCTGATGGTTTTGAAATGTTTTGAAATGTTTTGTAATTCTATGAATCTTACCCAGTTGATTTACTCAATTTGTAAGTCGCTCTGGATAATAAGAGCGTCTGCTAAATGACTTAAATGTAATGGAAATGTACTCACCCACTTTGTTATGTACTTGAGTGAAGACCCAAAAGCGGTTTTAACAGAAAACAGAGTTCTTTAATGAAAAACAGGAATGGCATAAATCCTCTTCCAACGTTGACAATGGAACAAAAAGAACGTAGTATAGTGCAGGATGCACCTGCCAGGCAGACTCCGACAGGATAGGACAAGGTGGAAGCAAACGAGACGACAGCTTGCTTCTGGCATCAAAAACACAAACAAGAATCAGACACTGAAAGTAGCAGGAACAGAGAGAGAAATAGAGACCTAATCAGAGGGGGAAGAGAGAACAGGTGTGAAAGAGTGAATGAGCTAGTTAGGGGAGATGTAGAACAGCTGAAGAATGAGAGACAGAGAAGGTAACCTAAAAAGACCAGCAGAGAGAGACAGAGTGAAGAGAAAGGACAGGAACAGACATAACAAGACATGACAGTACCCCCCCCCACTCACCGAGCGCCTCCTGGCGCACTCGAGGAGGAAACCTGGCGGCAACGGAGGAAATCATCGATCAGCGAACGGTCCAGCACGTCCCGAGAGGGAACCCAACTCCTCTCCTCAGGACCGTACCCCTCCCAATCCACTAGGTACTGATGACCACGGCCCCGAGGGCGCATGTCCAAAATCTTACGAACCCTGTAGATGGGTGCGCCCTCGACAAGGATGGGGGGGGAGGGACGAGCGGGGGGCGCGAAGAACGGGCTTAACACAGGAGACATGGAAGACCGGGTGAACGCGACGAAGATAGCGGGAGAAGAAGTCGCACTGCGACAGGATTAATGACCTGGGAAATACGGAACGGACCAATGAACCGCGGGGCCAACTTGCGAGAAGCTGTCTTAAGGGGAAGGTTCTGAGTGGAGAGCCATACTCTCTGACCGCAACAATATCTAGGACTCTTGGTCCTACGCTTATTAGCGGCCCTCACAGTCTGCGCCCTATTACGGCAAAGTGCCGACCTGACCCCCTTCCAGGTGCGCTCGCAACGCTGGACAAAAGCCTGAGCGGAGGGGACGCAGGACTCGGCGAGCTGAGATGAGAACAGCGGAGGCTGGTACCCGAGGGAAGCAGACGAGGGAAGCGAGTTGTGGGCGTACTCTGCCCAGGGGAGCTGTTCTGACCAAGACGCAGGGTTACGAAAAGAAAGACTGCGTAAATGCGACCAACAGTCTGATTGGCCCGTTCGGCTTGACCGTTAGACTGGGGATGAAAGCCGGACGAGAGACTGACGGAAGCCCCAATCAAACGGCAAAACTCCCTCCAAAATTGAGATGTGAACTGCGGGCCTCTGTCGGAAACGACGTCAGACGGAAGGCCATGAATTCGGAAAACATTCTCGATAATGATCTGAGCCGTCTCCTTAGCAGAAGGGAGCTTAGCGAGAGGAATGAAATGAGCCGCCTTAGAGAATCTATCGACAACCGTAAGAATAACTGTCTTCCCCGCTGATGAAGGCAGTCCGGTGATGAAATCTAAAGCGATGTGAGACCACGGTCGAGAGGGAATGGGAAGCGGTCTGAGACGGCCGGCAGGAGGAGAGTTCCCAGATTTAGTCTGCGCGCAGACCGAACAAGCGGCGACAAATCGACGCGCGTCACGTTCCCGAGTGGGCCACCAGAAACGCTGGCGAATGGAAGCGAGCGTACCCCGAACGAGACAGAGAAGGTAACCTAAAAAGACCAGCAGAGAGAGACAGAGTGAAGAGAAAGGACAGGAACAGACATAACAAGACATGACACACTTGCCCAAATCTTAAATGCCCAGACAAATCTACCCTGATTGATTTGATATTGACAAATGTTCCACATAAATATTCTGCAGTTGGTGTTTTTTGTTACGATTTAAGTGACCATTGTGCTAAGGTTCCCAAAACAAACCCACACTTTATTCATAAGAGAACTTTTAAGAGTTTTAATGAGCAGGCTTTCTTTCATGATTTGTTTTATTTTGACTGGATCAAGATTGAGCTTATTCTTGATGTGGAAACTGCCTGGAAATTCTTTCATTATGTTTTTTTCCAAATAGTAAACAAACGTGCCCCATTCCACAGGTTCAGGGTTAAAGGGCGGGTTAATCCATGGTTTTCATCTGAGCTGTCTTGTATTATTCACGACCGTAATCTAGTTTGGGCTAAAGCAAAGAAATCATGTTCTGATGCTGATTGTCTTATTTTTAGGCAGTTACGAAACAAGTGTTATTTTCTTCTCAGGAAGGCCAAGTCAGAATATTTCATGTCTGTTACCATTGATAACCTGAATGACTCTAGAAAGTTTTGAAAGGCTATTAAGTATACAATACCGTTCAAAGGTTTGGGGTCACTTAGAAATGTCCTTGTTTTAGTTGCAAAATGTATAGGAAATATAGTAAAGATGTTGACAAGGTTATAAATAATGATTTTTAACTGAAATAATAATTGTGTCGTTGCTTTCGTCAAAGAATCCTCCATTTGCAGCAATTTCAGCCTTGCAGACCTTTGGCATTCTAGTTGTCAATTTGTTGAGGTAATCTGAAGAGATTTCACCCCATGCTTCCTGAAGCACCTCCCACAAGTTGTATTGGCTTGACAGGCACTTCTTACATACCATACGGTCAAGCTGCTCCCACAAGAATTCAATAGGGTTGAGATCCAATGACTGTGTTGGCCACTCCATTATAGACAGACTACCAGCTGACTGCTTCTTCCCTAAATAGTTCTTGCATAGTTTGGAGCTGTGCTTTGGGTCATTGTCCTGTTGTAGGAGGAAATTGGCTCCATTTAAGCGCTGCCCACAGGATATGACATGGCATTGCAAAATGGAGTGAAAGCCTTCCTTTTTCAAGATCCCACTTTACCCTGTACAAATCTCCCACTTTACTACCACCAAAGCACCACCAGACCATCACATTGCCTCCATCATGCTTGACAGTTGGCATCAAGCACTCCTCCAGCATCTTTTCATATTTTCTGCGTCTCGCGAATGTTCTTCTTTGTGATCCGAACACCTCACACTTAGATTTGTCTGTCCATATAACTTTTTTCCAGTCTTCGTCTGTCTGTCCAGTGTCTGTGTTCTTTTGCCCATCTTAATCTTTTTTTTATTTTACAGTCTAAGATATGGCTTTTTCTTTGCAACTCTGCCAGGAAGGCCAGCATCCCGGAGTCGTCTCTTCACTGTTGACATTGAGACTGGTGTTTTGATGGGACTATTTAATGAAGCTGCCAGTGGAGGACTTGTGAGGCGTCTGTTTCTCGCCTATGTAGATATTCCATAAAAAATCAGCCGTGTCCACATACAATAGTCATTTACAACATTAATACACCGTATTTGTCACGCCCTGGTCGAAGTATATTGTGTTTGTCTTCATTTATTTGGTCAGGCCAGGGTGTGACATGGGTTTATTGTGGTGTGTTTTGTCTTGGGGTTTTGTTAGGAATTGGGTTTTTGGCTTAGTGGGGGTATCTAGCATAGTCTATGGCTGTCTGGAGTGGTTCTCAATCAGAGGCAGGTGTTTATCGTTGTCTCTGATTGGGAACCATAGTTAGGCAGCCACATTCTTTGAGTGTTTCGTGGGTGATTGTTCCTGTCTCTGTGTTTGTTGTCACCAGATAGGCTGTTTAGGTTTTCACGTTACGTTTGTTGTTTTGTTCGTGTTTATTCGTTCATTAAACATGTATGAAAATTACCACGCCGCATTTTGGTCCGATCTTTGGTACACCTCTTCGTCAGAGGAGGAGTTAGAAGAAAACTGTAACAGAATCACCCACCAACACAGGACCAAGCGGCGTGGTAACGGGCAACAGCAAAAGCAGCAGCAGGAGAAGGAACAGTGGCAACAGCAACAACGAGGTCAGGATTTCGGGACATGGGAGCAGAATCTGGACTACACAACGTGGGAGGAGATAGACGGGTGGGCGGTTGACCCGGGAGAGTGCCGGAGCCTGCCTGGGATTCGATGGAGCAGTGTGCAGAAGGTTACGAGAGAATGAGGTTGGCGAAGCAAGCACGGCGGCGCGGAAGGAAGCCCAGGTGTCAGCCCCAAAAATTTCTTGGGGGCTCACAGGGAGTATGGCGACGCTAGGTAGGAGACCTACGCCAACTTCTTGTGGTTACCGGGGGGCTAGAGAGACCGGGCAGGCACCGTGTTATGCTGTGGTGCGCACGGTGTCCCCAGTGCGGGTGCATAGCCCGGTGCGGTATATTCCAGCTCTGCGTATCGGCTGGGCTAGAGTGAGCGTCGAGCCAAATGCCATGAAGCCGGCTCTACGCATCTGGTCCCCAGTGCGTCTCCTTGGGCCGGCTTACATGGCACCAGCCTTGCGCATGGTGTCCCCGGTTCGCCTGCATAGCCCAGTGCGGGCTATTCCACCTCGCCGCACTGGCAGAGCGACCGGGAGTATTCAACCAGGTAAGGTTGGGCAGGCTCGGTGCTCAAGAGCTTCAGTGCGCCTGCATGGTCCGGTCTTCCCAGTACCACCTCCATGCACCAGCCCTCCGGGGGCAGCTCCCCGCACCAGGCTTCCTGTGCGTGTCCTCGGCCCAGTACCAGCAGTGCCAGCACCACGCATCAGGCCTACAGTGCGCCTCGCCTCTCCAGCGCTGCCTGAGCCTTCCTCCTCTCCTGCGCTGCCGGAGTCTCCCGCCTGTTCAGTGCAGCCAGAGCCTTCCTCCTCTACAGCGCTGCCGGAGTCTCCCGCCTGTTCAGCGCAGCCAGAGCTGCCAGCCTGCATGGAGCAGACAGAGCTGTCAGTCTGCATGGAGCAGCCAGAGCTGCCAGTCTGCATGGAGCAGCCAGAGCTGCCAGTCTGCATGGAGCAGCTAGAGCTGTCGGTCTGTATGGAGCAGCTAGAGCTGCCAGTCTGCAAGGAGCTGCCAGTCTGCAAGGAGCTGCCAGTCTGCAAGGAGCTGCAAGTCTACAAGAAGCCGCCAGAGCTGCCAGTCTGCAAGAAGCCGCCAGAGCTGCCAGTCTGCATGGAGCAGCCAGAGCCGTCAGTCAGTATGGAGCAGCCAGAGCCGCCAGTCAGCATGGAGCAGCCAGATCCGTCAGTCTGCCAGGATCCGTCAGTCAGCCAGACTCTTCCAAATCTGCCAGTCAGCCAGACTCTTCCAGATCCGCCAGTCAGGCAGACTCTTCCAGATCCGCCAGTCAGCCAGACTCTTCCAGATCCGCCAGTCAGCCAGACTCTTCCAGATCCGCCAGTCAGCCAGGATCCGCCAGTCAGCCAGACTCTTCCAGATCCGCCAGTCAGCCAGACTCTTCCAGATCCGCCAGTCAGCCAGACTCCTCCAGATCCGCCAGTCAGCCAGGATCTGCCAGAACCGCCAGCCAGCCAGGATCTGCCAGATCCAACTACCTGCCTGAGCTTCCTCTCAGTGCTGAGCTTCCTCTCAGTGCCGAGCTTCCTCTCAGTGCCGAGCTTCCTCTCAGTGCCGAGCTACCCCTCAGTCCCGAGCTACCCCTCAGTCCCGAGCTGTCCCTCAGTCCCGAGCTGTCCCTCAGTCCCGAGCTGTCCCTCAGTCCCGAGCTGCCCCTCAGTCCAGTGGGGTTCTGGGTGAGGACTACTAGACCATGGTCGGCGGCGAGGGTGGACTATCCAAGGACGCGAGGAGGAGGGACTAAGACTTTGATAGAGTGGGGTCCACGTCCCGCGCCGGAGCCGCCACCATGGACAGACGCCCACCCGGACCCTCCCCTAAAGTTTTTGGTGTGCGTCCGGGAGTCCGCACCTTGGGGGGGGAGGGGGTTCTTGGCTTAGTGGGGGTATCTTTTTGGCTTAGTGTGGGTATCTAGCATAGTCTATGGTTGTCTGGAGTGGTTCTCAGATCAGAGGCAGGTGTTTATCGTTGTCTCTGATTGGGAACCATATTTAGGCAGCCATATTCTTTGAGTATTTCGTGGGTGATTGTTCCTGTCTCTGTGTTTGTTTGCACCAGAATAGGCTCGGTCACTTTGGTTTTTCTTTTTTCCTTGTTTTGTAAGAGAAGAGAACGTGAGACGGGTGCGCCATTCTCCTTGCGGAGATGGTGCAAAATTCATCAACACGGTCGGTCCCTGGGATTGGGCTGGCCAACACAATTCGGTTTGCTTGGAAGGAAAAGGAGTTGGAGCCTTTAGGATGGGAAACTTTTGGATGGGGATTCTAAAGCTGACGGTGAAGGACGTGTTTTGTTTCCAAGGCAACTCGTTGGAGGGAGCATACGACGTGGCACTACATACAGAGGAAAAACACAATGATATCCTGAGAAGGGCAAGAGCAGTGGGAGTTGAGAAGCCGATGAGCCACTATGAAATAACAAGCCTGGCGAAGAACAACTTTAGGGTTGTAACTGTCAACATATACAACCCATACGTTAAGGACGAAGAGGTGAGGGCCTTTCTGGGGAGATACATGGACAACGTCTCCTCAGCAAGGCACCTCAAAGACTCTCTTGGGTTTAGGAATGGGAGGAGAGGTTTCCAGGCCCTCCTCAGGGAGGACCCAAAGGGACATGGTGGCTACCTCCATCCTCCTGCTACTACTGTTCTCCCTGGGGGCTGACAGGGGGACGTTGTTTTATTCACGTCAGCCTCCATTTTGCAGGCGCTGTATGGCCTACGGCCATATCTTCGCCTCGTGCAGCGCAAGAAAATGCAGATTTTGTGGATCTGGGGAGCACGAGGCGAGGGATTGTGACAAGCCTAAGGCGTGCCACGGGTGTGGCTCGTCAGCACACCTGTGGCGAGGGTGCTCGGCTCGTCAGAGGTCATACGCATCTGCGGCTGGTGGGGGAGCAGGGGCGGGGATGGGGGAAGAAGAGGGGAAGGAAGCACGCCTCATGACCAGAGTACAGGTCCAGAGGGGAAGGCCGCGAGGAAGGAGGAGGAGCAAGAAGCGGCGGATGGAAGAGAGAAGGAAACGGAAGGCACGGGAGTAGGAGAACCAGGAAAAGCGGCGGAAGAAGGCAAGCGAGTGGAGTAGCATGAGAGAGAAGAAAGCAAGGGAGGGGTGGTGGAGAAGGAGACGGTGGAAGAGCAAGTGGAGTGGGGGGAAAGTGCCCTGGTGGAAGAGATGAGGGGTATGGTGGAGGAGCTGGCGGGGGGAGGCTGGTATCTCTCCACTGCCGCCATCACCAAAGAAGAGAATGAAGAGGAGGGTGCGATTGGCCGACAATGAGAGGGAGGGGATGGTCAAGAGAGTGATGGGTGGGAGAAACCTCTGGGTTGCTGCTGGTTTCCCCAGACCCTAAACTTCTGGTGGGTGGGGTCAAACCTAACAAGACTCAGGACTGGGTACAGGAGGAGGTGGGGAGTTTTTTGTTTGGGGACTCAGCCTCCCCTATTTTTTTCCAAACCAGCTGCAGCACTGGGGAGGGGGAGGAGTGTGGGGGTAGACCCAGGGTGCAGGGCACCCCGGAGCCAAACACTATTCCTGCATCCTGGGTTGGTGAGATGGAGGAAGAGGGGGGGATGTCGATGGTGTTTTCACAGGTAGATATGGAGCAGGGGAGCATCGGGTGAGTCTCCTGTTTTTGTTTTTTGTGTCTGGGTTTAGTATTTGAGTGTATTACATGTTTTTATTTCATGGGGTCTAATTTTACTTCTGTTAGTTTAAATGTAAGGGGTTTAAGGGATTTTGTTAAGAGGAGGCGGTTTTTAGTTATTTGGAGGGTGTGGGGTTTGATTTTAGTTTTTTACAGGAGGTTCACCTGAGGGATGGAGGGGATGTTAGTAGGTTTAAGAGGGAGTGGGACAAGGGGGGAGTCGGTTTGGGGTATTGGGGGGGTGCACTCATCGGGGGTAGGGATTTTGTGTGGGCACAGGGAGGTAAAAGTGGAGGGTTCTTTTGTGGTGATGCAGGGGAGGGTTATAGGGGTGGATGTCACGATAAGGGATTGTAAATTTAGATTAGTGGTGGTGTGTGGGCCACAGGTGGTGGCAGTCAGGAGGGAGATGGTGGACTGTCTGGCGCCCCTGTGTGTCACAAATAGGAAATTAGTGATAGGGGGGATTTTAATACAGATTTAGTAATAGGGGGGATAGCAGTGCAGGCGCCATCACTGGGCTAATGGCTTGCCATGGTCTGGTTGATGGTGGCCTGCACACTACTCCAAAAATGGCCGGTCCTACATGGCGCAACTCCAGGGGTGTTGCGCGGAGGCTCGACTATATTTTTGTACCCAGGTCTTTGGGTAAGTTGTCTGGGCGGCTGTTGCCTGTTTTCTTTTCGGATCACGACGGGGTGCTCCTGCAGGTGGGGTCCCCAGTCTGCCTCTTTGGTAGGGGGTACTGGAAGTTAGATCGGGAGGTGCTGGAGGAGCAGGCTTTTGTTGATGGGTTTTTTTGTTTCTTTTGGAGGCTTGAAGGTCTCCGGTCCATGTGCGAGGGGGTGTTAGAGTGGTGGGAATTAGTTAAGGTGAGGATTAGGGCTTTTATAATAGGGTATTGCAAGAGGAGAAAAAGGGAGGAGAGGAGGCAGGTGGATCGTAACCAAAGGTTAATTGAACTAGAGTACGAGGCAGGCAACCTCGGCGGGTCGTTTGACTGGGAGAGATCCGCAACCCTAAAGGCGCAGCTCAGGGAGTTGCAGGAGCGGAAGGCTCAAGTTTTCCTGGAGCGTGCGCATAGTGGCTTTCTAGAACACAATGGGACTTGTTCTGCTATGTTCTTTAAGTCGGTTAGGGCCAGACAAAGTAGGAAGGTAATGCATGGCGTTAGGGAAGAAAATGGTAGTATAGTTAGAGAACCAGAGGATATGGTCAGGGTGACAACTGATCATTTCCAAGGTTTATTTAAGGAAAGGGAAATAGATGTAGAGCAGGGAAATGTGTTTTTAGAACACTTGTCCAGGCGGTTGCCGGTGGACATTAGAGAAGTGATCTCACTAGAAGAGGTTGAGAGTGCTCTTAGGAGGATGGGAAAAGGGAAGGTGCCTGGGATGGATGGGCTGCCGGCTGAGTTTTATCTCAAGTTTAGGGGTATACTTGGACCAGTGGTTCTCGAAGTCTTGAAGGCCATCCTTGAGAAGGCCGGGGGGGATCAATGGCTGTTGGTGTGCTGTCACTTTTATATAAGAAGGGGGAAGTAACAGACCTTGGCAACTGGCGGCCGTTGACCATGCTGTGTGTAGATTACAAGCTACTTGCAAAGGTTTTAGCAGACCGGTTGCGCACAGCCCTTCACTACGTCGTCCATGAGGATCAGACGTGCGGGGTAGAGGGCCGCTCTATTGGATGGAACCTACAGTTAATCAGGGACTCCATCGCTTGGGTTGAAGATAGAGGATTGCCTTTAATGGTAGCAGCGCTAGATCAGGCGAAAGCCTTTGATCGCGTGAATAGATCCTTTTTATTCAGAGTGTTAGGTCGATTAGGATTTGGGGAGAAGTTCATAGGATGGATTCGTACATTATATGTCGGAGCGGGGTGCCGAGTTAGTGTAAATAGTCACTTGGGTGACGTTTTTGACCTCTCGTCTGGGGTCAGGCAGGGGTGCCCACTCTCGGCTCTCCTCTTCGTTCTGTACATGGAGCCTCTGGGGGCTGCCATTAGGGCAGACACAGGGGTGGAAGGCTTGCTGATCCCTGGAAGTGGTGGGCTGCGTGTTAAGATGACGCAGTACGCCGACGACACTTCCTTGCTGCTATGCAAGGACTCGTGCCTGACAAGGTCCCTTGCCATCTTTGGGGATTTCACCCGAGCGTCGGGAGCGGTTCTGAACCATGCAAAGTCTTCCGTCAAGTTTTTTGGAAGATGGCGCGGTAGAACGGATGTGCCCGGGGGGCTATCTCTCTGTGAGGGGGCCCTGAGGATTCTCGGGGTCCATTTTGAGACCTCCGGCTCAGCGACGCTACACTGGAACATGCGTATCGCAGTGGTACAGAGGAAGCTAGCAATGTGGAAGGCTAGGTATTTGTCATTTATGGGCAAAGTCCTGGTCCTAAAGGTGGATGTGTTACCGTCTCTTTTGTTTTTGGCGTACATCTACCCATTGCCGGCTTGTCTGAGGAGGCCTCTAGTGAGGCTTGTGTTTCAGTTCATGTGGAGTGGCAGGTGCGAGTGGGTCGCCAGGTAGGGGGGTACCACATTTCCCCCTCAAGCTGGACGCAATTTTTGTTTCTTTCTTGTTAACGGAGCTTGCTCATCCAGTGATACACCCGTCCGATTACCTCCTGCCGGTTACCTCCGCCAAGTGGCTGCGTGCGCACCCTGAGGTTGAAGTTGCCCGAGTAGGTTTAGATCACAGGCACCTGTACAAGGAGGTCAGAAAGGCAGGGAGTCCGGCGCCTGTAGTGGGCATCTCGGAAGTGGTCTGGGAGGGGGTGCAGGCGCGGGGTCTGGACAACAGGCTCAAGGACCTGAATTGGTTGAGCCTCCATAAGTGCTTGCCGGTACGTTCCATCATGTACCGGTATAGTTTGGTGCAATCCCCTACCTGTCCAAGATCCTCTTGTGGCAGGGAGGAGACTGTGCGCCATGTCTTTTGGGACTGTGCCTTTGCCGGAGTAGTATGGGCTAGGGCACGGGTGTTGTTAGGTTTGGTAAGGGGGGATTTTGTATTGACGTGGGCCAGGTTAGAGAGAGGTGTAGGGAGAGCAAGAGGGACGGATAGGGACAGGTTTCTGCTCTGGCTTCTCATGAGTCTCTTTAAACGGGGGCTGTGGGAAGCCAGGCAGAACATGGTGAAGACAGGGAAAGATTGGGGGGTGGAAGGGATAATGAGGAGGGTGGAAGGAGATTTGAGGGGGAGGATGAAGAGGGAGGAGAGGAAGTGGGGGCAGCATGCTGCACAGGTGAGGTGGAAGGGGGGTTTAGGGCTGGGTGTTATTTAGATTTGTAAGGGGATAGATTAGGGACGGGGAGATAGGGAAAGGTAGTTTGTATGGTGACCGGGAGGGAAGATGCTCCCCTGAGTTTTTGTTTGGGGTTGTTGTTTAGTTAAATTAAAATACCATTATTGGAGTATGTATGAAAATTATGAGTTGTAAAGAATGAATGGTATTGAAGGTAATAAATTATTTTTTATTAAAAAAATAAGATAGGCTGTTTAGGTTTTTACGTTACGTTTGTTGTTTTTTTGTGTTTATTCGTTCATTAAACATGTATGAAAATTACCACGCCGCATTTTGGTCCGATCCTTGCTACACCTCTTCGTCAGAGGAGGAGTTAGAAGAAAACCGTAACAGTATTTCTCAATTTTATGTTATTTTAGTGGACAAAAAATGTGCTTTTCTTTCAAAAACAAGGATATTTCTAAGTGACCCCAAACCTTTGAACTGTAGTGTATGTCAGGTACCAGTCATGTTAATGAATTGAAGGACTCTGTTGCTGCATATGACAAAACTGAAATGCTGAATTGTTTCAATGATTTGATTTTGCTTGATTCAGTAACCTTTGTCTCTATAAAACCCCGTGTGGATGAACCAGTGAGAGCAAGTCTGCAAGGAGCTGCCAGTCTGCAAGGAGCTGCCAGTCGGCAAGGAGCTGCCAAAACTGTTAGTCTGCATGGAACAGTCAGAGCCGTCAGTCTGCCAGACTCTTCCAGATCTGCCAGTCAGCCAGACTCTTCCAGATTTGCCAGTCAGCCAGACTCTTCCAGATCTGCCAGTCAGCCAGACTCTTCCAGATCTGCCAGTCAGCCAGACTCTTCCAGATCTGCCAGACAGCCAGACTCTTCCAGATCTGCCAGTCAGCCAGACTCTTCCAGATCTGCCAGTCAGCCAGACTCTTCCAGATCTGCCAGACAGCCAGACTCTTCCAGATCTGCCAGTCAGCCAGACTCTTCCAGATCTGCCAGACAGCCAGACTCTTCCAGATCTGCCAGTCAGCCAGACTCTTCCAGATCTGCCAGTCAGCCAGACTCTTCCAGATCTGCCAGTCAGCCAGACTCTTCCAGATCTGCCAGTCAATCAGACTCTTCCAGATCTACCAGTCAGCCAGACTCTTCCAGATCTGCCAGTCAGCCAGATTCTTCCAGATCTGCTAGTTATCCAGACTCTTCCAGATCTGCCAGTCAATCACTCTTCCAGATCTGCCAGACAGCCAGACTCTTCCAGATCTGCCAGTCAATCAGACTCTTCCAGATCTGCCAGTCAGCCAGACTCTTCCAGATCTGCCAGTCAATCAGACTCTTCCAGATCTGCCAGACAGCCAGACTCGTCCAGATCTGCCAGTCAGCCAGATTCTTCCAGATCTGCCAGTCAGCCAGACTCTTCCAGATCTGCCAGTCAGCCAGACTCTTCCAGATCTACCAGTCAGCCAGACTCTTCCAGATCCGCCAGTCAGCCAGGATCTGCCGGATTCAACTGTCTGGCTGGGCTTCATCTCAGTACTGGGCTTCCTCTCAGTACTGGGCTTTCTCTCAGTACTGGGCTTCCTCTCAGTACTGGGCTGCCCCTCAGTCCCGAGCTGCCCCTCAGTCCCGAGCTGCCCCTCAGTCCCGAGCTGCCCCTCAGTCCCGAGCTTCCCCTCAGTCCCGAGCTGCCTCAGTCCCGAGCTGCCCCTCAGTCACGAGCTGCTCCTCAGTTCAGTGGGGTTCTGGGTGAGGACTATTCGGCCATGGTCGGCGGCGAGGGTGGATCATCCCAGGACGCGAAGGGGAGGAACTATGACATTTATGGAGTGTGGTCCACGTCCCGAGCCGGAACCGCCACCATGGACAGACGCCCACCCGGACCCTCCCTATGGGTTTGAGGTGCGTCCGGGAGTCCGCACCTTAGGGGGGGGGGGTTCTGTCACGCCTTGGTCTTAGTATTTTGTGTTTTCGTTAATTAGTTGGTCAGGCCAGGGTGTGACATGGGTTTATGTTGTTGTATTTCATAGTGGGGTTTTTTGTAGTATTTGGGATTGCGGCTGAGTAGGGGTGTTGTATAGGCTTGGCTGCCTGAGGCGGTTCTCAATCAGAGTCAGGTGATTCTCGTTGTCTCTGATTGGGAACCGTATTTAGGTAGCCAGGGTTTCACTTTGTATTTCGTGGGTGATTGTTCCTGTCTCTGTGTAGTGTTCACCAGATAGGCTGTAATAGGCTTCACGTTCCGTTTTTTTTTTTTTGTATTTATAAGTTATTTTGTGTATCGTCATTTGTTCCATTAAAGAACATGAGTAACCAACACGCTGCATTTCGGTCCGACTTTCTTTCGACAAACGAAGAACGCCGTTACATAATGAAATCCCAAGGACCTGGAAATCAGCATTTGTCCTACCACTTTTAAAAGGGGGAGATCCAACTCTTTTAAATAATTATAGGCCTATCTCAAAGCTGTCACCCCTGGCGGAAAATACTTGAAACCCTTGTTAGAGAATAGCTAAAATAATTTGTTATATACTAACTCTATTTTATCAATGTACCAATCGGGTTTCTGGAAGAAGCATAGCACAATTACAATAGCCATGGAGGTTTTAAAGGATATCACTGAATCCCTTGATCAGAAAAACAGCACTGTGTCTGACTTTTTATTGACCTCTCTATTGTTTTTGATACAGTTGATCATGCTATACTGAGGTAAAGATTGTCGAGTGTAGGTCTTTCGGCTCATGCAGTTGCATGGTTTGCTAATTATCTGTCTGATAGAACTCAATTTGGACTCAATTTGGTGGGCTTATGTCTGTTAAATTGTCTGTCTGTAATGGTGTGCCCCAGGGTTCTGTACTTGGTCTCATCTCATTCAGTATTTATATAAATAATTTAGACAAAAATATGCAAAATGCGCAACTTCGCTTTTATGCTGATGATATTGTTATTTATTGTTGTGCCTCATCTCTCACAAAAGCTTTCCAGATTTGCAAATGGCTTTTTATACTGTTCAACGTACCTTGTGTCAATTAAAGCTTATCCTCAATGCTGACAAAAACTAAACTAATGGTATTTTCTAAGGAAAAAAAATAGACCTCTGGACCTTTTACCCATTACTACCTGTCAGGGCAAGGAGATTGAGGCTGTAACCTCATATAAATATCTTGGAATTTTAAATGATGACGGCCTCTCTTTTCAATTGCATATTCAAGAACTTACAAAAAAGTTTAAGCTTTTATGAATAAGGCCTGTTTTTCTTTTGAAGCAAGAAGGAGGCTTGTAATCAGCTACATTTATACCTTTACTAGACTATGGGGATTTGAATGCTTCCACTAAGTGTTTGAGATCAATTTACCCCCTTTACCATGGCACTTTGAGATTTATTTTAAACTGCAAAACTCTTACGCACCACTGCACTTTGTATACCAGGGTTGGCTGGCCGTCTCTAGTCACTCGTAGGCTCAGTCACTGGTATACTTGTATTTACAAAGCCATTTTGGGTTTACTACCTTTTTATTTGTGCATTTTTATTGTTCAGAAATGTGGTGGGTACTCTCTTCGTTCGCAGAGCTTTATCCTGCTAACTTGCTAACTGTTCTAAATGTCCAAACTGAATTTGGTAAAAGGGCTTTTATGTACTCTGCACCATCGGCTTGGAATGCCTTACAAAATACTTTTAAACTCGAAGAAGTTCATCATTGATGAATGATTCTGAGGCTGATTTCTTGACCTGTCAATGTTTTTAATTTGCTGTTTAATGACTTTGTTATACTCCTGTGATTTCTATGGTTTTTACTAGATTACTTGTAGTTTTTCATGTTGTATGTCTTTAATTGTGTAATGACTTCCATGAATTTGAAACAAAAGCTTGAGGAGCCTGGGGATCAGACTCCAGAGCCCTTTATTTCAGAGTTGTGTGAATGAGGTGGTTGGCTTTCAACACTTATCAGTTGGTTTGTGCAGGCTGAAGTATGGTGCTTTCGAATGCTATCAGAAACTTTAACATTTGTAACAAGCATGGCAACATGCATTTGTTGCTACGCCTCTGTAATTACAGACTGCAATTACCACCAGCTACATGTTGTTAGTACAGTATAACTATGAATTATTACAATTTAATTACGATACTTATTACAGTGTACATACATACTGCATGTAATTACAATGTAATAAGGACCCCTTAAAATGAAGCATTGGCATCTCTTCTCTATGTCTTCTACAGTTTGACCACCAAGCCATGCTCAACATCTCCATCTCCCCCACTCTCAGATACTCTGGCGTGCACTCCCAGGTACATCCACCAGAGGGTTACAAAGGGTTGGGTGAAGTCTGACAATTGACAGGTCCATTGACTTTAATTGTTCTGTCAACTATGTTCTGTACATACATGTAATAGTGTCATAATGCCAACTGATATTTACTCCTGAGGTGTTGAACTGTTGCACACTCTATAACCACTGTGGTTATTACTAGACCCTGCTGGTCATCTAAGAAAGTTTGAACGTCTTGAAGAACGATCTGGCATAAATGGCCATGTACTCTTTTAATCTCCAGAAGAGGACAGGCCACCCCTCGGAGCCTGGTTCCTCTCTAGGTTTCTTCCTAGCTACACTGCTTTTTCTTGTGATGTTGTGGGGGAAGAGACCCAAATTAACTGGATCACATTACATAACATTTAGATATAAATTATTTATGTAGAATAGACATGCTTTGTAGTCACACAGAATGAGAAATCCCGTATGCTGTCTATACATTGTCATATCTATATCTGTTCTGTTGCCATGTGTTTTTCCTGTGGTGGCTGTGATACCACCGTTCTACCACCAGGTGCCAGTGGAGGGAGAGCCTCTGGGTGCGCTGGGGACCCTGGCCATGGAGTTTGAGTGGCCCCACGAGGTGACCAATGGGAAGTGGCTTCTCTACCTGACTGAGATCGTCACCAAAGGAACAACTGAGACACACTGTGTCCCTCCAGGGGACATCGTCAATCTGCTCAACCTCACGATGAGTTACCAGAGTCTATAGAGGCCACAGAAACAGGTGCTAATTTGTAGTGACTTTTGAGAAAAGGACACAGACAAATCTTAACATACAAATGAGCAAATTTACAAGGCTAAGGGGCCTTGCAGAGGGGCACTTACTCTGGTACAGTCTAATCAGTCTTTGGGCCATGGCTATTCATACTGTACTGAATACCAGTCTGACTGTTAATGTGGATATATTCAATTAAACAACCATTTTTTACTCTTTCTCTGCCCCTGCCAGGTTGTTACTAATGCTGCTCTGCATAATATATGGTTTTAAACATAATGTCAAATTTTCAACTTATAATACAGTTATTATACTGTAATAATAACCATCAACACGCACAGTTCAAAACTGTTTTAATTATAAAAAGGTCAAACTGAAATGAATCAATCTCCACTCCACAATGATCACAAATAAAATATCATCGTGGCCGACTCTCTCCTGCATTAAGTTCACACATGCAATACACCCTCGAGACCATTTATGATCATTCAGTCTATGAACTATGAGCTTGGAGAGGCACTTCTCACTGTCGTACCTGTTGGTTTGTAGCCTCTCTCTCTCAAACTGTCTGTCCATGGGTATCATCAAGTCTGCCTCTCCTCCAGAGAAACCCCTCGCGCGACACACGGAGCAGGTCGGCTGTGGGCGGGATCCTGAGGCTTTCCAAACAGACAAGCGATCGGCAGAGAGGGGATTATATAGCTCAGTGGGTTTGTGTTGGGCTTGTTGTTGATAGAAATGCCATGAATTGAACTGACATGATTCTTTAGAATCAGAGAGGCATGTTTGTTATAGATAATACATTTCTATCTGAATGTTGCCCAATGTTATGTCGGTCCTCTAGCTGAACAGGGCACTAGAACCAAAGATTATGGATAAACTGACAAGATAGCTAGCATTTCTTTTTGCCATTTTAGCATTGACATGAAATCAGTCAAAACACCTCAAAACAAGACATGGTATCAATAACAAGATGAAATGAGGTGAAACGAGACACTTACGATTCCAAATGGAAATTTCTTGTCATTTTTGCAAGCAATTTGGCCATCTAGAATCACAACAACATGTTGACTTCTGCCCCAAGGAAACGCACACGCCGGTTTCATGAGATGCCAGCTAACCCATAAATAGAAATGCATTTATTGACTACAGTCATTTTTGCCACATTTAATTTATAACAGACACCTTAATGCACACTTTTACATTACATTATGTGAGCTAAACATAACAATAAAAAGGCTTCAAAGCCTCTCAATGGCCAATACATAGCATCAGCAATCCAGGGTTTCTACACATCATTGTTATAGAACAGCGGGCTGACTTTTTGATGACACTTTCCAAGTTGTACAAACATACAGTGCATTCGGGAAGTATTCAGACCCCTTGACTTTTTCCACATTTTGCTACGTTACAGCCTTATTCCAAAAGGGATCAAATTATTTCCCCTCATCAATCTGCACACAATACCCCATAATGACAAAGCGAAAACAGGTTTTAAAGACATTCTTGTGTGCTTAGGGTTGCTGTCCCGTTGGGAGGTGAACCTTCACCTCAGTCTGAGGTCCTGAGCACTCTGGAGCAGGTTTTCATCAAGGATCTCTCTGTACTTTGCTCCATACATCTTTCCCTCGATCCTGACTAGTCTCCCAGTCTCCCACTCTCTACCAAGAGTATTGGTGGTTATAAACTTCTTCCATTTAAGAATGATGGGGGCCACTGTGTTCTTGGAGACCTTCAAAGCTGCAGACATTTTTTTATACCCTTCCCCAGATCTGTGCCTCGACACAATCCTGTCTCAGAGCTCTACGGACAATTCCTTCAACCTTATGGCTTGGTTTTTGCGTTGACATGGACTGTCAACTGTGGGACCTTATGTAGACAGTTATGTGCCTTTCCAAATCATGTCCAATCAATTGAATTTACCACAGGTGGACTCCAATCAAGTTGATGATCAATGGAAACAGGATGCACCTGAACTCAGTTTCAAGTCTCATAGCAAAGGGTCTGAATACTTATGTAAATAAGGTATTTACATTTTTTATTTGCCAAAATTCTAAAAACCTGATTTGGCTTTGTCATTATGAGGTATCGTGTGTAGATTGCAGAGGATTTTTAATTTATTTAATCCATTTTAGAATAAGGCCGTAATGTAACAAAATGTTGAAAAAGAGAAGGTGTCTACTTTCCGAATGCGCCGTAGAGTGCAATGACTGTACATGTTGTGGAAAAGGCGTGCTGGCTGCTCATGTATCACCATGCATGCTACGTTGTGTCGAGCGTGGTGGAATGAAAACAGCCGCCCCCGCCCCATTCTGTGCGCCACGGAAAGGGGTACTTTCCTCTTCATGAAGTTAACACATGCAATAAACCCTCTAGACTTAAGGCGCTATCAGTTCATCAGAGATCATATATGATAATTCAGATTCACACTATGACAGATCATCAGCCTATGAACTCTATGGGCTTGGAGAGGCACTTCTCAATCTCTTACCTGTTGATTTGTGTCCTCTCTCCTTCTCTGCCTGTCTGACACAGCAAAAAATTACTAAACTAACAAATCTACATGTAAAGCAAACTAGCTATTAGCCAGGAGAAAGCTTATAGTCGCTCACGTTCATTCACATATCAAAGTTAATTCACATTCACAAACCTTTTACTTAAACATGCTTTGTTGTTGCCAACAACAATTACTCCCCCCAGTGCAGTGAGTAATGACTGTGGTGCTTCACAGTGCTTTTTCCCCTGAATCACACACTGCCTCACTGCTTGTAACAACCAAGAGTGAGAACAAAGCAGTCAGTGGGGGCGGGGGAAGGGACACATGTTCCAGCAGCGGAGGCCTCTTCAAAATAAAGGTCCCTCAACTGATCTGGTGACTTCTCTTGCAATGGTTTTATTTGATTTATCTAACATAATCTATGTTTACACCCACAGTTAATCACCAATATTTGGAATAAGGAATACTATTTGGAACAAAACACCCAATGAAACCAGACTTGGGCGTGACTCACAAGTCTAAAATAGGCTAAATAGGAATTATGTCTGCACAAAGATAGACTGAAAAGGTCAATGATATTTTGGGAAGTTATGCAGGGGTTGTCTTTATTTCCATACCAGTAATTATGTGATGCAATGTTGTTCTGCCCCCCCACCTCCTCTCCTTTTTGTCCCTTCCTCGAATCACTTTTTCTCTCTTATTCCCCCTCTCTTCCTCTCCTGTCTGTCTCTCTCTCTCCCCAGTTGTCCGAGAACAGGAGCAAGCGTCCCAAACGAGGGTTGGAGGATGATCAACCTCATATCATCGAGCCGCAGGCAGCCATTACTGTGCTGACACGTCGCAAAGAAACCTATCTACTGGTGAGGACAGGAGATTAGAATAATTAACCATTAGTCCATCATCTATTAATTCTGATACTGAATATAACATAACATCTAGACAGATGTATGGTCAATTAGAGGCTATAGACACAACGTTGGTGAGCTTTCACTTCAGTCTGAAAATGATGGAGCGGATAGAGTGCCTGGTCCTAATTTTTAGCTTGTCTGTGTTGTGAAGGAATGTTCAAAGTGGACGGCCCGCTGTGTGACGTTCACCTGTCCCTTGATCAATATGTCTACCTCTGCCAAGATCATTGTGAGGTCACGGGTGTGGAACAGCACTATGCTAGAGGTGAGAGGTCAGAGGTTAAACCAATACTCTTGGACCAAAAGAGTCAAATTGCTAAATTGTATTGCATCCAGTAGTGTCATGAACATAACTTGTTGTGTGTGTTTGACAGGACTACAACAATGCTTTGAGGATCAAGGTTAGAGGTCAGGTCAAACTGAAACTGGTGACGGACAACCCCGCCATCAAGATGGAAAGTGAGACCAGAGAGGTTAGTGCCTTGATGATAATGGTAGCTGATGATGATAATGATGATATGTAGACAAATGGTATGGATTATATGGATGTTGATCATGCTATTCTTCTCCTTGCCTCTCTCTCTTTCACTCTCCCCATCCTCTTCCCTTTCATTTCCATCCTTCAGTTCATAGTGGACATTGACCCAGTCCTTGAAGAGGAGACACCTTACGAGGTTCCCTTTTGGATCATCATTATTGCCGCGGTAGCAGGGATCCTACTGTTAGGAGTCATCAGTATCATACTATGGAAAGTGAGAACCCTAAGGACTACTTTTTGATCAATGCCTACTGTATAGACTGGTTGGTTGTTTAGCAACAAAACCGACGGGTGGCAACTATGGGGCAAAACAGACAGGGTTGGTTTAGAATGTTGACAACATGGAAATTATATTTTGTCTCCAATGTTTTTTGAAAACATGAATACATTTGCATAATGAGCACTTGTTGCCTCTCAAATATATCGTTACAGTTGTTAGTTACACAGCTAGCACATTTTCTCCATATTAGCATTGACATGAAAAAGACAAGAGGAAACGAGCCGAAACTAGCCATTTACGCTTCCCAACATGGCAGTTTCTTGTCACTGTTGCTAGCCATCTGGCCATCCAGAATCACAACAACTCGTGGACTTCTACCCCATAAAGGCGTGCACATTGTTTTGGTGATGTTGTCAGCTAACCCATCTCATCCTGTATTTGTATTCTTATTCTATATAATTTTGAATGTATAACTGTTATGATATTGTATCTTGCATATTGCTTGCAATGCAACAGTATCCTGTCTCCCCCAATGTACCAAGGGAAAAAACATTTATATGTTGCCTACTGTACATGTGTGAGTGCCTTTTCATATTGACTGTTTTTTTAATCAAATATGTTGTTGTACTGTACAGTGATACTCCATTACACTCAATTGCGCTAGCAGGCTAGTTTTAGCATGACACCACTATCAAATAACCTACAGTATGTATAAGTGCTGCCCCTTTAAAGAGAGTGGCACTAGCTCGCTACCGCTAACTAGCCATTCACTTCTCCATTTAGCTCCAGTAAACTGTATTGCATGGTCCCCCAGTGTGGTTTCTTCAGGAGGGCCAGCAGACCAAGGCCCAGAAGGCTGAGAGTAAGATCCTGCCCTCAGAGGCTGACTGAGGACTACTGAGACAAGAGAGGCCCACACTGAGGGACCATGCAATACTTCTCTAGGTCTCCTGGCAGTCCTTTGGCCTCTGCCACTGGCAGCTTCGGGCACACTAGACGTAATGGCGTGTAGATTGTGGGATGTAGTTGGTTATAGGCAATTCATGTGTTGAAGGGGAATTTGGACTTCTCCTATACAATTTTTTTCTTCACTGTCAATTCTAATTGTCACGGCTTTCGTCTGTAGAAGGAGGAGCGGACCAAAATGCAGCGTGGTTGTGATTAATTTTATTTCAATAGAGAGACTATACACGAAATAAACTAACAAAATAACAAATGTGTGAAAACCTAAACAGCCCTATCTGGTGCAAAACACAGAGACAGGAACAATCACCCACAAACACACAGTGAAACCCAGGCTACCTAAATATGGTTCCCAATCAGAGACAATGACTAACACCTGTCCCTGATTGAGAACCATATTAGGCCAAACACAGAAATAGACAAACAAGACATCCAACATAGAATGCCCACTCAGATCACACCCTGACCAACCCAAACATAGAAACATACAAAGTAAACTATGGCCAGGGCGTGACACTAATGAGCTTTTATGTCACCCACTCTGATAGATTGTACTTTGCCTAAATTTCTCCTTGTCTTTTCTACCTCATTTACTAAGTGTCTATTCTACTGCATCTCTCACTCTCTGGATGAATGTCTTTACTCTCTCTCCTCTTCAATCTGACCTACATGGTCTAATTTGGTCTAATTCCTTAGTTTAGCCTCCAGATTTTGTAATTGTTACATAAAAAAATCAACCATTCTAAAATCAACAATATTTGAATATGGCTTTCCCTAATGTGTTGTCTGTCTTCCCAACAGCTTGGCTTCTTCAAGCGGGCCATCTACTACCAGATTATGCCAAAGTACTATGGAGTGAAAAACCGTAACACGGAGCGCTACAAGTTCAACATTGGCTTCCAGACGGAGGATGCAGGCAAAAAGCCCTGGAGCACCAACTGGACAGAGATGCAACGTTACTACTACTGAAACCCTGACCTTTGACCCTGAACTCTCCACTCGTCTCAGGAGTGAGGTGATGGAAGAACAAAAGGGTTTTTGTGATGTCACACAACTTGGAGGTCACAGCACATGGACTGATTGATTCTGGAACTTTTCTCCACTGTGTGCAAGTCTCGTAGATTTCATCAAAATATTTTGGTTATTTTTTGTGCAATGCGCCAAATATGATTTGGAAATCACAATGTTTAAATTATTTTTGATGAAAGGAGTGTTGTACATTGTGGGTGGGGTGTGTTCAAAAATCCCCGTTTGGTTGTAAACACAGGCTAATTTGATCTACTGTATATTTGCAGGGTTAAAAGTTTACATTTGAAGTTTAAAGACCCTGTTATTTGCAGTTGATTTTGGTTGGACAGAAAGCACATTACAGGAGTAGAGAAAGAAATGAGAGTGCATTGTTTAGGTGGCCCTGCTTGCCCTATCTATCCTCTGTATATCTACTTCTCATTATGACTGCTAAGCACTCCAGAAGGAAGACATAGAATAGCCTAGGAGTTGCTTGTTTTTTATGCTCCATCTTTTGAACTAGATCATATTGGGTGATGGGATGGTTGGAGTGCATTTGAATTCTGAATGGCTGACAGAAGATGGACGCGTCACTTAATGATCCTTTATTTCTGTGTGGTTATGACAGTAGAGCTCCGTTGCTGTTGGTCTAGTGGTAATCGTATAGAGGGAGTCATGACACAAGTGTATACTGCAGGTCTGTAACCTGCATGAGATTACTGTGTGTGACAGCAATATCGGCGGGCTAGAGACAACCTACAGAGCGTGATTGAAGGGGTTTTAGGTTTTCATTTTCTCTGAGTAATTAATAAGCCCTACGGCTCTCTCCAATCTTTATCGCTGAAGCGTTACAGATTGCGAGATGATAATGTTCGATTGAACATATGCAGCGTTTACCGTGAATGCAGTCTTGGCTAATGTGGGAACATTGCCTTTACATTTCCATCACGCTGGAGCGCTGAACCTCCGCCATACGGATTGAATAGAGCCCTAGTGTGCAAATGACTGAATGACTGCATTTCTCCTGAGTCATTTACGTTGTCACATTTTACTTGTGTGTTTTCTTTCACCGTTCTTTTACTGCGCTTCGTGTTTGGTGGGCAGCAGAACAGATCTTATTGCGGTCAACCTGCAGAACTAATGCCCACAGAGCAGTTCTCAGTCAACAGAGAGTAAATATTGTCCCTGCGTCCAAAATGGCACCCTATTCCCTACACACAGTAGTGCACTACTTTTGACCAGGGCCAGGTTTCCCGATAGCGATGGACCTTGTGCTTTAAAATGCATTGTTCCTACAAACAGATGCAGAATGCGATTCCCAAAACACCACACAGAAAGAACGTTAGGTAAGTGCGTCGTTGGATCATGTGCCGATACTGACAGGATTGAAAGAAAGGCAGCACTGCTCTCATAACAGCTTTCTCTATTAAAATATTACCTTAAAACTTCTTATGGCTACAGGGGCAGTATTGAGTAGCTTGGATGTAAGGTGTCCAGAGTAAACGGCCTGCTCCTCAGTCCCAGTTGCTAATATATGCATATTATTATCAGTATTGGATGGAAAACACTCTGAAGTTTCTAAAACTGTTTGAATGATGTCTGTGAGTATAACAGAACTCATATGGCAGGCAAAAACCTGAGAAGAAATCCAAACAGGAAGTGGTAAATCTGAGGTTGGTCGATTTTCAACCCAGCCCCTATTGAATACACAGTGGGATATTGGTTATGTTGCACTTCCTAAGGGTTCCATTAGATGTCAACCGTCTTTAGAAAACTTGAATTAGGCTTCTACTGTGATGTGGAACAGGATGAGAGCTCTTTGAGTCAGTGGTCTGGCAGAGAGCCAGGTCCTGGTCATGCGCATTTCACATGATAGCGACCTGCGTTCCAGTGCTTTTCTACAGACAATGGAATTCTCCGGTTGGAACGTTATTGAAGATTTATGATAAAAACATCCTACAGATTGATTCTATACTTAGTTTGAAATGTTTCTACGACCTGTAATATAAATATTTTTGAAGTTTTCGTCCGACGTTCGCTGGACCTGCACGAGCGTTTGGATTTGTGTACTAAACGCCCTAACAAAAGTAGCTACTTGGACATAAATAATGGACATTATCGAACTAAATCAAACATTTAATGTAGAACTGGGATTCCTGGGAGTGCATTCTGATGAAGATTATCAAAGGTAAGGGAATATTAATAATGATATTTCTGTTGACTCCAACATGACGGATACATTTTTTTCCCCTAGCGTCGTTCTCAGATTATTGCATGGTTTGCTTTTTCCGTAAAGTTTTTTAAAATCTGAAATAGCGGTTGCATTAAGGAGAAATATATCTATATTTCCATGTCTAACAATTGTATTTTCATCGCCATTTATAATGAGTATTTCTGTAAAATGATGTGGCTCTCTGCAATATCACCGGATGTTTTTGGAACTAGTGAACGTAACGCACCAATGTATACTGAGATTTTTTAAATATGAACTTTATCAAATAAAACATACATGTATTGTGTAACATGAAGTCCTATGAGTGTCATCTGATGAAGATCATCAAAGGTTAGTAATTTTATCTCTATTTGTGCTTTTTGTGACTCCTCTCTTTGGCTGGATAAATGGCTGTTTTTCTGTGTTGGTGGTGACCTAACATAATCGTTTCGCTGTAAAACCTATTTGAAATCAGACACTGTGGTGGGATTAACAACAATATTACCTTTAAAATGGTATAAGATACATGTTTGAAGAAATGTAATTATGAGATTTCAATTGTTTTGAATTTGGCACCCTTCACTTTCACTGGCTGTTGTCATATCGATCCCGTAAACGAGATTGCAGCCCTAAGAAGTTAAATCCACTTCAGCCGTAAAGTGGTAGGCCACACAAGCTCACAGAACGGGAGTGCTTAAGCACGTAGAGTCTGTACTCGGTTGCAACACTCACTAAAGAGTTCCAAACTACCTCTGAAAGCAACATCAACACAAGAACTGTACGTCGGGAGCTTCACAAAATGGGCTTCAATGGCCGAGATGTTGCACACAAGCCTAAGATCTCCATGTGCAATGCCAAGCGTCGGCTGGAGTGGTGTAAAGCTTGCCACCATTGGACTCTGGAGCAGTGGAAATCAAGCCACACCATCTGGCAAGTCCGATGAACGAATCTGGGTTTGGTGGATGCCAGGAGAATGCTACCTGACCCAATGCACAGTGCCAACTGCAACATTTGGTGGAGGAGGAATAATGGTCTAGTGCTGTTTTTCATGGTTCGGGCTTGGCCCTTTAGTTCCATTGTAGGGAAATCTTAATACTACATCATACAATGACATTCTAGATGATTCTGTGCTTCCAACTTTGTTGCAACAGTTTGGGGAAGGCCCTTTCCTGTTTCAGCATGACAATGCCCCTGTGCACAAAGCAAGGTCCACACAGAAATGGTTTGTCGAGATCGTTGTGGAAGAACTTAACTGTCCTGCACAGAGCCCTGACCTCAATTCCAACAAACACCTTTGGGATTCATTGGAATGTTGACTGCGAGCCAGGCCTAATCGCCCTAATCAATAATGCTCTTGTGGCTGAAAGTCCCAGCATCAATGTTTCAACATCTGGTGGAAAACCTTCCCAGAAGAGTGGAGGAGGGATCAACTCCATATTAATGCCCATGATTTTGGAATGAAATGTTTGACGAGCAGGTGTCCACATAATTTTGGTCATGTACTGTATATTGAGGCAAAAAATTGACAGTGTAGCCTACAATTAGCAAAATATAACTCAATAGACTGAACATGACATTTATTTAAATTTATAAATCCTGTTTAGCCTATAGGCCTACTGAATGTATATTTTAATGCAGTCATCTCGGGTCGTTTGAAACATGTTTTTATGCTTTGCTTGTTTGTAACATTTGCAAAGACATTGCCAATTCTATAATTGTAGTCAGCTTCGTTCCGAAGTTATTGTCTGTCAGCTTGATTCTCTGTTTAGCGGAGATCTTCTGTGTATAAAGTGATGCAGAAAGGCAAAAATAGCTAAAAATCTAACGACGCACTTCGAAAGCATATCTGTTTGTTCAGATCTATACAATCAGATCCGCCTAAGCCAACATCTGCATAGCGGTTGTTTTTGTGGTGTCGAGGTAGAACTGTGTTAGAGCTGTCAAATGGACATTGTCCTAAAGTGGACATTGCCGTTGTCTAATTAGGAGAAATCCCATGCAGAATCCCATGTGACAATGATCAAGAGCAGCTGCTCACTGATTGGAAGGTTCCAAAGCAGTTACACCTCCAAAACGTCAGCTATGCGCGTATAGGCTATCGCCGGTTAACGCTTGATCTGAATGATAACGATCCTTTTCAAGTGCAACTTTACTAAAGATGGAAACAGCTTGGAGATGTATCAATGTACCTACGAAGGTTCTAACGACGAACTTGGCCTTAAAATGCTTTTGGGAAACCGGGCCTAGAACCCTATGAGCCCTGGTCAAAAGTAATGCAATAAATAGGGAATAAGGTGCTATTTGGTATGCATCCAGACAGTTGGGTGATCACTCCAGTAGCCGTCACCTGAGACACCAGAGACATTCTGCTAAGAGATTCTTTATCCAGTCATCTGTGGTCATTGCTACAGAGGTTCAATTTACTCACACAGTGGCTGGGGAGGAAGGGGGATGTATAGTGTATGGTGGTTATTTTATATTGTGCTTTTTCGATGTACTATAATTAAATATTTTTTTAAATAACCCCTTATTTGATTTGAATATATTACTAATTATTACCTGCAATATTGAACACATTAATTTGATTGTTTTTTATCCATCTTATCTTGCCACACAGAACATAATTGGCCAATGAATACAGAGCAAATTGACATTTCTCTCTCTTTATTCTAGAAAGGCAAAGTATTCACTGATCAAATCAAATATTACAAAAACAATGTGTACACAATTAAAGACTTTACAAACAATTACTTGAAACATTTGTTCCCCAGGCTCAGCATTTAAAATATTACAAATAAATTACAAAACTGTTAGCTTCTTTGTTCTTTGCATAGTCAAAATAATTTTGACTCCAAATGTATACAATAAATATACAGACATCAAATTTAGGCGAGAAGCAGAGCAAAATAATAAATGAACCAATCAGGATGCACGGTACAAACAAACACTGATGATGACATTGCTGTTGCCAGGTGAAGGGGATCTTCCAATAAGGTTAGTAAGTATGGACTCACTTCAGCTCCAGCTCAGATGAGGACAGATTTCTCCGTTTTGATTTTTTGTACTTGTAGCCCAGGAGGATGGTGGCCACTAGAAGCACCAGACCCAGGAATAGTAGGACCCACTGGCCTGCTGCAGCTCCTGCACCATCCAGACTCATCCCAAGGAAGTCCACTTTACCCTCTTCTGGGGCTGGGGGGGGCGTTTCTGAGCTGTCACCTGGGAACACACACAGAGGTGAGTGATGCAAATCAGGTTGTGGCATCATACACCCATCAATAGCCTTATAGCTACAAAAGACTCACTCCTACATTACTTTTCAAGATTGCTAGTGTTGAAACGCAGAACAACTTATTTGATGCATATTTAGAAAGGAAATAGTACATTTTTCGTATCCTTTCCTCCATTTAAATGTTGTACAGTCAGTGGGTCTGAGAACATAGGTCTGTCAATTTTGTGCTCCCCCTCTTTTCTAACCCCATTCTATTTCCTCTATCATGTTCTCTTCTTCAGCTTTTTTCCACATCCCAGTGTATTGCTCTCCAATGTTCTCTCCACCTATTGGATTTCTCTCATTTGAGTCCTGTCTCCCCTCTATCTAATCTCGAACTCCTCCTTTCAGCAGGAACTCATCAGTACATGATGGATTGGAGGGATTGATTTCATTGCTAGGCGCCTCAAACCCCTAAAAATCAATGCTTAAGCTCTGACAACAGTTGTTTCTCTGCAAAGGCATTGGTTTCAAGTTGACATTGGAATTTTGGTAGCTCTGATGCATTCGGAAAAAAACATTCTGTGCCAGTCAAAAGTTTGGACACCTACGCATTCAAGGGTTCTTTATTTTTAATGTAGAAAATAGTGAAGACATCAAAGTTGTGATATAACACATATGGAATCATGCAGTAACAAAAAAAGTGTTAAACAAATCAAAATTGATTTGATTTTTGAGATTCTTCAAAGTAGCCACCCTTTGCCTTGACAGCTTTGCACACTCTTGGAATTCTCTCAACCAGCCTCATGAGGTAGTCAACTGGAATGCATTTCAATTAACAGGTGTGCCTTCTTAAAAGTTCATTTTAGAAATTTCTTTCCTTCTTAATGTGTTTGAGCCAATCAGTTGTGTTGTGACAAGGTAAGGGTGGCATACAGAAGATTGCCCTATTAGGTAAAAGACCAAGTCCATAATATGGCAAGAACAGCTCAAATAAGCAAAGAGAACTGACAGACCGTAATTACTTTAAGACATGAAGGTCAGTAAATCAGGAAAATGTCAATAACTTTGACAGTTTCTTCAAGTGCAGTCACAAAAACCGTCAAGTGCTATGATGAAATTGGCTCTCATGAGGACCGCTACAGGAAAGGAAGACCCGGAGTTACCTCTGCTGCAGAGGATAAGCTCATTCGAGTTAACTGCACCTCAGATTGCAGACCAAATAAATGCTTTACAGAGTTCAAGTAGGAGACACATCTCAACATCAACTGTTAGAGGAGACTACGTGAATCAGGCATTTATGATCAAACTGCTTGAAGGAAACCACTACTAAAGGACACCAATAAGAGGAAGAGAATTTCTTGGGCCAAGAAACACAAGCAATGGACATTAGACCGGTGAAAATCTGTCTTTGTGAGATGTGTAGTAGGGGAATGGATGATCTCCGCAGGTGTGGTTCCCACTGTGAAGCATGGAGGAGGTGGTGTGATGGTGTGGGAGTGCTTTGCTGGTGACACTGTCTGTGATTTATTTACACTTAACAAGCATGGCTACCACAGCATTCTGCAGCGATACGCCATCCCATCTGGTTTGTGGTTAGTGGGACTACCATTTGTTTTTCAACAGGACAATGACCTAACACACCTCCAGGCTGTGTAAAGGCTATTTGACCAAGAAGGACAGTGATGGTGCTGCATCAGATGACCTGGCCTCAACAATCACGCGATGTCAACCTAATTGAGATGGTTTGGGATGAGTTGGACCGCAGAGTGAAGGAAAAGCAGCCAACAAGTGTTCAGCCTATGTGGGAACTCCTTCAAGACTGTTGGAATAGCATTACAGGTGAAGCTGGTAGAGAAAATGCCAAGAGTGTGCAAAGCTGTCATCAAGACAAAGGGTGGCTACTTTGAAGGATCTAAAATATATTTTGATTTGTTTTACACTTTTTTGGTTACTACATGATTCCATACAGGAGGTGTTATTTCATCGTTTTGATGTCTTCAATATTATTCTACAATGTAGAAAATCGTAAAAATAAAGAATGACCCCTGAATGAGTAGGTGTGTCCAAACTGTTGACTGGTGCGGTATGTACAGTATATATATCTATTCATTATAATTCACATAATAATTCACATTTCCTGTTGCTGCAGGATTATTTTCCTTCTGTAGCAAAAAGGCTCAAATGAAGATCCTACATCTGTAATTTCAATATTGAGCTTTAGGGGTAGATTCTATCAGATCTGCACTAGTCAACACCCGCATAGCATTCCTAGATGCCATTCCAGACTCCCTCCACCTACCCAAGGATTTAGGAGTACAAAGATCAGTTAACTACCTAACTAATGATCTAAACTGAACTTTATGTAAAACCCTAGATGCAGTCGCACCGCTAAAAACAAAAGCAGTTGTCATAAGAAACTAGTTCCCAGAAAATTCCTGAGCCCTGAAACAAGCTCCCAGGTTTACAGAAAATTCCCGAGCCCTGAAACTAGCTCCCAGGTTTACAGAAAATTCCCGAGCCCTGAAACAAGCTTCCAGAAAATTGGAACGGAAATAGCACTCCACCAAATTGGAAGTCTTACGAATAGCTTGGAAAGACAGTACCGTGCAATATCATAAAGCCATCACTGCTTCTCGATCAGCCTACTCTTCCAACCTGATTAAGGAGAATGAAAACAATCAACATTTATTTTTGATACTGTCGCAAAGCTAACTAAAAAAGCCACATTCAACAAGTGAGGATGGTCTTCACTTCAGCAGTGATGAATTCATGAATTTCTTTGACGCAATGATCATGATCATTAGAAAACAAATTACAGTCTCCTCTTTCAATATGCATTTTTCTCCAATCCTCAGTTGTCCTACTGGACCCTATTCGAACTCAACTACAGAAAGAGCTACTTCCTGTGCTTGGCCCTCCTATGTTGAAAATAATAAATGGCTCCCTATCCTCCGGATGTGTATGAAACTCACTAAAAGTGGTAGTAATAAAGCCTCTCCTGAAAAAGTGAAACCTTGACCTGGATAATGTTAAAAACTATCAGCCTGTATCGAATTTCCCATTCCTCTAAAACATTTTTGACAAAGCTGTTGCTCAGCAACTCACTGCCTTCCTCAAAACAAATAATGTATATGATTTCAGACTGCACTCATGAAGGTGGAAAAGGACCTCTTAATGACGTCAGACCAAGACTGAGTCTGTTCTTGTGCTCCTAGGCATTGGTGCTGCTTTTAACACCATCGATCACCACAATCTTTTCGATTGGAAACCTGGTTTAGATCTTATCTGTCGGAAATATACACTACATGACCAAAAGTATGTGGACACCTACTAATCAAATATCTCATTCCAAAATCATGGGCATTAATATGGAGATGGTCCCCTCTTTGCTGCTATAATAGCCTCCACTCTTCTGGGAAGGCTTTCCACTAGAAGTTGGAACATTATTTCGTTCTCCTGGCATCCGCCAAACCCAGATTCGTCCATCGGACTGTCAGATGGTGAAGCGTGATTCATCACTCCAGAGAACGCATTTTCACTGCTCCAGAGTCCAATGTGGCAAGCTTTACACCACTCCAGCTGACTCTTGGCACTGCGGTGATCTTAGGTTTGTGTGCGGCTGCTCGGCAATAGAAACTGATTTCATGAAGCTCCCGACAAAGAGTTATTGTGATGACGTTGTTTCCAGAGGCAGTTTGGAACTCGGTATTGAGTGTTACAACCCGAGGACAGGTGAGCTGACTGAGCTCTTCAGTGAGTCTATTCTGCTACCAGTGTTTGTCTATGAAGATTGCATGGCTGTGTGCTTGATTTTATACACCTGTCAGCAACGGGTGTGGCTGAAATAGCCAAATCCACTAATTTTAAGGGGTGTCCACATACTTTTGTAGATTCAGTTCATTCGAAAAGTATTCAGACCTCTTGACTTTTTCCACATTTTGTTACCTTACAGCCTTATTCTTAAAGTGGATTTAAAATAAATCCTCATCAATGTACACCCAACACCCCATAATAACATTGAATAATATTTCAGTTTTTAAACATTTCTAAAAACCAATTTTGGCTGAACCTTTACTCAGTACTTTGTTGAAGCAGATTTAGCAGTGTTTACAGCATCGAGTCTTCTTAGGTATGACACTACAAGCTTGGCACACCTGTATTTGGGTAGTTTCTCCCATTATTCTCTGCAGATCCTCTCAAGCTCTGTCAGGTTGGATGGGGAGCGTCGCTGCACAGCTATTTTCAGGTCTCTCCAGAGATGTTAGATGGGGTCCAGGTCCGGGCTCTGGCTGGGCCCCTCAAGGACATTGAGACTTGTCCCGAAGCCACTCCTGCATTATCTTGGCTGTGTGTGCATAGGGTCGTTGTCCTGTTAGGAAGTGAACCTTTGCCCCAGTCTAAGGTCTTGAGTACTCTGGAGCAGGTTTTCATCAAGGATCTCTCTTTACCTTGCCCCGTTTATCTTTGCCTCAAACCTGACTAGTCTCCCAGTCCCTGCCACCGAAAAACATCACAACAGCATGATGCTGCTACCACCATACCATAGGGATGGTTTCCTCCAGACGTGACGCTTGGCATTCAGGCCAAATGGTTCAATCATGGTTTCATAAGACCAGAGAATCTTGTCTCTCATGATCTGAAAGTCTTTACTGTTGATGCCTTTTGGAAACCTCCAAGTCTGACCACTCTACCATAAAGGCCTAATTGGTAGAGTGCTGAAGAGGTGGTTGTGCTTCTGGAAGGTTCTCCCATCTCCACAGAGGAACTCTGGAGCTCTGTCAGAGTGGCCATCGGGTTCTTGGTCACCACCCAGACCAAGGCCCTTCTCCCCCGATTGCTCAGTTTGGCTGGGCGGCCAGCTCTAGGAAGAGTCTTGGTAGTTCCAAACTTCTTCCATTTAAGAATGATGGAGGCCACTGTGCTCTTGGGATCTTCAATGCTGCAGACATTTTTTGGTACCCTTCCCCAGATCTGTGCCTCGAAACAATCATGTCTCGGGGCTCTACGAACAATTAATTTGACCTCATGACTTGGTGTGTGCCTTTCCAAATCATGTCCAATCAATTGAATTTACGATAGGTGAACTCCAATCAAGTTGTATAAACATCTCAAGGATGATCAATGGAAACAGGATGCACCTGAGCTTTTGAGTCTCATAGCAAAGGGTCTGAAAACTTATGTAAATAAGGTATCTGTTTTCGCTTCTTCATTATGGGGTATTTTGTGTAGATTGCTCAGGATTTTTTGTTATTTAATCAATTTTAGAATAAGGCTGTAGCGTAACAAAATGTGGAAAAAGTCAAAGGGTCTGAATACTTTCTGAAGGTTTCCATTGATTATCATTGAGATGTTTCTACAACTTGATTGGTGTCCACCTGTATCAGTTTGTCTCTGTGGATGGTTTGTCCTCTGACAAATCAATGGTAAGTTTCGATGTTCCTCAAGGCTCCGTTTTAGGACCACTATTGTTTTCACTATATATGCTACCTCTTGGTGATATCATTCGGAAACACATTGTCAACTTTCATTGCTATACAGATGACATACAGCCATACATTTCGATGAAACATGATGAAGCCCAAAAATAACCTACCCTGGAAGCCTGTGTTTTAGACATAAGTGTATGGCAGCAATTGTTTTAAACGTTTAAACTCGGACAAAACAGAGACAGACCTATTTCTAGGTCCAAAAAAACAAAGAGATGAAAATATAAAAAATATTTCAAGAGCAGCTTTTTTCCATCTTTGTAACAATGCAAAACTCTGTAACATTGCGAAAAAAATATGCAGAAAAGCTAATCCATGCTTTTGTCACTTCAAGATAAGCCTACTGCAATGCTCTATTCTCCGGCTACCGGGATAATGCTAATGCTACGTACATCTGTTAGAATGTAGACTAGAACCCCAAAATTCAATCATATTACTCCAGTGCTCGCCTCTCTACACTGGCTTCCTGTTAAGGCAAGGGCTGATTTCAAGGTTTTACTGCTAACCTACAAAACATTACATGAACTTGCTTCAACTTATCTGTCCGATTTGGTCCTGCCGTACATACCTACACGAACGCTACCTTCACGTATGTGTAGGTCAAAACACGCAGGTCTCCTTATTGTTCCTAGAATTTCTAAGCTGGAGGCAGGGCTATCCCTTATTGCGCTCACATTTTATGAAATTGTCTGCCGATGCATGTAGGTGGCGCACGCTCAGTCTTTTCTTACTTGCCTGGTTAAATAAAGGTAAAAAAATAATAATAAAAATAGTCTGGCACTGGTGGTATGGGGGCTGTGTTGTGGGTGGGGTTATATCCTGCCTGATTGGCCATGTCTGGGGGTGTCATCGGACGCGACCATGATGTCCCTCAACCCCTCCCCTGTATCTATGCTGTAATAGTCTGGGCCGGGGGGCTAGGGTCAGTCTGTCCTATCTGGTGTATTTCTCCTGTCTTGTGTGATAGTATGCTCCCTCTAATTCTCTTATCTCTCTCCCCTCCCGGAGGACCTGAGCCCTAGGAACATGCCTGACGACTCCTGGCTGTTCCTGTCGTGCTGCTGATTCACTTTCTGCTGTTCTGCCTGCGGCTATGGAATCCTTACCTGTTCACCGGAGCTCCTACCTTATCCCAGACCTGCTATTACGACCCTCTCTCTCTCTCTCTCTACCTCACATGTTGTCTCAACCTTTGAATGCTCAGTTATGAAAAGCCAACTGACATTTACTCCTGAGGTGCTGACCTGTTGAATCCTCTATAACCACTGTAATTATTGTTTGACCCGGTTAGTCATCTATGAACGTTTGAACATCTTGAAGAACGATGAAGCCTTAATGGCCATGTTCTCTTCTAATCGCCACCGGCACAGCCAGAAGAGGAATGGCCACCCCTCAGAGCCTGGTTCCTCTCCAGGTTTCTTCCTGGGTTCCTGCCTTATTAGGGAGTTTTTCTGAGCCACCCTTTATCCACATCTACACTGCTTGGTCTTTGGGGTTTTATGCTGGGTTTCTGTATAAGCACTTTGTGACATCTGCTGATGTAAATGCATTTGATTGATTGATAGCAGTTGTTTTGTCTGTGTCCAATGTGAAACTACATTAGAGCTGTCAAATCCACAAGCACAATCTACACCTCGATTAGGCTGATAGAATTCCTAATTATTTTGTTTAAATAAGTTTCAATTTGAGCGTCATTATTTTTCTTGTAGACTACACTTTCTCGTTCTGAACTTCTAATGCGAGTGGGATGGGTGTGGCTTTGTGCAAATGATCACAAGAACACCGGCTGACCGATTTTGACAGCTCCAACGCAGTTACACCTCAGACGTAACAAAACATCAGTTATGCGCGGGAGTCTGAATCCTGACGCATAACGTTGCAATTAAGTGCAATTTCCATCAATGAAGGAAGTTGAATTGTAGTTGAAGATAGCGTTTAAAGCCAGCTATCAGACTTACTTGGTGGTTTCCAGTCATATTCAGGCCAGCCTCTGACCTCATCGTTCTTGTTGTTCTCTGCTTCCAGCCAGTCAGTGAGAGGTTTGAAGTACTCTACCAGTGGCTTGGCAGACATGATGGACTTTCCAGTGATCATGGCCATCGTTTCAGGCCAGGGCTTACTGAAACCCACTTTCATCACGTCACTGCAAAACACACGGAATGGATACAGCAGATGAAACAAGTCCAAGAGTCTATCAGAACGGCTGTCTGTTTCACTATAGTCTCACAAATACGGTAACTTCAAAACAACGTCATTTATCACATTCCAATATTGACAGTGCTGTCCTCACGGTGATAGAATGCTACTTGTTTTGCGGGTGCACAGTACTGACCCTAGAAGTTTCCCTGCCTCTTTGGAGCGGTAGATATCACAATCGTGGAGAGGGCCGACATGACCGGCGGCGTTACACAGAGCCTGATGGAACTGGAACTGGATGATGAAGCTCACAAAGTACCTGATAGGAAGACACACAGTCACATGACGTTCCCACTGCATCTCACATGCAAAACCAATCTGTTTTATGAACGAATGTCACTTAATGCAATGTGGACCTACTTGTGTTTTATGGGCACGAAAGAGAAGTGATCAAATTGAAGTTAGGTAACTTAACGTTGAACATTTGGCTGACTATTGTTTTCAGCATGTACATTGCACCACTGATTTCATCTCCTTTCATCTCCAGTAATAAATGTGGCAGACACCATGGCAGACACCGTACCTGACATAGGGCACATTAGCAGGGATGTGGAACTTTGCCCCTGGGTCAAAGTCCTGCTCAGTGCGGGCTACAGGTGGACACAAGCCCTGGTACTTCATTCTGGAAGGGACAGACACAGTACAAAGAAACAATTCAGTCTTCCTTTTAGATAGATGAGATATGGAGGATGGAGGTTATTCACTAAAAGTACTGGTCTTTACCTCATATTCCACCATTCCTTGTTGTACTCCTCCTCAGAGATGCGCCCGTCAAACACTTTCCACCTCCACTGGTCCATCAGGTAGCCGAAGGGCAGGAAGGCTATTTTGTCCAGGGCGATGCTCATGAGGTAATTGATCGTACTCTCTATGGAAATGAACAGACACATTCACGTTTCGAGTGCATAGCACATTCACAGTGCAGTCACAGCGTTATAGCTAGTTCATTTATGTTCGCCACACCGACTGCTTTAAAATATTACATTTTGTTGATGCTCTGTCTTGCAGCTATACTGTCGTCACATAACCATTTTTTTCCCGGTTCGAAGAAGGTCTTAGTAGTGAATTGAAAATGTATCTTGCAAAAAAAAAAGCTTTTTTATTTTCCTCATATTTATGACAGGGACCAAAAAGCAGGACAGAGTCCAAATGATTCATAAGTAAGAGCTCACCTGCGTTGTCCTCCACCACATCCAGTAAACCAATCTCCTTTAGATGCTTGGGAGTCGCGACAGACAGGGCCAGCACATCACCGATGGCCTCGTGGAAACCTGGATTGGCGCCTTCACGGAAGGAGATGGGCTGGTCCTTGTACTGCAGGAAGTACTGCACATGACCCATCTCATGGTGAACGGTGATGAGGTCATCCATGGTTATCACGGTGCACTGTTTGATCCTGAAAATGAAGCATATGAACTCATCATTTTAATGGCCAAAAAGGGCAGTCATCTTTGTTTTTCATGGGGAACGCAAACACATCTTGAAAGTTGAACGGGTTAGAATACAACGACAACGGGTGGGGGTACCTCAAGTGAAACTCGAACCTGCAATCCTGTACATGTGAGTCCCAACAGCATACACCAAGAGTTCCAAAGCTCTTTGCAAAGTTTCTGTTGTTTTACTAAGCTACAGACTCTACATCCCTCCAAATTACCTGAAGTCTTTGCGGTTGTAGAAGTCCCAGGCGGAGGCATGACACACCACATTGCGTCCATCCTTGGGTTTCTCCAGCATCGACTTGGCCCAGAACTCTGGAGGCATGGGCAGCAGCCCCAGAGAAGTGAAGAAGTTGTCTGACTCTTGGAACATCCTGGTGGCATTCCAGCCCTGTGGGGAAAGTTTAGGAAAGCCTATAAGGTTTACCTGGTCAGGTCACATGGAAACGCAATAATATTCCACCGTTAAACAGAAAAACTGGTAGTGGTCAAATTTGTTACCTTGGCTATCATGGCCGGTGTGGCGTCTACTTGTGTGGCATCGGGGTAGGGAATGGCCAAGTCCATGATGCCAGACCAGGTCTGCGCCCACATGTTACCTGATAGGACAAGAGAAACATGGCTGTGCTGTTTTATCCATAACTAAACAAATGTTAAAGGTATTAGCTATCTTTCAGTCTTGTACCCCTGACAGAGCTAAAAACAGTGGGATTTAGATTCAGAGCCATTGCAATCCCTAGCCTGGTGGACCTGTCACAATCAATGTCATGCTCAAGGAACATCCACAAAACAACAGCAGAATATCAATGTGCAATGGTCATACATAACAAGAGTTTTGGCCTTAGTGCTGGAATCCATGCGGGATTCTGACTCTTGGTCTCACCTAGAAGATGGGCAGGGATGGGCCCTCTCACGTTGATGTGTTTGCCCCCATACTTTTTGTAGAGAGACCTGCGCACATAGGCATGCACGTTGAGATAGAGGGGCTCCAGCTCCTTCCACAGATGCTCCAGGTCCTCTTCGAAGGTGGGGGTCTCGTACAGGGAGCGCCAGAATGCCCCGTTATCAGAGTGTCCTATGAACAGAAGCATTAGAGGGAAGGAGAATTCAGTGCCAGAATAGAACATAAGTAGATTGCGGAGACCGACAGGGCTGCTCCCTATTGCTTATTTTTTCATATTAGTACATTACATTTTTCTTGAACCAATTAGAAAACCTACCAACTGCCAGCCTCTGTAGAAATGTCTTTGGGTCTGTTATTTTGAAGACCTTACCATTAAGAGTGGCAGCTTTGTTGGCCAGTTGAACATATCTCTTGTAGTCCTGTCGCAGTTCTCTGCCGGAGGCGTTTCTCCAGCCCTGCCAGGCAAATAACAGCTCATTATAGTCTCTGGACTCAGCCATAATCTGCTGGAGGTCTGAAACAAGACACAAACCAGAGAAAGAGTCAAGACCAGAACTCTCGAGACTCAAACCAAGATCAGACCCAACCGTTTGAGACCCAGAACAAGTGTATAAAGGCAAGAGCCAGACCAAGCAATTAAAACAGTTTGTGTATCTTGACCACATGACCACAGTTAAAAACTGAGACAAACCTCTTTGAAGTTTCATATTTGTCTGGTTTTGCAGAGTTAGTTGCCACCTCTTTTGCCAAATGTTATCAAGATAAGTTGTTATATTTATTACTATATATACTATATATATATATATATATATATATATATATATCTTGGATGTAAAACAAATATCACATGGACTAATAATACAAACCAGTTAGAAAAATGGACAATAGATGGACCTTTTAATTAGGTAAGTGTTTTAGTGTCCTGAACCAGGCATGGGTTTCAGCAAGTGTATTGTGGGATCTTACCTGGGTCCAGTGGATGGCAAGTCCCATTAGCTCTGCACACCTGTGCCACACTGTACTTGGTCTCCATGTTCGCCAGCAGAATGTTGTACTAATAAAAAAGCAATCAATGGCATAAGAACTTGCGACTGCCCTAAAAACATTTTATAGTCCTGCGTACCTGTTAAATAGCTGTAGCATCATTTCATTAACGATTGAGGTTAATGTACTGTGTGATTTTGCCCTTGATTTTTGTCAATGAACAGGGGATCATTTCGAAGGTATTGGGTCAATAAAAGCACACAACCCATTCTTACCTCTTTCAGTTCCTCGTCGGGAAGTCCTGCTCTTTCGATGTCACTGAGTTTCTTCAGGATACGCTTCACAGAACCATCCTGAAAGTCTGTGGTGTCATATTTGCGGGCCTCTTTTCCGTAGGTCAGTGTGTGGATAGACATGTCCAAGTTCTTTTGCAGCTGGAGACAGAATACACTCACTCGTCACAACGGTCCATTGATTTGTCCAAGTGCAAGAAATGGGCTAGAAAAGCTACAGGATGTGCAGTAGAATCAAGTGTGGTAATGCTGGGCTGGAACAAAAGCCTGCTCATCCTGTAGCTCCTCCAAACCCTGGTTCATCAATACTAAGAGCAGTTTTTGAGCTGTGGGTTAGTTGTGTGAAAGCCAATTGCCAATGTGTACAGTACGAGCGAGGGCGATGTTCCATTAAGACACCAGACCCAACTCTTACCATGTTCTGCTTGTTCTCCTCATTGATGTCGGTGTTGTAGGCCCACGATGCTTCAGTGTAGGCATTCCAGACCCCCTCAGAAGTACTGTTGTACTCTTCCAGGAACTTCTTAGCCTGCACCTCATCTGCAATCTTGTCTAGGTTATGAGAAAGGTACAGGTACATTTAAAGCTACATGGCTATGTGACTGTGGCCTATTTCTAACTTAAGATCTGAGGGTATAGCTTGAATTTGTATAAAGGTTCATCTTCCAGTGACATCCATGCATGATTTAAGAGAGAAGTGAATTTGTTTGAAGAATCGTTTTATTGATTTTCAGCACGAGGTTTCAATTTAGTTTGCAACAATGAGAGTTCTAAATGTAATGTCCAAACAATGGAAACAATACTCACCACCAGTAACAAAATGATTATCGTTATCATGTTCATTGATAATAACTATTACAACAATCGCAATAATAATTGCACTGCCTACAATTTCATCAACATGTAAGTGGAATCAATCAACAACAAAAATAGATGAATCACCAACAATGAAGGGTTCATATTAGAATTATAGATAGATGGTATAGAGAGTTTGTAACACTGTTCTTAGTCAGGAAATGAAAATGGAATAAAAAAAAAGAAGAAACAAAATGAATACACAAATAAATGAATTAGAATAAATAGTTAAATAAATCAAAAATCTAACAAAACAAAAGTTTACAGATTAAGATTTTCCTTAATTTGTCCTACAATCGTATAAACTGAATTTGATATTTTCCTGTTTGAATCTTTGTACTGTGTGTATATATGTTTTTTATCTGACAAATAAAATTAATCAATCAATCAAGTGGGGAAAAAAACGTTGATGCATCTGCCAAAAGTAGGAGGGGCAGACTTCTGCCAATTCAAAGTAACCATGTTGAAAAGCTAATTATAGTGCACTTGTCATCAGCTATATCATCAATAACCATATAAATCACATTGAAAGATGATCATTTTCCTCCACCAAATTTAAAGGTTGACTTTTAGAATTCTCCATGTTTTATTTGATAGAAAAATCCTCCTCCTCCTTCGGTTAAACCTGTTTACTGGCTTACCAATATCCTCGGGGTAGCCCTCTGGTACGGGTGGAACCCAGTTAAAGTCTGGCCAGCCCAGGATCTCATTCGTCGCTGCATTCTGTTCCTCCAGCCATGTGATGATGGGACCAAAGTATTCCATCAGGGCGCTGGCGTCCATCTTGTTTGTTCCGACGGCTTCCTGGAGCACCTGTGTCCAGGGCTTTGATTCTCCGGATTTAAGGACCGTCCTTTCAAATTCAACAGAGGCCACATGGGGAAATGTGTTAAGCCTCATTTACTAATGTAGCTTTGTATGGTTTAGCTTTAGCAAGTCTCGGGACAATGTTTTATGACTGATTCAGTTAGGGGGGGGGGCTACATTTTAGGGTCATTTGAGATTAAATATATTTTGTGTCTCATCTCTTAACTTGATCAGGTAACACCATTGTTTATATGGCTGTAATGAATGTTCTAAGAGAGGCAATAACAGAACACATACTCTAAAATCTTTCCCGCCTCCTTGGACTGGTAGATGTCACATGTGTGCAGGGGTCCACTCTGATTGGCTGTCTGACATAGCTTCTTGTGGAACTGGAACTGCAGAATGAAGCTCACAAAGTATCTGCAGGAGACCAAACAACATCTTGAATCAATCATCCCAGCAAACCAAAGTTGGTTTGTTCGCATAAAACATTTGCCTGATATTGTAAGAACGCTCCCAGAACACATGTTGACTGTTTTTTAAATGTTGTGGGAATAGTCTTATGGAATCATTGTAGGGATATCACAAAATATGAACTGTCCAGGTGATTATACAATATTTATTTTGGGGTGCAAAAAACAGTCACCTTTTCTTTAAAAGTTAACATTTTAGTGAATGTTAGGAGAACATTCCAAGGATATTTCATTTAAAACATTATATTTGTTTTGTTAAAAAAATATGTTGTTATCAAAAACATTATCTCAATGTTTTTAGGAGGCTATCACCCTAATGTTAGATAAAACCCAAACTATAACTTAATGTGAATCTTATCTAATGTTCTGGGAATGTTTGAGGATTGATGGCATTTGAGGATCAATTTTTTATTAATGAATGCGTATTTGAAATATATATATATTCCCTTAGTGGTCTTTATTCCTGAAGTGTATGTGTATAATAATCATCAATAAAAATACCTGTATGTGGATATGAGGAAAGAAGTGAGATGGTTTGAAAGAGAATCCTACCTGATGTATGGGGTGTTTCCTGGAATGTGGTATTTGGCTCCAGCATCCATGTGCTCTTCTGTGCGTTTGGTGGGAGGACAGATACCCTGGTATTTTGTCCTTGAAAAGTGAACAAAGGAAGACAAAACGACAATGTTTTTTTTTTAAATTAAACATATTCCCATTGTATAAAATGTACTATTATCTTGGATATAAACAATTTCCCTCCACAAACATTTGTCATGTTAAGTATTTTCTTGGCTCTTACCTGAGGTGCCACCAGTCTGCGTTGTAGCGCTCTGGGGGGGTGCGCCCACTAAACACACTCCACCTCCACTGGTCAATGAGATAGCCGAAGGGAAGAAAGGCTATCTTCTCCAGAGCCATCTTCAGCAGGTAGTTGATGTCGCTCTCTACAATGAACAACCCAATTAAATCACACACAAAAATAATAGCCACCACAATAACTAAGTAAGTAAGTAACTTACTCACTAAGTACGTAAGCAAGCAAGTCGGTAACTAACTAAATAACTACTTACTAACTTACGTACTAACTTACTTTCTTACTTAAGCTGCTACTTTCATACTACTTACTCTCTTAATTATTTACTTACTTACTTTGCAACACTGTACCTACTAACTTCCGAACCACCAAAAATCGAATTGTTTTATAACAGTGTGCCATAGATATATTTTTGCGTACCGTTATCATTGGTCACATTGGGCAATAGGCCGATGCTGGCCAGATGCTTAGGCGTGGACACAGAGAGGGACATGACATCACCAATTGCCTCATGGAAACCTGGGTTAGCCCCGCGGCGGAAGCTATAAGGCAGTTCCTTGTACTGCAAGTAGTATTCAACATGGCCCATCTCATGGTGCACTGTGAAAAGCTGCTGCATGTTGACTGTGGTGCACTGTTTGATCCTGAATGTGAGAAAACATCACATATGAAGACATTTCATTTTCATAGCATCGGGTAACTGAAGCCTCTCTTTCCTCGACTCCGGAGTTAATTACCATAACCTCATTTCCACTTGCTCACCTGAAGTCCTTTCTATTGTAGAAGTCCCAGGCAGATGCGTGGCACACCACCTCCCGATTTGCTGGCTTCTCCAACATAGACTTGTCCCAGAACTCTTGGGGCATTTTGATGAGCCCCAGGGAGGTGAAGAACTCCTCAGCCACCCGGAACATATGAGTAGCATTCCAGTTCTAGGAGGAGGAAATCATTGTATTTCAGGTATATACAGCCAAGCTTAACAGACTTTCAGTGGATGAATTTTGAGTTGGTACAAACGATTTCAACTAGGCTAGACAAGAGTTTGGGATTTTATTTTTAACAAACACAGAGTGAGTTTTAGATATTGTTTTTGGATATATTACCATTTCTTAACTTTCAACTATTTCCCACCCAGTGATCTACATGTAAACTGAGCTGATAACCATTTCTCCAATTTCACCAGCTTACTTGGGCCATCATTTCATCTGTCACGTCCACATTGGGTTTGTTGGAGAAGGGGATCATCATGCCATAGATGTTGTTCCAGGTTTGTGCCCACATGTTTCCTGAAGAAATGAAGCACACGCACCTAGCATTAGCCAGAGGCTTAATAAATCTACTGGCAGAGCCTCACTATTCACAAACACGGTGAGCAATGGGCTATAGCTAGCATCTGATGTTTCCTGACTACGTGACTTGACCAGGAAACCGCAGGGCCTGTTCTAACCTACATTATGTGTCTGATAGTAACGTCTATAAGCACGGCCCAGGTCAGGGCTAAGTGGTCAGGAAAAAGTCAGGGCCCTACCTAAAGTTAATGCTAAGCTTTGATGGAGTGAGATTAAGTTGACAAAACAGCTGATAAATGAGTGATTGAACATTTTGCATTTGCTATAAGTTCAAAAAGAAATGCAAAGGTAAACTCACCTAGCAGATGAGCAGGGATAGGTCCTTTGAGATTGATGTATTTCGGGCCGTAGTGGTTGTAGAGCTTGCGGCGCACAAAGGCGTGAAGATTCTGGTAAAGAGGCTGTATCTGTTTGTAAATAGCCTCCAGGTCACTCTCGAAAGTCGGTGACTCGTACCATGAGCGCCAGTATTCTCCCGTGTCATCAAAACCTATAGAGACAGCACAACGACATGTTTATGAACAATGACCTTTCACCTCTTGTCCATCTCTCCTCTGTCTCCCTCACTACAACCATGGACCAAACTTACAATGCCTATGAAATATGCTAGAAATCGTGACATTCACAATGACACCGTTGTGGGGTTTAACCTTTATGTAAGGTCAACGTGATATTTTGTACCATCAGCTTTATAGGCCTTGTTGCTAAGCTCCACAAACGTTGGATACTCTGCCTTGAGTGGCACACCCGATGCATTGTGCCAACCCTCCCAAGCGTACAGCAGTGTCTTGTAGCTCCGTGAGTTGGCCATGATCTCTGTTAGCTCTGTGGAGGCAAAGTCAAAGAGACCCTCAGTTACAGAACACAGAAACTCCCTAAACAGGGGACTTCTGGATTTACAAACGGCGCCAATGGAAAGAGAACAATGGTAGTTTTAACTTTTCTTAAACAATGAGGTGTAGAAGTGTTTAGATGACCTCATGCTCTCCTCTCAGTGGGAGAGGTGCCTAAAATATAAATTTGCTCAGAGATTAGCCTTAAGTTATGATGATACGACAGAGGCAGATAGTGGCCTGAAAAAACATATATATTTTACAGGTTGGGTACAGGAAGTGAAGGTGAGGAAAGAGGGAAGTTGAAGGCCACTGAACAAAGTGAGTTTGGTAATCCAACGGCTGGCGTTGTTTTGGGATGAGGGACCCTGGACCACCCAATGTTAACTTTAGTAGATTGTAAAATGAGGAATCATCTGGGGGAAGTGGACTCTAATTTTAGAGTGTAAACACATTAACAGAAACCATTTCCATGACCTAGGGTACCGAGTTTAGGAAACCCTGAACTAAGGTGTCAAAATGTACACAGTGTAGTAGGCCTGTCAGAACATTTTGTCTTTTGTTGATGCTTGATTTCCATCCATTACACTGCATGACATTAGGAAATGACTGACAGTAAGTGCAAAAATTATTGTGTGGGCGTATTACTGAATCACTAATGTTTTTTTGCCCAACACGATAGTTCACATTAGTTTTTTGGGGGGCACAGCTCACAAACCACAGGCCAGGGTTTAAACCAACATCTAGGTAATTGGGAATGACTGATGAAGTCAGCGTGCTCTGCACCGTAGTAATGACCAGTAGTTGGCCATTTCAATGTTCCTAAAGAGCTTAAACCACATCCTCCAGAGACCTCTTCAAAGTAATTGCCCTCATCCTTTTCCTAACTTGTTATTCCGTCCTCCCTTAACGTTCCCTCATTCATTTTTTACAATAAGCATAATATTGCAATTATAACTGTAATTACACGAAGACACCCACTCACCTGGCTCAAGAGACCAGCATTCATCTGGCTTTGGACACACTTTGGCAGTAGAGTATATTTCAGACATCTTGCTTAGTATGACGTTGTACTGGGTAAATAATAAGAAGATTGTGAATAGACAAATTGGCTCTCTGAATCCATTCAGACCTTGCTGATGCTATCCTACAACAGCTGAACTAAACATATGATGTTTTATAACATCTGCTACAGACATGTTGACATTTCACTATCACATGGATACACAACATCTATTCTGAGTCTGACTCAAAGCTTGTAATAGCGCTCCTCTAAAAAGATGTCAATAATATGAGACTGACCTCATTTCTTTCTCCTGCAGGTAGGTTAGCCGCTCCCAGAACGTTGATCTTCTTGATACGCCTCTGCAGAGTATCATTAAAGGTGGCCACCAGCATATCAGAGAAGGTTTCTTTGGCCTTCTTCCCCCAGGCTTCTGTGAAGGCCTGCTTTAACCCATCAGATTCCACCTGTAACCACAGACAGGTGATGGGGTTACTATAGTGTAGCAGCCCAACGGCCCTCACGTCATAGCATCCTGTATCTTGAGTAGTCACGGTCCAAGTCGGAAGTAGAACGCACAGGTACCATTGACATCCAATCATTTGGGAAATTGATGATGCTGTATATTCTGTTCAGAAAACTATGAATAGCCATTACAAAACTACTTCCCAGAAACAAGGAATCCACTAACTGTACAGTCTCCCTTTCTATATCATGGCCACTCACACAATCATTTTCCTACTGTATTTGTCTTATTCCCTACTTCTGGTCTAGTGTCGTAAGACTGATTGCATTGCACTAAATCCCAAGCAAAGGCCCACAGCATATTGAATATTCATGGGGATCATGACAGTTAGCTGTGGGCCAGAAGGCCCTCTTTGTGACAACAGTCAGAGCTCAGGGGTTGAGTGGGAGTACAAAGACTAGAGAACCCTGGCCGGCCGGATCAAAAAGTTCCTTATGCATCTTATTAAGGAGTGTAGACGACTACTTAACTAGGAAAGCGGCAGAATCACTCAGTCAAAGGACAACACACAGACATTATACTGCTCTCTTGCTCTTACTACGTAGGCAATACATAAACTCATAATATGAGACGTGAGACCTGTCCTTGACATCATCCTGGAAGGCCACTTTAGAGTAGAATGCAGTCAATTCAACATTGTGCTGTGCTGAATGATAATGCTGATACATGAGGGATGCTGGAAGACAGGGCCACTCAACGCATCACACACATACCATGTTATCCTGTCCATTATGACACTGATTGAAGCGGAATACAATTACGTCAAAGGGTTGAGAGACTTCAGCCAAACCGCCTCAGTTCACCTTAGTGACTGCTTCTGACAGTTTACGTGTTTTACCTGCCAAGAACTAGACTATTACAAACAGATTAGATGGTGTTGCTTTGTTATCGGTTAAGAGTGTTTTTACAGTACGAGTGAACGCCTCAACAGAGACACAAGGTGTACTGTATGATGACAAAAGACAGATGACACACGGCCAACAGGGAGGATGATAACCTCAGGATGACACGCAGTCACACACCCATGTGTGCTACAATGTGGACCCAGTGTGAATATGCCACAAGCTACAGTCGTTTTGGGTTTCCTTATACTGTAGTATCATGTTTGGGGAACACACAAAGCAACTCCTTCTCCTCCTGGGTGTTTGATCCTAGACTGGGTAGACTGGTCCATTGTAAACTGTCCCGTTGTGTACTTTTGTGCACTCTCCATAAATGTTCATTTAACCCCCATTTGGGTACTGTTGTTTTTTGCCACGCTGTTAAAAACTCTAATTGAAAACCTACTAGTTCCCCAGCCGCCTTTCTTGTTTGTGATTTCCTACAGGGGATGTTCGGCGCACTCTGTCTACGTCCACTGCATTAGGGGTTGAAGATTCTCCAACAGGACCTCCAGTCCATTAGTTGTGTTATTATTTGTATCTTAACCACAGAAACATAGAGTCACTGTCAGGAGGACACTGGGGCTGTCTGTCACAGCCCAGGACATAGACATCCTGTCAGGGCTGACAAGACAGTAGCTTCTGTTACGTGATGTTTTCATTGAGGTCCAGCTTATCCACTGTGTCTCTACCGCCACTGATTAACAGTGGGCCGGACGGAAAACTAGTACCAGAGTTGAGGCATTAACCTCTGACCTCTCTCCCTCTCTTAAACTTGATTTTGCTGCCACACACACTCAATTATATCATCAGATTGAGCTCTCCTCTCTTTTTCAATAGGATAATAAAGATAAGGTGAAAAGTTTTTGACTACCCCCCTCTCTCTCTCGCTCTTTCTCTGTATATTTCTCCCTCTCCCCCTTTCTCTCAAGGCTGTTGAATGTGTTCACTCACTTATGAAAGATTGACTGTAATTCAGAGGACCTGACTGTAAGGTATAGTATCATTAACCAAATGGCCCAAGGTTCACTCTTGTAAAGCTCACCAAGATAAAGTTCATTTGTAAAAAGGGGAATGGGGAGGGAAAGATATCCTAGTTACGAGTTAGTCAAATGTTCCTATCCAATTAGAACGTTGGAATTCGGAAAAACGAGGAATCTCAGTCAAATTCAAATGGTACTCTCAGTGTTTGGCTAAATAAAGTACTGTGCTTCATATTATTTCAGATTTTCTGAGGAGAACAAATGTTTCATTCAGTTGTGCTCTGTGAAAGTTAAGTGAAAGAAGACGCATTGAAAGCACAACTCCATGGATTTGGACCTGCTTTGACAGCCCTGGGTGCACACGTTTCATGTACTTTTTGGATAGTTGATATTCCATCCACATGTCAAAGTAACTGAGGCCCACAACCAGTGGTGCTCTTCGAGCATTGCATTTCTTTAGAGCCTACTTGATATTAACCCCCCCGGACTGACCTGACTGCTGTTTCATCCTTTGCTCTCCTCGGTCTGAGCTCACTTTGAACTGAGATTAAATAACTTGACTGCAAGGTTATCATAGGCGTGTGTGTGTGTGTGTGTGTGTGTGTGTGTGTGTGTGTGTGTGTGTGTGTGTGTGTGTGTGTGTGTGTGTGTGTGTGTGTGTGTGTGTGTGTGTGTGTGTGTGTGTGTGTACACATAGAGGTGCAAGGGGAATACATCAAGTCTAATTCAAATGCTTACCATGCTTTACCATGGTACAGTTTAACAGCACATTTTTGCTATTTTCGACTAATCCACTACGACAGGACTGAGACAAAGATTAACTCAGTGACGTAGGAATCCCAGGCCCAGCCCAAGTTGAATGGAATGTTGGTGTTAACTTTACAGTACATCCCCACCAGTCAACAGGCCTTTCTCTCGCGTGATGGGGGGTCATGCTAATCCATTGTCACAGCCTGCGGGGAGGAGACTCGGAGAGAGACCAGGAAGGCTACCCTGCCAGATCTTATAGAACACCAAAACCCCTGATTCCCCTTGATCCAATATTTGATGTGTGGGGATTAATAGCGTTCATAACTGGCAGAGACGCTCGATGCCTGGTGCGCTTGTGTGTGTGTTTATGTGCGCACATGCATGTTTGTGCATGTGTGTGTGTGCACTTGCATGCATGCGTGTTTGTGCATGTGTGTGTGTTTGTTTCTCTCTCAGAGCGACAGATTACTGCCTCACACCTCCGCAGTTTCATTGATCCTTCCCAACTGCCTGGATGGCTTTACTTTTTCAGATTTTTCACAGTCTCTAGCTAACACTGTTCCCCAGCCCATTGGGTTATGTAAATGTCTCCTGATAGCATATGGTGAGACGGGAGGAGCAGTAAAAGAGAAGCAGGCGGCACTAGCATGCAAATGTCTCATTACTCCACTCTGAAAAGTCCCATTTAAACCGCACTACAGCGTCTTTAATTGTTTGTACTAGGAAGTCCATGTTATGCATCAACCTGTGGAATTGCATTTTCCTCAGATGCCAGTACAATACTTGGAAAATGATCAGGCATTTGAACTTATAGGCATCTAACAAAACAACGACCCTCATTCTACCCTCTCCACACACACCCCACATCCCTCGGGCTTCATTCAAGACTCGGAGACGCTCAAACCACATGTGTGTGGGTTCTTTTGATGATTTCCGAAAACATACAAGCTGAGTTGGCAGAAATGGGAGGAACTGAGCATATCATTTTGGATGAGGATGAATAGGGTTGGTTGTAAAGCCATGCGGGGCTCAACCCAACAAACATCCCTCTATGGGTGCTGTTGTCATACAAGGAACCAGTCTAGCCCTGACAAACACAACTGAGTAAGACTTTACAGTACCCACCTCCTTGTTCATGCATTCATAAAGCATTTATAACAGCTGTGCGACATTCATAAAGCCTTTATAACAGCTGTGCAGCATTCATAAAGCCTTTATAACAGCTGTGCAACATTCACAAAGCCTTTATAACAGCTGTGAAACATTCATAAAGCCTTTATAACAGCTGTGCAACATTCATAAAGCCTTTATAACAGCTGTGCAACATTCATAAAGCCTTTATAACAGCTGTGCAACATTCACAAATCCTGTATAACAGCTGTGCAACATTCACAAAGCCTTTATAACAGCTGTGCAACATTCACAAAGCCTTTATAACAGCAGTGCAACATTCACAAAGCCTTTATAACAGCTGTGCAACATTCATAAAGCCTTTATAACAGCAGTGCATCATTCACAAAGCCTTTATAACAGCTGTGCAACATTCATAAAGCCTTTATAACAGCTGTGCAACATTCATAAAGCCTTTATAACAGCTGTGCAACATTCACAAAGCCTTTATAACAGATGTGCAACATTCATAAAGCCTTTATAACAGCTGTGCAACATTCACAAAGCCTTTATAACAGCAGTGCAACATTCAAAAAGCCTTTATAACAGCTGTGCAACATTCATAAAGCCTTTATAACAGCTGTGCAACATTCACAAAGCCTTTATAACAGCTGTGCAACATTCATAAAGCCTTTATAACAGCTGTGCAACATTCATAAAGCCTTTATAACAGCTGTGCAACATTCACAAAGCCTTTATAACAGCTGTGAAACATTCATAAAGCCTTTATAACAGCTGTGCAAAATTCATAAAGCCTTTATAACAGCTGTGCAACATTCATAAAGCCTTTATAACAGCTGTGCAATATTCACAAATCCTGTATAACAGCTGTGCAACATTCACAAAGCCTTTATAACAGCTGTGCAACATTCACAAAGCCTTTATAACAGCAGTGCAACATTCACAAAGCCTTTATAACAGCTGTGCAACATTCATAAAGCCTTTATAACAGCTGTGCAACATTCACAAAGCCTTTATAACAGCTGTGCAACATTCATAAAGCCTTTATAACAGCTGTGCAACATTCATAAAGCCTTTATAACAGCTGTGCAACATTCACAAAGCCTTTATAACAGATGTGCAACATTCATAAAGCCTTTATAACAGCTGTGCAACATTCACAAAGCCTTTATAACAGCAGTGCAACATTCAAAAAGCCTTTATAACAGCTGTGCAACATTCATAAAGCCTTTATAACAGCTGTGCAACATTCACAAAGCCTTTATAACAGCTGTGCAACATTCATAAAGCCTTTATAACAGCTGTGCAACATTCATAAAGCCTTTATAACAGCTGTGCAACATTCACAAAGCCTTTATAACAGATGTGCAACATTCATAAAGCCTTTATAACAGCTGTGCAACATTCACAAATCCTTTATAACAGCTGTGCAACATTCACAAAGCCTTTATAACAGCTGTGCAACATTCATAAAGCCTTTATAACAGCTGTGCAACATTCACAAAGCATTTCTGAATGCATGCATAAGAGGGCTACAGTAAAGTGCTACCCACAACTCTAACTGGTGCATAATGGTTCGCACTGGACTGAAGAGGCTAACGCCTAACTAATCCAACAACTGTCAACCTTTCATTGAAACACCTCTGTGTGCTGTGTGCAGAGTGGGCAAGGGGGGCCGGGGGGAGGAGTCCTACCTTTTTGTTGGAGTTGTGGGCCGTAATGTTGGTCTGGTATGTCCAGCTGGCCTCTTGGTTTTGGTAGGTGACAAGCTCGGCGGTGGTATTGTAGGCAGTGACAAAGCTTTCAGCCCCGACCTCTGTGGCAGGGTAGTCCTCTGGCACCCACTCGGGTGGCAGGACAAATTGACAGAGTCCCAAGAGTGGCAGTACCAGCACCACCGCTGCCCAAAGCATTCTGGCCATTCTGGCCCTAGAGTAGTCTCTCCAATCAGAGGATAGTAAAGTCAAGAAAATAAAGTGGAGGAGGAGGGAGGAGAAGCTGTCTAAAAATGAACTTGTTGCAGTGAGAGGAGAGTAGAGGAACACCTTCCCTGGTTTTCTCTCATCCCAGTCTCCCTCCTACTTCTCTTCTCCTACTGCCACTGTCTGTTCCTCCAATGCTGAGCCGCCACAGCCAGCTCCTTTTAAGTAGCTAGCAGTCTAACCCAGCCCACACTTTTCTGTAGCCTTCCCCTTTCCACTTTACAGCACTGCCTGCCGCACACTTACTAACAGTATCTCTTTCTCCTTTTCCTCTCCCTTTCCACCCCCTCTTTTCCTCTTTCCCCACACGCCCTTCTTTACCTGTCTCTCTCTTTCTTTAATTAACAGTATCTCTTTCTCCTTTTTCCTCTCCCTTTCCACCCCCCTCTTTTCCTCTTTCCCCACACACCCTTCTTTACCTGTCTCTCTCTTTCTTTAATTAACAGTATCTCTTTCTCCTTTTTCCTCTCCCTTTCCACCCCCTCTTTTCCTCTTTCCCCACACGCCCTTCTTTACCTGTCTCTCTCTTTCTTTAATTAACAGTATCTCTTTCTCCTTTTTCCTCTCCCTTTCCACCCCCCTCTTTTCCTCTTTCCCCACACGCCCTTCTTTACCTGTCTCTCTCTTTCTTTAATTAACAGTATCTCTTTCTCCTTTTTCCTCTCCCTTTCCACCCCCCTCTTTTCCTCTTTCCCCACACGCCCTTCTTTACCTGTCTCTCTCTTTCTTTAATTAACAGTATCTCTTTCTCCTTTTTCCTCTCCCTTTCCACCCCCCTCTTTTCCTCTTTCCCCACACGCCCTTCTTTACCTGTCTCTCTCTTTCTTTAATTAACAGTATCTCTTTCTCCTTTTTCCTCTCCCTTTCCACCCCCCTCTTTTCCTCTTTCCCCACACGCCCTTCTTTACCTGTCTCTCTCTTTCTTTAATTAACAGTATCTCTTTCTCCTTTTTCCTCTCCCTTTCCACCCCCCTCTTTTCCTCTTTCCCCACACACCCTTCTTTACCTGTCTCTCTCTTTCTTTAATTGTCTCTTTCTCTTTTTTTAACCCCTCGCCCCCCCTTACATACCAATAGTAATGATTGGAATCACAAGCACTCGCTCTTTTGCCCAAAGCCAAAGCACGTAGAGGGAGAGAGGGAAGAGAAAGGGGGAATATACAGAGAGAGAGAATAAGAGAGTGGGAGAGAGGGAGAGGAGGTGGGGAGAGAGAAACTGGAAGAGAGAGATACAACGTGAGAGAATGAGAGGAGGGGAAGATATGAGTGGATGTTAAGGGGGTGAAACAGAGATACAATATGTGAGACAGGGGATTCTATGTGCACACTTATAGGGCCCCCTGACTTCCCAGCTCTCTCATCCTATAGCTACTGTATGAGAGCATCAGTGTTATTTCTCTCAAAAGAGAAAAAGATAACACAAGGGAAGGTTTTTGCTGCAGCTCCATTTTAAAAGTAATATCATCATACTAGCTAGCTGTGGGCAAAACAATAATACTGCACAGTGCAAGCATTTTCTTCACTATTTAATTGGTTTACAAGGGTATAGTAACACGTCACAAAATGTTACTCTCAATTGTTTTCATGAGAAGCTGTTTTTGCTTTCTTTGACTGTGGCTAGTTGTGGATCACATAATCTCCTGTCTCAATCTGTGATTCAATTCTACATGTATTGAGACTCAAAACAGAATTTGGAAGAAAAGCTTGTCATTTTCATCTTATTCAAGGTTTAATATGGGCTTTTTGTTTCCCTCATCAAAGACTGTAGATAGAACAATGGCCAGCGATTAAATTGAATGTGTTTTTTTGTTCTTGAAAAATACCTACTTTAATGAGTAAAAACAGATATAAGCTGTGTAGAAATTACAATAGTAACAAAATGACCCTGCTAACAATCACTAAAACGATAAGTGAGCCCATCAGGGAGCATTGAAAACCCTACAGGCATGAGTGCTTGGATGGGCGAACATGGAGCTAGCAATAGTCCAAACTGCACAATGGCTCAGTACTGTATTACAGGAGGGTACTCTAAAAGCACATTCTCACAGTGATGTTACAACAGCTACTCTGCAACACAACAAAGCTGAGACAGCACAGCAGTCAGGTCCTCAATGAAAATAGAGGACGAGGGAGGAGGAGAGTGTGAAAAGGCAGATGCAGGGGATTTTCATTCTGTCTTTATCACCATATTCTGGATAGTTGTCTGTCATCCAGACTGTAGTACAGCAAGCTAAACTCTTTGTCACTTGCTGTTGCACGGCAACTGACAATGAGGGGGGAGGGGGCTGGCCAACATGAGAGAACCGAGCTCAGCTTCTCTGGTATGGGGGAAATCAGAGGGAGAAAGAACACATTATTACACAATCAGAATAAAACTGGGGTAGGCCTATTCATAGGAAAAATAGCCTAGATCTGGAGACTGCATGTGCACAACAAGTGGAAATATTGAAAATGTACTGGCGTAAAGAGATTTGGCATAATCATTGATGTAAGCTATGTCACCCCAATGACATTTTCCATAGAAGACCATTTCCAGAGAATGGGTTTTTGACTGGGTCTCTTCTGTACAGTTGACCAATTTTATGGGTTATTCAGTGGTGTGAATCATACCGTTATGACTATAATTACTGTTCCCTGAAGGAGGGAAATGAGCTACAATACAGCTATGGGGAGTTTGTGCTCTACTGCCCTCTACTGAAGAGCATTAGATGAACACCGTGCTTCACTGGAAACCCCACCTTCCACAGGTGATAAACCCGAGGCATGGATTCTGGTACCGCTCTTCACCGAGCCCAGAAGTGGGCGGGCGGAGCCGAACAGGTGTTGTACCTTGTTTCCCTCCTTAAGGGAACAGAAATGATAGTCCTACCAACAAACCGGGAACATTCCCAGAACATTAGCTAAGATTCCCATTAAGTTCTACAGTAGTTAGGGTTTTATCTCACATTATGATGATAACATTCAAAAAATATTCAAAAAATGTTTTTGATGACAAAATCTTCATTGTTTATTTTTTTTATGAAATATCCTTGTTCTCCTAACATTCACTAAAATATTGTGAACAACATCTGTAACAACCAACACAGAACATTCCCCAAAGGTTGTCTTTAGGTATCCAGGTAATGTAATAACAAAATGTACCAGTAACATTTTCACAGCAAACCAAAATTGTTTACGTGAAAGTTCCCAGAACATTTGCTAGGTTGCGGAAAATGTTCTCATAACACAAAAACTGTCCAGTCATGCTGATGATTATACAATGTTTGAATAAAACATTCCCCTGATGTTTCAAGAACATTCCCAGAAAATTCCCATTTAGTCTGTTCTTTAAAAGTTTCCAACTTGTTTCTTTAGGTTGTGGGAACAGTATGGTGGGAATAATGTGGGGACTTCACAAAAGATATGTTCCCAAAACACTGTCCAGTTGTGCACATGATTACACAAGGTTTCTTTTAGGGTGCAAAAAACATTCACCTAATGTTACAAGAATGTTACCAGAAAACATTTTGTCTGTTCTTTAAAGGTTACCAGAATGTTTCATTAGGTTGTGGGAACAGTCTGGTGGGAACATTGTGGGGATATCACAAAATATATGTTCCGAAAACACAAAGAAATGTTTCAAAATGTTCAAATAAGTCAGTTTTTATGATGTTCATAATATATTAGCTTTCGATTTAACATAATATTCTATTGATGTTCATACATTGTATCTTGTCTTGGAGATTCTCAGATTATTTCTAGAACATTAACAAAATGTTATATTTAAGTTTTACCTAATATTCCCAGCATGCAAATTTGTAGCTCCTTAAAGCGTAAGAAAGCAGATTGGAATGCATCTCCATTATTTCTGTCCAGATTTAATGGCAATTTGCATTGGGGGACTGTTTTGTAGGCCCACTGCAAGGTGACGTAGAGACAAATGGCATTTTAATTTCATAGGACATTTGAACAGCATTTAGTCATACAAACGTTGGTCAAAACATATAAAGTGTAGGTTCAATGGTTGTAAAGATGGGGAGAGGTCTGTCTGTAATATAGAGCTGCTCTGCTTTTTTGACACCGCACTCAACAAAGCAAGTCCTGCTGGCTCTAGTTGTATCTTATGTTGCTTATTGACCAGCCCAGTGTACAGTTAATGTCGGAGGTTTACGTACACCTTAGCCAAATACATTTAAACTCAGTTGTTCACAATTCCTGACATTTAATCTGAGTAAAAATTCCCTGTCGTAGGTCAGTTAGGATCACCAAAGAAGAATTAGAAATGTCCGAATAATAGTGGAGAGAATGATTTATTTCAGCTTTTATTTATTTCATCACATTCCCAGAGAGTCAGAAGTTTACATACACCAAAATAGTATTTAGTAGCATTGCATTTAAATTGTTGAACTTGTGTCAAATGTTTCGAGTAGCCTTTCACAAGCTTCCCACAATAAGTTGGGTGAATTTTGGCCCATTCCTCCTGACCGAGCTGGTGTAACTGAGTCAGGTTTGTAGGTCTCTTTGCTCGCACACACTTTTTCAGTTCTGCACACACATTTTCTATAGTGGTGAGGTAAGGGCTTTGTGATGGCCACTCCAAATCCTTGACTTTGTTGTCCTTAAGCCATTTTGACACAACTTTGGAGGTATGCATTATGCGGAACCCAGGGCCAACCGCGCCAGCATATGGTCTCACAAGGGGTCTGAGGATCTCATCTCGGTACCTAATCGCAGTCAGGCTACCTCTGGCGAACACATGGAGGGCTGTGCGGCCCCCCAAAGAAATGCCAACCCACACCATGACTGACCCACCGCCAAACCGGTCATGATGGAGGATGTTGCAGGCAGCAGAACGTTCACCACGGCGTCTCCAGACTCTGTCACATGTGCTCAGTGTGAACCTGCTTTCATCTGTGAAGAGCACATGGCACCAGTGGCGAATTTGCCAATCTTCGTGTTCTCTGGCAAATGCCAAACATCCTGCACGGTGTTAGGCTGTAAGCACAACCCCCCACCTGTGGACGTCATAGAGTCTGTTTCTGACCGTTTGAGCAGACACATGCACATTTGTGGCGTGCTGGAGGTCATTTTGCAGGGCTCTGGCAGTGCTCCTCCTGCTCCTCCTTGCACAAAGGCAGAGGTAGCGGTACTTCTGCTGGGTTGTTGTCCTCCTACGGCCTCCTCCACGTCTCCTGATGTACTGGCCTGTCTCCTGGTAGCGCCTCCATGCTCTGGACACAACGCTGACAGACGCAGCAAACCTTCTTGCCACAGCTCGCATTGATGTGCCATCCTGGATGAGCTTCACTACCTGAGCCACTTGTGTGGGTTGTACTCCGTCTCATGCTACCACTAGAGTGAAAGCACCGCCAGCATTCAAAAGTGACCAAAACATCAGCCAGGAAGCATAGGAACTGAGAAGTGGTCTGTGGTCACCACCTGCAGAACCACTCCTTTATTGGGCGTGTCTTGCTAATTGCCTATAATTTCCACCTGTTGTCTATTCCATTTGCACAACAGCATGTGAAATTTATTGTCAGTCACTGTTGCTTCTTAAGTGGACAGTTTGATTTCACAGAAGTGTGATTGACTTGGAGTTACATTGTGTTGTTTAAGTGTTCCCTTTATTTTTTGAGCAGTGTACATCATTTTCCTACCTCATGATGCCATCTATTTTGTGATGTGCACCAGATCCTCCTGCAGCAAAGCACCTCCACAACATGATGCTGCCACCCTCGTGCTTCACGGTTAGAATGGTGTTCTTCTGCTTGCAAGCCTCCCCCTTTTTCCTCCAAACATAAAGATGGTCATATGTGCCAAACAGTTCTATTTTTGTTTCATCAGACCAGAGGACATTTCTCCAAAAAGTACGATCTTTGTCCCCATGTGCAGTTGCAAACCGTAGTCTGGCTTTTTTATGGCGGTTTTGGAGCAGTGGCTTCTTCCTTGCTAAGCAGCCTTTCAGTTTATGTCGATATAGGACTTGTTTTATAGTGGATGTAGATACTTTAGTACCTGTTTCCTCCAGCATCTTCACAGGGTCCTTTGCTGTTGTTCTGGGATTGATTTGCACTTTTCGCACCAAAGTACGTTAATCTCTAGGAGCGTTATGACGGCTGCATGGTCCCATGGGATTTATACTTGTGTACTATTGTTTGTACAGATGAACGTGGTACCTTCAGGCATTTGGAAATTGCTCCCAAGGATGAACCAGACTTGTGGAGGTCTACAATTGTTTTTCTGGGGTCTTGGCTGATTTCTTTTGATTTTCCCATGATGTCAAGCAAAGAGGCACTGAGTTTGAAGGTAGGCCTTGAAATGCATCCACAGGTACACCTCCAATTGACTCAAATGATGTCAATTAGCCTATCAGAAGCTTCTAAAGCCATGACATCATTGTCTGGGATTTTCCAAGCTGTTTAAAGGCACAGTCAACTTAGTGTATGTAAACTTCTGACCCACTGGAATTGTGATACAGTGAATTATAAGTAAAATAATCTGTCTGTAAACAATTGTTGGAAAAATTACTTGTGTTATGCAGAAAGTAGATGTCCTAACCGACTTGCCAAAACTATAGTTTGTTAACAAGAAATTTGTGGAGTGGTTGTAAAACGAGTTTTAATGACTCCAAACTAATTGTATGTAAACTTCCGACTTCAACTGTATGTGAGCGGAGCATAGCTGTAATGTCAGGTGAGTGATGAGTGAGGAGTCAAATGCAGAGAGCGAAAGTGAACGGGAAAAACGCTTTAATGTCCTTCAAAACGTAACAGGTCCAAACATGGGTGAATGCCCTAAAACACTGGCGCTAAACAAACCCAAAACCTAGTTACAAACACTGGACAGCGAAAACCCAAAACAAACACGATACATCACCAAACGTAACAAACCAACAAGCCCGTACAAACACCAGCTTAAATAACACCCATCCCAAAACCCCAACAAGGAACAGGTGAAAACAAGTAGACAAAAACAAACGAAAAGGAAAAAGGGATCGGCGGCAGCTAATAGACCGGTGACGACGACCGCCGAGCGCCACCCGAGCAGGAAGGGGAGCCACCTTCAGTGGCAGCTATTAGACCGGCGACGACGACCGCCGAGCGCCACCCGAGCAGGAAGGGGAGCCACCTTCAGTGGCAGCTAATAGACCGGCGACGACGACCGCCGAGCGCCACCCGAGCAGGAAGGGGAGCCACCTTCAGTGGCAGCTAATAGACCGGTGACAACGACCGCCGAGCGCCACCCGAGCAGGAAGGGGAGCCACCTTCAGTGGCAGCTAATACACTGGTGACAACGACCGCTGAGCGCCACCCGAGCAGGAAGGGGAGCCACCTTCAGTGGCAGCTAATAGAGCGGCGACAACGACCGCCGAGCGCCACCCGAGCAGGAAGGGGAGCCACCTTCAGTGGCAGCTAATAGACCGGCGACGACGACCGCCGAGCGCCACCCGAGCAGGAAGGGGAGCCACCTTCAGTGGCAGCTAATAGACCGGCGACGACGACCGCCGAGCGCCACCCCGAGCAGGAAGGGGAGCCACCTTCAGTGGCAGCTAATAGACCGGCGACGACGACCGCCGAGCGCCACCCGAGCAGGAAGGGGAGCCACCTTCAGTGGCAGCTAATAGACCGGTGACGACGACCGCCGAGCGCCACCCGGGCAGGAAGGGGAGCCACCTTCAGTGGAAGCTAATAGACCGGCGACGACGACCGCCGAGTGCCACCCGAGCAGGAAGGGGAGCCACCTTAGGTGGTATTCGTGACAATAGCGGTGCTGGAGTGGAGGTTGCCCAATTTGACTGGAGTGCAAAGCAAGATTCCCAAAGGCTGGAGCGCTGGCCTTCTCACCTGCTCCAATTTCACTTCAGTAGCACTCCAGTGGAGCTCACTTCACGAGCTCAGGGCATGCCCGGCCCAGCATGCATTTGTAGGCTACTTGTGTGCTGCTGTAGCCCCTTGCTTTATTTTTATTTATTTTTATTGAACCTTTACTTAACTAGGCAAGTCAGTTAAGAACAAACTCTTACTTACAATAACCCTCTACCAAAAGGCCTCCTGTGTGGATTGGGGCTGTGATTACAAATACAAATAAATGTAATAAAAATGTAGGATCAAACTCAAACTCACAGCGACAAGAGAGACAACACAACACAACATAAAGAGAGACCTAAGATGACAACACAGCATGGTAGCAACACAACATGACAACAACATGGTAGCAACACAACATGACAACAACATGGTAGCAACACAACATGGCAGCAGCACAATATGGTAGCAAAACAAAACAGGGTACAAACATTGTTGGGCACAGACAACAGTGCAAAGGGCAAGAAGGTAGAGACAGCAATACATCACGCAAGCAGCTGCAACTGTCAGTAAGAGTGTCCATGAGTCTTTGAATGAAGAGATTAATATACAACTGTCCAGTTTGAGTGTTTGTTGCAGCTCGTTCCAGTCACTAGCTGCCAGGAACTGAAAATACAAGTGTCCCAGGGATGTGTGTGCTTTGGGGACTTTTACAAAATGTGACTGGCAGAACGGGTGTTGTATGTGGAGGATAAGGGCTGCAGTAGATATCTCAGATCGGGGGGAGTGAAGCCTAAAAGGTTTTTATAAATAAGCAAGAACCAGTAGGTCTTGCGATGGGTATGAAGAGTATATAGTGCAGTGATGTGTCCTATAAGGAGCATTGGTGGCAAATCTGATGGCCTAATAGTAAAGAACATATAGCCGCTCGAGAGCACCCTTACCTGCCAATCTATAAATTACATCTCCATAATCTAGCATGGGTAGGATGGTCATCTGAATCAGTGTTAGTTTGGCAGCTGGGGTGAAAGAGGAGCGATTACAATAGAGGAAACCAAGTCTATATTTAACTTTAGCCTGCAGCTTTGATATGTGTTAAGAGAAGGACAGTGTACCGTCTAGCCATACTACCTCTCAGAGGTAGTAATCACACCTGTGGGGAGAGGGGCATTCTTCTTACCAAACCACATGACCTTTGTTTTGGAGGTGTTCAGAACAAGGTTAAGGGTAGAGAAAGTTTGTTGGACACTAAGAAATCTTTGTTGTAGAGCATTTGTAACACAAAATCAGGGGAGGGGCCAGCTGAGTATAAGACTACCATCTGCATATACATGGATGAGATAGCTTCCTACTGCCTGAGCTATGTTGTTGATGTAAATTGAGAAGAGCGTGGGATCGAGTCTTAGGGTACCCCCTTGGTGACAGGCAGTGGTTGAAACAGCAGATGTTCTGACTTTATACACTGCACTCTTTGAGAGAGGCAGTTAGCAAACCAGGCCAAAGACCCCCCAGAGACACCAATACTCCTTAGCCGGCCCACAAGAATGGAATGGTCTACTGTATCGAAAGCTTTGGCCAAGTCAATAAAAATAGCAGCACAACATTGCTTAGAATCAAGGGCAATGGTGGCATCATTGAGGACCTTTAAGGTTGCAGTGACACATCCATAACCTGAGCGGAAACCAGATTGCGTACCAGAGAGGATACTATAGACACCAAGAAAGCCAGTCAGTTGTTTATTGACAAGTTTTTCCAACACTTTTGATAAACAAGGCAAAATAGAAATAGGCCTATAACAGGTAGAATCAGCTTGATCTCCCCCTTTAAATAAAAGACTAACCGTGGCTGTCTTCCAAGCAATGGGAACCTCCACAGAGAGGAGAGACAGGTTAAAAAGCTGTATTTTTCTATAGAAAAATAAAAAATAACTATGCATTTCTGCCAAGCCTGATAAGAGTAGCCAAAAGGGGTGTTTAGCATCCCAAGTGGCTCTGCAAGTGTGGAGAGGATATTCTCTACTGCCGACCGGCTCTCCAGCCACCATCGCATGAGTCTGAAGCCACTTGTGCTAAAAATGAATTCAAAAGGCACCAATGAGTCATTTTCATTTCATTTGTATTTAGTTCTAAGTCACAACCTATATGCGCAATTTACTATAATAAAATGCTATTTAAATGCTGAGTGCTTTATGTCCTTACCAGGCTATTTTGTCGCACTTGTAAAAGCGCTTCACAATGTATTTCTTTGTAGGCTTTAGTCTTGAAATAAATGAAATAATATAGCCTAAATAGTTCATTTTTGTTCCTTCTTCGGCTCCCTGTCTGGCTCCGGACCTATTTAGAGTGTTTATATGCTGTTTAATATGACATGTAGCCTATTTGAAATTATGATCGGCTATGAAAAGCCAACTGACATTTACTCCTGAGGTGCTGACTTGCTGCACCCTCGGCAACTACTGTGATGATTATTATTTGACCATGCTGGTCATTTATGAACTTTTGAACATCTTGGCCATGTTCTGTTTTAATCTCCCCCGGCACAGCCAGAAGAGGACTGGCCACCCATCACAGCCTGGTTCCTCTCTAGGTTTCTTCCTAGGTTTTGGACTTTCTAGGGAGTTTTTCCTAGCCACCGTGCTTCTACACCTGCATTGCTTGCTGGTTGGGGTTTTAGGCTGGGTTTCTCTACAGCACTTTGAGATATCAGCTGATGTACGAAGGGCTATATAAATAAATTTGATTTGATTATTATTAATTCGAATACTGTTCATGCAAATCATGTGGTTTGGTTTCAATACTTCAAAACCAAATGGTAGGTCCAGGTAGTCACAAAAATAGATGGGTTAAATGGTGATTTTAATGAATGGAGTGAATTTTAAGCTGCATTTTTCCCCCCTGTGAGTGCGGAGTGTTTTTTAGCGGAGAGGTTGGAAAGGATGTGGAGCACTGCGCTCCATGAGCGATGAGCAAGTTGATGAGCGGGATTTCCAACGCTCAATTCCACTCACAATCTCTGGTCCAGTCATATGGTCAAGTGCGGCAAGGAAAGACCTAGTTAATCTGCACCTGGATCAGAACAGAGCAGCACGTCTTGCTCGTCATTGTAATTAGAGAGCTAATATCAATACTATTCATGCCAGTCTCTCTTGTCTGAGAGTTGAGGAAAGACTGACTGCATCACTTCTTGTTTCATAAGAGACATTAATGTGATGGAAATTCCAAATTGTTTGCATAGTCAACTTACACGCAGCCCTGACACACACACTTACCCCACCAGACATGCCACCAGGGGTCTTTTCACAGTCCCCTGGTCCAGAACAAATTCAAGGAAATGTACAGTATTATACAGAGCCATGAGTGCATAAGACTCACTTTCATCTTACATAGCACAAGTGGACAGCAAACCTGGTTTCAAAAAATAAAGCAGCACCTCACGGCACAACTCCTATTCCCCATGTGACCTACATGTTGTGTGTATGAACTGACATGAACAGCATGTGTAACCACTCTGTGTTCTCCAACGAACCAACTCCCCAGCACACACACACACACACACACACACACACACACACACACACACACACACACACACACACACACACACACACACACACACACACACACACACACACACACACACACACACACACACACACACACACACTACATGTTAAGGTATTTGAATGTACAGTCAAAAGTTTGGACACCAACTCATTTCAGGGTTTTTCTTAATTTTTACTATTTTCTACATTGTAGAATAATAGTGAAGACATCAAAACTATGAAATAACACATTTCAAATCATGTAGTAACAAAAAAATATACGTTTAACAAATTTAAATATATTTTATATTTGAGATTCTTCAAAATAGCCATCCTTTGCCTTGATGACAGCTTTGCAAACTCTTGGCATTCTGTCAACCAGCTTCATGAGATAGTCACCTGGAAAGCATTCCCATTAACTGGTGGGGCTTGTTAAAAGTTAATTTGTGAATGGTCTTTCCTTCTTAACACGTTTGAGCCAATCAGTTGTGTTGTGACAAGATAGGGGTGGTATAGAAGATAGCCCTATTTGGTAAAAGATCAAGTCCATATTATGTCAAGAACAGCTCAAATAAACAAACATTACATTAAGACATGAAGGTCAGTCAATCAGGAAAATGTCAAGAACTATAAAAGTTTCCTCAAATGCAGTTGCAAAAACTATCAAGCTCTATGATGAAACTGGCTCTCATGACGACCGCCACAGGAAAGGTAGACCCAGAGTTACCTCTGCTGCAGAGGTAGTTCATTAGAGTTATAGCCTCATATTACAGCCCAAATAAATACTTCATGGAGTTCAAGTAACAGACACATCTCAACATCAACTGTTCAGAGGAGACTGCGTGTATCAGGTCTTCATGGTCGAATTGCTGCAAAGAAACCACCTACTAAAGGACACCAATAAGAAGAAGAGAATGTGATTGGGCCAAGAAACACGAGCAATGGACATAGACCAGTGGAAATCTGTCTTTTGGTCTGATGAATCCAAATGAGAGCTTTGGTTCCAACCGACCTGTCTTTGTGAGATGCAGAGTAGGTGAACGGATGATCTCTGCATGTGTGGTTCCCACCGTCAAGCATGGAAGAGGTGGTGTGATGGTGCTTTACTTGTGACACTGTCTGTGATTTATTTATAATTCAAGGCACACTTAACCAGCATGGCTACCACAGCATTCTGCAGCGATAAGCCATTCCATCTTGTTTGCACTTAGTGGGGCTATCACTTGTTTTTCAACAGGACAATGACACAACACACCTCCAGGCTGTGGTAGGGCTATTTTACCAAGAAGGAGAGTGATGGAGTGCTGCATCAGATCAGACAATCACCCGACCTAAACCCAATTTAGATAGTTTGGGATGAGTTGGACCGCAGAGTGAAGGAAAAGCAGCCAACAAGTGCTCAGCATATGTGGGAACTCATTCAAGACTGTAGGAAAAGCATTCCAGGTGAAGCTTAATAAATAAACAAACATGGAACAAAACATGAAACACTGAAACAGAAACAATAACACCTGAGAACCAAGGAGAGTGACAGATATACAGTAGTGGAGGTAATCAAGAAAATGATGGAGTCTAGGTGAGTGTCATGAGGCGCAGGTGCGCGTAACGATGGTGGCAGGTGTGCGTAATGATTAGACAACTGTTGACAACGAGCGCCAGAGAGGAGGAGCGTGAGTAGATGTGACAGTTTACTAACGTTAGGTAGCGTTGCTGTAGCTACACTGTACATCTTGTTAACCATGCTAACATATTACTGTAGCTACACTGTACATCTTGTTAACCATGCTAACATATTACTGTAGCTACACTGTACATCTTGTTAACCATGCTAACATATTACTGTAGCCTAATACACTGATCTTACCTGCTAGATATTCCAATCGATGATGTTGATCAACGAAAACAGGGAACAACAAAAAATTGTAGATAAAATTGTGGAAAGATAACTCGCGAAAATTATCTGGGTAAATATATTTTTGCATGGTCGTCTTCTAGTATTTAAAGGTTCCGCCATAGCTCTATCCTCCTTGGTCAATTCTTGGTTACTTCTTGGTTGCACTGGCATCTCGGATTGTTTGGCTGAGTGCAATTCTTGGTTACTTCTTGGTTGCAGATGTCGATATGATTGGTTGTCGCAACCATTTTCTTTTTTCAGTGTATGGCCGTGGCAGTATGGTCAAACTGCTATTCCATGCTTCCATTCAAGCTTTTATAGACACAACTAACCCAGGGATATACTGGTAACTGGGTTATTCACCATCACTTCAACCATCCTCTTAACATGCTGCTTACTTCTGGGCCCAAGACTATGAATGCTAATCTAGGATCATCCAGAAGCGGTGATCCTAGTGGCCGGAGACATTGATACAGGCAAACTTATATCAGTTTTACTTAATTTCTACCAGCATGTCACAGGTTCAACTAGAGGAGGAAAAAAACTCTGGACCACCTTTACTCCACACACAGAGACGAATACAAAGCTCTCCCTCACCCTACGTCTGGCAAATCTGACCATAATTCTATCCTCTTGATTCCTGTACCACCTCAGTCACCGGCTTCATCAATAAGTGCATCGAAGACGTCATCCCCAGGGTGACCGTACGCACATTTCCCAACCAGAAGCCATGGATTACAGGCAACATCCACACCGAGCTAAAGGCAAGAGCTGCCGCGTTCAAGGAGTGGGACACTAATCCGGAAGCTTATAAGAAATTGCGCTATGCCCTCAGACGAATCATCAAACAGGAAAAGTGTCAACACGGGACTAGGATTGAACCTTACTAAACCGAATCTGACACTCGTCGGATGTGGCAGGGCTTGAAAACTATTATGGACTCCAAAGGGAGACCCAGCCGTGAGCTGCCCAGCGATGCGAGCCTACCAGACAAGCTAAATACTTTTTATGATCGTTTTGAGGTAAGCAACACTGAAGCGTGCATGAGAGCACCAGCTTTTCCAGATGACTGTGTGATCACGCTCTCCATAGCTGATTTGAGCTAGACCTTTAAAAAGGTCAACACTCACAATTCGCATTCTGCCCCAACAGATCCACAGATGACAGAATCTCAATCGCATTACAAGCTACCCTTTCCCAAATGGACAAAAAGAACACCACTGTGAGAATGCTGTTCATCATCCCGGACACTCAGCATTCAACACCATAGTGCCCACAAAACTCATCACTAAGCCAAGGACCCTGGGACTAAATACCTCCCTCTGCAACTGGATCCTGGACTTTCTGACTGTCCACCCCCCAGGTGGTAAGGGTAGGCAACAACCCATCTGCCATTCTGATCCTCAACACTGGAGGCCCTCAGGGGTGCATGCTTAATCCCCTCCTGTGCTCCCTGTTCACCCACAACCTCATGGCCAAGCACAACTCCAACACCATCATTAAGTTTGCTGAGGACACCACAGTGGTAGGCCTGATCACCGACAACGATGAGACAGCCTATAGGGAGGAGGTCAGAGACCTGGCAGTGTGGCGCCAGGACAACAACCTCTCTCAATTTAAGCAAGACAAAGGAGCTAATTGTGGACTATAGGAAAAGGAGGGTCAGACAGGCCCCCCATTAATATCGACAGGACTGAAAAGGAGCAGTTCAAGAGTTTCAAGCTATTTGGTGTCCACATCACAAACAAACTATCATAGTCCAAACACACCAAGACAGTTCTGAAGAGGGCACAACAGCACCTTTTCCCCCTCCGGAGACTGAAAAGATTTGGCATCCCCAGATCCTCAAAAAGTTATACAGCTGCACCATCGACAGCCTCCTGACCGGTTGCATCATCAACTGGTATGGAAACTTCTTGGCATCTGTAAGGTGCTACAGAGGGTAGTGCGTATGGCCTCGTAAATCACTCGGGCCAAGCTTCCTTACATCCAGGACTTATATACTAGGCGTGTCAGAGGAAGGCCCAAAGAGTTGTCAAAGACTCCAGTCACCCAAGTCATAGACTGTTCTCTCTGCTACTGCATGGCATGCTGTACCGGAGCGACCAAAATCTAGGACCAAAAGGCTCCTTCACAGCTTCTACGCCCAAGTCATAAGACTGAACAATTAAACTAATCCAATAGTCACCCGAACTATTTACATCGACATTCCGTTTTTACACTGCTGCTACTCGCTGTTTATGATCTATTTATATTCACTTTACAAATGACATTGACTAACCTGTACCCCCACACATTGACTTGGTCCTGGTACCCCCTGTATATACCCTCGTTATTTTTATGGAAATTGATTGGGTTACTTTTTGATTGATATAAAAAAAAATGTACTTTAGTTTATTTACAAAATATTTTATTAACTCTATTTCTTGAACTGCATTGTTGGTTAAGGGCTTGTAAGTAAGCGTTTCACAGTAAGGTATACTGTTGTATTCGGCGCATGTGACAAATACAATGTGATTTGGTTAAAAAGTATGAAGGCACTGTACCATTGCTACAGTGCCTTCAGAAAGTATTCACACCCCTTGACTTTTTCAACATTTTGTTTTTATCCTCGTGCCTACACACAATACAACATATTATTATATTTCATTTTTTACAAATGAATAAAAAATGAAAAGCTGATATGTATTGACTCATTAACTATTCAACTCCTTTGTAATGCCAAGCCTAAATAAATTCAGGATTAAAGATGTGCTTAACAAAACTCACACTAAGTTGCATGGACTCACTCTGTGTGCAGTAATAGGGTTTAACATGATTTTATAATGACTACCACATCTCTGTACCCCACACATACAGTTATCTTTAAGGTCCCTCAGTTGAGCAGTTAATATCAAACACAGATTCAACCCCAAAGACAAGGGAGTTTTTCCAATGCCTTGCAAAAAAGAGCCCTATTGGTAGATTCAAAAGTTTAAAAGCAGACACTGAACACATTGAAGTTATTACTTACACTTTGAATGGTATATCAAAACACCCAGTTACTACACAGATATAGGCATCCTTCCTAACTCAGTTGCCGTAGAGGTAGGAAACCGCTCAGGGATTTCACCATGAAGCCAATAGTGACAAAAATATTTACAGAGGTTAATGAATATAGTGCATGTTCATGAGTGGCTGAGTTAAAGATTTGAAAAAAATCTATTTGGAAATCTATGTCCTGAAAATGGAAGTTAAAAGAGGGGATGCTGGCTGGGATGCTGGCCTTCTAGGCAGAGTTGCAAAGAAAAAGCCATATCTCAGACTGACCAATAAAAAGAAAAGATTAAGATGGGAAAAAGAACACAGACACTGGACAGAGGAACTCTGCCTGGAAGGCCAACATCCCGGAGTTGCCTCTTCACTGTTGACGTTGAGACTGGTGTTTTGCGGGGTATTATTTAATGAAGCTGCAAGTTGAAGACTTTTGAGGCGTCTGTTTCTCAAACTAGACACTAATGTACTTGTCCTCTTGCTCAGTTGTGCACCGGGGCCTCCCACTCCTCTTTCTATTCTAGTTAGAGCCAGTTTGTGCTGTTCTGTGAAGGGACTAGTACACAGCGTTGTACCAGATCTTCAGTTTCTTGGCCATTTCTCGCATTGAATAGCAATCATTTCTCAGCACAAGAATAGACTGACAAGTTTCAGAAGAAGTTCTTTCTTTCTAGCCATTTTGAGCCTGTAATCGAACCCACAAATGTTGATGCTCCAGATACTAAACTAGTCTAAAGAAGGCCAGTTTCTTTGCTTCTTTAATCAGGACAACAGTTTTCAGCTGTGCTAACATAATTACAGAAGGCTTTTCTAATGATCAATTACCCTTTTAAAATGATCAACTTGGATTAACTAACACAATGTGCCATTGGAACACAGGAGTGATAGTTGCTGATAATAGGCCTCTGTACACCTATGCAGATATTCCATTAAAAATCAGTTGTTTCCAGCTACAATAGTAATTTACAACATTAACAATGTCTACAATTTATTTATGATCAACTTTATGTTATTTTAATGGACTTTTTTTCAAAAACAAGGACATTTCTAAGGGACCCAAGACTTCTGAACGGCAGTGTACATGAAAAAGGGCATCAGGTCCATGGGAGAGAATTCACTTAGACTTTGCAGAAGACTGCAAGCAAATGTTTATGGTTGTTATGGATGCTTATGCTAGATTGGCAGAAACTGTACACAGGCAGAGTACTACTTCAGCTAAAACTGTTGTGGTACTCAGAAATCTGCACCAGGAAGTAGTCACAGAAAATTGCCCACTCCTGTATCAAGCATACCACGTCACCTGCATATCACCCAGCTTCAAATGGGTTAGCTGAAAGGCTAGTACACAATCTTAAGAAGTCGCTAGCTAAGAACTGAACAATAGGTGGTATGACGTTACTGCATTGTGTTACTAACTTCCTATATGGCTACCTTAACACACCGCATACTAGTACACGGAAAACGCCAGCAGAGCTGTTCTTAAAGAGACAGGTTCGTACACAACTGTCCCTGGTCAAATCACAGTTCTCGCCGAGTGTATAGATTGAGGTGGTCACAAATCAACAGTGACAAACTACAGTAGGTCAGATCCTTCTCTGTTGATCACAAGGTCTTGTTAAAGAATTACAGGGGAGGAGAAAAATGGTTCTGGGTCCTGTCACATACATGGTTAATGTTGAGGGTAACTGTGTGAATAGACATGTGAATCAGATATTGAACATCAAGCCAATGAGACAAGGTGATGTTCCTGCACAGGGAGATGGTTCTCTTTATGTGGGAGGATCTAGAATGCTGTTGACATTGATATGGACAATGCGATCAATGTGCTGCAGAGCACAGCTGCTGAAGCAGTTGAGGTGCCTCCACCACAGCCTCAGAGTGTTGTTCTGAGACCCCGTCCTGTCCGTAAAAAACGCCCACCACAGAGGATGAACTTGTAAAAGGACTACTGGAAAAATACTTTTTGAAAAAAACAACAACATGTAAACAAAGTCCTTTGTAACAACTTGTTTTGAAGAATCCTCTTACCTGTAAAAGGGAATGTTAAAATGCCGTAAATGGGGTATGTACTGTTATGTTATTGTTAAAGGTAAAATAAGGTAAAATAAGAGAGTAAGGTTTTCAAAACTAGTTGAGGTTACAAGGGAGGAGCTGTAGTGTTTGAAAGATAAGCAGCGTGTTATTATGCACTTCTGGTTTAAATGGTATACACATGTAGCTTAATTGGAGGCCCTCATTGGTTGCTGGCCAGGGTATTTAAGTGGTGATTTTTTATTTATTTACACCACTCTCGACAATGAAGTGTCTGACTGTGGGCAAGGGATTAATTTTATTCAGCTCACATGGAGGACACAACACTCTTGACGCCTGTGAACACTGTGGAACTTGTGGTAGAAACAAGGTGTTTAAGTTCCGACGTTTGCATGTATTCGGCCCATTCTGGGTGTGGGGGCTTTGGCTACTAGTGTCGTAGCCCGATTGGCTTTGCCTCTTGGGGGTACTGTTGTCACGAAGAACATCTAGGGAGGGGACCGTGCCACCTTCCCTCTCATTGTTCTAGATGAGCTGCAGAGGGACCAGCTTTCACTTCACCCTTGGAAGTAAAACCACACTTGTGCCAAGCAGACTGGCGCTGCTCTTGTGGAACAGGATAAACAGGAGCAGAATTGGCCTTTTTTCTGAAGATCCTCTAGAGGACGATGCCGCCGCAGCAGCAAAGGTCCTCCGAGGAAGGAATACGACATCCTCCTGCTTCTTTTTCTCCTCAAAACGAAACTGCATAGATTCCAGGGCCTAGCCAAACAACCATGTAGGAGAAATCATCTCATCCAAGTACAACTGCTTGTCTCTCTCAGGCACCTGTAACAAAGTCAATCAAAGGTTCAGGATGCACCACCAATGTAGCCCCCATGCTCGTCCCGAGCTCCGACACCGTGCAACATGCGCAAGACGAAATCGGCCATAGCACAAATCATCTATGATCGCTGCATGGGGCTCCCCAGCAGCCAGAACCGTGGCCAGGTCCACCAACAGCTCATTCTGGTAACCCTGCAGAACTGTGACCCTATGCACCTTGTCCAGCTACGCCCCAGAAAAAGGACTGCTTATTTGGGAGCGACGGGTTGGAGTTCGCCATGCCTTTGTTAGCCAACAAGGCTAGGTCGTTAGCTAGCTTCCCATCTACAGGAGGTATGTGGATAAGCCATGCCCCCTCAATCCCCTCAAAATACAAGAAGTGGGAATACCCATGCAACATCAGCTTGGCAGAATGTGGTTGGGTCCAAGTCTGGGGGGATAAAGGCAAGTGGTGTTTGACTGCTGTTAGCACCTGTGGCAGATATTTCCCACCAATTCTAGACACCTTCCGCCGTGGGGTGGGGGGTGGGCGGACACTCCACTGACAAGCATGCAGCCACTCGGCGACATAGATCAATGAGTGGCGCACTAGAAGCCAGGGAATCCCTTACTCCATACAAAGGAGTGATGTGTGGCTGCTGAGAAGCCAAACCCTCTCTCTCTCAGAAATATCGAATGTGAAGTCCTGACTCCCGTGTAACACTGAAGGAGACCGAGATATCAGCCAGTTCTATATTACCATGCTGGGAGGATAGCTTCATGGGATCCGACCACAAGCCCAGATCCACCCTTGTATCCTACAACTGAGACTCCGCTGAGGTACAGGTACCCAGGGGAAGAAAGTCAACTTCAGTTCTATCAAGCCTTCTAAGGAAGGCAACGTGTCACACGAGCTGGTTTGAACCAGGGCAGCTTGAGCATACAGCCAGCCAAGACATACAAGACAACACTCATATGAATCATTCCAAGACATAAGGTTGTGAACACGAACCCAGCCTTCATGGACTTGTTCGTGCTTGTCATCTTACTTACATCCATTTAGTGAGGCTAAAGAAGAATAACTAACAAATTGGTAAGGAACTTCACAAAACTAGTATGCAACATACAACGTCTAGAAGGATGAGCACGGCATCCTTAAGTGGGACAGTTAAGTTGGAGTATTCCAATGTTTGTTTCCAAATGTTTTTTTGAATTGTTCTGCTCAGCTCGAGGTGCAGCACGGAAGAATTGGCATTGTCAGGAGTGATTTTAATGTTCTTCAGTAGAGGGCTCTAGCTTGTGAACACCCAATAGCTGTGTTGTACCTAGTTGACAAACTGAAAGGGAACCTACTTGACACACTGTATAGGTTTCGATGTTACCACTGAACCAGAAGGTTTTGAGACCAAAACTTACATTTTTTCAGATTAAATGTTTTATTACCAAGGACCATTTTTCTGATTTTGAATTTGAATTGTCATTTGCCCTACTGTATAATGCAGATCTTCAGTCCATGCCTAAGTATGTTTTGTTGAGTTTATTTACACACACTATATGTTTCACATAATGCATCTGAATATCCTGGAATAACTGTTGGCTGTCTGGCTGACTGTGACTGTTAGTAACTTGTCATTGTCAAACAATTAATTTACTTAAATGTGCAATATGCAGAAATCGCTCAGCCATTTCCTGGTTGCAAAAATTCTAATAGTTTGCCTAATTTCAGTTTGTAACAAAACAAGCAGTGATTGTGTAGAGAATCATTGTACCATCTAAACCACTGTGAAATATATTTTCCATGACCCCCAAAAATATTATATTTTCAGCTGTTTGTGTTATGTACTTGAGTAAAGACCCAAAAGCGGTTTAACAGAAACAGAGTTCTTTTAATGAAAAAACAGGAATGGCATTGATCCTCTTCCGAAGTTGTCAATGGCACAATAGAATACCCGCAGAGAGGGTGACAAATGAAACATAAAGTCCCTCTGATGAATAGCTGGGTAGCGGCGACAGGCTGCAGGTCGCTCTGGGTCGGTGCGGGTCACAGAGGAACGGTGGTAGCTGATCACACGTAGCATATGATGAACTGGACACGGTGCAAACAAAAGATAGTTAGTAGTGTACAGGATGCACCTGCCAGGCAGACTCCGACAGGATAGGACTAGGAGGAAGCAAACGAGACGATAGCTTGCTTCTGGCATGAGAAACACAAACGAGAATCTGACACCGAAAGTAGCAGGAACAGAGAGAGAAATAGAGACCTAATCAGAGGGAAAAAAGGGAACAGGTGGGGAAAGGGTGAACGAGCTAGTTAGGGGAGATGAGGAACAGCTGGAGAAGGAGAGAAAGAGAAGGTAACCTAATAAGACCAGCAGAGAGAGACAGAGCGAAGAGAAAGGACAGGAACAGACATAATAAGACATGACAGTACCCCCCCCCACTCACCGAGCGCCTCCTGGCGCACTCGAGGAGGAAACCTGGCGGCAACGGAGGAAATCATCGATCAGCGAACGGTCCAGCACGTCCCGAGAGGGAACCCAACTCCTCTCCTCAGGACCGTACCCCTCCCAATCCACTAGGTACTGATGACCACGGCCCCGAGGACGCATGTCCAAAATCTTACGAACCCTGTAGATAGGTGCGCCCTCGACAAGGATGGGGGGAGGGACGAGCGGGGGCGCGAAGAACGGGCTTAACACAGGAGACATGGAAGACCGGGTGAACGCGACGAAGATATCGCGGGAGAAGAAGTCGCACTGCGACAGGATTAATGACTTGAGAAATACGGAACGGACCAATGAACCGCGGGGTCAACTTGCGAGAAGCTGTCTTAAGGGTAAGGTTCTGAGTGGAGAGCCATACTCTCTGACCGCAACAATATCTAGGACTCTTGGTTCTACGCTTATTAGCGGCCCTCACAGTCTGCGCCCTATAACGGCAAAGTGCCGACCTGACCCCCTTCCAGGTGCGCTCGCAACGCTGGACAAAAGCCTGAGCGGAGAGGACGCAGGACTCGGCGAGCTGAGATGAGAACAGCGGAGGTTGGTACCCGAGGCTACTCTGAAAAGGAGATAGACCGGTAGCAGACGAAGGAAGCGAGTTGTGGGCGTACTCTGCCCAGGGGAGCTGTTCTGACCAAGACGCAGGGTTACGAAAAGAAAGACTGCGTAAGATGCGACCAACAGTCTGATTGGCCCGTTCGGCTTGACCGTTAGACTGGGGATGGAAGCCAGACGAGAGACTGACGGAAGCCCCAATCAAACGGCAAAACTCCCTCCAAAATTGAGACGTGAACTGCGGGCCTCTGTCCGAAACGACGTCTGACGGAAGGCCATGAATTCGGAAAACAATCTCGATAATGATCTGAGCCGTCTCCTTAGCAGAAGGGAGCTTAGCGAGAGGAATGAAATGAGCCGCCTTAGAGAATCTATCGACAACCGTAAGAATAACTGTCTTCCCCGCTGATGAAGGCAGTCCGGTGATAAAATCTAAAGCGATGTGAGACCACGGTCGAGAGGGAATGGGAAGCGGTCTGAGACGGCCGGCAGGAGGAGAGTTCCCAGATTTAGTCTGCGCGCAGACCGAACAAGCAGCGACAAATCGACGCGCGTCACGATCCCGAGTGGGCCACCAGAAACGCTGGCGAATGGAAGCGAGCGTACCCGAACGCCGGGGTGGCCGGCTAACTTGGCAGAGTGGGCCCACTGAAGAACGGCCAGACGAGTAGGAACGGGAACGAACAGAAGGTTCCTAGGACAAGCTCGCGGCGACGGAGTGTGAGTGAGTGCTTGCTTTACCTGCCTCTCAATTCCCCAGACAGTCAACCCGACAACACGCCCCTCAGGGAGAATCCCCTCGGGGTCGGTGGAGACCTCAGAAGAACTGAAGAGACGAGATAAAGCATCAGGCTTGGTGTTTTTTGAGCCCGGACGATAAGAAATAACGAACTCGAAACGAGCGAAAAACAGAGCACAACGAGCCTGACGCGCATTAAGTCGTTTGGCTGAACGGATGTACTCAAGGTTCCTATGGTCAGTCCAAACGACAAAAGGAACGGTCGCCCCCTCCAACCACTGTCGCCATTCGCCTAGGGCTAAGCGGATGGCGAGCAGTTCGCGATTACCAACATCATAGTTACGTTCTGACGGCGATAAGCGATGAGAAAAAAACGCGCAAGGATGGACCTTGCCGTCAGAAAGGGAGCGCTGAGAAAGAATGGCTCCCACGCCCACCTCTGACGCGTCAACCTCAACAACAAACTGTCTAGAGATGTCAGGTGTAACAAGAATAGGTGCGGATGTAAAACGATTCTTGAGAAGATCAAAAGCTCCCTGGGCGGAAACGGACCACTTAAAGCACGTCTTAACAGAAGTAAGGGCTGTGAGGGGAGCTGCCACCTGACCGAAATTACGGATGAAACGACGATAGAAATTCGCGAAGCCAAGAAAGCGCTGCAGCTCGACGCGTGACTTAGGAACGGGCCAATCAATGACAGCCTGGACCTTAGCGGGATCCATCTTAATGCCCTCAGCGGAAATAACGGAACCGAGAAAAGGGACAGAGGAGGCATGAAAAGTGCACTTCTCAGCCTTCACATAAAGACAGTTCTCTAAAAGGCGCTGGAGGACGCGTCGCACGTGCTGAACATGAATCGGGAGAGACGGTGAAAAAATCAGGATATCGTCCATGTAAACGAAAACAAAAATGTTCAGCATGTCTCTCAGGACGTCGTTAACTAGTGCCTGAAAGACAGCTGGAGCGTTAACGAGGCCGAAAGGAAGAACCCGGTATTCAAAGTGCCCTAACGGAGTGTTAAACGCCGTCTTCCACTCGTCCCCCTCCCTGATGCGCACGAGATGGTAGGCGTTACGAAGGTCCAATTTGGTGAAAAACCTGGCTCCTTGCAGGATCTCGAAGGCTGAAGACATAAGAGGAAGCGGATAACGATTCTTAACTGTTATGTCATTCAGCCCTCGATAATCCACGCATGGGCGCAGGGACCCGTCCTTCTTCTGAACAAAAAAACCCCCGCTCCGGCGGGAGAGGAGGAGGAGACTATGGTACCGGCGTCGAGCGATACAGACAAATAATCCTTGAGAGCCTTACGTTCGGGAGCCGACAGAGAGTATAATCTACCCCGGGGGGAGTAGTTCCCGGAAGGAGATCAATACTACAGTCATACGACCGGTGTGGAGGGAGAGAAGTGGCCTTGGAACGACTGAACACCGTGCGCAGATCGTGATACTCCTCCGGCACCCCTGTCAAATCACCAGGCTCCTCCTGTGAAGAAGAGACAGAGGAAACAGGAGGGATAGCAGACATTAAACAGGTCACATGACAAGAAACATTCCAGGATAGGATAGTATTACTAGACCAATTAATAGAAGGGTTATGGCGAACTAGCCAGGGATGACCCAAAACAACAGGTGTAAAAGGTGAACGAAAAATTAAAAAAGAAATGGTTTCGCTATGATTACCAGAGACAGTGAGGGTTAAAGGCAGCGTCTCACGCTGAATCTTGGGGAGAGAACTACCATCTAAAGCGAACAAGGCCGTGGGATCCCTTAACTGTCTGAGAGGAATGTCATGTTCCCGAGCCCAGGTCTCGTCCATAAAACAGCCCTCCGCCCCAGAGTCTATCAAGGCACTGCAGGAAGCAGATGAACCGGTCCAGCGGAGATGGACCGGAAAGGTAGTGCAGGATCTTGAAGGAGAGACCTGAGTAGTTGCGCTCACCAGTAGCCCTCCTCTTACTGATGAGCTCTGGCTTTTACTGGGCATGAGGTGACAAAATGACCAGCGGAGCCGCAGTAGAGACAGAGGCGGTTGGTGATTCTCCGGTCCTTCTCTTTTGCCGAGATGCGGATACCCCCCAGCTGCATAGGCTCAGCATCCGAGCCGGCGGAGGAGGGTGGCATGATGCGGCAGGTGGCAGTGATGCGGAGAGGGGGGCAACGGAGAACGCGAGCTCCTTTCCACGAGCTCGGCGACGAAGATCAAACCGTCGCTCTATGCGAATAGCGAGAGCTATTAAGGAGTCCAGGCTGGAAGGAACCTCCCGGGAGAGAATCTCATCCTTAACCTCGGCGAGGAGACCCTCCAGAAAACGAGCGAGCAAAGCCGGATCGTTCCAGTCACTAGAGGCAGCGAGAGTGCGAAACTCAATAGAATAATCCGTTATGGATCGATTCCCCTGACATAGGGAAGACAGGGCCCTGGAAGCCTCTTCCCCAAAAACAGAACGGTCAAAAACCCGTATCATCTCCTCCTTAAAGTCCTGATACTGGTTAATACACTCAGCCCTCGCCTCCCAGATTGCCGTGCCCCACTCACGCGCCCGTCCGGTAAGGAGAGAAATGACGTAGGCGATGCGGGCTGTGCTCCTGGAGTAAGTGTTGGGCTGGAGAGAGAACACCACATCACACTGAGTGAGGAATGAGCGGCACTCAGTGGGCTCCCCAGAGTAACACGGCGGGTTATTGATCCTGGGCTCCGGAGACTCGGAAACCCTGGAAGTGGGCGGTGGATCGAGGTGGAGTTGGTGAACCTGTCTTGTGAGGTCGGAGACTTGGGCGGCCAGGGTCTCAACGGCATGTCGAGCAGCAGACAATTCCTCCTCGTGTCTGCCTAGCATCGCTCCCTGGATCTCGACGGCGGAGTGAAAAGGGTCCGGAGCCGCTGGGTCCATTCTTGGTCAGATTCTTCTGTTATGTACTTGAGTAAAGACCCAAAAGCGGTTTAACAGAAACAGAGTTCTTTTAATGAAAAAACAGGAATGGCATTGATCCTCTTCCGACGTTGTCAATGGCACATTAGAATACCCGCAGAGAGGGTGACAAATGAAACATAAAGTCCCTCTGATGAATAGCTGGGTAGCGGCGACAGGCTGCAGGTCGCTCTGGGTCGGTGCGGGTCACAGAGGAACGGTGGTAGCTGATCACACGTAGCATATGATGAACTGGACACGGTGCAAACAAAAGATAGTTAGTAGTGTACAGGATGCACCTGCCAGGCAGACTCCGACAGGATAGGACTAGGAGGAAGCAAACGAGACGATAGCTTGCTTCTGGCATGAGAAACACAAACGAGAATCTGACACCGAAAGTAGCAGGAACAGAGAGAGAAATAGAGACCTAATCAGAGGGAAAAAAGGGAACAGGTGGGGAAAGGGTGAACGAGCTAGTTAGGGGAGATGAGGAACAGCTGGAGAAGGAGAGAAAGAGAAGGTAACCTAATAAGACCAGCAGAGAGAGACAGAGTGAAGAGAAAGGACAGGAACAGACATAATAAGACATGACAGTTTGAAGCTCGTGTCCAAAACCGAAAGTAAAAGGTGCAAAACTAAACTTAATAATGGAAAGTATCGAAATAGCACACATAGAACAGATCTACCACTTCTTAGACTTGCTTTCAATGAGAATGACAGATCTATAACTCAGATTTCTATGTGAATTAGATCGGGTTACCCAAAATGTTACATATTGCAGATTTAAATAAACTATAGAAACTATTAAACTATGACAGGTTCTAATTGTGTTTTAGTTACCTTGACAAACCATCTCAAACCTCCACTCCATTGAGGTTGCCGAACATGCAACCCCTGGAGATGGTGAAGGTTTGAACAAGTAATGGTAATGGTGCTGAAGTGTGGGAGATTCCTCAGGTGATTGGATGACTCACCACAGTAAACATTCCGGGAAGCTTTAATTAACTCATTTACCTGGCAACTAGAGACAAACTGTCACTTCCTGTTTTTAATAAAGCTTCAAAAACATTCATTTCACACAATTCAAGTGTGTGTAAAAGTACAAAGTTAAGCTTCACAGAATACAACATATACAAAAATATACACTACATGCTTTGAGAGAGTATCAACATCAAAAATACCATAACAATTGGATAATACTGCTAGGAAACATCATTTTGAAACTTGGAAAGACGCTTTCATATTTTCCCATAAAAGAGTTGACAAAAGGAAGATTTCAACAACCTAAATAACTTCACTAATCAAGAACAGAATCACTTTCTTTCACAGGTGGTAACTCAAATCTGCTCACATTAGGAGAGTGAATGAGGTCAATAGGGAACAATAGCATTGAAACGATTGTTCCTATGTTGAGCCTCGAACAATGAATGATTACTAAATGCCAGTGGCAGTTTCAGATTGAGATCCTTGAATGGGCCAAGTTTACACCCAAGCCGTGGCATGCCATTTACATGTAAGAATGTACCCACTGGGCACACACTGGTTTGTTCAACGTTTCCACGTCATTTCAATGAAATTAAGTTGAACCAACGTGGGCTAAACGTTGAATTGACTTTTGTGCCCGGTGGGTTGTTACTCCCCTTTCTACTGCTGTGAGATACCTACTGGAGATCTAGCTTGAGGTACAACTCCCAACCACAGATCTAGGATCAGATTAAACTACCCTAAAACTTCACCTTCACCATTAGGTGGACAAATTATCTGACCATGTGTCAGTAGTTAGGGAAAACTTTTATCCGTAAATCTGCTGTCCCAATATTCCAGTGTACTCTTACAAATGTATATGACGATTTACAGTTCAAGGTGAGGTTGTTGTTCAAAGTCTGTGAAAAGCCTGATAACTTAAGCTCCTCGGACTACTCTACATGTGGCGACTTGATTCTTATCAATTCAGCCAAGGTCTTTGAATCCAAACCTTGTCCTATTCACCACTTAACTTTTGCCTCCATGTTGATAATGGTCTGATTGTACTTGCTCATTGCCATAACCAGAGGTTACTATATCTGTTACGGGCCTTTGATCCATACTTTTTTATTGCAAATTAACTTCTGCAACACATTGGTTAATTTGTGACCATAAATTACAGATGTGATTGATACAATAAGATATAGACATACAGCACAATTGATTGAACATTCAAATATCTCTTAGGAATGTATTAATGATGATTCATTCATTTATAATTCATTCATATTCAAAATTAATATGATCCATTTAATTGTGCTACACTCTCAGTTAACACGTTCTTGACTTACAGTTGATTCAAAAGCAGACACATTTGTTTAGATCAGTTGGTTTGCTTGTTTCAGCCATGTTACGTAAACGTAGATTTAGGGCAGGATCAAATAATAGGTTTCTAGTTCAACCTCAAGCAGGTTTTGACTTAACAACCTCAATCAGGGTTACTATAGGTCAATGTCACATGACGACATTGGTCTGAAGATGCTCTTTCTGTCTGGTCAGAGTAGCAGGAGGATCTCAGCTAGGATACACATCATCACAGATATCTCATCTGCTCTTACTTTCAACTCTCGGTGTGCGCACGCACACCCGCACACGGTCTCCATACTGCTTCTGAAGTGTTTGGGCACTTGATGCATCTTTGGGGAATAGCAGAAGATGACGAGGTTACTCACTGAGGGAGGATCTCACTACTCACTGGGTTTTGGTTTTGATGGTCTCCTTCTACATACGGATGAGACACAAGGTGTGATATAATTGGAGCATGTCGTGTGGTGGGGTAGTCCGGTGTGCATGTGCATCGTTCAGAAAACAAGGGCTGAACCTTGTGGTAACCTGTTCATACAGTACAACACATTAATATGCTCAGCTCAATGCCACATGTAAAATACAGTGGAAGCATGTCTCAAGCAATATTTGTGTCAGATGATATTGTGCTTTAAGAACGTCAGACATACAGTGCCTTGCGAAAGTATTCAGCCCACTTGAACTTTGCGACCTTTTGCCACATTTCAGGCTTCAAACATAAAGATATAGAACTGTATTTTTTTGTGAAGAATCAACAACAAGTGGGACACAATCATGAAGTGGACCGACATTTATTGGATATTTCAAACTTTTTTAACAATTCAAAAACTTAAAAATTGGGCGTGCATAATTATTCAGCCCCCTTAAGTTAATACTTTGTAGCGCCACCTTTTGCTGCGATTACAGCTGTAAGTCGCTTGGGGTATGTCTCTATCAGTTTTGCACATCAAGAGACTGACATTTTTTCCCATTCCTCCTTGCAAAACAGCTCGAGCTCAGTGAGGTTGGATGGAGAGCATTTGTGAACAGCAGTTTTCAGTTCTTTCCACAGATTCTCGATTGGATTCAGGTCTGGAATTTGACTTGGCCATTCTAACACCTGGATATGTTTATTTATTTTTTGAACCATTCCATTGTAGATTTTGCTTTATGTTTTGGATCATTGTCTTGTTGGAAGACAAATCTCCGTCCCAGTCTCAGGTCTTTTGCAGACTCCATCAGGTTTTCTTCCAGAATGGTCCTGTATTTGGCTCCATCCATCTTCCCATCAATTTTAACCATCTTCCCTGTCCCTGCTGAAGAAAAGCAGGCCCAAACCATGATGCTGCCACCACCATGTTTGACAGTGGGTATGGCGTGTTCAGGGTGATGAGCTGTGTTGCTTTTACGCCAAACATAACGTTTTGCATTGTTGCCAAAAAGTTCAATTTTGGTTTCATCTGACCAGAGCACCTTCTTCCACATGCTTGGTGTGTCTCCCAGGTGGCGTGTGGCAAACATTAAACAACACTTTTCAATATCTTTAAGAAATGGCTTTCTTCTTGCCACTCTTCCATAAAGGCCAGATTTGTGCAATATACGACTGATTGTTGTCCTATGGACAGAGTCTCCCACCTCAGCTGTAGATCTCTGCAGTTCATCCAAAGTGATCATGGGCCTCTTGGCTGCATCTCTGATCAGTCTTCTCCTTGTATGAGCTGAAAGTTTAGAGGGACGGCCAGGTCTTGGTAGATTTGCAGTGGTCTGATACTCCTTCCATTTCAATATTATCGCTTGCACAGTGCTCCTTGGGATGTTTAAAGCTTGGGAAATCTTTTTGTATCCAAATCCGGCTTTAAACTTCTTCACAACAGTATCTCGGACCTGCCTGGTGTGTTCCTTGTTCTTCATGATGCTCTCTGCGCTTTTAACGGACCTCTGAGACTATCACAGTGTGGGTGCATTTATACGGAGACTTGATTACACACAGGTGGATTGTATTTATCATCATTAGTCATTTAGGTCAACATTGGATCATTCAGAGATCCTCACTGAACTTCTGGAGAGAGTTTGCTGCACTGAAAGTAAAGGGGCTGAATAATTTTGCATGCCCAATTTTTCAGTTTTTGATTTGTTAAAAAAGTTTGAAATATCCAATAAATGTCGTTCCACTTCATGATTGTGTCCCACTTGTTGTTGATTCTTCACAAAAAAATACAGTTTTATATCTTTATGTTTGAAGCCTGAAATGTGGCAAAAGGTCGCAAAGTTCAAGGGGGCCGAATATTTTCGCAAGGCACTGTAACTGCTCTCTCCAACCTACCCTAAGTGGAAAACCTCCACATACCAAGCTGATCAACAATAACAAGTTCCATTTGACTAAACGGTGGGAAAGGGAAGCCTCGAGGTCTTGAGCGATCAGTGCTGTATATGTGAGGCTGATAAACCATCAGACATGGATCTTAAGGTTTATGTTACCTGGGAACAAAACAGTTTCCTGGGAATATAGCTTCAGTCAGCGAGCTCACCATGAGTCGTTAATCATGAAACATACACCCCCGCCCTTCTTCAGGTGCACAATTGAGAGCATCCTGTCGGGCTGTATCGCCGCCTGGTACGGCAACAGCACCGCCTACAACCGCAGGGCTCACCAGAGGGTAGTGAGATCTGCACAACGCATCACCGGGGGCAAACTACCTGCCTTCCAGGACACCTATGGCAAACGATGTCACAGGAAGGCAAAAAAGATAATCAAGCACAATAACCACCCGAGCCACTGCCTGTTCACCCCGCTTCCATCCAGAAGGTGAGGTCAGTACAGGTGCATCAAAGCTGGGACAGAGAGATTGAAAAACAGCTTCTATCTCAAGGCCTTCAGATTGTTAAACAGCCACCACTAGCACAGAGAGACGGCTGCCTACCTACAGACTTGCTATCATCGGCCACTTTAATAAATGGAACACTAGTCACTTTAATAATGTCACTTTAAGAATGTTTACATATCTTGCATTACTCACCTGATATGTATATACTGTATCCTTCACTATCTATTCTTTACTATCTATTGCATCTTAGCCGCTCTGTCACTGCTCGTCTATATATTTTATACTTATATATTCTCATCCCATTCCTTTACTAGATTGTGTGTATTAGGTTTTGTTGTGGAATTGTTAGATATTACCTGTTATATACTGTTCCACTGTTAGATCTAGAAGCATAAACATTTCTCTACACTCGCAATAACATCTGCTAACCATGTGTATGTGACCAATAAATTTGATTTAGTGTCTGTCTATTACTGTCTATGCAAGACAACCTCAGTCAACCCTTCCTCCAGATTCTAGGACTAAAATTGAATTGAGAAGCTGCAATGAAACTCTGTGAAGTGTGGCGAACCCACGATATCCCTGAGCATCCAATCACCACAGATAAAAGAGGCATATACTATAGGGTGTGTGTGTGTGTGTGTGTGTGTGTGTGTGTGTGTGTGTGTGTGTGTGTGTGTGTGTGTGTGTGTGTGTGTGTGTGTGTGTGTGTGTGTGTGTGTGTGTGTGTGTGTGTGTGTGTGTGTGTGTGTGTGTGTGTGTGTGTGTGTGTGTGTGTTGGGGAGTTGGTTCGTTGGAGAACACAGTGCTGGGGAGTTGGTTCGCTGGAGAACACATGGTTTACTCATCGACTCTGGTTGTGAATTGCACATACAGTGAGGCTACAGCAGGGATCGGAGATGTTGGGTTTATATCATGGTCTCCTACTCTCCTCATCTCCACCTTCTGATGGTTAATCAATTCACTATGGTTTTTGTTCTGGTGGAGTGTGGTTGGCAAATACGAACCATATCACACAATGACATGACGCACTTGCAACAGTGTTTCCCAACCCTGGTTCTCCAGTATCCCCAACAGTACAATTGTACTGTAACCCTGGACAAGCACACCTGATTCAAATTGTCAGCTAATCATCAAGCCTTCAATGAGTTGAATGAGGTGTGTTTGTCCAGGGCTACAACGAAACTGCGTACTGTTGGGGGGTACTGGAAGACCAGGGTCGGGAAACGTTTACATTCTGTTCTGCCATCTTCGAAAACATCCAAATACAGTACCATCAGTGTCTTTCGAATGGTTATAGTATAGTAGTATATGATAGAAAATATAAGTGCAACTCACTTCAATACTGATACTGTGATCAATTCCTTACCAAATGTTTCAGGCTCCCCTGCCCCCATAAGAATAACAAAACTGATATATAAACAGTTGTGTTTCCCATCAAATGAGGTCATTTGTATCAAATGGCTAGATGAACACGTGAGTTCCACACTGTGCCTCAGTTACAACAACAAGCCTATAAAACAGCACTACAGCAGTGCGCCATACAGTTAGTGCTGAGGTGGATATTTGGTTTCTCCATGGGGGGGGGGACAAAATGAGTAAATAATATGCTTTCTATCGGGAGAATGTTTCATTTCTTGAGAATATTCTGTGATGCACATTGTTTGCGTTTAAGGTTAAGCCTATAATGAGTATACACAGTGTGTGATATTTTATCCTAGGCTCTTGGCTACAGAAGAAGCACATCTATGGGGATACTTTTATGAAATGTAACATTGGTTACATTTGCTTGGTTATGGCATTACTCAACACAGCAACCTCTGGGTATCATTCAACTTAACTCTGGCCTCGGTATAAGACTAGTGATTTTTTTCAAATGTGAAACTGCACCTTATTCACAAGCCAAAAAAGTTACTTTCCATAACACATGGAACTACTGTATGCAATCTTTCGCAAACATAACAGCTAGAGAGTGCTTCATAGCAAAGTAATCATAATCATAAAACCAGGTCTTTAATGGTTACAAAAAGCCCAATCTGCACTCAACAAGCTCAGAGAGCTACTGATGTAATGACTTGAGGTCAATAGGAAAACAGTGAGAGGCACTGAAGAGGGCAACCTCGAGGTCTCTGCATTCTATATGCTACATCAGTGTGGTCTCTCCTATGGTATATGAGTGCAGTCTCTATAGGGCATGATGAGTGTGGACTGTCCTCGGCATAACAAGGGCTTGGTATTAAAATGATTAAATCATTCATCACAATAATAATTATTCTAAATGTATCATTTCAATGTATGAGTTATTATAGATGTAGCTAGTGTTATTGTATTGTAAATTGAGCAGAACAACAAGCACCAGCTATGAAATAAGAGACATTAATACATGTCAGACTACAGGGAACGCTTAGTGCTGCGCAAGAACACTTTATTAGGAAGAAACAGAGGCGTGTTCTTATTTAAATGAATGAATCCTCAGTGAGGTACTGCACAGTACGCAGCAAAGTAGAATTTTCCTGCTTAATGTTGAATAAGGAAAGGACCCCTACACTGCTGTTTTTCTTTGTATCTACCTCTCAATAGATTGTCAGAGAGGAATTAAAATATATGAAAGGTAGTATCTTTGTATGCAACCCAATTCGAACTATCTTTGAACAAATGTAGACTTCATTATTATTGTGCACAGATTTTCTCAGCTGCAATAAGTTTCAATGAGCTAAACAATTCCAATTGAATCTGTAGTCCATTCCATTGCCCCCAGGTGTGCTGTGCATGGTGGAATACACATTCAAGCACCATCTGTTTGACAGAAAAGACACTGAAATCAATCATGTTTGTGATGGCATGATAGTCTGAAATAAATAAATCAGGATCAACTGCTCTATTCCAAAATGAAAAACCATTTCAGGTGATCCTTGACCTCTAGCTGCTCTGGATTCTGAATGGCCTGTGTGGAACATGGCAGTATAAGCAGCACAAGAACGCACATAAAGATATAAAAAATTGCATAGCAGTAGCCCTTATCAGGTCAACAGGACACAAAGATCATGTTTACTAGGTAATATGAGCCATTAAATGTGATTAACCATGGCTGAAGACCGAATTACACAATCCCATAATCATATTCTGTCATAAAACAAAAGGTAGAACAACTATGGGTGAGTCAATGAGACAAAGATGATGTAAGATACTGTAGTTACCCTTATACAATATCTGACAGTGAAAGAACTCTAGATAGCCTGACTGAAGCTTGTTTGACTGTTTTATATATTAACATTTATTTTGATGGAATATAAATTGATCCAGGCACAAAATATTTTCTTTTCTTATTGAACTAAGCTAACTATATAACACAAGGGCCTAGGGGGTTTATATGATTTTCTCTTTGCTTTTTAAATTGAGGCTAATAACTTCTAGGGACAGATACTCCCTTCCCCTAAGTATAGGAGAAGGTGCATTATGTTAGGTTGTGGGTAACGACCCCCATGTACAATCATACTTTGTTGACCAAGACTTGTAATTGTATGAGTGTTGTGGTGTATTTTAATTAGTTTTGTGAGGCTACAAAATACATTATTCTAATATGAAAGGCCTTGGAGTGAGATGAATATTATTATTATTATTTATGTTATATGGGGATAGCTACCCCCTTCCCTTTGGATAATGTATATAACGCTGTTTGTGTCTCCTCCTGCGCTGTCCCCCTGCTGAGTCAGAGTGTGCCCCACATATCATGGTTAGATCTTTTGGCCAGTTAAACTGACACTTTTTCATTTATACGTCAATTATTAGACAAAAGGTATCTTGTTGTCCAAGACTTATAATTGTATTATGAGATTGTTATCATTTATTTATTGCATTCGTTTTTTATGTAGGCGTTGCCAAGTGCAAAATGGACTCATGTTCTGAGATGCATGCCAGAAAAGCCACTACACAACACTAAACAATACATTAATTGCACTATAACGATGACAAACGGTGCCCAGAGTTAAGTTGGATAACTGTTAGGGCCTACAGAAAGCTGTCCCAACAGCACCATTGAGTGAATCCTTATCACCGCTACACCGAGCTATCAACAGAGCCTTGTCTGGCAGTGAAATAGTTAATTGAGCCTCATTTACTGCCTTCAAAAAACATAGCTGATATGGTTGACTTGCCTAAACAAATGTGGTTTCTAATGACAATTTAGATGTACAAACTATGGCATAAGGGGACGACAAGCGATAAGAGGCAATCCGTAATTTTGATGAAGACATTAATGAGCGAGCTAGGACGAAAGTACATTAATCAATATAAACAGTAGTTCATCACTCTGGAAATTTACAGCGAACAGTATTCAGAACATGGGCCAGTCTTACAGTATTTTCCCTGTACACCAAGTCAGAACCGTAGCATAAATAAAGGGGGCATATAAGCAGACATGTGCACCACCAAGTCAGAACAGTAGGCTAAGTTATGAGGGGGAAAGGGACCAAATTAACAGGGTGAGGCACATGGGCTACTAATAGCTTACTACACAACATACACTTAGTATTACTTTCTTAGCTCCAGTATACATATCTCCATGGCATATTACATGATTATGCAGCAGCACACAATACATTTTTGGACTCATCTTCTTGTTCTGTGCTCACTTGAACAGGAAGTAGGCGGAGTGGTCCTTCTTGCGGGCAAATTTCGTCATCAAAGTCTGGCATTCTCTGGATTGATGGTACTTTCAAGACAACTGGGACCCCCCCCAAAAAACAACATGGTCGAATCATGATGTCAGTGATCTTCAGGTCAGAGCTCTAGAAAGAGGCCAGAGTCCCCGACTTGGAATTCGGAGTTGGATGACCGTACAAAATGTATTTTCCCAGTCGGAGCTCATTTTTGCGAATGCCATGCATGTGTAAAGCTGTCAAGGCAAAGGGTGGCTACTTTGCACTGTTCTGTGAATGGAGTAGTACACAGCATTGTACGAGATCTTCAAGTTCTTGAATGGAATTGCCTTCATTTCTCAGAACAAGAATAGACTGACGAGTTTCAAAATAAAATGATTTGTTTCTGGCCATTTTGAGCCTGTAAGCGAACCCACAAATGCTGATGCTCCAAATACTCAACTAGCCTAAAGAAGGACAGTTTTATTGCTTCTTCAAACAGAACAACAGTTTTCAGCTGTGCTAACATAATTGCAAAAGGTTTTTCTAATGATCAATTAGCCTTTTAAAATGATAAACGTGGATTAGCTAACACAATGTGCCATTGGAACACAGGAGTGATGGTTGCTGATAATGGGCCTGTGTACGCCTAAGTAGATATTCCACAGAAAATCTGCAATTTCCAGCTACAATAGTAATTTACAACATTAACAATGTCTACACTGTATTTCCGATCAATTTCATGTTATTTTAATGGACAAAAAACTGCTTTTCTTTCAAAAACAAGGACATTTCTCAGTGACCCCAAACTTTTGAATGGTAGTGTGTATATATATTTTTTGATTCTGTTGATACCCCTATACAATATCTGACAGCGAAAGTACTCTATTTGATAGCCTTACTGAAGCAATTCATAGCGAGGGAGAGCTGTGACACACTGGCCTGGGCAGGATGCCCTTGCAAATGCAGTATCCGCACAGAAATGTACTCCTGAAGGTGCTGAGCTTTGATTGGTTCTCTCAAACGTTTTGTTTTTCTCGGGGCTTGAGACCTAACCTTGTTTTGGTTTGAAAATCCAACAGTTGGCGGCTGTGTGTGGTGGTCTATGTGAGTGTTTGAGTGAGAAAGACCCAGAGGAGAACCAATCAGTAAAAAAGCACATCCCCTTCGTTATCGATGCATGGTGCCGACAACATCTAAATAGCCTTTCCAGACTCTGAAGTCAGGAGGACTTTGGGTTAGGTGTTAAAGGCAGTCCACTCTATAGAGATAATACGGCTACTTTTACACAGACAGCCTATTTCTGATCGCAGCCAAAGGATCGGATAGAGAAATTAAAAAAAACATTGTGGCGATTGAGACGTTGACAATTTTTTATTGTACAATCAATTTCAAGGTAATTCAAGTTGAAGCATTTTGTCCAACAAAAGCTTTGTTCCAATCTCATGTATGCATCTCCATATCTCAGAGGAAACAGCTATGACTTTACATTTTTGAAAGGGACAAGACACCTGACTGCACGATTGTCCATAAACAGTCAAAATGGCTTTCAGTTCATTATCAGGTATTCTTTATTGGCTTATTGATAGGTAATCAAAGCAGTGTCAGAACATTATCATGGGCATTGATACCCAGCAGCACTTGACTGACCTCACTTAATGTGGCTCAAAGGCCGTATAGTCTTTACAATCTCCGCTGCTGGCTTGTTTGTTACACAGGAAGTAATGGAGAGTCGTTACAGCAGAGTTAATATTATTTTACTATAAAATTAACTCTGTAGAGTGAACTTAAAACTCGGTTGTGTAAAAGAACCCCAGTGTTGTTCATTTCCATAGTTGAGCATGTTTCTGCCATTTTTCACTCTGTGTAGAGTAAAACACTCAAAACCACGCCATTCATTATCATTTTCTCCAGAGTGCTCTACTGCAGTTTGATTTAAAAAAAATGGTTTCAATATCTGTGTTCTTGCATGTACATAGATTGATAAATTAACCGTATGCAACACAAAGATAAATAACATACATTTTTCTAAAGTAATCCAATCTGTTAGTTGGACTTATTGCACCCGTTACTAAAATGATTGTTCTATTTTAGATGGTTTAGGTAGTGTAATTTCTTTATCTTTTTAACCCTGGCAATCATTCTGAATGCAGGTTGTGGGTGAAAGATATTCAAATTGTTGGATATCCCCACTCTGGCTGGATTCCAATAGGAATTAAACATAAAGCCAGAATAATGTGACTTGCAGGCCTAATGTGGCCTGCAAACCAGGAGTTTCAGGTCACTGTATTACAATAGTATTTTTCTGTGTTTACCCGGATCCGAGTCAATTTAACCCTGATCAGAGTCAATTTATTTAGTATTATGAGGGAGAGTAAATATGTAATGACACAGGTAGAACTAAAAATGTATCTAAACAATGAACTCTAGAATAGTGGACAACACTGCAGAGAGTTAATAAAAGTAATGTTGTGCAGGGTGAAACGCAATATCAACACTAAATTGAGCAAATACAACTCTGAAAAATAACTATTTTGCTAGAATACATTTAGCTTGTTTTAGACAGAGTAATGTTATCTGCACAGTCATTGTACTTTGTGGGAGCCTATCTATGGATCATGGCAAGGAAGGTACAATGCAGCAAATAGACAGGAGGAAGCACACTTTATGGATGCACAAGTTTTTAAAATGTAAAAACATGAATTTGACATCATAATTTCATGCCATTATGGAGATAGGGTATGGATTTAGATACAGTATACACTCTTCAGTTGTCCCCATAGGAGAAACCTTTTGGGTTCCAGGTCGAACCCTTTTGGGTTCCAGATCAAACCGTCAGTAGAAAGGGTTCTACCTGGAACCAAAACGGTTCTTCTAAGGGTTATCATATGGGGACAACCAAATAACCCTTTAAGGTTCTAGATAGCACCTATTGTTCTAAGAGTGTAGAGAGCGTTATCCATATAGCACAGGCAGGCAGACAGGCGGGCAGACCGACAGAAAGACAGGCAGACAGGCAGGCAGGCAGGCAGGCAGGCAGGCAGACAGACAGGTTCACGCACAAGCCCATGAGAATGGACCTATATGAACTGTTGATGCCTTAACAAAATGCATTATATAACACTGACCTCTAGTGGACGTTCAAAAGACAATCGCTTTATACATGTATATATATATATCCCATTTAGCAGACGCTTTTGTCCAAAGCGACTTACAAGTCGGCTGGGGCCACTACTTTTTTTACATATGGGTGGCCCCAGCGGGAATGACCCACTACGTGGCGTTCAAGCGCCATGCTCTACCGACTGAGCCACACAGTATTTTGTTTTACATTTTAAATGTACCTTTATTTAACTAGACAAGTCAGTTAAGAACAAATTCTTATTTTCAATAACGGCCTATGAACAATGGGTTAACTGCCTGTTCAGGGGCAGAACGACAGATTTGTACCTTATCAGCTTTAGGATTTGAACTTGCAACCTTCCGGTTACTAGTCCAACGCTCTAATCACTAGGCTACCCTGCCGCCCGGTGAGTTCCAAAAGTATCGGGACAGTGACACATTTTTTGTTGTTTTGGCTCTGTACTCCAGAACTTTGAATTTAAAATTATACAATGACTATGATGTTAAAATGCAGACTGTCAGCACAATACCCATACCCCCTCCCCCCAAAATACAAATACCCATATCCCCCCTAACCTACCCTGTTACTGTAATGGTGAGGGGTTAGCATGGTTTGGAGATATGGTACAGCATATGTGCATCTAACTTTCTCACTCATTATGGTAGCATCCACATTAATATACAATTGTTAACAAAAATGACTCCAAAATGACATTATTTACAATGCATTTCTATTGGGAACAAAATAATCTGAAACGCAAGCAAAATAAACAGCAAATGCATCCAACAAGTTTGTAGAGTCACCAGCATTGCGTGCTAGGAATGTTGGACCAAATACTACACTTTTGACTACTTTAATATCAAATCAAATCAAATTTATTTATATAGCTCTTCGTACATCAGCTGATATCTCAAAGTGCTGTACAGAAACCCAGCCTAAAACCCCAAACAGCAAGCAATGCAGGTGTAGAAGCACGGTGGCTAGGAAAAACTCCCTAGAAAGGCCAAAACCTAGGAAGAAACCAGTCCTCTTCTGGCTGTGCCGGGTGGAGATTATAACAGAACATGGCCAAGATGTTCAAATGTTCATAAATGACCAGCATGGTCGAATAATAATAAGGCAGAACAGTTTAAACTGGAGCAGCAGCACGGTCAGGTGGACTGGGGACAGCAAGGAGTCATCATGTCAGTTAGTCCTGGGGCATGGTCCTAGGGCTCAGGTCCTCCGAGAGAGAGAAAGAAAGAAAGAGAGAAGGAGAGAATTAGAGAACGCACACTAAGATTCACACAGAACACCGAATAGGACAGGAGAAGTACTCCAGATACAGCAAACTGACCCTAGCCCCCCGACACATAAACTACTGCAACATAAATACTGGAGGCTGAGACAAGAGGGGTCAGGAGACACTGTGGCCCCATCCGAGGACACCCCCGGACAGGGCCAAACAGGAAGGATATAACCCCACCCACTTTGCCAAAGCACAGCCCCCACACCACTAGAGGGACATCTTCAACCACCAACTTACCATCCTGAGACAAGGCTGAGTATAGCCCACAAAGATCTCCGCCATGGCACAACCCAAGGGGGGGCGCCAACCCAGACAGGATGACCACATCAGTGAATCAACCCACTCAGGTGACGCACCCCTTCCAGGGACGGCATGAGAGAGCCCCAGTAAGCCAGTGACTCAGCCCCTGTAATAGGGTTAGAGGCAGAGAATCCCAGTGGAAAGAGGGGAACCCGGCCAGGCAGAGACAGCAAGGGTGGTTCGTTGCTCCAGAACCTTTCCGTTCACCTTCCCACTCCTGGGGGTCTTCAGGGGGTCTTCAGTAAAGACTTAAAGGTTGAGACCGAGTTTGCGTCTCTGAGACCGTTCCATAAAAATGGAGCTCTATAGGAGAAAGCCCTGCCTCCAGCTGTTTGCTTAGAAATTCTAGGGATTAGGAGGCCTGCGTCTTGTGACCGAAGCGTACGTGTAGGTACAGTGCATTGTGAAAGTATTCGGCCCCCTTGAACTTTGCAACCTTTTGCCACATTTCAGGCTTCAAACATAAATATATAAAACTGTATTTTTTTGTGAAGAAACAACAACAAGTGGGACACAATCATGAAGTCGAACAACATTTATTGGATATTTCAAACTTTTTTAACAAATCAAAAACTGAAAAATTGGGCGTGCAAAATTATTCAGCCCCCTTAAGTTAATACTTTGTAGCGCCACCTTTTGCTGCGATTACAGCTGTAAGTAGCTTGGGGTATGTCTCTATCAGTTTTGCACATCGAGAGACTGACATTTTTTCCCATTCCTCCTTGCAAAACAGCTCGAGCTCAGTGAGGTTGGATGGAGAGCATTTGTGAACAGCAGTTTTCAGTTCTTTCCACAGATTCTCGATTGGATTCAGGTCTGGACTTTGACTTGGCCATTCTAACACCTGGATATGTTTATTTTTGAACCATTCCATTGTAGATTTTGCTTTATGTTTTGGATCATTGTCTTGTTGGAAGACAAATCTCTGTCCCAGTCTCAGGTCTTTTGCAGACTCCATCAGGTTTTCTTCCAGAATGGTCCTGTATTTGGCTCCATCCATCTTCCCATCAATTTTAACCATCTTCCCTATCCCTGCTGAAGAAAAGCAGGCCCAAACCATGATGCTGCCACCACCATGTTTGACAGTGGGTATGGCGTGTTCAGGGTGATGAGCTGTGTTGCTTTTACGCCAAACATAACGTTTTGCATTGTTGCCAAAAAGTTCAATTTTGGTTTCATCTGACCAGAGCACCTTCTTCCACATGTTTGGTGTGTCTCCCAGGTGGCTTGTGGCAAACTTTAAACAACACTTTTTATGGATATCTTTAAGAAATGGCTTTCTTCTTGCCACTTCCATAAAGGCCAGATTTGTGCAATATACAACTGATTGTTGTCCTATGGACAGAGTCTCCCACCTCAGCTGTAGATCTCTGCAGTTCATCCAGAGTGATCATGGGCCTCTTGGCTGCATCTCTGATCAGGCTTCTCCTTGTATGAGCTGAAAGTGTAGAGGGACGGCCAGGTCTTGGTAGATTTGCAGTGGTCTGATACTCCTTCCATTTCAATATTATCGCTTGCACAGTGCTCCTTGGGATGTTTAAAGCTTGGGAAATATTTTTGTATCCAAATCCGGCTTTAAACTTCTTCACAACAGTATCTCGGACCTGTCTGGTGTGTTCCTTGTTCTTCATGATGCTCTCTGTGCTTTTAACGGACCTCTGAGACTATCACAGTGCAGGTGCATTTATACGGAGACTTGATTACACACAGGTGGATTGTATTTATCATCATTAGTCATTCAGGTCAACATTGGATCATTCAGAGATCCTCACTGAACTTCTGGAGAGAGTTTGCTGCACTGAAAGTAAAGGGGCTGAATAATTTTGCTTTTGTTTTTGATTTGTTAAAAAAGTTTGAAATATTCAATAAATGTCGTTCCACTTCATGATTGTGTCCCACTTGTTGTTGATTCTTCAGAAAAAAAGACAGTTTTATATCTTTATGTTTGAAGCCTGAAATGTGGCAAAAGGTCGCAAAGTTCAAGGGGGCCGTATACTTTGCAAGGCACTGTATGTACGGCAGGACCAAATCAGAGAGATAGGTAGGAGCAAGCCCATGTAATGCTTTGTAGGTTTGCAGTAAAACCTTGAAATCAGCTCTTGATTTGACAGAAAGCCAGTGTAGAGAGGCTAGCACTGGAGTAATATGATCAATTTTTTTGGTTCTAGTCAGGATTCTAGCAGCCGTATTTAGCACTAACTGAAGTTTATTTAGTGCTTTGTCCGGGTAGCCGGAAAGTAGAGCATTGCAGTAGTCTAACCTGGAAGTGACAAAAGCATGGATTAATTTTTCTGCATCATTTTTGGACAGAAAGTTTCTGATTTTTGCAATGTTACGTAGATGGAAAAAAGCTGTCCTTGAAATGGTCTTGATATGTTCTTCAAAAAAGAGATCAGGGTCCAGAGTAACGCCGAGGTCCTTCACAGTTTTATTTGAGACGACTGTACAACCATTAAGATTAATTGTCAGATTCAACAGATGATCTTTTTGTTTCTTGGGACCTAGAACAAGCATCTCTGTTTTGTCCGAGTTTAAAAGTAGAAAGTTTACAGCCATACACTTCCTTATGTCTGAAACACATGCTTCTAGGAAGGGTAATTTTGGGGCTTCACCATGTTTCATTGAAATGTACAGCTGTGTGTCATCCGCATAGCAGTGAAAGTTAACATTATGTTTTTGAATAACATCCCCAAGAGTTAAAATATATAGTGAAAACAATAGTGGTCCTAAAACGGAACCTTGAGGAACACCGAAATTTACAGTTGATTTGTCAGAGGACAAACCATTCATAGAGACAAATTGATATCTTTCCGACAGATAAGATCTAAACCAGGCCAGAACTTGTCCGTGTAGACCAATTTGGGTTTCCAATCTCTCCAAAAGAATGTGGTGATCGATGGTATCAAAAGCAGCACTAAGGTCTAGGAGCACGAGGACAGATGCAGAGCCTCGGTCCGATGCCATTAAGATGTCATTTACCACTTTCACAAGTGCCGTCTCAGTGCTATGATGGGGTCTAAAACCAGACTGAAGGTATACATTGTTTGTCTTCAGGAAGGCAGTTGCTGCGCAACAGCCTTTTCTAAAATGTTTGAGAGGAATGGAAGATTCGATATAGGCCGATAGTTTTTTATATTTTCTGGGTCAAGGTTTGGCTTTTTCAAGAGAGGCTTTATTACTGCCACTTTTAGTGAGTTTGGTACACATCCGGTGGATAGAGAGCAGTTTATTATGTTCAACATAGGAGGGCCAAGCACAGGAAGCAGCTCTTTCAGTAGTTTCGTTGGAATAGGGTCCAGTATGCAGCTTGAAGGTTTAGAGGCCATGATTATTTTCATCATTGTGTCAAGAGACATAGTACTAAAACACTTGAGCGTCTCTCTTGATCCTAAGTCCTGGCAGAGTTGAGAAGACTCAGGACAACTGAGCTTTGAAGGAATACGCAGATTTAAAGAGGAGTCCGTAATTTGCTTTCTAATAATCGTAATCTTTTCCTCAAAGAAGTTCATAAATTTATCACTGCTAAAGTGATACACAAACAGTGGCAAGAAAAAGTATGTGAACGCTTTGGTGTTAATCGGATTTCTGCATAAATTGGTCATCAAATTTGATCTGATCTTCACAACAATAGACAATCATAGTGTGCTTAAAATAATAAAACACAATTAATAATAAAACACATTGGAGATGTTGGTTAGAGCTGCCTTGTCCTATAAAAAACACTCACTATTCACAAGAAGCATTGACTCATGTGAACCATGCCTCGAACAAAATAGATCGCAAAATACCAAAGATAAAGTGTTGACTTGCATAAAGCTGGAAAGGGTTACAAAAGTATCTCTAAAAGCCTTGATGTTCATGAGTCCACGGTAAGACAAATAGTCTGTAAATGGAGAAAGTTCAGCACTGCTGCTACTCTCCCTAGGAGTAGCCGTCCTGCAAAGATGACAGCAAGAGCACAGTGCAGAATGCTCAATGAGGTTAAGAAGAATCCTAGTGTCAGCTAAAGACTTACAGACATCTCTGGAGCATGCTAAGATTTCCCTTAACTGGAACCAAGGGGCCTAACCTGAACCAAGAAAAACACCAAGACCATTATTCCTCCTCTTCCAAACATTACAGTTGGCACTATGCATTTGGGCAAGTAGGGTTCTCCTGGCATCCGCCAAACCCAGATTCGTCCGTCAGACTGACAGATGGTTAAGCATGATTCATCACTCCAGAGAATGTGTCTATACTGCTCCAGAGTCCAATGGCAGCGAGCTTTACACCACTCCAGCTTATGCTTAGCATTGTGCATGGTGATCTTAGTTTTGTGTGTGGCTGCTAGGGCATGGAAACCCATTTCATGAAGCTCCCGACGAACAGCTCTTCTGCTGACGTTGCTTCCAGAGGCAGTTTGGAACTCATGGTGAGGGTTGCAACCGAGGACAGGCAATTTTTTACACGTTAAGCGCTTCAGCACTTGGCCACAACACCCAGGAGACAAAGGGCTGTGAGAAGGGTTTAATTATAGATACATGAAAAGTGGGATGTATACAGAGGGTGCGGGACAAGCAAAGATGAACAGCAGAGGGGCTAAGGATTTTAGAAATGGGGAAAGGGCCGATGAAACATTGGGAAAGTTTATGAGACTCCATCCGGAGGGGCAGGTCCCGAGTCGACAGTCATACCCTCTGCCCGAGAAGATAGCGGGGAGCAGGGATCCGGTGGGCACTCCGTTTGTCGCAGATTCTTGAAAAGAGTGTCTCTCTTCCGGGTATGACAACAGCGGCGGATGAACATTTGGGCTAAAGGTATGCTGACCTCTTCTTCTTGTTCAGAGAAGAAATACAACTGCAACGCAGAGACTGCGTTGCAGTTGTATTTCACCCACACAAGTTGCTGGCTCCAAGTTGTAGGCTTGGGAGAAGCCTCGGATCTCTCCGCCATTCCCGCAGAGTACCAGGACCTCTGGGGGGTTTTCAATAAGGCCCGCACTACATCTCTCCCGCCGCATCGACCCTACGACTGCGCTATTGACCTTCTCCCGGGTACTACACTGCCTTGGGGGCGGCTTTATTCCATGCCGGGTCCGGAGACCAAGACCATGGACAGGTACATTAAGGATTCTCTTGCTGCAGGGAGTATTCGTCCATCTGCCTCCCCCACTGGCAACGTTTCCAGGGGTCCAGCTGACCGGGCATTCTCAAACCTCAAGAATCGATTCACCACAGCTCCCATCTTAGTCCATCCGGACGCGTCCCGTCAGTTTGTGGTGGAGTTTGACGCCTCGAACATTGGATTGGGGGCTGTCCTGTCCCAGCATTCTGCCCAGGACCAAAAGTTGCAACCCTGCGTTTTCCTTTCCCATTGTCTTAAACCTGCTGAGAGGAACTACAATGTGGGAAATTGAAAACTACTCAAGATGACATTGGAGGATTGGAGACACTGGTTAGAGGGGGCTGAACATACATTCATAGTGTGGACTGATCACAAGAACCTGGACTATCTCCGCACCGCCAAGCACCTCAACTCTAGGCAAGCACGATGGGCCCTGCTTTTCACTCTGTTCAACTTTACCATCTCCTACCGCCCGGGGTCCAAGAATGTGGAGCCGGATGCGCTCTCACGCGTCTCTAGCCCCGCTGCACCGTCAGACCCCAAGACTATTCTCCCTACCTCTTGTCTAGCGGCTGCACTCATCTGGGGTATTGCGAACCAGGTCAGTGAGGCGCATCGTTCCCAGCTGGATCCTGGGACGGGGTCCCCCGGCTAACCGGATGTTTGTCCCGGACTCTGCCCGTTCCCCGGCCCTGGATTGGATTCATTCCTCCAGACTTGTCTGCCATCCTGGCTCCCGTTGGACCCTGGCCTTTGTACGACAACGCTTTTGGTGGCCCCCCATGGTTTCTGAAGTCTCTCCGTGTTAGTCATTGCCTCCACTGTGTGTACTCAGAATAAGACTCCACGGCAAGCTCCGGCTGGCCTCCTTCAGCCACTCCCTGTTCCTCATCGCCCCTGGTCTCATATATCCCTGGACTTCGTCACTGGTCTTCGTCACAGAAACACCATTCCCTGCTCGGCCACTTGTCTCTCGCCTTTCGAGTATTCCATGGGATATCAGCCCCCGCTATTCCCTGAAAAAGAGGAAGAGGTCAGCATACCCTCGGCCCGCATGTTTGTCCACCACTGTCGCCGTACCCAGAAGAGAGCCCTGTCCGTTCTTCTCAAGACCACCTCCAGGTATTGGTGACAGGTGTATCTCCATCAGACCCCTGCACCCCTGCTCAGGACCTGCCCCTCTGGGTGGAGTCTCGTAAACTTTCCCCCCATTTCATCGACCCTTTCCCCATCTCTAAAATCCTTAGCCCCTCTGCTGTTCGTCTTCTGTTGACCCGCACCCTCCGTATACATCCCACTTTTCATGTATCTAGAATTAAACCCCTGTCTCACAGCCCTTTGTCTCCTGTTTCCAGGCCCACCCCCATCTTATCGACGGCCATCCGGCATACACGGTGAGTGTTCGACCTAGAGGCAGGGGATTCCAGTACCTGGTTGACTGAGAGGGTTATGGCCTGGAGGAGAGGTGCTGGGTCCCCGCTAGGAACGGGATGGACAACTTGTGACCCCAGCCCTCGGCACCCCGGGCAACCATGTATGTGCCCAGGTAGGACGCCAGGTGGCGCCCCTAGAGGGGTGGTACTGTCCCACCTTGATGTTTCACTTGTCTTGTGCTTGTCTCCACCCACCACCAGGTGTCTCCCATTTGTCCCCATTATCTCCTCTTGTCCTGTCCTGTGATCTTTTTTTATTTGTATTAGTCTTCCCAGTTCTAACCTTTCTGCTTGTCCTGACCCTAAAACTGCCCGCAGTCCTGTACCTGCCTGACTCTGATTTGGATTACGACCCTTTTCTTGCCCCAACTACTCTTTTGCCTGCCCTTTGTACTATAAGAAACTCGGAGACTTGTACTATCCGCCTCCTGTGTCTGCATCTGGGTCTTAGCCTGAGTCATGATAGTACAAACTGGCAACAGATAAACAGAAAACGCAGGTATAAATACACAGGAGATAATGGGGACAAATGGGAGACACCTGGTGGGGGTGGAGACAAGCACAAGATGGGTGGAACAGATCAGGGTGTGACACATATACTATCACTAAGGACATACATTATATTATACTACTCTGTACCATTCTGAAAGAAAGCAAATGTCAGAGTGGTACAGTATAAGTCATTTTATGATTTCCCTTAATGTTTAAGCAGGAGGGCATTGTTTGTATGAAAAAAAAATGAGTTAAGATACCATACTGTACTGTTTCGCAAGTTACTTCATGAGACTACTGTACAGCATGGGACTTTTGTTCAATAGAAGTACAGTATCTTTGGTTGGGAATACACAAATGTGCGTCCCAAATGGCACCCTAGTCTCACTGTAGGTAACAGGGTGCCATTTGGGACCCAAACTAAGTGTTGTAATACCTGTGCAGTTTCCCAGGCTGTAGATCCATCAGGGGAAAGTAGCTCGGAGACTTCACCACAGTAACAAAGTTGGTTTGCACCAAATTAACGAGCCCTCCCAAAGCTGGCTGGGAGCCCAGGGTCCGCTACACCAGGCAATACATTTTCCCTTGTGGAGAAATGTATCCCATTAGACTTAGCATTGATATTTGTTAAAGTAATATGTTATTGATTTGACAATGCCAGCAGTGCATAAACAAGATTCTCTCCCTCTTTGAATAATATATAGTAGTCTACATCATTGACATTACAAGTCTCTGGTATTATTAGCACTCGTGCTTATTAGCACTTACTTACTTTGTCTGTAATTCAATGCCGCCATAGCAATGTTATTTGGCCATCTTGTTGTGTCAGCTATCTATCTAGATGCTGACTTTAGAGCAATAATATGGTTGTGATGTTTTCCCAATTTATTGTCTTCCCCAGCTCAAAGAGCTGCAGCCTGGGAAGAGAACAGAGAGCGTGCAGAGTACATGGAGCTGTGGCCCGGTGGTTTGTCCAGTTGCTCCTGCTACCCAGCCTGGGGAACCCTCCTCTGCCAGCATCAATAATGGTCTCCACAGGTAAGCACAGGACAAGTTGGAGTAGCGATGGGGCATGACCAGTTATTATACTGTAGTTAAACCAGTGATAATGCACATATTACCAGTAACAGATGGACATTAGACTACATTGTCTCAAGATGGGACATACTGTACATTTAAATGAGGGATTCCGAAGAAAAAAACATCACAATTGATCTATAAAATATCAATAGAATGGAACCTTCTCATTGTACCAACCTACAGTATATATACACTACTGTTCAAACATTTGGGTTTGCTTAGCAATGTCCTTTTTTAAAGAAAAGCACATTTTTGTCCATTTTTAAAATAACATCAAATTGATCAGAAATACAGTGTAGACATTGTTAATGTTGTAAGTGGCTATTGAAGCTGGAAACGTCTGAAGGAATATCTACTGTACATAGGTCGTACAGAGGCCCATTAACAGCAACCATCACATCTGTGTTCAAATGGCACGTTGTGTTGGCTAATCCAAGTTTATAATTTTTAAAAGGATAATTGATCATTAGAATACCCTTTTGCAATTATATGTTAGCACAGATGAAAACTGTTGTTCTGATTAAAAAAGCAATAAAACTGGCCTTCTTTAGACTAGTTGAGTATCTGGAGCATCAGCATTTGTGGGTTCGATTACAGGCTCAAAATGGCCAGAAACAAAATACTTTCTTCTGAAACTTGTCAGTTTATTCAGCATTCTGGGAAATTAAGGATATTCCATGCGAGAAATTGCCAAGAAACTGAAGATCTCGTACAATGCTGTGTAGTACTCCCTTCACAGAACAGTACAAACTCTAACCAGAATAGAAAGAGGAGTGGGAGGCCCCGGTGCACAACTGAGCAAGAGGACAAGTACATTAGGGTCTAGTTTGAGAAACAGACACCTCACAAGTTCTCAACTGGCAGCTTCATTAAATAGTACCCGCAAAACACCAGTCTCAGCATCAGCATCAACATTGAAGATGCGGCCCTGGGATGCTGTCCTTATAGGCAGAGATTAGCTAACACAACGTGCCATTGGAACACAGCAGTGATGGTTGCTGATAATGGGCCTCTGTATGCCTATGTAGATATTCCATTATAAATCAGCCGTTTCCAGCTACAATAGTCATTTACAACAATAACAATGTCTACACTCAATTTCTGATCAATATTATGTCATTTTAAAGGACAAAAAAAAAATCTTAAAAAAAAAAATCAAGGACATTTGTAAGTGACCCCAAACTTTTGAATGGTAGTATGTATGTATGTATGTATGTGTGTGTGTGTGTGTGTGTGTGTGTGTGTGTGTGTGTGTGTGTGTGTGTGTGTGTGTGTGTGTGTGTGTGTGTGTGTGTGTGTGTGTGTGTGTGTGTGTGCGTGTGTGTGTATGTATGTATGTATGTATGTAGGTATGTAGGTATGTAGGTATGTAAGTATGTTGCAAATTCACATATAAAGTCAAATGCACACCATCAAAGAGTGAAACCCACTCTGACTCTCTGTCAAGTCACTCAGTCAGAAAAGAAAAGCAGAAAGGTAGTGCCGAAAACATTTGAGACCAAAAAAAGGGCTCGAGGCTGACGCTGCTAAATTTGTGAAATGAACCGACTTATGTGCTAATAGTTCTGGTACTGCTTGTCCGAGTGCTGTGTCTGTGAGAGAAAACAGAGAAAGAGGCCTAATATTGTGGCTGTATATTGTGGCTGTATATTGTATGAAATACATTTCATACCTACTATAGTGGAATCATTAGGGAAGGGAAGATTCGGGGGAACATTTAGAAGCTAGGCTAACAAATCATTAGATTGTCTTTTATAACACATAGTTAAGGCAATAGCCATCTACTAAACATTTATACAGTGCTTTTTATTAAACACAAGTCATCATGTATTACAATAAAGGTCAATTCGGGGACTGTCTATGTATTTGAATAATTGGATCACTGTTTATTCGCTTCTGAATCAGTCTCTTCAGCCCAGAAAGTGGGTTTAAGGAGAAACTCTGGTGTGGGATTACATTACATCGCCACCACCACTGAAGCCTGGAAAGTCCCGCCTATCTCCAGCTTATTTCATTCGCTGAAAGGCCCATCGCTTCTTATCAGAAAGACGCGTGTGTCACTGTCAAACGTACCACAGCGGTAGAAATCTATGCGCATTCACATAAACTAGTCCCTGCATCGTTCTATGACAAACACAGAATGTTGTATATTGAATTCAATAGAAGAAAACAGAGATAGGCAGAGAGAGAGAGAGACTGTCAGTTCCTTAATGTAGCCATTGGCTGTATTATACAGTCAAAACATTAAGAAACTTGCAGTCTCTTGCTCTCTTTCTCTCTCTGTTTTCTTCTATTGAATTCAATATACAACCTTCTGTGTTTGTCATAGAACTAGTGGCTAAAATGCCAAGGCTGAATTTTTGTCCCAGTCCGCCCCCGCCTCAGAATTCTATTTTCTGTATTCTCCACATAGACAGAGACCTATCACAACAACAGACTATGACGGACACTGACAGTTGGTTACTTGGTTCAATAAAGTAAGTCTTTATTTTTCTGTTTCATTCTGTTTGTGATCTACACCCCTATCAAAGGGAAAACAATGAATTTAATTTAACACTCAGATGTGGATGTACTGGATACTACACATCAAATCAGTATGTGAGCAATAACATGAGGTTATAAATATTTTAAAGACAATATCCTCATGTAAAAGTATAAAATATGATGCATTTGGTGTACTATTTATAGGGCTAGGTTAAAACTATTATTTTGATCTCATGGATGGTCAGTCCTTGCGTCCATAGCTCTGTCTATGAATTTGAGAGTGGTTACATTTCTCCAGCCCCGTCCTTCAGCTGTTGACCGAAACAGTGCCGGGGTGTTCGCTTTGGTGGTGTTAGATCTGCAAATTCCCCTTTAAGTCTGTCTGCCCCATTTCTTTTTGTTGCTGTTATATCAGCAGATTTTCTACCAAAGCATTTCAACACACCTCACACAAGACTAAAATAGTTTATGTTATTAGAAAAGACTCTCTTCTTTTACCCCCCAAAAATAACAAATGTAGCGTCACTAAAGCACTGAGTTACACAATCTCATTCAAAAGAGCACATTCACTGTTTTGACCTGCACAACTTCACCTGGCAAGAGAAAGATCTCTTAAAATAATTATTAGATTATAATAATATAGTAGATCGGCCAACCGGGAAAAAGTGTTTGAAAAAAATGTTTCTTGTTAAAAGCCGTCATCCGGGGGCCTCCCGAGGTGCGCAGTTGTCTAAGGCACTGCATTGCAGTTCTAGCTGTGCCACTAGAGATTCTGGGTTTGAGTCTAGGCTCTGTCGCTGCCGGCTGCAACCGGGAGACCTATGGGGTGGTGCACAATTGGCCCAGCGTCGTACGGGTTAGGGGAGGGCTTGGCTGGCAGGGATGTCCCTGTCCCATTGCGCACCAGCGACCCCTGTGGCGGGCCGGGCGGAGTGCACGCTGACATGGTTGCCAGGTGTATGGTGTTTCATCCGACACATTGGTGCGGCTGGCTTCCGGGTTAAGTGGGCATTGTGTCAAGAAGCAGTGCGGCTTTGTTGGGTTGTGTTTCGGAGGATGCACGGCTCGCGACCTTCACCTCTCCTGAGTCTGTACAGGAGTTGGAGTGATGAGACAAGACTAACTACCAATTGGATACCATGAAAAATGGGCTAATTAAATTAAACACAAGTTGTCTATCTATGTATAACCAACATTGATAATAAAATAAATAAGTCCATCAAAACAAATGTTCTTCCAAGAAACAGTCAGACACTATAAGTGATAGTTCACATTAAGAACATTTGAAAATGAAGTGTGAACAGTAATCAGTACACATTATTTAAATTATATAAAACATTTCTTAGAGGACTAAATGAATACTTACTGATTGTGGTCTATGCTACAAAGATCACGAACAGAATATTTCCAACATCTCAGACAATAAACCATTTAAAAAAAACATATTTGATAAAAACATGGCAACAAAGAACAAAGAAATGAAAGCTGACAGTAAAATATTCCATTCTCGGAGTATGAAAATAGATCATGTGCTGCAACCAGGTAAATTCAACAGAAGGATGCATTGTTGATTGCTGTGTGAATGTCTTTGCGTGTGTGCCTATGCATTCATGCATGCATTTGTGTATATTTATCTCAGATCATGTATTTCTATTGCTATGCCATCTTACTTTTACAACAAAGAACATTAATAAGAATAAGTACAGTAAGATCAACAATTGTCAATTATTTACAATTGTATGATCATTTGACCAAATATACAGAATTTCATATAAAGAATAGTTACAGTTGGCCATAAAATGAAACACTGAATGTAAACATTGCAGTACATCGTTTTTGTAAGGTTTGGTAAGGCCCCAATTTTCTTTAATGAATAAATATTTGGTAAGGCTAAGAATGTTCAGTGAACTCCTGGTAGTATAACAATATTCATTATACTCCAAGAACTCCAATACAGTATCTGCTAAATATATAAGCCTACTTCAACCTATATAACACACTGTCACTCGTATCACTCACATGCTACATACTGTACCTCATTTTTGTTAATATCTTTTTTTATAAATTAGGCTTATCATTTTGACAGAAATTACAGTTCAACATCATGTCTGTGGAGGAACTATAATTTGTGCAACAGTCTACCATGAGGCAAACCCCTTGCACTGGAGCATCTGAATGGGCCCTTTACAACAGGCCTCCAACCAATACCCCATGAAAGTGATGCGTTCCTATGTCATACGTCCGTATCCATGTCCCCTGGGCCCGGTTCCCCAAAAGCATCTTAAAGGAGAATTTCATTATTTAGGAACCTAATCTGTAAATTTGTGATGTACTGTAAATGGCATGCTATAGAAAGGTCCAGACACTTTCACTTGGTTTTGAGAAACTTACACGAGCAGCGATTGACTTTCTGAGTTCCAGGACGTCCAAAGAACACAAAACAACCACCTAAATACGTCTTTTTACAAACGGCAAAGCTCTTAGCATCGTGATGCAGGTCTTTAGAATCTTTACAAATGACATTGCGGATAAAGTTCACAATGACACAATGTTATAATACATTTTGTGGTTTGGGGCACTGACCATAAGGGGTGTGGGGACCAATTGAAAGCAAATAAATAAAACAACTTCTTTAAATCAATAATATACATATTAACAACTGCAACAGTGAAGGAATGTGGGGCCAGAGTAAAAGTCAGTTGGGGGGGGAGGGGGGAAAATGTCCATACAGAAGCATGTAAGGTAAATAACCGTTGAGGGGGTGTGGGGAGGAAATGTCCATGGGGGAGTAGCAGGGGGGATCCATGGGGGAGTGGCAGGGGGAGATGGAAGACCCGTCAAGAAGTGCAGGACCCAGGTACATATGGACGAGTTCAGACCCATGGCCGTGAGCTTTGTAATGAGCTTATAGGGCACTATGGTATTGAACGAGCTGTAGTCGATGAGCAGCATCCTCACATAATAATATGATGGCATATTGTTTGTGCATTGCTTTTGTCCAGGTGGATAAGGGAAGTGTGCAGTACAATGTGGATTGCATTGTTTGTGGATCTGCCAGGGTGGTAGGCGAACAAGAGAGGGTCGAGTGTGTGGGGAGGGAGGTGTATGGTCTTTGACTAGCCTCTCAAAGCACTTTATGATGACAGAATGCCATCTGCCATACGGCCTGCCATACACATTGTCTGGCAGAATGCCATCTGCCATACAAATTGTCATCGTGGGCCTTCCTGGGCAGCTCAGGGTCATTGTGCTCAAAACGCGGGAAAATGGTGTTTAGCGCCTCCGGTAGGGTGGCATTGGTGACCTGCCACACATGCCTTGTGTTTGACCCACTGAATTGCTCCTCCACTTTGTCCCTATACTTGTGTTTTGCCATCTTAATCGATCTGAGTAGGTGTTATTGTACTGTTTAACCAAACTATTGTCCCTGGTATCCTTGCCCTGTTTATAAGCCGCATCGCTCTCTTTCAGTTTTCCTACAAGGCTGCTATCAATCTGACGTTTTTAATTCAGGAGCGTTTTGAAAGACACTATTGGTATCACGTCATCTATGCATTTCCTTATGAATCCAGTGACTGAGTCGGCGTATTCATTGATTTTATCTCCAGAGGTGACCCAAAACATATTCCAGTCCATGTGATCAAAACAGCGTGAATTCTGATTGGTACAACTCTGTACAGACCTGTCCCTGGAACGTCCTTCTTGAGTTTTTGTTTGTAGGTGGAGAGAAGCAAGATGGAGTCATGGTCGGATTTCCCGAAAGGAGGATGGGCCTTATACCCATGTCGAAAGGTGTGTAGCAGTGGTCAAGAGTAGAATTTCCACGAAATAGACAGTCGACGTGTTGGTAATAATTTGGGTGCACAGCTCTCAAATTACTTTTGTTAAAGTCCCTCGCAACAATGAACGTTGCCTCCGGGAATGCGGTCTCCAGTTTGTTCAGGGTCTAATGAAGATCTTTGAGATCCTTTTTGGTGTCGGCTTGGGATGGGATGCCTGAGAACTCTCTCGGTAGCTAAAAAGGGCGACATTTGATGACCAAGTATTCCAAATAGGGGGAGCAGATGCTCGCAAGTTCATGTACATTTCCTCCATCGCACCATGTGTTATTGGTCATAAAGCAGAGCCCAACACCTTTGCTCTTGCCAGAGAGAGCCTGCTTCCTATTCTTCAAAATACACTAAAAACCGCTAGTTGTATATAATCCATTTGGATGTCGGAGGAAAGCCAAATCTCAGAAAGGTATGTTGCAGGATCGGATGTCCCTCTGGAAGGAGATCCTCACTCTGAGTTTGTCAATTTTGTTAATTTAATGACTGAACATTGGCGAGTAATATGCTCGGTAATGTAGGACGGGGCGCACAGCGTCTTAATCTCACTAAGATCCCATGATGTCTGCCTCTCCGTTCGTGTCTTCGCTTCCTACTCTCAGGTAGACCTCGCAAGCAGCTAGGCGCCTCGCCAAAGAAGCTAGTCCATTGTTTCGATTTCTCATGGATTCGGGGAGGTCGGGTGGACGGTGAGTACCAAGTGATTCATATTCTAATAGTTCTACCCGGGTGTATTTAGTAATGCATGAAGTAAAATGTTATGAAAATTTGAGAAAAACAGTAGAAATACACAACAAAAAGTAGAAACCTGTTTTATCAGAGCTCGAGGCGAGTCGCCCTTGGTCGGCGCTATCTTAACCACCCACTCATTCAAAGATCTCCGCTAAACATAGAGTTAAGATGTTTAGCTGTCTCTCTGTGACCACCGATAATTTCAGAACGAAGTCGACTACAAATACAAAGTTGGCAATGTCTTTGTTACAAACAAGCAAATGACAAACAATGCTTCAAATGAAAACTAAGATGACTGCATTAAAAGATAAATAATATAGGCTGCATAGGCCTATTGTCACGCCCTGGCCATAGAGAGGCTTTTATTCTCTATTTTGGGTAGGCCAGGGTGTGACTAGGGTGGGCATACTAGTTTCTTTATTTCTAGGTTTTCTGTTTTTCTACGTTTTGGCCGGGTATGGTTCTCAATCAGGGACAGCTGTCTATCGTTGTCTCTGATTGGGAATCATACTTAGGCAGCCTTTTGTCCTTTGTATTTTGTGGGTAGTTATCTTTGTTAGTGGCACTATAGCCCTAGGAAGCTTCACGGTCGTTTCTTTGTTTCTTGTTTTGTTGGCAACATTTACACAAATAAAGGAAAATGTACGCTCACCACCCTGCACCTTGGTCCGGTCATTTCCACCACAACGACGACCCTAACACCTATATACAGTTTTTCAATCATATCAAAATACATTTTACGTTCAATCAGGTATATTTTGCTCATTTTAGGTTAAGCTACTCTTTGTAATTTTGGCCTCACTATTTGTCATTATGTGTAGCAACATGTGCAATGATCTGCCAAATTTTGTGCATTATTATTGGATACGTGTTAGAATAAGCAGCCTCAATATTTGCTGCCATATGTGGAAATATCTAAAGCTGATCCGAGAGCAGACTTTCTTTCGACCCTATCAGTATCCACACATGCTCCAACGACGCATTTAGCAAACATTCTCTCTGTGTGGCGTTTTGGGAAACGCATGTAACATATTCGGCCGTTGTAGGAACGATAGAAACGTTAAAAACACTAGTATGCCTAAGTTACTATTAGGAAACTATTGGGAAACCTGGCCCAGATCTTTTGAATGGTAATGAAGACTTTATAATCAAATTCAGGAAAACAATGTGATTTAAGATATTTATGATATAACATCATATTCATTTTTGTGATTTAGTCATATCAATGCCTTCTCTAAAAATATTTGACGCTCAAGAAGTAAGACACATGGCAGAAAGGTAGAAAAGTCTCCTTTGAACTTCGTCTCCTGCTGCTTTGACAGCATGCCGGAGCATGCATGCTCTAGCCGAGAACTTACTCGTTTCCTCCTGCAAATAGGCATTTCTATTAAGATTTACATGAAACATTTTTACTTTTACTCTTTATTGATGCCAAGTTGTGGAAAGAACTGTAGCCTGGATCCCTTCATCAAACAAACGTAAACTATTCGGGTTTCACCAACAAAAAAAAACATTTCCCATCAACAAATGCAGATCCATAATGTCAAGGAACAAAACTTATGATATGTCGGGTTGAATGTGTCCCTCACTATCAAATAAGTGTTTAAAACACATTTTTATCCAGGGTCTTCCGGCTGTGGGCTGCCATTGTAGATCACACAGTAGCTAACTCTCACAGTAAGAACTTGTTACTTACAGGCTGTTTGATGTGTTGTATATTAGATTACGCTGTTTTTGTTAATGAACATTGCCAGCCGGTACTTTTTTTAATGCAAAAAAAAAAAGGATTGTAGACCTGGCGAGCTGCCGAAAGATTTGTTGTTCTAATGAAACGGATTTCACTTTTCGGCTCCATGCTTCTTCTTGGCCATCAAATACATTGAAAACCATCTTATGGTAGAGTATACAATTTCACATATATCTTAAATGGCCACGTTTTCATGACTTGGACGATGCAAATTTGAGACTCATTTTTAGCCTACAAAACAAGGGAAACGGAACTAAAATTGACGTGACTTTCACATCGTATAGCGTCATACGCTGCTGAGGGAAACTCCACTCCTTTACAATTTACTCTCTCCTAATTGGTCCCACTCTACCTGCCAACTCCTCAGACCTTTGACCCCTATTCTGACCTCCTGACCTCTAGCCCTGACCTCTGATTGATTGGCCTTTAGAAGACCCAGCTGACAGGAACCCACTGCTGCTCTGAGCTCAGTCTCTCTAGTGCCGTCTTCAGGTTGCAGAAGGCTCCCTCCAGGCTGTTGTTGATGATGTTCAGGTCAAAGAAATGTCCGTAGGCACGCTGGATCTTCTCGCTCTCATCCAATGTCCTCTTCAGCTCAGAGTCCTGCATGGGAGGAACAACATGGTGATGATAGTGGTGATAGAGGTCTATGATAGAGGTCTACGCCCAAACAGTTTCTAAAAATGTTTCTCTCCAGAAATAAGTCTCTCACTGTTTCCGCAAGTCATAGACCCCCCCCCCCCAGCTCCCAGCTGTGCCCTGGACACCATATGTGAATTGATTGCCCCTCATCTATCTTCAGAGTTAGTTTTGTTAGGTGACCTAAACTGGGATATGCTTAACACCCCAGCAGTCCTACAATCTAAGCTAGATGCCCTCAATCTCACACAAATGATCAAGGAACCCACCAGGTACAACCCTAAATACATAAACATGGGCACCCTCAGATATTATCCTGACCAACTTGCCCACCAAATACACCTCTTCTGTTCTCAATCATAATCTCAGCGATCAGTCCCTCATTGCCTGCATCCGTGGTCAAACGGCCACCCCTCATCACTGTCAAATGCTCCCTAAGACTCTTTTGCGAGCAAGCCTTTCTAATCGACCTGTCCCGGATATCCTGGAAAGATATTGACCACATTCCGTCAGTAGAGGATGTCTGGTCGTTCTTTAAAAGTAATTTCCTCACCATCTTAAAGAAGCATGCCCCATTCAAAAAATGTAGAACTAAGAACAGATATAGCCCTTGGTTCACTCCAGACCTGACTGCCCTCAACCAGCACAAAAACATCCTGTGGCGGACTGCACTAGCATTGAATAGTCCCCGCGATACGCAACTCTTCAGGGAAGTCAGGAACCAATACACGCAGTCAGTTAGGAAAGCAAAGGCTAGCTTTTTCAAACAGAAATGTGAATCCTGTAGCTCTAACTCCAAAAAGATTTGGGAGACTGTAAAGTCCATGGAGAATAAGAGCACCTCCTTCCAGCTGCCCACTGCAGTGAGGCTAGGAAACACTGTCACCACCGATAAATCCACGATAATCAGGAATTTCAATAAGCATTTCTCTATGGCTGGCCATGCTTTGGCTGTGGCTGCCGCAATCAACCCCCTCTTCAAAGGGGGTGACACTCTAGACCTAAACTGCTCAAGACCGATATCCATCCTGCCCGGCCTTTCTAAAGTCTTTGAAAGCCAAGTTGACAAACAGATCACCGACCATTTCGAATTCCACAGCACCTTCTCCGCTGTGCAATCCGGTTTCCGAGCTGGTCACGAGCGTGGCTGAGGGGCACCCAAGGTACTAAACGATATCATAACCACCATCGATAAAAGACTTGGGCCAACTCTCTTCTCTGTATATATCAACGATGTCGCTCTTGCTACGTCCTAGATCCCTAAAGATTGGAAAGCTGCCGCAATCAACCCCCTCTTCAAAGGGGGTGACACTCTAGACCCAAACTGCTCAAGACCGATATCCATCCTGCCCTGCCTTTCTAAAGTCTTTGAAAGCCAAGTTGACAAACAGATCACCGACCATTTCAAATCCCACAGCACCTTCTCCGCTGTGCAATCTGGTTTCCGAGCTGGTCACGAGCGTGGCTGAGGGACACCCAAGGTACTAAACGATATCATAACCACTATCGATAAAAGACTCGGGCCGACTCTCTTCTCTGTATATATCAACGATGTCGCTCTCAGGGTGATTCCCTGATCCACCTCTACACAGACAACACTATTCTGTATACATCTGGCCCTTCTTTGGACACTGTGTTAACTAACCTCCAAACAAGCTTCAATGCCATACAACACTCATTACGTGGCCTCCAACTGCTCTTAAATGCTAGTAAAACTAAATGCATGCTTTTCAACCGATCGCTGCCTGCACACGCCTGCCCAAATAGCATCACTACTCTGGACGGTTCTGACCTAGAATATGTGGACGACTACAAATACCTAGGTGTCTGGCTAGACTGTAAACTCCTTTCAGAGTCCTATTAAACATCTCCAATCCAAAATTAAATCTAGAATCGGATTCCTAATTCACAACAACGTCTCCTTCACTCACGCTGCCAAACATACCCTCGTAAAACTGACTATCCTCGACTTTGTTGATGTCATTTACAAAATAGCCTCCAACACTCTACTCAGCAAACTGGGTGCAGTCTATCACAGCACCATCCGTTTTGTCACCAAAGCCCCATATACCACCCACCACTGCGACCTGTATGCTCTCGTCAGCTGGCCCTCGCTACATATTCATCGCCAGACCCACTGGCTCCAGGTCATCTATAAGCCTATGCTTGGTAAAGCTCTGCCTTATCTCAGCTCACTGGCAAGCGTAGCAAGCGCTCCAGCAGGTATATCTCACTGGTCATTCCCAAAGCCAACACCTACTTTGGCTGCCTTTCCTTCCAGTTCTCTGCTGCCAATGACTGGAACGAATTGCAAAAATTGCTGAAGTTGGAGACTTTTTCCTCCCTTACTAACTTTAAGCATTAGCTATCTGAGCAGCTTGCCGATCGCTGCAGCTGTACACAGCCCATCTGTAAATGGCCCATCCAATCTACCTACCTCATCCCCATATTGTTTTTATTTACTTTTTTTGCTATTTTGCACCTCAGCATTTCTACTTACACTTCATTACCTGCACATCTATCACTCCAGTGTTAATTTTCTAAATTTTAATTACTTTGCTACTATTTTCTATTTATTGCCTTACCTCCTCACGTCATTTGCACACACTGTATACAGTATTTGCTTTTTTCTATTGTGTTATTGACTATGTTTGTTTATTCCATGTGTAACTCCGTGTTGTTGTTTATATCGCACTGCTTTGCATTATCTTGGCCAGGTCACAGTTGTAAATGAGAACTTATTTTCAACTGACCACCTTATCACCTTATTCTCAACTGGCCTACCTGGTTAAATAAAGGTGGAATAAATCAATTATTATAAAATTACGGACAAATATGACTTATGACTTATTTGCGTACAAATAATTGTGCCCATTCAAAAAGCGTCTGAGAGTAGGGGTGCTGATGTAGGACTGTACATCAGGTCAAACTGATACTATGACATGACGAGACGGTAACAAGGGGTGATGTAACACTGAGTGGTACACAGTCATAAATTAATTGGTGTTAATAGGCTTATTACAGTTTTTCTCAATTGCTAAAACACAATTACTGAAACCTTGCTCCATTTCCTGAAAACATTAAACACAAAACCTCATCTTCATGCACTATTTACATGACCTCTGACTCCTCTTGCAAAATGAAACGTTCGCCTCAAAACAGTTTTTACTGTTCAAAATCAAACACTGCTCTCAAATCATAAACAAAGTGATCAAAATGATATACACTCTCAAGCAGTCAGTAAACAATACACAGAAAAATAGAAAACACATTGTTCAAAACATACAATTCTCAGAGAGAAGTACATTTTTGTTTTCGTTTGATGAACGAAAACATGTTCTATCATAGTAGCTCAAAATTGATCAGAAAATACTACTCTGCTTTGCTCTTTGCAATTTTGTTTTTTGTTCTTCCTCCTCCTTGTGCCCCTATTTTTACAGTACTGTACCCTGCATCTCACAAACTTGTCATTTGTCTCTGTGATACTGTAATTCTTGTTCTTTGTTGATATGAACCTGCAACCAGTCAAAATCTATTAAGCAGCCAGTACTGTTAATAAATGGAAAGCACAATGTTCAGGGCCATACAATTCATCCATTGTATAGTATACAGCCTACAATGCACTGTACTACAGTATCCATTCTCAGATGTTCTCCTTCCCACCTTCAACAACCTGTTTGCTCTCTGAACTGGATTATATTGGTTGTCACATCATTTGAAACAGGTTAAATCAATTTTCAGTGGTTGTGTTCAATCAATGACATATGTTCTCTATTTGTATTTGATTGTTGCCACTTGTGTTTACCAGTATGGATGACATGTGCATTAGAGTGCAGAATGTGTTTTGAGAATGAGAATGTGCTTAGAGTTTTGCTGAAAAGTCTGCAAATGGTGTTTTATCATGTGAAATGGTTTACGGTATTGACAACAGACGGCATAATTAGCTAAATGAGTCCAGGCAACTGAGAACTTAGTTCAGCCAAATGGGTTTTAGTGTTTTAGCAACTGAGAAAAACTGTAATTAAATATGATGATTTGCTAGGGTTAATGCATGTTCAACATACCAGTCATACATTTTAACGCGTTTCAAACAACATATTCTGCTAACTGGAACAATGATGTAGCTATGATACAACTGTCCAGTCTGTCTGGGACTCACCGTTAACTGCTTAGTCATCACTCCGGCTTCTTTGGCAGACTTATTCATGGCTTTGAGGATTTCATAATCTGGAGCCTCAATAAACACCACGTAGGGAAGGAACTCTGATGTCCGCAGAACCTTAAGTGCCTGCAGAAAGAAATTAAATAGTTGAAAAGCAGTTTTAATCATAGATTATTAGTAGATGCTAATGCGGTAATGAGCTAATCAAATTAGCTATGAACCACTTGGGAATATTGAGTCTCATTAAAGTATTCCATTCCTTCCATTTCATCTCCGTAATGCAAACCTTGGCTTTGGTTAAAAAAACAAGAACGTTCTATAATAATCCTATTACTTCACTGATCTATGTGCCAAAGTTTGGCATAGTGGTAATGTAGACAACAATCTCCATAAAATAATAAAATACGAAGGGGGACCCAATTCTGTTGTCCTTTCGAAAAGAAAGAAAAAGGTCAAGATCAACCTCTTCTCCAGACATTGATGCAGAGAAAATGTGTCTGGAGTATTACACCGATGAATGAATAAAGATGCCCAGATGCTATAGTCTACCTGTGGGTTGACATCCAGGATGCAGATCTTTCCAGCATCCACCACCTCGTGGATGGAGTTGATCTTGGTGCCGTAGAGGTTCCCGTCGTACTCGCCGTGCTCCAGGAAGCGTCCGTTCTTAATGTCCGTATCCATCTCAGTGCGAGTCATGAACGAATACATCTGTCCATCCTTCTCATCCACCTTGGGTTTCCTCGAAGTAACTGGAAACAGGTAATAAAGAGAGATTGACGGTTGTTGTTGGGTGATGTACAGAAAGGTGTAGCAACTGACAAGCACAGTGCTGAGCAACGCACACAGAATAAAGAAATGTGGCCCTTTGTATCTCATACAAATGTGAATACAGTATTTGTATTTCTAAATTGTATGTTTTTAAAATATTATTTTAATATGGCATAAATCACAGAGGGTCAATGTCAATGGCTTGTCAGTGTTAAATGCTACTGTAGTGCTACGCACAGGGGATGGTGGTCCCGTAGCGCAGGGGGTCTGACACCAACAGTTTGTTCTTCAGACTACGGCGGCCCACTCCCTGTGCTCCAATCAGAACCAACGTCTTCCGGCGAAACGGTGAAACCTTGGCAACCTCCTCGTAGATCCTCAGCTCGTGCCGATCAAACTCTGAACAGGAACATATTCATATCAGACATCCACATAATCAGTGTTACTATGAGTATTACTTTACCTAATCTAATTCATGCTGCACATACACAATATAGCATGCCACATTGACAACCGTTTACACTGTTTTCTAATAAAGTTTACAAGTAAAGAATACAATGGCAGCAGTTTCAAAAAATGTTATGTTTACGAATTGTCATTTTGGCACAAAAAAACGTACCTGCATTTTTGGTTGTCAGATACATCATCTTTTTTTTCTTCTTCCCACCCATTCCAGAACAAAGAGGACCTGAGAAAGGCAACACAAAATGTTGTCTTCATTCAGTACTTCTCAACCCACTTAAATTGAGTCTTTAACAATTTAATGGATAGTACCTGCCAGTTAGGGTCGGCTGCCTTTTGCAATGTTGCTGTTCTGTATCATAAATCAAGTCTGCAATATGTAGCCTGTACCACCAGAGGGGAGTATGCCAATGCATTACAGCAGGGGCCTTCAATCTTACCCAGAAACCTCCTCCCAGGCAAACAGTGACCCAGGGACCCCATTCATATATTAGCAAAAAATGTATTATCATTAGGTGACAGATAATGGCAAGGAGAACTAATCAACATTTTATAATGAATGGATTTAGAAGATTGTTTTTCATTATTTTGACCTCCCCACATTGGATTTGTTAGCCGAAGTGTAACTCTAACATAGCCTATTAGCTAGAAAGGTAACTCCAGCTGTTTAGCTGTATAAACAAAGTTTAGCTATGTTTTGGCAAAAATGTATGTTCAAGCGAAGAAAGCTTACTATTAGTTTTATTCTCCTCTTTTCTACTGTAGATAAGTACATTTAAATGTGTTTATTCTGCTGTTTCTCGTCGTATTCATAAATAATAACATGAATAAAAAAAATAACTTGTTTTTTGTGTATATATATACACAGTGCCTTGCGAAAGTATTCGGCCCCATTGAACTTTGCGACCTTTTGCCACATTTCAGGCTTCAAACATAAAGATATAAAACTGTATTTTTTTGTGAAGAATCAACAAGTGGGACACAATCATGAAGTGGAACGACATTTATTGGATATTTTTAACTTTTTTAACGAATCAAAAACTGAAAAATTGGGCGTGCAAAATTATTCAGCCCCCTTAAGTTAATACTTTGTAGCGCCACCTTTTGCTGCGATTACAGCTGTAAGTCGCTTGGGGTATGTCTCTATCAGTTTTGCACATCGAGAGACTGAATTTTTTCCCATTCCTCCTTGCAAAACAGCTCGAGCTCAGTGAGGTTGGATGGAGAGCATTTGTGAACAGCAGTTTTCAGTTCTTTCCACAGATTTTCGTTTGGATTCAGGTCTGGACTTTGACTTGGCCATTCTAACACCTGAATATGTTTATTTTTGAACCATTCCATTGTAGATTTTGCTTTATGTTTTGGATCATTGTCTTGTTGGAAGACAAATCTCCGTCCCAGTCTCAGGTCTTTTGCAGACTCCATCAGGTTTTCTTCCAGAATGGTCCTGTATTTGGCTCCATCCATCTTCCCATCAATTTTAACCATCTTCCCTGTCCCTGCTGAAGAAAAGCAGGCCACCACCATGTTTGACAGTGGGGATGGTGTTCAGGGTGATGAGCTGTGTTGCTTTTACGCCAAACATAACGTTTTGCATTGTTGCCAAAAAGTTTAATTTTGGTTTCATCTGACCAGAGCACCTTCTTCCACATGTTTGGTGTGTCTCCCAGGTGGCTTGTGGCAAACTTTAAACGACATTTTTTATGGATATCTTTAAGAAATGGCTTTCTTCTTGCCACTCTTCCATAAAGGCCAGATTTGTGCAATATATGACTGATTGTTGTCCTATGGACAGAGTCTCCCACCTCAGCTGTAGATCTCTGCAGTTCATCCAGAGTGATAATGGGCCGCATCTCTGATCAGTCTTCTCCTTGTATGAGCTGAAAGTTTAGAGGGACGGCCAGGTCTTGGTAGATTTGCAGTGGTCTGATACTCCTTCCATTTCAATATTATCGCTTGCACAGTGCTCCTTGGGATGTTTAAAGCTTGGGAAATCTTTTTGTATCCAAATCCGGCTTCACAACAGTATCTCGGACCTGCCTGATGTGTTCCTTGTTCTTCATGATGCTCTCTGCGCTTTTAACGGACCTCTGAGACCATCACAGTGCAGGTGCATTTATACGGAGACTTTTACACACAGGTGGATTGTATTTATCATCATTAGTCATTTAGCTCAACATTGGATCATTCAGAGATCCTCACTGAACTTCTGGAGAGAGTTTGCTGCACTGAAAGTAAAGGGGCTGAATAATTTTGCACGGCCAATTTTTCAGTTTTTGATTTGTTAAAAAAGTTTTAAATATCCAATAAATGTTGTTCCACTTCATGATTGTGTCCCACTTGTTGTTGATTCTTCACAAAAAAATACAGTTTTATATCTTTATGTTTGAAGCCTGAAATGGCAAAAGGTCGCAAAGTTCAAGGGGGCCGAATACTTTCGCAAGGCACCGTATCAATTTACATCATAAAATAAAAAAATGGCATTGACAAAATTATTGATACCCTTGACTTAATATTTGAAAGCACAACCTTAGGTCAAAATAACTGCAATCAAGCGCTTCCTGTAGCCAGCAACGAGCTTCCTGTACCTCTGTACTGGCAGTTTGGGCCACTCCTCTTGTGCAAACTGCTCCAGTTCTCCCAGATTAGAAGGGTGCTGTTTTCAGAAGGGTGCTGATTTAGATCTGAACTCATTGCTGGCCACTTCAGAACAGTCTATGCCTTTTGTCATTAACCATTCCTGGGTGCTTTTTGAAATGTGTTTGGGGCCATTGTCCTGCTGGAAGACCCATGAACTTTGACGGAGACCCAGTTTTCTGACACTGGGTTGTCAGAAAGGCATGCTCAAGTGTGTGTGTTCAATTGCAGTCAGTCTTTCCAGTCTTTCTCTCAGCAGTGGGGTCCTCCTGGGTCTCCTACCATATAAGCCCCTACCATTGAGTTGGCGCCATATGGTGCGACAGGAAACTGTCCTACCTTGTGTCTGAAGGTCAGCTTGAATATGTGTAGCAGTTGGCCGAGTTGCTTATCCACCATTCTAACAATCCTTCGCTGCAATCTTCCATCAAGTTTTCTCTTTGCGGCCACGTCAAGTGAGGTTGGCTACAGTGGCATGGGCCTCAAACATCTCGATAACATTACGTACGGTGGAAACAGGAACATCAAGGTCTCTGGAGATGGACTTGTGGCATTGAGATTGTCCATGCTTGACTACAATCTTGTGTCTGACGTCCTCAGATAATTCTCTGGTTCTTTCTTTTGTCCATGCTCGTTGCGGTACACACAGTGCCAAGAGAGATCTGGAGCTGGTTAATACAGACAGGTACAAGTCCTCTTCTCTATTTAACCTGGATGAATATGTGATGTTTATACTGCAGGCACCTTCAACTCACCACTGGTGAGTTCAAATCCAAAGTAAAGGAGAATCACCTGCTTGAAATCTAATTATTTCTAACTACTTCTAGATGGTGCAAATAATATTGTCCGGGCCATTTTAGGATTTCTTTGTGGAATAAGCTGATGTAAATAAAAGATGTAAATAAATTATTCTGATTTGTATTTTATTTATTATGATTATTTTTTGCACACTGAAGACATACGTATTTGGATACCAAAATGTTTTATTTTTAAACAGTTTTCTGGAAGAAATTGTGCATATTTGAAAAAAGTGCAAAGGTGCCAATAGTTTTGGCCACGACTGTATGACTATATCATATACTGCGTGAATAGCCCCCACAAGTGTCCCATATTTGTCTCATACAGGTCCAAGGGCAGTCTTAGTGCCTTAGTGGACTGCCTGACTGCCACCACCCTCTACTGAAGTGAAGAGCATGTGGCTGCAGGCAGGGCGGAGTGGGGGGACTCACCACCTACCACCTGTGCTACAGACAGAAAGAGAACACTGCAGTATGAATGTGACCTGGCACCTCCTGTCTAGAATGAGCTTAACGAGGAACAGCCTGCCTTTCTGAGTCATGTCTTTCTAAGTCTGCTGCTTTTTGCTAGTCCCTCTTCACTGATTAAACAACAACCATCTTGAAGGGTGACGAGGGGACAAGCAGGCAGTCAAAGCGTATGCACACAAAACACCCAGAACAAAAAAAAAATCTTTATTTTGTCGCAATTTATTCTACTCATGTTTCATGTTGGTGGACCATATTTTGCGCATTCAGACAATAAAAAAAGTATCATCTTATCCCATTTGAGTTTTTCTTGTTCTATCTTCCTGACAAATGTGGACTCCTGAGTGGAGCAGCGGTCTAAGGCACTGCATCACAGTGCTAGAGGCAACACTAGAGACCCTGGTTCTATTCCAGACTGTATCACAACCAGCTGGGAATGGGAGTCCCATAGGGCGGCACACAATTGGCCCAGCGTCATCCGGGTTAGGGTTTGGCTGGGGTAGGCCGTCATTGTAAATAATTTGTTCTTAACTGACTTGCCTAGTAAATGTGTTCAACTTGAGTAAATTGAGTGCTGTCTTTAGTGTGTAGAAGATGCCAAGCTCCTTTGTATCCTCAGTATATAATATACAGTACCTGTAGTAACCAGCTCCAGATCTCTCTTGACAAATGCCTTCCTCTTCTCCTCCAGTAGCTGGCTAGGGATAAGGCCTGCACTGCCCCCCACTAGGTGACATGCCTGTGGTGGAAATACATTCATAAAGTGCCTCTATCACTGCATTGCAACCACAACATATATTTTTTAAACTATTTAGGATAAACATGATAAAGTGAAAGACTAAACATTGGTTGTCCGTTGGAAGTGACTGACCTGCCACCAGTTGAGGTCCTCCTGGTTGAAAAGCTGCAGGATGTCTCCACTGCTGAAGCCCAGGCCTGCCTCCTTACAGGGTATTAGGTTGTCATGGGACGGGTCGTAGTCAAAGTGACACTTCACATACGCCTGAGGGAGATGGAGAGGGAGCTCGGTGAACAGGTCAGAGCTTGAGTCGAGGTAAACGCCATCTAAACATAATACATAATATCTAGTGCTCAATACACTGCCTACTTCAAAATGCTACCTTAAACACTTTATTACAGTATTTGTTTACATGCCATACTACTATGAACACAATACCGGCAACCAGCGTGTGGTCTCAATGGTTCCTGGTGAATAGCTACAGTATCTGGTCAAGACCATCTCAATCAGACAACCTTGCTCACTTGAAACTCATTCATCTGCCTCTTACTGTCCCAGACAACACAAAGCTAGAGCACCACCCCTGTATCTCCTGAAAATGGAAGAGTCGGAAGGAGTTAGAGCCCAAACAGGTAACCATGGCAACCATTTCCTATGCTCAACGGTGATTACTCATGGCAGCAAGTTGAAGTGTGAATGAAATGCTCCCCTCAGCCCCTGAGCTACTCTAGCCCTCCCATCACCCCTTCTAACCCCTGTGATTTTAGCAATGTGGAGGGAACTGTTGTCACCTGGAGTCACAGACAGGACACTGGTACTTAGCTCGGTCACCTCAGCATACACCGGCACAGTACAGAGAGATGGGAGTTAAAGTTGATACTTCGTAATATACCGGGCGGATCTCTTTAATGGACTGGATTAATTGAGCACTTAAGGGGAATGTTTCATCCATTATCAATGTAGTGTAGCACCCACCTGCACAAAGCACCTTGTATGTAATGTAATGTTACGGTGTTTGGACAAACTGTTCATCTCATTGTTGAGGGCCGCCATTGTCCCTTTCACCCAAGAAAGCTAAGGTAACTGAGCTAAACGACTACCGCCCCGTAGCACTCACTTCCGTCATCATGAAGTGCTTTGAGAGACTAGTAAAGGACCATATCACCTCCACCCTACCTGACACCCTAGACCCACTCCAATTTGCTTACCGCCCCAATAGGTCCACAGACGACGCAATCGCAACCACACTGCACACTGCCCTAACCCACCTGGACAAGAGGAATACCTATGTGAGAATGCTGTTCATCGACTACAGCTCGGCATTTAACACCATAGTACCCTCCAAACTCATCATCAAGCTCGAGACCCTGGGTCTCGACCCCGCCCTGTGCAACTGGGTACTGGACTTCCGGACGGGCCGCCCCCAGGTGGTGAGGGTAGGTAACAACATCTCCACCCCGCTGATCCTCAACACTGGGGCCTCTCTTGTACTCCATGTTCAGCCACGACTGCGTGGCCATGCACGCCTGAAACTCAATCATCAAGTTTGCGGACGACACTACAGTGGTAGGCTTGATTACCAACAACGACGAGACGGCCTACAGGGAGGAGGTGAGGGCCCTCGGAGTGTGGTGTCAGGAAAATAACCTCACACTCACACTCAACGTCAACAAAACAAAAGAGATGATCGTGGACTTCAGGAAACAGCAGAGGGAGCACCCCCCAATCCACATCGACGGGACAGTAATGGAGAGGGTAGTAAGTTTTAAGTTCCTCGGCATACCCATCACGGACAAACTGAATTTGTCCTCCCACAAAGACAGTGTTGTGAAGAAGGCGCAGCAGGCGAAGAAATTTGGCTTGTCACCAAAAGCACTCAAACTTCTACAGATGCACAATTGGGAGCATCCTGTCGGGCTGTATCACCGCCTGGTACGGCAACTGCTCCGCCCACAACCGTAAGGCTCTCCAGAGGGTAGTGAGGTCTGCACAACGCATCACCGGGGGCAAACTACCTGCCCTCCAGGACACCTACACCACCCGATGTCACAGGAAGGTCATAAAGATCATCAAGGACAACAACCACCCGAGCCACTGCCTGTTCACCCCGCTATCATCCAGAAGGCGAGGTCAGTACAGGTGCATCAAAGCAGGGACCGAGTCCATCACTCATTCATATATCTTTATGTACATATTCTTTATCCCTTTACACTTGTGTGTATAAGGTAGTAGTTGTGGAATTGTTAGGTTAGATTACTCATTGGTTATTAACGCATTGTCGGAACTAGAAGCACAAGCATTTACATCTGCTAATCATGTGTATGTGACAAATGAAATTTGATTTGATTTGAACATGTGTTATGATGATGGAGCAGTTTTGAGAGGCAAGGGAAATGTCTGCACAAACAGACAATAGCATCTCATCTGTCATCTCTCTCCCTTTCAGAGAAGCCATTTTGCAGCAACTCTCGGTTTGGATAGCCTGAAGTCGCCTCCGGAGATCAAAATACTTCAAAATGGACCCTCGCCGGTCGCCAGGAAGCATTTCAATGCCGTAACCTCCACATTTTCTTCTCAGAACCTTTTGAAATGCGCCAAATGTCATTTCCAAAAGAATAGCCCAGGGACTGATTTCAAAATGTCAGTGGACTGGATGGACAGTACAGAGCTGTGAGCTATTAGCATGCCATGAATTACTGCTATTTGAGAGAGGTGTCCAGTCCTGTGAGCTTTTCCTTGATCTCTGGGTCAGTTACGGAAGAGTCGCTGGTTCAAATACTCCAGCCGACAAGGTGAAAAATCTGTCGTTGTGCCCTTGAGCAAGGCACTTAACCCTCATTTGCAACAGGGGTACTGTATTACTATGGCTGACCCTGCAAAATAAAACCTTTCAATGGACCTATCCGGTGTATCTGACAAAACATTTCATTGTTATTTATTTCATTTGGGTCATGATGCCACTGAGTACAATCAATCTCGCACACTCTTTCCCACTGGGCACACACTGGTTGAAACAACCGTGTTTCAACATCATTTCATGAAATGACATTGAACCAACGTGGAATAGACATTGAATTGACATCTGTGCCCAGTGGGTTGACTCCTCAGAGATTCTGGGTCCATTAGCTAGACTCACAGAGCTAAGGACACCATACAAACAAGGAATCCAAAGGCTGGGCGGAAAGGTTCAAGGGGACTAATAGTAACCAGTAATGTGTTTTAGGTGTATTTATTTAGGGTGCATATACTATTTTGAATAACTATTTTTGTCAACTGAATGCTGAGTCTGTGGGTTGAAATAACCGATTGAAACATTTTCTTTCTAGTTGGAACAGATGTACTGTACAGATCTTTTTCTGTTTTTCTGGCCCTTTTTGGTTTGCTCTCTCATCCTCACGGTGACTCCAGTAGCGAATTCATTATTCATGAGAGATGAGCTATTAGTAGGTTTACACTTTAAACATTTTTTTTTCTCTCACAAAATTGTAAAAGTAAAATTGCCAGCGCAATTGGCAGGGTGATGTTTATTGTCATGAATCTTGGCCTGCAGACAGAACTGAGCGATTTCCACTAGATGGACTAGCTACAAAGTCAAAATTGGACATATCGTACAAATTCAGGAAAATGTAAATGTGCTTTTTGGTCTTAATCTAAGGTTAGGGTTTGACATTAGCATTGGCAGTGTGGTTAAGGTTACCACTCTGCAGAGCATACCACTCTGCAGACATTGGCTCTACAGTATTTTCTGAAAACCAAATACGTTTTTGGCATATTGGATACACATATAAAATGCTTTCAAATATACAGAAATCCCAAAACAGATATGGGCTACATTTATACTGAACCAAAAAATAAACGCAACAAAAGTGTTGATCCCCTTGTTCCATGAGCTGAAAAAAAATATCCCAGAAATTTCCCAAAAGCATAAAAAGCTTCTTTCTTGCAAATGTTGGGCACAAATTTGTTTACATCCCTGTTAGTGAGCTTTTCTCTTTGGCAAGATAATCCATACACCTGTCTGGGTTGGCATATCAAGAAGCTGATTAAACAGCATGATCATTAAACAAGTGCACCTTGTGCTGGGGACAATAAAAGGCACTCTAAAATGTGCAGTTTTGTCACACAACACAATGCCACAGATGTCTCAAGTTTTGATGGAGAGTGCAATTGGTATGCTGACTGCAGAAATGTCTAAAGAATTGAATGTTCATGTCTCTATCATAAGCCGCCTCCAATGTCATTTTAGATAATTTCGCAGCATGTCCAACCTGCTTCACAACAGCAGACCACGCGATACCATGCCAGCCCATGACCTCCACATCTGGCTTCTTCACCTGTGGAATTGTCTGAGACCAGCCGCAAGGACAGCTGAAGAAACTATGGGTAAATAAGGTATTTCTGTTTTTTATTTTTAATACATTTGCAAACATTTCTAAAAACCTGTTTTTGCTTTGTCAAGGGGTATTGTGGGTAGATTGATGAGGATTTTTATTTATTTCATCCATTTTAGAAAAAGGCTGTAATGTAACAAAATGTAGAAAAGGGGAAGGGGTCTGAATTCTTTATTTTGGGTAGCTATTTGGTCAACTATTTAACTAACTACTTACAGTCGTATGGTTTGGAGTTGGAAGTTGTTCAGGGTCCTGTTGGCTCCAGACTTGGAGCAGAGGTACAGCTTGCCATGCAGTAGCAGAGTGAACAGTCTATGACTTGTGTGGTTGGAGTCTTTTGAAAATGTTTAGGGCCTTCATCTGACACTGACTGGTATAGAGGGTCCTGGATGGCAGGTCATATGGTTCACTGTATGGGGTCACAGAGAAATCATGGGTCAACTCACCTGGCGTGGGGTGTGAGGCTCCTGGTAGCTGGGGAGGATCTTGAGCACCACACTGCCGCTGGCCTCTTTCAGCATCTGCTGGAGCACCTTGGGGTCGTTGCCCACCTCTTTCGCGTTCACCTCCTTGATAATGTCACCAACGTGGAGGAGACCCTGCTGGTCGATCATCCCGCCGTGGAGGATGCGGGCGATCACCAGCTCTCCGCTCTCTACCCGGAACGTCACACCCTCCAAAGGCAAAGATATAGCACTGTATTTTACATTGCAGTTTTTAACTACATGAGCAGAGTCAAAGAAAAGTAAAAAAAATCCATGACACTGAGTAGAAGAACCTACAAAGGTTTAACAAGGACCGCCATTTTGTTTTTTAATTTCATTAAGAAACATACTCACAAACTCAACAAACAGTTGCACTGTAAGCCACTGTAAAGTAAGCCATTTCAAAGTGGCTGCCAGAGTGTCCAGCATTTCTTGCCCCTCACTGAGTCTTACCAGGTGCTCTCCAGACACCTTGCGGATGCCCACCATCCTGACTGCATCTGGGGCTACAGGCTGGGTGTTGAAGGCAGCGTCCATGAAGGAACAGGGGCTGGGAGGAGGAGTCTCAAAGGTCTTGGATGCCACCGAATCATGGGTTTCCAGGAGAGACTGTGTGTGGACCAATAGGGGCAGAGGATAATGATGTTGATGATTGCATGACACATACTGTAGGATGGAATTGACCTCGTAAGATTCACAACTGATCTTAAGAAGACGGCATTTGATACATTAAACACGGTAGCATGCCATCCATGGTAGCTACATCAATTAGGTCACTTTTCCCTCAATAAGTTAAAGTTCTTGGAGAATGGGTAAAACTCTGTGTAGAAGTCCCACAGTAGGAGTGCTGATCTAAGATCAGTTTGGCCATTCAGATCATCATGAATAAGATTACGTAGACAGGAGGGACCTTGTCCTAGATCAGCCCTGATAAAAGCTTAAAACATTGAGTGTTTAGACCTGGAAGTGTGGCTCCTTCAGTATGCGTGCCAGTTCGTCTGCAGCCTTGTTCCTGTGCGTAAGGGGAGTGAGCTCCTTCAGGATGTCCTGCACCAGCTCCATGTTGTTGTCGCTCACCGCCTCCAGCCTGGACTCCTCCAGGTTCTCATGGGCCTGAGGGTAGCAGGGAGACGGGAACTGAAGATAAAAAAACGGTCTTGTTAATAACCATCTTTGTTGGAAATTTTAGCCTACACTATTTAGCAGGCACTTTAATCAAACGCGTGACTTACAGTGCACTTGTGTGCACACATTTTTGCATTCAATCCCATGACCCTGGCGTTGCTAGCACCATGCTTTTACCAACTGTGCCACACAGGACCATTGGAACCAAATCAGAACCAATTAGTGCCAAATCTCACAACGTACTTAGGCCATACAAATAAGTGCAAATAGTCACAGAATATTCACCATTCGCTCAGTTCTTTTCTAGCAATAAAGTCAATGAATTGTAAAAAGACGGGAAATCCCCAAATAAACACAGTACAACTCCCATTCAGAAACAAACAACAAACGTCTCAGAAAATAAGCATCTGCCCTAAAACAGTCAAGTACGCTGTGTGTTTTCTCCCTGTGCTGTGGAGCATCAACATGAGTTTTTTTTTGTCTCTCGTACCGAGGGCACTGGGCCCTCACCTTTCACCACGACTGGCCTCTGGCCCACCGCCCATGTGGAACTAGTGAACTGAATGATTATGTGTTACTGTTCATCAATCTCCAAATGTTTATTTTTGGCTCCCATTAACAGCAAACCCTTTAATTTAGAAATTTGAAACGCTGCATAGAACTTAAATGGTTTAAACTGATATCAACTTATGCTGTCTTAAACCCATTAGATAAACCAGTACATACAATGTGCAGTGTAACTATAGTGTTGATTCAAATTAGCACCAGATAAATGAATGAGAACACGAAGAAGACTACTCAAATAAGGATCTCTATGCATAGCCGTTACAGTAAGCTGCTGCATAGAATATAAAGATAGAATAGTCCATTATAAATGATCTATCATCCTGCTACGTTACTCCCAAACAGGTACAAATAGCCATGTTGTTTTGTTGGTAGATTCACAGAGACAGTCATACTCCCTTGGGCCTGTTGTCTAATCTCTGATCTGGCAGCCATGGGCTGTTTGTTTACGTGAGGGAAAGGAGAGCGCCCCTGCTGTTAAACAAGACGGACAGAAACACAATACACACACAGTGTAACGATTTTCTTCCTCTTCTGATGAGTAGTAGGAAGGATCGGACCAATATGCTGCGTGGTACGTGTCCGTGTTATTTTATTAGAACAGAAACACTAAACAAAGAGCGTGAAAAAAATGAAACAGTCCTGTAAGGTGCAGCAACACAAAACAGAAAACAACTACCCACAACTCAAGGGTGAAACCAGGCTGCCTAAGTATGGTTCTCAATCAGAGACAACGATTGACAGCTACCTCTGATTGGGAACCATACCAGGCCGAACACATAGAAATACAAAACATAGAATACCCACCCACAACACACCCTGACCAAACTAAACATAGAAACATACAAAGCAATCTACGGTAAGGGCATGACACACAGACAGACACTCACACACACACAAGAGAGAGAGAGACACACACCCACACACATATAGAATGTGTTTTGGTAAGGGTGGCAAGGCTGGTGGAGCAAGCTTCAGAGAGTGGCCCTTGGACAGCAGAACAACACAGCCAAAGGCAGGTTATGCCCCATATAATAGCTATCTTTGCCCTCTGCTTTTGTTGTCTGGCTTTGTAAGCTACTACACAGGCACATTGAAAATATGGGAGGCTGAAGAATCCAAATAGAGCAAAAGACCTTCAAGTCTGTTGTCATTTATTTAGATACAGTCATACAAAAATGGGTTCAAAAAGGGTTCTTCAGCTGTCACCATTGGAGAAACCTTTTGGGTTCCAGGTAAAACCCTCTGTAGAAAGGGTTCTACATGGAATCCAAAAGGGTTCTACTTGGGGGAAAATAGGGTTCTTCAAATGGTTCTCCTACAGGGACAGCCAGAAAATCATTTTAGGTTGTAGATAGCCTTTTATTTTAAGAGTGTAGGCCAACTAAATACGTGAGTGAGAGGAAGAGCACATTTGTTATCTCATGATCTCCAACTTCAACAGTTCTGACGACTCCAAGATAAGGAGCCAAGCAGTAGCTGCCAAGGAAATGACTGATCATAATGTTCTGTAGTTTTGTGAATGGCTTTTGGCATTGCTGCTTCTGCCAATATCCATTCATTATATATATATATCTCTCACCATCGTTTAGACAAGCATTTCGCTACACCAGCAATAACATCTGCTAAATATGTGTATGTATAACATTTGATTTAATAGTACAGAACCTTGATGAATACACACAGGGCCCTGTTCAAAAGCCCTGTAAGGAATAGGGTGCCATTTCAGATGCACCACGTAATATATTCCATTTATTCTTTACCATGAATATTATACAATAGACCCGCTACTGTCTCAAGTCCTTGAACATGGACCAGTGCTCTTACAGCTGGCATCTGTGGATGAATCATTTATGATGTTTCCCATCGATAGACACATTGGGCACACACACAGATAAAACACACAGATAAAACACACAGAGAGAGAGAGAGACTTTCATTTAATTTAAAACTCACCCCCCCCTTAAAAATAAAACACCAAAATATATCCTGTACTGCATACATGTACCGTACTCACCTTGCCCTCTACCCTATGATACAAACCAACATCACAATACCCAAAACAACTCACCACTTCTACAACCGTATATCCAAAACATCTTCCCCAGCTATACAGACAGCCCCCCCAACGCACCATATCTCCTGAAACATCTCCACACTTTTTATCATTCTATAGAACTCAAACTCAACCCTAAGGCGCGCAGAGACCATCCCATTAAACAATAGTAAAGGGTCTGTTACCCCCCCAACTTTGACCCTATTCCTCTTTGTTAGCCAAATAGCCAACTTCGCCTGAGCAAACAGAAAATTCAACAAAACCCATTTGGCCTTCTCCTTAATCGATACCTGTATCCCATTATAAACATCCCAGCAGTAACCCCCCCCCCCCAACCTCTCACACAGACATTCCAACAGAGACATTAATGGCATTAACCTGGTGCACACAGAAAACACATCACAGTTTCTTTCATTACACAGAAAGGAAACCCTTGCCCGATTCTCGGTTCAACCCGTGCCAACCAGCTGTTAGTGGCCAGGGCTCCATGTAGAACCCTCCACTGGAGGTCCCCTGACCTCTTTGGTACTGGGGGTTTGTAGAGCCCCCTCCATCTAAAACCCACCGTACTCTCCGCCCCATATACCCCCTGCCACTGATGTGCCTTCACTCCTGTTAGGCTCCTAATGTTCCTAACCTTAACGCAGAGGTTGTAGAGGGCTTTACCTCCCACCCCTTCAAACTCCTCCAGGCTCGGAGTGTTAAAATCTAACAAGTCCTCCTGTCACGCCCTGGTCGAAATATATTATGTTTATTCTTCATTTATTCGGTCAGGCCAGGGTGTGACATGGGTTATTGTGGTGTGTTTTTGTCTTGGGGTTTTGTGGGATGTCTAGCGTAGTCTATGGCTGCCTGAGGCGGTTCTCAATCAGAGTCAGGTGATTATCGTTGTCTCTGATTGGGAACCATATTTTAGGCAGCCATATTCTTTGAGTGTTTTCGTGGGTGATTGTTCATGTCTCTGTGTCTTCACCAGATAGGACTGTTTAGGTTTTCACGTTCCGTTTGTTGTTTTTGTATTGTTCGTGGTTTTTCATTCTTCATTAAACATGTCTCAAAAATAACACGCTGCATTTTGGTCCGCTCCTCCTTCAACAGAAGAAAGCCGTTACAGAATCACTCACCACAACAGGACCAAGAGGCGTGGTAACAGGCAGGTGCAGCAAAGAGAGGAATGGACATGGGAGGACGAATTGTTCGGAGAGGGACCTTGGGATCAGCCTGAAGAATATTGCAAAGAAGAACTGGAGGCGGCGAGAGCTGAGAGGTGCTGGTATGAGGAGGCAGCGCGGCGACGCGGATGGAAGCCCGAGAGTCAGCCCCATAAATTTCTTGGGGGGGGGGCTCAGGGAGAGTGTGGCAGAGTCAGGAGTCAGACCTGAGCCCACTCTCCCTGTTTATCGTGAGGAGCCAAGGAGGAGACCAGAACCAGAACCGGTGTTGGAGGTGAGCGAAGCAGAGACGGTGAAGGACTTAATGGGGAAATTGGAGGAGAGAGAAATGAGGGAGTTGCTGTGTTGGTGTTTTTTGCATGGAATTCGCCCAACGGAACGTGTCGGGGATTTGATGGCACCTGGGTCAGCGCTCCATACTCGTCCTGAGGTGTGTGTTAGTCGGCTGGTGAAGTTGGTGCCAGCCTCACGCACCAGGCCTCCTGTGCACATCTCTAGACTTGCATGTCCTGTGCCAACACTGCTCTCAAGATCTCCAGTACGCCTTCACGGTCTAGCCCATCCTGTGCCACCTCCACACACCAGCCCTCCGGTGGCAGCTCCCCGCACCAGGCTTTCTGTGCGTGTCCTCGGCCCAGTACCACCAGTGCCAGCACCACGCATCAGACCTACTGTGCGCCTCGCCTCTCCAGCGCTGCCGGAGCCTCCCGCTCTCCAGCGATACCGGAGCCTTTCTCCTCTCCTGCGCTGCCGGAGTCTCACGCCTGTTCAGCGCTGCTGGAGCCTTTCTCCTCTCCTGCGCTGTCGGAGCCTCCCGCCTGTTCAGCGCTGTCGGAGCCTTTCTCCTCTCCTGCGCTGCCGGAGCCTCCCGCCTGTTCAGCGCTGTCGGAGCCTTTCTCCTCTCCTGCGCTGCCGGAGTCTCCCGCCTGTTCAGCGCTGCCTGAGCCTTTCTCCTCTCCTGCGCTGCTGGAGTCTCCCGCCTGTTTAGCGCAGCCAGAGCCTTCCTCCTCTACAGCGCTGCTGGAGTCTCCCGCCTGTTTAGCGAAGCCCGAGCTGTCAGTCTGCATGGAGCAGCCCGAGTTGTCAGTCTGCATGGAGCAGCCCGAGCTGTCAGTCTGCATGGAGCAGCCAGAGCTGTCAGTCTGCATGGAGCAGCCAGAGCTGTCAGTCTGCATGGAACAGCCAGAGCTGTCAGTCTTCATGGAACAGCCAGAGCTGTCAGTCTGCATGGAGCAGCCGGAGCTGCCAGTCTGCAAGGAGCTGCCAGTCTGCAAGGAGCTGTCAGTCTGCAAGGAGCTGTCAGTCTGCAAGGAGCTGCCAGTCTTCATGGAACAGCCAGAGCTGTCAGTCTGCATGGAGCAGCCAGAGCTGCCAGTCTGCATGGAGCTGCCAGTCTGCAAGGAGCTGTCAGTCTGCATGGAGCTGTCAGTCTGCATGGAGCTGTCAGTCTGCATGGAGCTGCCAGTCTGCATGGAGCAGCCAGAGCTGCCAGTCTACATGGAGCAGCCAGAGCCGCCAGTCAGCATGGAGCAGCCAGATCCGTCAGTCAGCCAGACTCTTCCAGATCTGCCAGTCAGCCAGACTCTTCCAGATCTGCCAGTCAGCCAGACTCTTCCAGATCTGCCAGTCAGCCAGACTCTTCCAGATCTGCCAGACTCTTCCAGATCTGCCAGTCAACCAGACTCTTCCAGATCTGCCAGTCAACCAGACTCTTCCAGATCTGCCAGTCAGCCAGGATCTGCCAGAACCGTCAACCAGCCAGGATCTGCCGGATCCAACTACCTGGCTGAGCTTCCTCTCAGTGCTGGGCTTCCTCTCAGTGCTGGGCTTCCTCTCAGTCCCGAGCTTCCTCTCAGTGCTGAGCTTCCCCTCTGACCCGAGCTGCCCCTCTGTCCCGAGCTGCCCCTCAGTCCCGAGCTGCCCCTCAGTCCCGAGCTGCCCCTCAGTCCCGAGCTGTCCCTCAGTCCCGAGCTGCCCCTCTGTTCCGAGCTGCCCCTCAGTCCAGTGGGGTCCACCCAGCGAAGGTGGACTATCCTAGGATGCGAGGAGGGGGGACTAAGACATTTATAGAGTAGGTTCCACGTCCCGCGCCGGAGCCGCCACCACGGACAGACGCCCACCCGGACCCTCCCGATTGTTTTGATGTGCGTCCGGGAGTCCGCACCTTGGGGGGGGGGGGGGGGTTCTGTCATGCCCTGGTCGAAATATATTATGTTTATTCTTCATTTATTCGGTCAGGCCAGGGTGTGACATGGGCTATTGTGGTGTGTTTTTGTCTTGTGGGATTTTGTGGGATGTCTAGCGTAGTCTATGGCTGCCTGAGGCGGTTCTCAATCAGAGTCAGGTGATTATCATTGTCTCTGATTGGGAACCATATTTAGGCAGCCATATTCTTTGAGTGTTTCGTGGGTGATTGTTCATGTCTCTGTGTCTTCACCAGATAGGACTGTTTAGGTTTTCACGTTCCGTTTGTTGTTTGTTTTTGTATTGTTCGTGGTTTTTCATTCTTAATTAAACATGTCTCAAAAATACCACGCTGCATTTTGGTCCGCTCCTCCTTCAACAGAAGAAAGCCGTTACACCTCCAGACCCCCTTGCCAGTCTCCAGTCTCTGCCATCACCTGCAGTGGTGGAAACATTGGTGGCCCCTCCCCCTTTGGCCGCTCAAACACCCCCCTTACTTGCTCAGACAGTGCCTCCTGGGCCTCTTCCAGGAATCTCTCCAGTAGCCTAAGAGACATTATTCCTGTTTGTTGTGCCAAGACTTCCAGGGTTTTCCACCCCTCCTCTCCCAGCAGTCTTAGGTCACCCAGCCTTAGTAAACCCGCTGCCACCAGTTGCTTCTGCAGGGTGGCTAACTGAACCGATCTCAAAGGGATGTCTGGGTTGTGGAAGATAGGCTCCTCCCATATCCTGACCATCCCTGACCATCACAGTGTCACACCCCGACCATAGTTCTCCAAACATCCACTAGGTCGAACTGATTAATGATGTCCCTTAACACTCCCACTGACACTGAATGAGGCTCTTCCTAATTTCTGTCTTTTGTCAAATCCATTGTACAGTTCCAGTCCCCGCCGACCACCAGCGTCTCCTCAGGCGCTACCTGTGAGAGTTCCTGTCAAAGACTCCCAAATAGAACCCCTCTTTCTCTCCCTGTGTTAGGCGCATACACATTTATAAAGACAAAACCCATGTTGTTAATTTCTGCTTTAACAACAAGCAGCCTACCTGTACACACCTCCTTTGAGGAGCAACGTTTTACAGACAGACCTGGTGCTAAAGGACTGTCTCTCCTGCACTAAGATCTGTCCCATGGCTCAACACACAGACAGCCCCGGTGTTAAAGGACTGCCACCCCTGCACAAAGATCTGTCCAATGGCTCAACACACAGACAGCCCCGCCACCTGAAGAGTCTCCATAAGAAGTCTCCATTTATATTGAGTGAGCCTACCGAAGTGCTAAAGGACTGCCACCCCTGCACTAAGATCTGTCCCATGGCTCAACACACAGACAGCCCCGGTGTTAAAGGACTGCCACCCCTACACTAAGATCTGTCCCATGGCTCAACACACAGACAGCCCCGGTGCTAAAGGACTGCCACCCCTGCACTAAGATCTGTCCCATGGCTCAACACACAGACAGCCCCGGTGTTAAAGGACTGCCACCCCTGCACTACGATTCGTCCCATGGTTCAACACACTTGCCCCTTTCCACCAGAGCCCCAAATCGACTTCATTCACCACATCACTATGTGTCTCCTGCAGAAACAACACCTGTACTTTTTTTTGTTTTACATATTCACCCAACACACTCCTCTTTCCCGCATCTCTGGCGCCATGTATACTGAGTGATCCTACCTGAAGAGTCTCCATAAGAAGTCTCCATTTATATTGAGTGAGCCTACCTGACGAGTCTCCATAAGAAGTCTCCATTTATATTGAGCCTACATTTATTGAGTGAGCCTACTAAGAGTCTCGAAGAGAAGAAGTCTCCATTTATATTGAGCGAGCCTACCGAAGAGTCTCCATTTATATTGAGTGAGCCTACCCGAGGAGTCTCCATAAGAAGTCTCCATTTATATTGAGTGAGCCTACCTGAAGAGTCTCCATAAGAAGTCTCCATGTATATTGAGTGAGCCTACCCGAAGAGTCTCCATAAGAAGTCTCCATTTATAATGAGCGAGCCTACCCGACGAGTCTCCATAAGAAGTCTCCATAAGAAGTCTCCATTTATATTGAGTGAGCCTACCCGACGAGTCTCCATAAGAAGTCTCCATTTATATTGAGCGAGCCTACCCGACGAGTCTCCATAAGAAGTCTCCATTTATATTGAGTGAGCCTACCTGAAGAGTCTCCATAAGAAGTCTCCATTTATAATGAGCGAGCCTACCTGAAGAGTCTCCATAAGAAGTGGGAGGAAAGCCAGCAAAGAAAGAGACCAATAGCAAAGCTCAAAAAGCCCCAGTGTCAGAAAGACAATATACATCTAAACAGTGTCTGAAGGTAGACCTTTACACACTGTTGTGATCCACTTCCTCAACCTAAACCGTTTCCTGGGTGAGAGGACACCATGCTCCTCATTTTTCATAGCATGTTGTACTGATCTTACAAATTCTCTCGGATAAAAAAAAAGCCTCAAGATTTTTTCCCCTTGGTCTCATTCAGGAACCTTGTCAGTTCTCTCAACGTGTACTTAGACCCCTCTGCTTGACTGGCTGTCAGCTCCGGGCCCATTGAAGAGGAGTCTGAAAAAAATAACTCCTCCTCCTCACTTTCCTCTTCATTTCCCATCCTGACCACCTGCCCTTCCTCTCTGGTCAGGGCATCACCCACAGCAACAGGAAAAGTTTCCATGGTGCCTTTGACCACATCCTTTTTCCTTTTCCGCTTGACACCCTCCTCCTCCCCCCTAGTCTCTTACACTTCCCCACTATACTCTCCTCATCCACTAGAATAACCTGACTAGACCCAGCCTCCGCTACACCATCATCCATAACCTGACTAGACCCAGCCTCATCTACACCACCATCTATAACCTGACTAGACCCAGCCTCATCTACACCACCATCTATAACCTGACTAGACCCAGCATCATCTACACCATAATCTCTAGCATGACTAGGCCTAGCATCATCTACACCACCATCTATAACCTGAATAGACCCAGCATCATCTACACCATAATCTCTAGCATGACTAGGCCTAGCATCATCTACACCACCATCTATAACCTGACTAGACCCAACCTCATCTACACCACCATCTCTAGCATGACTAGGCCCAGCCTCATCTACACCACCCTCCATAGCATGACTAGGCCTAGCATCATCTACACCACCCTCCATAGCATGACTAGGCCCAGCCTCATCTACACCACCCTCCATAGCATGACTAGGCCTAGAATCATCTACACCACGCTCCATTGCATGACTAGGCCCAGCATCATCTACACCACCCTCCTTAGCAGAACTAGACCCAGCCTCCGCTACACCACCATCCCTAGCCTGACTAGACCCAACCTCTGCTACCCCACCATCTCTAGCCTGACTAGACCCAGCTTCAGCTACCGCACCATCTCTAGCCTGACTAGACCCAGCTTCATCTACACCACCATGTCTAGCCTGACTAGACCCAGCCTCATCTACACCACCATCCATAACCTGACTAGACTCAGCCTAAGCTACCCCACCATCTCTAGCCTGACTAGACCCAGCCTCCACTACCCCACCATGTCTAGCCTGACTAGACCCAGCCTCAGCTACCCCAAAATCTCTAGCCTGACTATGCCCAGCCTCATCTACACCACCATCTATTGCATGACTAGGCCCAGCCTCATCTACACTACCATCCCTGGCATGACTAGGCCCAGCCTCATCTACATCACCATCCCTGGCATGACTAGGCCCAGGCTCATCTACACTACCATCCCTGGCATGACTAGGCCCAGCCTCATCTACATCACCATCTATTGCATGACTAGGCCCAGCCTCATCTACACTACCATCCCTGGCATGACTATGCCCAGCCTCATCTACACCACCATCTATTGCATGACTAGGCCCAGCCTCATCTACACTACCATCCCTGGCATGACTATGCCCAGCCTCATCTACACCACCATCTATTGCATGACTAGGCCCAGCCTCATCTACACTACCATCCCTGGCTTGACTAGGCCCAGCCTCATCTACATCACCATCCCTGGCATGACTAGGCCCAGGCTCATCTACACTACCATCCCTGGCATGACTAGGCCCAGCCTCATCTACATCACCATCCCTGGCATGACCTCTGCATCTCATTACCCCCTGTACACTGCCCACAAAATGAGGTGAAAACTGAGCTGCACTTCCTAACCTCCTGCCAAATATATGACCATATTAGAGACACATATTTCCCTCAGATTACTCAGACCCACAAAGAATTCTAAAACACATCCAATTTTGTTAAACTCCCATATCTATTGGGTGAAAAACCACAGTGTGCCATCACAGCAGCAAGATGTGTGACCTGTTGCCACAAGAAAAGGGCAACCAGTGAAGAACAAACACCATTGTAAATACAACCTATATTTATGTTGATTTATTTATCTTGTCCTTTAACATTAACACTGTATATAGACAGTGTTAAAGTACAAAACATAATACATGTCTTTATTCTTTTGGAACTTTTGTGAAAGTAATGTTTACTGTTCATTTTTTATTAATTATTTCACTTTTGTTTATTATCTATTTCACTTGCTTTGTTAATGTAAACGTTTGTTTCCCATGCCAATAAACTGTTCAATTGAAATTGAGAGTGAAAGCGAGAGAGCGAGGGGCTCTGTTCTTTTCTTCAACTGGAGGTATTTGATGCAGTGCTCCCCAAAGAGCTCTCATCCTCTTATCTCTCCCCAAAAAAGTCTGTCTGAATGCTCTCTGTAGGAGAGAGAGAAAGACCACACAGCACTAATGGGCCTGCGAGTCTGTTCTTTCTCTAAGCGCAAGGAAAAGAACACAGTATCCCCCAGGACATGGTATTGTAAAAGCTCAGAGCTTCTGTCAGTTCCTAGGCATCAACTGCATTTGATTGGATGACGCAACAATTACGACTATGTTGTAATGTTAATAATTACAATGTTGATGTCAAGGTTGATTTGTTCATTTCAAAATGAAAACAAAACAATTAGCTTGAAATCATTTTGATGGTTGACTTTTCATTCTAGTAGCTCTTATAAAAGTAAAACCCAATGTGCCCCGGGCACCAAAGACGTGGATGTCGATTATGGCAGCCCCCCCCCCCCCCCCACCCCAGCAGAGAGGCGCAGGATTGAACTACACTCAACTTTCAAGAGTTTTCCCTGTTTCTAGAGTTTTCCCACTGTCAACACTATCAACATTTCAACTTTTAGTCCAGTTATAGATCATTTGTAGTCAGCAATGGGGAGAGTGATTGCTTCTTACAAGAGCACAAAATGTGTGCATTTTTCTAGACATCTTTGAAAAGAGAGTTTTTGTCTTAAAGGGGAACTGCTGTATTTTGAGGCAGACTTGAATAAGCTAAGTAGCCAATAGGCAGAGGGTAGCATCATTGTTCTGATTCTCTGTAATAACGGTATGGGAATAATGATGCATTTTATTTTGTGAAGTGGTTTCTTGCATCAAAAAACACCATAGACAAGTATGTATACTGTAGGCATTCTGTAGGCACATATATCCTCACCACGGGGCTCTCCATGATGCCCTTGAGGAAGATGAGGTCCAGATCATTGGCGATGGTGGAGCTGGTGCTGTCACTCAGAGTGTCCAGAACCTGCTGCATGGCTGAAGACAAACACAGAGATGAGGACAGTTAGGACTCCAGTTTACTCGCCGTTCTACCTTTCCCATGTGTGCAAAGCTGTCATCAAGGCAAAGGGTGGCTATTTGAACAATCTCAAATATAAAATATATTTGGATCTGTTTGACACTTTTTTGGTTACTACATATGTGTTATTTTATAGTGTTGATGTCTTCACTATTATTCTACAATGTAGACAATAGTAAAAATAAAGAAAAACCCTTTAATGAGTCGGTGTTTTAAAACGTTTGTACTTGCTGGTTTTACACACCTACTAACCCTTTGGGAGAGTCACACTCACGCACCACACACACACACACACACACACACACACACACACACACACACACACACACACACACACACACACACACACACACACACACACACACACACACACACACACACACACACACACACACACACACACACACACACACACACACACACACACACACACACACACACACACACACACACACTTCCCTTTGAAGTCTCTTTCTGTCAGTGTTGACAGCCTCTCCCTTCCTCCTCAGTCTCTCTCTCTTTTATCTCTCCGATGTAGTCACAGTAGGGAGAGACGGGGGGCAGTGGGAGCTGTACTCAACAACTCCACTTGTTTTACTAGGAAGGTTGGCAGTGCAGTTGGTCCACTGGTTTTACATAACAAAAGGGACACATTAAAGTAAAGTGGACTGACTAGTGGTGTGTATTCATGGATGCCAAGGGAAGCCAGGCTTCCCCAAAAAATTTAACTAGAATTTTTTATTATGGAGAATAAAATGAAACCACAAGTCCATATCCCTATCCATGACAAATTTAGGAAAGGGACAATTTTAGATCCTGGGACTAAACACCTCCCTCTGCAACTGGATCCTGGACTTCCTGACGGGCCGCCCCCCCCCCAGGTGGTGAGGGTAGGTAGCAACACATCTGCCACACTGATCCTCAACACAGGGGCCCCTCAGTGGTCAGTCCCCTCCTGTACTCCTTGTTCACTCATGACTGCACGGCCAGGTACGACTCCAACACCATCATTCAGTTCGCAGACGACACAACAGTGGTAGGCCTGATCACCGACAACGACGAGACAGCCTATAGGGAGGAGGTCAGAGATCTGGCCATGTGGTGCCAGGACAACAACCTCTCCCTCAACGTCATCAAGACAAAGGAGATGATTGTGGACTACAGGAAAAAGAGGACCGAGCACACCCCTATTTTCATCGACGGGGCTGCAGTGGAGTAGTTTGAGAGCTTCAAGTTCCTTGGTGTCCACATTACCAACAAACTAACATGGTCCAAGCACACCAACACAGTTGTGAAAAAGGGCAAGACAAAACCTATTCCCCCTCAGGAGACTGAAAAGATTTAGCATGTGTCCTCAGATCCTCACAAGGTTCTACAGCTGCACCATTGAGTTGCATCACTGCCTGGTATGGCAACTGCTTGGCCTCCGACCACAAGGCACTACAGAGGGTAGTGGGTACGGCCCAGTACTTCACTGGGGCCAAGCTTTCTGCCATCCAGGACCTCAATACCAGGCGGTGTCAGAGGAAGGCCCTATAGAGGGTGGTACGTACGGTCCAGTACATCACTGGGGCCGAGCTTTCTGCCATCCAGGAACTCAATACCAGGCGGTGTCAGAGGAATTCCCTATAGAGGGTGGTACGTACGGTCCAGTACATCACTGGGGCCAAGCTTTCTGCCATCCAGGACCTCAATACCAGGCGGTGTCAGAGGAAGGCCCTATTGAGGGTGGTACGTACGGTCCAGTACATCACTGGGGCCAAGCTTTCTGCCATCCAGGACCTCAATACCAGGCGGTGTCAGAGGAAGGCCCTATAGAGGGTGGTACGTACGGTCCAGTACATCACTGGGGCCAAGCTTTCTGCCATCCAGGACCTCAATACCAGGCAGTGTCAGAGGAAGGCCCTATTGAGGGTGGTACGTACGGTCCAGTACATCACTGGGGCCAAGCTTTCTGCCATCCAGGACCTCAATACCAGGCGGTGTCAGAGGAAGGCCCTATAGAGGGTGGTACGTACGGTCCAGTACATCACTGGGGCCAAGCTTTCTGCCATCCAGGACCTCAATACCAGGCGGTGTCAGAGGAAGGCCCTATAGAGGGTGGTACGTATGGCCCAGTACATCACTGGGGCCAAGCTTTCTGCCATCCAGGACATCAATACCAGGCGGTGTCAGAGGAAGGCATTGTCAAAGACATTGTCAAAGACTCCAGCCCCCCAAGTCATAGACTATTCTCTCTAATACCGCATGGCAAGCGGTACCGGAGTGCAAAGTATAGGACAAAAAGGCTTCTCAACAGTTTTTACCCCCAAGCCATAAGACTCCTGAACATCTAATCAAATGACTACCAGGACTATTTGCATTGTCCCTCTTTTTATGCTGCTGCTACTCTTTGTTTATCATACTGTATATGCATAGTCACTTTAACTCTACATTCATGTACATATTACCTCAACTAACCGGTGCCAACGCACATTGACTCTGTACCGGTACCCCCTGTATATCGTCTCGCTATTGTTATTGTGCTGCTGTTTTTTAATGACTTGTTACTTTTATTTCTTATTCTTATCCATTAAAAAAATGTAACTGCATTGTTGATTAGGGGCTCATAAGAAAGCATTTCACTGTAAGGTCTATACCTGTTGAATTCGGCGCATGTGACAAATAACATTTGATTTGATAACCAATTGGTGTTATGAAAAACATTTGACCCCGTATCAGTGGTTACTAGTAACTTCTACTAATTCCACCTCACTCCACAACACTAGCTCTGAAGGCAACGAGGGGTAGAAGACATAAAATATAGAGAGGAGAGAAGTTGTGTATCTTTTCCATTACATGAGGATCAGTGTGATACAAGGTCAACAGTGACAAGTAGTTCTGTACTCACATCACTATGGAGACACTTCACAGTAAGGCATTCATTGTACATCAGACACAGCCTTGACAAGATAAATGGAAATCACATAGGTACACTATAGACTTCTCTAAATCCTCAAGCATGCCACTTTTTAAGAGAAACTATGAATCACACACACACATTATTTTGTATTTTTTTTTAACCTTTATTTAACTATGACGGCCTTTACAATGACAGCCTAGGAACAGAGGGTTAACTACCTTGTTCAGAACAACAGATTTTTACCTTGTCATCTCGGGGGTTCAATCTCGCAACCTTTCAGCTACTAGTCCAACGCTCTAACCACTAGGTTGCCTTCCGCCCCAATTGACGGATCTGTTACCACATAATCAAAACGATACTGTTCATCTTCAAGCGAATACTGATTCATGGTCTGTTGCGTAACCTATCTTTTTTAACACCTGTCCTATCATTACAATAATAGAGACATTCGTGTAGTAATTCACTATCAAATCAAATAATCACATTTTATTTATTTGTCATATACACATGGTTAGCAGATGTTAATGCGAGTGTAGCAAAATGCTTGTAATACACTAATGTGTCAGAGGAAACACCATACACCTGGCTACCGTGTCAGCATGCACTGTGCCCGGCACGCCACAGGAGTTGCTAGTGCGCGACGGGACAAGTCTGAGCCTGGACTCAGGCGACAGAGCCTGGACTCGAACCCAGAATCTCTAGTGGCACAGCTAGCACTGCTGTGCAGTGCCTTAGAGCACTGCGCCACTCGGGAGGTCCTACGGTAGTAATACTGACCCTTGACAGGTTCTGCAGCTTCAACACTTCCACCCCCAGCTGTCAGCAGCAAAACATGAGGATTAAAGATGCAGCCCTTGTCTTGATTTGGCTTTCACAAGACAGGAAGGAAGACAGAAAGAGAGGAAGGAAGGCCATAATTAAAAAACCCAGTCTCCATCTGCTTCCCTAAACAAAGAATTATGTGTGCAGTGGTGAAGGCTCGTTATCCCTCCCCTCTTCCCACCTAAACCCCTACTGTCATCTGGAGATCTGGAGCGGAGGTTGCCAGATTGGAGAACAGATCAAACTACCGACCACGGCTTTTACAGGCCCTGTATAATTATCAATAATAACCAACACTCACCACAGTGTGCCCACTCTACACTTTTACAATAAATGTTGGTTCTACTACTTTGCTTCGGCTTCACACAGGGTTTGTTTACACTTTAGTTTACTGGGCCCTCCCTTGCTTCTCTCATATTATCGCACTCTCTCCCTCTCGCCTTTTCAGTGTCGCTATTTCTCCCCCTCTCTCTCCTCACATTTTCTCCTGTTCCTATTCACGTCAGTTCCTACAATTCTGACAACATCATGTAACGTCACATAGTCGGCTCTTTAAAAGGATTGAATAAGATAATACGGAGAGCTAGCTAACAGACAGGGGAAATAAGTAGCTTTTCGATGAGGTTTTCTGATGTTTTGGAATAGGTTTGATGTCTAGGCAAATTACGAGCGAAATGTGAAGCGAAAAGAGAATAAGGGTCCTATTGTATTATTCAAAAGGATTATTAAAAATCCAACTTGGCCTACTTCTTGTGTCTCGCTGCGTGTCAGTTGCCAGATCGGGTTGCCTCGCTCACTTTTCCTGACACACGACAACAAAAAGTGTAAGAATAAGTAGTTTCAAGTTTTATTAGTCGCTTACTTGCAGGTTCTTTCTCGATAATGCGGCAACAATAATAAATCATAAAAGATAAGAATATGAACATAAAGTAAATCGCTCAGTAGAATAGAATAAACATTTGAGCATAAGTATAATACAGGGAGGCACAATTTATAGTCCAATATTTACCCTGTTTTTGGGGAAGGGGGGATTGAGAGGCAAGTGTTTAAAATTGTGCAGTATTTAGCAATCATACTGTAATAAGAGTCTGCATATGCAGCATGAAGTGGTGTGATGCGTCAGTTCAGTTCTGATGGCTTGTAGATAGAAACTGTCCCTGAGCCTGTTGGTATCAGACCTCATGCTCCGATACAGTCTGATGGTTTGTAGATAGAAACTGTCCCTGAGCCTGTTGGTATCAGACCTCATGCTCCGATACAGTCTGCCCGTATAAAAAAAGAGAAATAATAGAAAAATAATAACACAAGGAATAAATTAACAATGAGTAACTATAGCTTGGCGACCTACACGAGGTACCAGTATCGAGTCGATGTGCAGTAGTATGAGCTAATTGAGGTAGATATGAACATATAGGTAGGGATAACGTGAGAAGGCAACAGGATAGAGGATAAACAGTAGCAGCAGCGTATGTGATGAGTCAAACAATTTAGTGCAAAAGGGGTCAATGCACATAGTTAAATAGTTAACCAATAGCAACTGGACTAAATATTTAGGCAATCTTAGCATGGTGGATATTTCGTTGCCTATCCTCACCACCTGGGGGTGGCTTGGGGGTAGAAGCTGTTCAGAGCTCTGTTGGTTCCAGGCTTGTACCCCTTGCTATGGTTCCAGACATCGTTACCACTTGTCATGGGGTAGCAGAGAAAACAGTCCATGACTTGGGTGGCTGGAGTCGTCAACAATTTTTAGTGCCTTCGTCTGACACCGCCTGGAATAGAGGTCTTGGACAGCAGGGAGCTCGGTCCCCAGTGACGTACTGGGCAGGACACATTACCCTCTGTAGCGCCTTGCGGTCGGAGGCTGAGCAGTTGCCATGCCAAGCTGTAATGCAGCCAGTCAAGATGCTCTCAATGGTGCAGCTGTATAAAGTTTTGAGGATCTGAGGGCACTTGCTGAATCTTTTCAGCCTCCTGAGGAGGAAGAGGCGTTGTCCTGCCTTTCTATGTGACTGTTTTGGTGTGTGCACACCATGATAATTCCTTAGTGATGTGGACACTGAGGAACTTGGCCCACTCCAATACAGCCCCCTCGATGTGGATGGTGTTATGCTAGGCCACTCCATTGCCTGCAGTCCACGATCAGCTCCTTTGTCTTGCAGACGTTGAGGGAGAGGTTGTTGTTCTGGCACCACACTGCCAGGTCAATGACCTCCTCCCTATAGGATGTCTCATCATTGTCGGTGATCAGGCCAACCACCGTCGTGTTGTCAGCAACCTTAATGATGGTGTTGGAAAAGTGTGCGGCCACGCAGTCGTAGGTGAGCAGGGGGTACAGGAGGGGACTAAGCATGCACCCCTGATGTGCCCCCTTGTTGAGAGGCAGCGTGGTGGATGTTTCGTTGCCTACCTTCACCCCCTGGAGACGACCCATCAGGAAGTCGGATCCAGTTGCAGAGGGAGCTGTTCAGTCCCTGGGTCCTGAGCTTAGTGATGAGCTTGGAGGGCTGGACGCTGTACTATAGTCAAAGAACGAGTCAGCCTATAGGGAGCAAGTAAGTGGTGTCATGACAACAACCTCCTTCTCGACGTCAGCAAAACAAAGGAGTTGATTGTTGACCTAAGGAAGCAGAGGAGGGAACATGCCCCGATCCACATCAACGGGACTGCAGTGGAGAGAGTATGCAGTTTTAAGTTCCTCAGCATCCACATCACCGAGGACTTGTCATGGACCAACAACAAAAACAACTCTGGTCATGAGGGAGCAACAGCGTCTCTACTTTCTATGGCGGCTGAAGAAATTCGTCATGCCACCTCTGGTCCAAATACTACTGCTGCACCATTGAGAGCGTCCTGACCGGTTGCATCACGGCCTGGTACGGGAATTGCTGCTTCCATGACGGCAAGGCGAAGATGGTGAAGATGGCCCAGTACATCACTGGAACAGTGCTCCCACCCATCCAGGACATCTACATGAAACAGTGCCTAAGGAAGGCATGCAGCATCATCAAGGACCCCACACACCCCAGCCACGAGCTGTTCACTCCCTTACTGCTGGGCAGATGATATCAGAGCATGAGGTCTGATACCAACAGGCTCAGGGACAGTTTCTATCTACAAGCCATCAGACGGTATCAGAGCATGAGGTGTGATACCAACAGGCTCAGACGGTATCAGAGCATGTTGTCTGATACCAACAGGCTCAGAGACAGTTTCTATCTACAAGACATCAGACTGCTGAACACTTGAACTGAACTGACCACCTGTTCTGATTCTCCACACCTTAGCACACATGTACTCACTCATGCACACACCCACACAGACATACACAGACACATATTAAGTGGGTGTACAAAACATTAGGAACCTTCCTAATATTGAGTTGCACCACCTTTTGCCCTCAGAACAGCCTCAATTCGTCGGGGCATGGACTCTACAAGGTGTCGAAAGAATTCCAAAGAAATGCTGGCCCATGTTGACTCCAATGCTTCCCACAGTTGTGTTAAGTTGGCTGGATGTCCTTTGGGTGGTGGACCATTCTATATGCACATGGCAAACTGTTGAGTGTGAAGAATCCAGCAGCGTTGCAGTTGTTGACACACTCAAACCACTTATATCTTTTGAAAGTGTGGAACTGTGGGAAGCATTGGAGTCAACATGGGCCAGCATCCCTGTGGAATGCTTTTGACACCTTGTAGAGTCCATACCTCAATTAATTGTGGCTGTTCTGAGGGCAAAGGGTGCAACTCAATGTTATGAAGGTGTTCCTAATGTTTTGTACACTCAGTGTATTACTCTACCAAGAACAGGCTCTACTAGTAGCTAAAAGGAATAGGTCAAGTAAATCAAGTCACTCTACCAATAAAAGCAGGAAGTTGTCAAAAAAAAATATTCTCACGCTTGACTTAATCCCGGTTTAACAGGGAAACAGAGTGAACATTGGGTCTACTACAGCAGTCAGTGGGATTACCACATTCCACCCGCTTCAATAACAGTAACAGACTAAAATGGCCGACAGACGGAGACTTGGCCGCTAGCCAATCACAAAAGGTAAAACTATGTCAAATAATGCTCCCTCCTTGTCCATTTCTGCCCCAAAACAACAGCATGAGGCCAAAGGTGACCAGCCTGTGACTGTTAAGCTTCAGTTGATCTCACGGGGAAGCTGCTAAGGTCCCAATATGTACATCAATGGCATAACGAAAACCATACAGTGGGTTTACTGGGTTGTAATAACCTCTGTTTGCTTAAGAGAAACAGGTAGACATATTGAAACTAGAAAATACCTAAAAATATAATAGGTAGAGGGGACTGCCTTGAGTCACCCAGCATTCATGCATTATCATACTATGTGGTCACCTCAACAACAACAAAAAGCTGCAATATTCTGACTGAAACATTCAGAGTTGTTGTTGTTTGTGGTTCTGGTATGGGAACACAGTGGGGAACATTAACCTCATAGTATTAGCAGAGGTTGCTATGGAGCTCTGTGGCTCAAGTGAGTGAGACAGGGATAGTGGCAGAGGTTGCTATGGAGCTCTGTGGCTCAAGTGAGTGAGCCAGGGGCAGTGGGTGTTTTTGTTGTGTAGTGACTCCACATAGGGAATATACTATTCTGAGATCTGTCTGTTGTTGTCATGCCATACATATGTCAGAAGAGTTGTCTAAAATACATTCAGATCTCAAATATGGAGCACCTGACAACAACAGGATGTACTGTGGATATAGTATTTTTTGAGGATTGAAGGATGTAGGAAATGCAGACTAATAATGTCTATAGACGAAGCTATGGCTTAAACATTTGAGTTTGCTGAAGAACAACACAGTAATTCACACTGGCATGTCTTGAGGGTCTTAACAGGTAGTGTTTCTGTAGGCTATTTGAGTACTTTCCCTGAAATCCTCTTCGACTTTGCTCCCTCTGAGTAAATCCATGAGCTGTTTGATATGACTGTAAGGAATTGCATTTAAATGGCTTTTTAGAAGTAAGTGCACTGCCATGGAGCGATTTATAAATCAAATACATTTCAAATGAACAATTACTGACACCCTAAATTGCCTAAATGATCTATCGGCAGTAAGAGTTTTACAACATTAGATTTGATGAGAAATGATGAAACAGTTAGAGGCAGTAGACATAATATAAAAATATTCCCTGCTTTCCATGGAGTTGTGTAATTAAACTCAGGCCTCCAGTAAAGATGATGACTGCCAGTAGACAATATTCAGTAAATGTTTTAGAGTGGAGCTTGTTCCTGAGTGGTATGTCCCTGATTAGCAATTTTTGATGGAACATGCACTTTTAATCACTAGCTTTCATTATTGTATGTGCTGTGTTTCTGAACTTGGAACACTTGAAGAAAAGCCTTAAATTCCCACTTTCAACCAACATCTAGACAACATCAAATATAATTCAAAATGTCATGCAGCACAAGAGGTATTGGAATTATCAATTGAGCCAGCCTAGTGTGCAAATGGAGTTCTAGTTTGTGAACAGAGTCTCGAGAGTTGAAGTCAAAATTCACCCAGTGACACAGTAACTTCACTGTGTCAACTGGTTTGGGCTGATGTTTGTGTGCAGTACATGTGCATGCAGTGTGGGTGTATCTGTGCGCATTTGTGTGCAATGCATGTAGACAATATACAGTATGTGTGTTGCATATTCTGACAGTTAAGATATTTCCAACACCCCTTCCCTGGAGAACACAACAAGCCCTCTGAAGGGCCTACAGTATAGCAGCCATTGACACCACAACATCTCCATGGTGATGGTCGTTGTCCCAGTCTACGTGCTTCAGGGCTCAGACTTCATTATCAAGCTGAAGGTCACCAGTCCAGACAACAACCAGTGATATTTCGCTCCCATTATATTTAATCCTAGCATGACCAGGATAAAACAACAGGGTTATTATATGATGGCTGTCGGGGAAGAAACAATGAAGAAGGCGTGACACACTTTGTTCATTTCTATAATGACACTTATAATATATAATCACATGTCAATAGCAATATGACCTGGCATTACATGACAGAGATGAAGACATCACCATTGTCACCAAACCATCATTGGGTCATTGAAAATGGCTACATAACACCCAGGTATTATTATCATCGTTAACAAACCACACAATCAGATCAGGATGTAAGACTGTCACCGTCAGTCCATTACACTCAGCAGTCACCCTTCTATGGCACCACACTTCTATTCCTCACAGCCTAATCATACATGAAAACTACCCTTACTCATCGTCAATGGTGCTGAAGGTTACGTCCCAAATGGCACCCTAATCCCTTTATAGTACACAACGTATGGCCAGATCAGGGCACTATATAGGGAATAGGGTGCCATTTGGGACGTACACAACAATGTCTTTCCTGGGCCATTACCAATTGTGCATATCATTGAGTATTTCAATGTGACAGGTCCTGGTACAGAGAGGGCAGAGAGAGAGGGATGTTGTTTGAAGGTTGTGTCTCTGTCTCAGAAACTCCCAAACGTGACCGCTCTGAGAAGTGCACTGTTGCATATGAATCCCCGCATAGCAGCTCCCATAGAATACACAATGCCCTGGGTAGGAGGGAGGTCCTGTGACAGTGTTGCGTTAGGAGGTAGGTGAAGGAGTCAGGCGCAGGAGAGCAGAGATGTCTGAGATGAGTACTTTTAATAGACAAGTCCACCAAATACAGGTATAACACAATCCAAAAGTCAAACGCCCTCGACAACAGACACACCCGTTACTCACGCAAGGAGGAACAAACAAGCTCCTAAATAACACTCTAATGAAATGCGTGAAACAAAAACAATTGGGCACAACCTCACCGAGCTGCATCACAAAATAAAACAATACCGCAGGCAACAGGGTAAATATATACACACAGAAATGAAGGCAAATGAAACCAGGTGTGAAAGAACCAAAGACAAAACAAACGGAAAAGGAAAAAAGGATCGGTGATGGCGAGTAGGCCGGCGCCGCCGAGCGCCGCCCCAACAGGGGGAGGAACCACCTTCGGTGGAAGTCGTGACAGGTCCTCAATGAAGGACTAATGTCAATGTACTGACAAACTGTGTAGTTCATAGGACTGTGTTGTCTGTCACATCAACTTGTATTGGAAGATACTGTACATCTCGATCTCACTGTGTTATACAGTAGTATGCACCACATGCATTATCTTATTCATTCCTCATTCACCTCTCTCTTGCTGTTTATATAATGTATATAATGACATACACTGAACACAAACATAAAAGCAACATGCAGCAATTTCAGAGTCTACTGATTTACAGTTCATATATTGGCTCATCACGCTCTAGTGACACCTTGTGGCGGGCCGGTCGCCCGCAAGCTGATTCTGATCATTAGTTGTTAGCCGGGTTAATCGCGCAGTGTGTTAAAAAGCAGCTCGGCTAGGCGGATCATGTTTCGGGGGACGCATGACTCAACCTTCCGAGCCTGTTGGGGAGTTGCTGCGATGAGAAAAGATTGTAACTACTAATGGTGGAGAAAAGGTAGGGCCGTTGACCAGAAAGCTAGTCAGTATCTTGTGACCACCGTTTGCCTCATCCAGTGCGAAACATCTTCGCATAGAGTTGACCAGGCTGTTGATTTGTGACATGTGGAATGTTGTCCCACTCCTCTTCGATGGCTGTGCAAAGCTGCTGGATAGTGGCGGAAATTGGAACACGTTGTCGTACACGTAGATCCAGAGGATTCCAAACATGCTCAGTAGGTGACATGTCTAGTGAGTATGCAGGCCATGGCAGGACTGGGCTTCCAGGAATTGTGTAAAGATCCTTGCGACATGGGGCTTTGCATTATCATTCTGAAACATGAGGTGATGGCGGCGGATGAATGGCACGGCAATGGGCCTCTGGATCTCATCACGGTACCTCAGTGCATTCAAATTGCCATTGATAAAATACAATTGTGTGTGTTTGTTGTCTGTAGCTTATGCCTGCCCATACCATAACCCCACCGCCACCAGGGGACACTCTGTTCCCAATGTTGACATCAGCAAAGCGCTCACCCACACTGCCCAATCTGGCCGGTACAGTTGAAACTGGGATTCATCTATGTAGAGCACACTTATCCAGCATGCCAGTAGTCATTGAAGGTGAGCATTTGCCCACTGAATTTGGCTATGACACCGAACTGCAGGGTGGTCAAGACCCTGGTAAGGACGACAAGCACCCAGATGAGCTTCCCTGACAGTTTGTGCAGCAATGATTTAGTTGTGCAAACCCACAGCTTCATCAGCTGTCCAGGTGGCTGGTCTCAGACAATCCTGCAGGGGAAGAAGGATGTGGAGGTCCTGGGCTGGCGTGGTTATAGGTGGTCTGCGGTTGTGAGGTGGCTGGTCTCAGGCAATCCTGCAGGGGAATAAGGATGTGGAGGTCCTGGGCTGGCGTGGTTATAGGTGGTCTGTGGTTGTGAGGTGGCTGGTCTCAGACAATCCTGCAGAGGAAGAAGGATGTGGAGGTCCTGGGCTGGCGTGGTTATAGGTGGTCTGCAGTTGTGAGGTGGCTGGTCTCAGACAATCCTGCAGATGAAGGATGTGGAGGTCCTGGGCTGGCGTGGTTATATGTGGTCTGCGGTTGTGAGGTGGCTGGTCTCAGACAATCCTGCAGGTGAAGGATGTGGAGGTCCTGGGCTGGCGTGGTTATAGGTGGTCTGCAGTTGTGAGGTGGCTGGTCTCAGGCAATCCTGCAGGGGAATAAGGATGTGGAGGTCCTGGGCTGGCGTGGTTATAGGTGGTCTGTGGTTGTGAGGTGGCTGGTCTCAGACAATCCTGCAGGGGAGGAAGGATGTGGAGGTCCTGGGCTGGCATGGTTATAGGTGGTCTGCGGTTGTGAGGTGGCTGGTCTCAGACAATCCTGCAGGGGAAGAAGGATGTGGAGGTCCTGGGCTGGCGTGGTTATAGGTGGTCTGCAGTTGTGAGGTGGCTGGTCTCAGACAATCCTGCAGATGAAGGATGTGGAGGTCCTGGGCTGGCGTGGTTATAGGTGGTCTGTGGTTGTGAGGTGGCTGGTCTCAGACAATCCTGCAGGTGAAGGATGTGGAGGTCTCAGTTGTGAGGTGGCTGGTCTCAGACAATCCTGCAGGTGAAGGATGTGGAGGTCCTGGGCTGGCGTGGTTATAGGTGGTGCGGTGGCTGGTCTCAGACAATCCTGCAGGTGAAGCATGTGGAGGTCCTGGGCTGGCGTGGTTATAGGTGGTCTGCAGTTGTGAGGTGGCTGGTCTCAGACAATCCTGCAGGTGAAGGATGTGGAGGTCCTGGGCTGGCGTGGTTATAGGTGGTCTGCAGTTGTGAGGTGGCTGGTCTCAGACCATCCTGCAGGTGAAGGATGTGGAGGTCCTGGGCTGGCGTGGTTATAGGTGGTCTGTGGTTGTGAGGTGGCTGGTCTCAGACAATCCTGCAGGTGAAGGATGTGGAGGTCCTGGGCTGGCGTGGTTATAGGTGGTCTGCAGTTGTGAGGCCGGTTGGACATACAGCCAAATTCTCAAAAAAATAAGTTGCAGGATGCTTATAGTCGAGGAGAAATGTTTACTAAAAGGGATGTAATAAATGTGTGCATAACATTTTAGAGAAATAAGCTTTTTGTGTTTATGGAACATTTCTGGGATCTTTTATTTCGGTTCATGAAACATGGGACCAACACTTTACATGTTGAGTTTATATTTTTGTTCAGTGTATTATGATAGTCAATGCAACATGATGTCTAACAAAGGCGCATGATTCTAGTACATCCTGTGAAAGCTTCATGTTCCATTTTGACCCCTATCCATTTGTACAGCGATACATTTCCTTAGTGGCTGTGATTTCAGTGACTGAACATATTTCTGAATTTCTTTATTTTTCTGGATTATGTGTGTATTGTTTTATTTTTTATTGCTATATTATACTGCACTGTTGGAGCTAGAAACACAAGCATTTCGCTGCACCTGCGATCATGTTTCGGGGGACGCATGACTCAACCTTCCGAGCCTGTTGGGGAGTTGCTGAGATGAGAAAAGATTGTAACTACTAATGGTGGAGAAAAGGTAGGGCCGTTGACCAGAAAGCTAGTCAGTATCTTGTGACCACCGTTTGCCTCATCCAGTGCGAAACATCTTCGCATAGAGTTGACCAGGCTGTTAATTTGTGACATGTGGAATGTTGTCCCACTCCTCTTCGATGGCTGTGCAAAGCTGCTGGATAGTGGCGGAAATTGGAACACGTTGTCGTACACGTAGATCCAGAGGATTCCAAAAATGCTCAGTAGGTGACATGCCTAGTGAGTATGCAGGCCATGGCAGGACTGGGCTTCCAGGAATTGTGTAAAGATCCTTGCGACATGGGGCTTTGCATTATCATTCTGAAACATGAGGTGATGGCGGCGGATGAATGGCACGGCAATGGGCCTCTGGATCTCATCACGGTACCTCAGTGCATTCAAATTGCCATTGATAAAATACAATTGTGTGTGTTTGTTGTCTGTAGCTTATGCCTGCCCATACCATAACCCCACCGCCACCAGGGGACACTCTGTTCCCAATGTTGACATCAGCAAAGCGCTCACCCACACTGCCCAATCTGGCCGGTACAGTTGAAACTGGGATTCATCTATGTAGAGCACACTTATCCAGCATGCCAGAAGTCATTGAAGGTGAGCATTTGCCCACTGAATTTGGCTATGACACCGAACTGCAGGGTGGTCAAGACCCTGGTAAGGACGTCAAGCACCCAGATGAGCTTCCCTGACAGTTTGTGCAGCAATGATTTAGTTGTGCAAACCCACAGCTTCATCAGCTGTCCAGGTGGCTGGTCTCAGACAATCCTGCAGGGGAAGAAGGATGTGGACATCCTGGGCTGGTGTGGTTATAGGTGGTCTGCAGTTGTGAGGTGGCTGGTCTCAGGCAATTCTGCAGGGGAAGGATGTGGAGGTCCTGGGCTGGCGTGGTTATAGGTGGTCTGTGGTTGTGAGGTGGCTGGTCTCAGACAATCCTGCAGGTGAAGGATGTGGAGGTCCTGGGCTGGCGTGGTTATATGTGGTCTGCGGTTGTGAGGTGGCTGGTCTCAGACAATCCTGCAGGGGAAGAAGGATGTGGAGGTCCTGGGCTGGCGTGGTTATAGGTGGTCTGCGGTTGTGCAGTGGCTGGTCTCAGACAATCCTGCAGGTGAAGGATGTGGAGGTCCTGGGCTGGCGTGGATATAGGTGGTCTGCAGTTGTGAGGTGGCTGGTCTCAGACCATCCTGCAGGTGAAGGATGTGGAGGTCCTGGGCTGGCGTGGTTATAGGTGGTCTGCAGTTGTGAGGCCGGTTGGACATACAGCCAAATTCTCAAAAAAATAAGTTGCAGGATGCTTATAGTCGAGGAGAAATGTTTACTAAAAGGGATGAGAAATAAGCTTTTTGTGTTTATGGAACATTTCTGGGATCTTTTATTTCGGTTCATGAAACATGGGACCAACACTTTACATGTTGAGTTTATATTTTTGTTCAGTGTATTATGATAGTCAATGCAACATAATGTCTAACAAAGGCACATGATTCTAGTACGTCCTGTGAAAGCTTCATGTTCCATTTTGACCCCTATCCATTTGTACAGCGATACATTTCCTTAGTGGCTGTGATTTCAGTGACTGAACATATTTCTGAATTTCTTTATTATGTTATTTTTCTGGATTATGTGTGTATTGTTTTATTTTTTATTGCTATATTATACTGCACTGTTGGAGCTAGAAACACAAGCATTTCGCTGCACCTGCGATTACATCTGCAAATCTGTGAACGCTGCCAATAAACTGTTCTTCGATTTCTATGACCAACAACAATCAATGCAAACAGCATGAACACACATGCAGTAGAGTATGCAATATAGGGCTGGGAATTGCCAGAGACCTCACGGTACGATTATATCACAATAATTACGTGACAATACAATATGTATTGCCTTTCTCACAATTCTATATGTATTGCGATTCGATACTGTGATTTTATTACCATATATCTGCTGCAGAGAAACAAGAAAGCCATGAGAAAACAAGTTTTTAACAGTCATGGAAATAAAAGTTCTTAAAAGCAATTAGTTGCCTATTTTAAAATAATATGGTGAACAAGCTATGCAGGTACAGCCAACTAGTGCAAATATAACATTACGATATTGTCAAAACGATACAATATATCGTCAAAAAGAATATCCCGATATGTAACTATCATTTTTTCCCCAATCACTAATGCAATACATAAATATTTAATACCATCAATTATGGATATAATGTAGACGAGCACTTCCCCCACACACTCATTCAACTTTGTCAGGCACAGCGATTTACTGTTAAAGGCCAGCCATATTTGTCATAAAGAGTATAATGATTTTTATCACAGAAATACAATCTAATAGAGTGATTCTATTTCTATGGCCATTTGAGGGCTGTGTTAAAAGTACTACATGTTTTCTCTCTGTGGACTCTCATTTTCCCCTAGTCATAATGCACATTGGATCAATACATAGTTTAGCTAGTATGTAATAATTACACTTTATCAATGGTAAAATCAAGGACAGTAATGCCATACAACAATAGAAGTATTCCCACATGCTTGAGATTCTGCTGTTTGTTATTTCTGACATCGGGTGAAGACAGATTCCCACCTCACAGCAATGAGTCTCACACATCCACACCCTATTGGGATCCCATCTGTCTGCACCTACTGTATCTATAGGTAGGTAATCATTCTCACTCACACTTCACTTCTAGACCAATACATAAGACAACATCCAAGAAGTAAGTTGAGCCATAGAATCCAAACCCCCATCCCTTCACCGTAGATGAAACACAGAGTCACAACCCTTATCCTATCACCATATAGTCCAAACCCTTATCCATTTACTATGACCCCCATCACCATTAGCATCACCTCAGCCCTCTGTCCTTACCTTCCCCACTGAGTTCCAGGCCCTCCAGGGACATGACAAAGTCCTCCTCCTCCTCCAGGGAGAGTCTTCCAAACAGGCTGCCAGCCATGTAGACCACCCACTGACGACTCATACACTCACAACTGAGAAGCTCCTCCCCTCCTCTTTATCCTTCCCTTCCACAGAGCGCCTCTATCTCTCTTCTCTCTCTCTTCTCCTCCCAATACCCACAGCTCCTGAGAGCTGCCAAGGCTGATTGAGCCTCTCCCTCTGAATGGAAGCCTCTCAGAGGAGAGAAGGAGGGGGAGATAGAGAAAGTGAGGGGGGGGGGTAGAGCGATGCTTCTCTAGAGAGACAACACGAGAGAGGTGTGATGCTTGGAAATGGGGAAACAAGACACAAAAATCTTCTACTGCCGGCCACTACTCAGTATGTGTGTGTGTTGGGAAAGAGAGCAGGGGGGCTGAGAGAGGGATCTTCTGATTGGAATTTATACCTAGAACTTCCTTCCTGTTTAGTGACATCACCACACCACCACCACCCATTGGATGTGTCCTAATTAGAGGTATTCACGGGCCCACCCAAGACCCTACCTGGGACTCAAGTCATCCGGGTCCAAAACTATTTTCCTTTATGTCAGGGTCGGGTCCTGTTTGTTTGTCATCTGTCCTCGGGTCTATGCAACTACAGCTAATATACCAAGAACGGACCCAACCATGGCTCTGCCGAGCCTATAACATACACTGAACCAAGATATAAATGCAACATTTAAAGTGTTTCATGAGCTGGAAAAAAAGATCCCAGAAATGTTCCATACGCACAAACAGATTATTCTCAAAAACAAATTGCACAAATTTGAATACATCCCTGCCAGTGAGCATTTCTCCTTTGCCAAGATAATCCATTCATCTGACAGGTGTGGCATATCAAAAAGCTGATTAAACTGCATGATCATTACACAGGTTCACCTTGTGCTGAGGACAATAAAAGGCCACTCTAAAATATGCAGTTTTTGTGTGTATATATATATATATACAGTGGGGCAAAAAAGTATTTAGTCAGCCACCAATTGTGCAAGTTCTCCACTTAGGCCTGTAATTTTCAACATAGGTAAACTTCAACTATGACAGACAAAATGAGGAAAAAAATCCAGAAAATCACATTGTAGGATTCTTAATGAATTTATTTGCAAATTATGGTGGAAAATAAGAATTTGGTCAATAACAAAAGTTTATCTCAATACTTTGTTAGCTGAAGATCAGCTGGAAGGATCTGTGGGCCATGGAAGCAAGGTGGTTGAGCTTTTCCATCAGAGCAACATATGACGTCCTTCCAACACCAGTTAATCTTCACCAATGGTATGGTGAAGATCCGGACTGTGCCCTCTTTTCACGCCAGCCAACCTCAGGCACATTCTCACAGGGTGTAAAACAAGCCTCACCCAAGGACAATACACTTGGAGTCACAACCAAGTCCTTAAAAACCTTGCGTCCGCCCTTGAGGACAAGCGAGCTGCCACCAACTCCCTACCACCCACAGCAGCATCACACTCCTTACGGACAAACTTTGTCCGCGAAGGGGCTAAACCACCGAAGAGCGGCTCTACACTATTAGAGCGAGACCAGCTGCGCTTGGCCCGCGACTGGAAAATGCTAGCTGACATTGGCCTGCAACTTGTGTTTCCTCCAGAGATTGCAACCACCACCCTAAGACCTGACATGGTGCTCTGGTCCCGTTTGCTCAATAAGGTCTTCATCATTGAGCTCACAGTACCCTGGGAGGACTCAGTAGATGAGGCTTATGATCGAAAACATCTGTGCTATGCCGATCTAGCTGCCGAAGCACGGCATCATGGCTGGAACACAGAAGTCCGACCAGTGGAGGTGGGCTGCAGAGGTTTTGTGGCACAATCTACAACCAGACTGCTTAGAGACCTGGGAATTAAGGGCCAGAGCCAGGGTTCGGCAATCAAAACTGTATCGGAGGCGGCAGAAGGCAGCAGTCAGTGGCTCTGGATGAAGAGGAAAGACCCCAGCTGGGCCCCGAAGTGAGAGGGCCAGGAGGTATGCGGTCAACAATGCTTGACTCAGGGAGGAGGACACCCTTGCCATGCATAGTCCCATGGGATGTTGGCTATCAACAACAAGGCAACTCCTATGACGAATTGGGAATGGGACGCAAGCGTAGGATTGATCACCCTGTCGCTGGCCGCCTTTGGGGAGGGTGTATAATGTGAAAGGCAGAAAAACCCTAGGAACCAAAGGTACACTACTGACGATGTGCTCCCCAAATTTCACCACGCTCACTGTTCATTAACTCTTGGAAGTGCTTGCACAAAGGATAGTAACATCTCATCCTGTGTTCTTGGAATCATATACCCTTTGTTGGCAATGGCAGAGGTCAAACGTTTTCTGTAACTCTTCACAAGGTTTTCACACACTGTTGCTGGTATTTTGGCCCATTCCTCCATGCATATCTCCTCTAGAGCAGTGATGTTTTGGGGCTGTTGCTGGGCATCATGGACTTTCAACTGCCTCCAAAGATTTTCTATGGGTTGAGATCTGGAGACTGGCAAGGCCACTACAGGACCTTGAAATTCTTCTTACGAAGCCACTCCTTCGTTGCCCGGGCGGTGTGTTTGGGATCATTGTCATGCTGAAAGACCCAGCCACGTTTCATCTTCAATGCCCTTGCTGATGGAAGGAGGTTTTCACTCAAAATCTCACGATACATGGCCCCATTCATTATTTCCTTCCTTTACACGGATCAGTAGTCCTGGTTCCTTTACAGAAAAACAGCCCCAAAGCATGATGTTTCCACCCCCATGCTTCACAGTAGGTATGG